>NC_141689.1:557065820-558265820 GCF_964263255.1 Lissotriton vulgaris | reverse complement strand
AAGGTGGTCATCTCTTGGACCCTATTTTTTCCAGCATTTCCCTGTCACACAGCCTACCAGCCCTGCCCCTTCACTGGTCAGACCACTTCTTAATCAAATTTAGCGTGCCCGACCCAATGGCTGTTAGGCCTTCCAGCCCTTCACTACAGCCCTGTAACAGGAATTGGAAGAAGCTGGATATAAATCACTTCATTTCCGTCTTAGACTCTGCACCCCTAGGCAAGATATTTCACACGGAGGACATGGAGGTAGTAGCCACAAAGATTAACAAGTGGCTTTTAGGAGCCTTAGACACATGTCTGCCTCTGACTCACAAAAAATATAAAACCCACAACCCTCCAGCGCCATGGTACAATGAATCATTGAAGGCTGCTAAATCCAAGTGTAAACGCCTTGAACGTCTCTGGAGGAAAGACTATTCCCCTGCAGCTGGCTCAACTTACAGAATTGAACTTAAGCTCTATCACAAAGCCTGCACCACAGCTGGAGCCAATTACGTGGCAAAGACTATTTCCGAGGCCACAAACAAATCTAAAATACTGTTCAATCTAGTAAAGGAATTAGCGGGCTCCAACACAACAGCCAAACCCCTTCCGTTGAATGATGTTCAATGTGAAGAATTGGCGCAGTTCTTCAAAAACAAGATTGAGACCATCTATCAGGATATTGTCAAACAACATCAGGCACAAGCTGCAATGAACCCAGATCTCAACCCGAGGTGGAGAGCATCTCCTTTTCGCCAGACCTGTCCTATGAGCCACTTACATTCTAGTTAAACGTTCAGGGCCTTCAAGTTATCTTAGGGAAATTGAAATCGGGCTCTCCAATCGACCCCCTCCCAATCTCTGTACTAAGACTTTTGGATACTCCACAACTTTCTGTAATTTGCAAGACTTTGAATCTATCCCTCTCCACGGCAAAGGTCCCATCTATGTGGAAACATGCCATGGTCTCACCACTGTTAAAGAAACCATCGGCAGACCCCAAAATACTGGCCAATTTTCGCCCTATATCCCTCCTACCTGCTTTCTCCAAAGTCTTGGAGAAACACGTCCACGGTCCCCTTGCTAGGTACACGGAGGTAAATTACATACTTCACCCGTCCCAATCGGGTTTTTGCCCTGGCTTTTTGACAGAGACGACATTGCTTGGGGTGATGGAAAATCTTCGCCTTCTGGTCGACAGAGGGGATTCTGCTGAGCTGATTCTTCTTGACCTCAGGGCAGCATTCAACACCATCTCCCATAACATTCTGTTAAAATCACTCCTGCCATGGGCATCAGGGGCAATGCATTGGATTGGATTGCATCATTCTTGACCCTTAGGACATTTCAAATCGCTTCCAACACCTCGCCCTCAAATTTCCATCTATCCCCCTATGGTGTCCCCCAGGGCTCGGTGTTGATTCCTCTGCTTTTTAACCTATACGTAACCCCTCTCGCCCAGATCGCCGAAGCAGCAGGTTTAAACATGTTCACCTATGCGGACGATTCTCAGATTGTTTTTCACTCTCCAATGGAAATCAGGACTCCTCCTCTCTCCTGCAGATAGGCCTTAAGAAAATTGCAACTTGGATGAGTGATAATTTGCTCAAACTGAATGGTAGCAAAACGGAGGTTTTAATACTGGGTCCAAATCAAAATCTCTGGAACCCAAGACACTGGCCCTCAGAAATGGGTGCCTAACCCACTCCGTCGCACCAAGTACGCAATCTGGGCTTTACCATTGATAATGGCCTAACCATGGAGCCCCAAGTTACCAACTTAACATCTACCTGTTTCACCATTCTGAGGTGGCTCAGGAAAATCATCTGGATGCTGCCTGACGACACACAGAAGTCCGTGGTCAACGCACTAATCACCTCCTGTTTAGACTACGGAAATGTCCTCTACTTGGGGTCATCACAGGCAGTCATGAGACACCTTCAACTTGTTCAGAATGCCGCTGCAAGACTACTCTGCAAGTGTCACAGAATGGAACGAATGTCTGGACATCTTAAGGCACTCCATTGGCTGAGAATCGAAAATAGAGTCAGATTTAAAATCTTGAGCCTCATGCACAGAATCTAATAGGGAAATGCCCTCAGATACCTACAAACCCTCGTGCACTCCTACACGCCGGCTCGTTGCCTGAGATCTTCATCTCAAGGCCTCTTTTGTGCGCCCAAAGTGCGCCGAGCGAGGATTGGAGGACGATCATTCTCCCTGCTGGGCCCTAAACTCTGGAATGCTCTCCCTCTGAACTTACGCTTGGAAACCCGCTACATCCACTTCCGCAGAGCCATAAAAACATGACTATTTAATCAGTAAGCTGCTCCCGCCTCTCCTCAGAGCTTTATGATCTGCTCATTGGTTCAGTATCTTTTCAGCGCCGGGAAACCCTTTTTGGGTAGCTGTCGCGCTTTAGAAGCCTAATAAATAAATAAATAAGAAGCAAAGCCAACACGCCTCCTCTGCTGAACTGCCTGTTGCACACTTGCATGCCAAATCATTCTCTCAAGTAGCAAATCCTGCCATCCCTGTTACCTCACGTCAAATGCCTCCACCAGAGCCCTCATGCAGGAGACCAACAATTTTTTTTGTCGGCCCAAGGAAGGCAGCTTTCTTACTTCTGCTCCCTACTATACCAGCAATCCTGCTTCTTTTGCAGTGTGGGGCTGAAGCAGACAGGAGGTATCTTTAACAGATGCTGCCTAAATCGAATGAACTATGTCACCCAATTGGATACTAATGTTAGATATTAATTCACTTTTTGTTTCATTTTTTTCTGCCAAAACATACAAAATGAAAGACTTGTAAGTGAGGTGCTTTCAGTTAATTTAGGGGCAGCACCATTCTGCATCTGTGGAACATTTGGTTGCCATCTTTCCTCCACAGCTAGGGCTGGATGAATTACTCACATTTGACGTGCATAGCTTTAAATCTCAGAAATAAAACACAGTAGCCTTATTTAGCTCGGCCCAATGCCATTTAGGTTGACCTTTACTATAATTTCATAATAACTGCTGGTAAAAATGCAGTCTCTACTCAATCTTGTTCTAAATGAAGAAATACACATTTTATCTCCTTAATATAGGAAGTCGATCACAAATACAACCCTTTTTTTAAATATTTTTAGAAGCATTTCAATGCTAGCAAAATCCATGCACCACATATTTTTTACCACATAAAATAAAAAACGTATTCTGCCGTTACAGTCACTCACTCCGGTCGGACGCCCACCCAAAACATTGCCAATCTCACTGTGAAAATTATTTACTAGTAGGGGTGATTGAAACTCTGTCCTTCATGCACCCATAGGTTACCTACATTGTTCTATAAATTTGCAGTACGGACATATTTATCATGTACACAACCAGTGCTACGGTCTCCATTGAAAAAGGACAGTTAGATGGTGTCCTCTTGGTCAGTGAGGGAAAAAAGAGATTTTGGGAAGTCACCTCACCCACTATTTATCATATCATGCTTCCTCATTGGTTACTTCTCCACATCAAAGTTAATACCACATTGATGGACTCAACCAGTCACAGGTGTACCAGATACATTTCAGCTGGATAAGAGCAGAGATCCAGATATGGTATAATAATATCTTGGAGTATACCCAAGCCAAGGACATTCCCTTTGTTTGGTGGGTACCCTAGATATGGTTAAAAAGATTTAACAGTGGTTGTTTGATGCTTTGCATTGACACGCTGTACTCGTAGGACTCTGCGGAAGCTTTTTCTCTATCTATTGTCGCAATTCAAGTTTCTTCCTGCCTTTGCCTCTGAAAAGGCATTCATCCAATAAGCTTCTCATGGTGTTGTGTGTAACTAGATTTGTACTGTCAAATTAATTTACATTATGTCAGTGGGGATTATTTAATATTTTATTTAGTTTGATATCATTACAAAATGCTGTACTGTGATTGGCTGTACTAATATTATATAAGAGCTTGTTGTTGGAGGTGAGTCAGTATGAATTGCCAAGACTCTATGAGAGCGGACCCTTGTCAGTCTGTCCCTTGCTTAAGACTTGCAATGTGTTTCTCTGAGACTTGACTTCATGTTATACCTCTCTGCTGCATTTGATTGAGTCATTTGCTAATTCCCTATATTGATATACTATGCATTTGACTAACCATTATTTTTGCATTCTCTAAATAAGTTTAATGATGTAATACAAATTCATGGCTTCTAAATTTTACAAGTTTTAACAAGGCTTATTTGACTATGCTGATAGATTTACTTTCTTTCTAATCTCCTTAGGGACACATTGTCTTATATATTCATGAGGACTGCACAGTCCCCGATCCTGCACTTTATCTTAGAATATCAGAAAATGTAGCATTGCAAGATAATAAATTAGATAAGATCTAGAGATATTTATTTTCCCTGTTTGTGAACTGTCGTCAATAATGGAGCCTATGATCTGCCAAAAATTGAATTATTTGCAGTGTTCCAGTATTCCTGAATTTGTTCCTGAACAAGAAATGTGAGTATCAATATGGAAGATGCATTGCAGTGGATTGTGTCTTTGTCTGAGTGTATTGCGTTACTTGTAGTTTGTTGCATGTGGATTTTTATGGTGTCATGAGTCAGAGAGTGTGAAAACATTTTGGTTGTGCGTTCTTCATTTGTGGGCTTTTAGGTTTCTTAGGTATCGTGATTCTGATAATTCTGATGATTTTGCTGTATTTTCTGAGTTTGATCATTAGTGCTTATTATTGTGAATGTGTAGGTGTCACTGTCAAATGTGTTGTAATTGCTGAATGATTCTGATTATGTTTATGGTGGAGTTTTCTTTGGTCTTGTAAATGGATAATTCAAAATCCATACTTTCAAGATATATTAATGTTGTTGGACTTGTTGCTGTGGGTCGTGCTGTGATTGATTAGTGTGTGTTAAAGCCACAGTGTCAGTGGTTGAATATTGTCGTTTATGGCAAGTGGATATGTGTAGGATTGGTTTGAGTGAAAATGGATGCTACATTGAAAAAGTGTAAAGTTCCTCTGATTAAGGTACAGACAATTCATTCAGATTCTCCTGTTTATGAAATGATGCTAAATTTGAGGTTTCATACATACATAAGGCTAAAAGAATGGGATGAAATCACCAGTGCTTAACTTGTAAAAAAAAGAAGTGCAGGTGCTGAAAATGTTGCCAAGGAGGCCACCGCTCACGTCTTCCTCTGGTGAGGCCAACTTTCAAGACTCTCTCTGCCTCAGTCTCTATCTTTTAACCTTGATCTGTTGTCTGTCCCCTAAGTCTTTGCTCTAAGAGTCTATCCTCTCACATCTCTAATTGTTTTCCATCACACCCTGTATTTCTGATTTGCCCTCTATTCATTTTAGCCCTGCTCTTTTGTCTCTTCACTTTTATCCATGCTCTGCTCCTCTCGATCTTTGCTCTTAACTATCACTCTCCAGCAGTGATTAGCTGTGTCTCCATTTTATCATTTGTCTGCTTTTTTTCACCTGTCCTGTCCTCCACATCTTTTCAGTCTATCTTCTCTATTAATGCTCTCTTCTTCACACCATGGCTGCTTTCTCTTTGTATCTGATTTTCTCTCCTCCTTTTCTTCTACTTTGCTCTGTTGTATCTCTCTTCTCTCTTGTTGTTTCTTTTCCTCTTTACTCTTGCTGTCTCTCATCTCTAACGCTGCTGCTGCCTGTGACCCCTCTTGTCAGCCTGTACATGTCCCTGCTATTTTGAACTCTGCGTTGACCTGTTGTGATTCCTAAGGAAGCGGAAGATGACGTGTTTTACTTTCTTACCTACACCCATTGCAAAAACAAAATGTACACCAAATGAAAATGCTTTTTTGCATATATTAATCAGTTTGGTATGGCTGGGTTTATTGCGGAACAGGCGACTGCTTGAGCACAGCAGGTCATGTCACTGCTAGTGCTGCCTGTAATTAGTAGGTCCAGGGATGACGTCGGTATCAGCATCCACTGCTCAGCTTGCTGTGATCCTGCCTGCTACAGCACAGGTATTGTCCCTAGCCGTAATGCTGCCAATGCCATTAGTATGGCTGTGGTGCCTACTGGACTCATTCATGCTCACCAATTGCCATGCTTGGGTGCAGCGCACAGATTCTACTGGTGATGCCATGTGCGCACAAAAGTTGTGTTGGGCCACAGCCGCATCGAGCACATTGAGGATAGCAGCAGTGCAGGGCTGCCGAATATGATACTTTGGCTATGCAACAAGTGGAAAGTCCACACTTACTTTTATTATTCTTCCTCAAGAGCCCTCACTCCCAAGTTCCAAATGCGCTCTTGCAGCTTCCTTGCCTCAACTCCTTCATGAGCCAGCCCCCAGCTACAATTATCCAATGAGAGGTATAGGCTCAGGCAGTGGCAGGGTGCAGCAGACTAGGGGAATAGAATGCAAGCCACAGTTTGTCGATGACTTCTTGGATTTGTGATCAGCGTGATGACATCATCACTAAAGTGCTGATACACAATCATGCCTGCCTGGACAGATATATGCCGGCCTGCCTATGAACATTTACCAGCCAGTCACCATGCAATGTATTTTATTCTTCTTATTTTGAATTGAACAATTAATATGGAGACCACCACCTGCAGGTTCAGAAATTGTAGCCCCGGCCCTGTGAAAGAAGTGCAGGTGCTGAGCACCCGAAAGCACCTGCTCAAATTAAGCACTGGAAATCACATCTGTTGACAATATTATGCAATTTCCTTTAGAGGGTATTTTTAATGTGAGAGAGCTTGATGATATGAGGCATACGATTCATGAATGAAAGAAACCCGCAACCTAGACCTGAGCAGTTTGAAGCATAGAATGAATGCGATTGCTTGGCAATTGATGAAGAATGAAAGAACATAAAACCCCTGGGAGCCACTGCCTTGATTTGATATAGGGAATGCAGAAAAGGCACACAGAGAGGATACGATGATTGGTGTAGGTGTGTTTCCTGCAATTGTCAATGAGGCAAGGCAAATAAAAATAAATCATTGAAAACAAAAATGAGAAATAAAAGGAAAAGAAAAACATACACAATTATTTAACTGAGGAGGAAAGATTTTTAGATGATTTAATAGATTCAGGACTTCCTCCATATAATGTTCTGCAAACACCCAGACCACCTCAGGAGATGGGGGCTGGAGAACAGAGTACAGATGTACATACATGGAGAATGACAGCTGCCCGAACTGAAAGTGCGATTATTACTCCTACTCTTGAAACACCTAATCCTACAATAACTACAGTACGGTGGTCCAGCATCAAATGGTTATTATAATGTATAATGTCCAACCATACCTATTGTGCTGTATAGGGGGATAAGATAGGTATGTGCTAACACGTTTTAATTTTGGGACCTTCCACCGATTGATTAGTCACCCAGATATGAACGATTGGCCATGGGAATTATGCTTGTGTCCTTGATAACATCTCCTTACAAACAACTATCCATGCAATTTTATTCTGTACATTTTATGTAAATGAACGATGTAGATGGATTGTACCTTTATTAAAACAGGTGGGATGGAGGCAATGTTACCCTGCTTTTTTATACTTACAGATGTTGGAACTATGGTGGGTTTCCTAAAAAGCATACTGAGAGCAAGGAACATTTTAAATGCTTAGACCTCCGAGGAAAAAACATGGGAGGTGTTAAATTTGAGTTGGATTATTTTTAGCATAGATGCCAAATAATTTTACTTTTATGCATAAGAAACAGTTAAAGTAAAATTACTTGATTAATGAACCTGTATATATTTATGTCTATCTATGTATTTTTAGAAGTGTGATGAGGTGTTTTAAATTGTCTGCTTTTATGATTTTACATACCTAAAATCGAATAAAGCTCGTTTTGATTTGATCTGATTTGACTAGAGTACCACCAAATGAACCGATGCTACAGAAAGAAACATACCCTATGCACACACTCAGTAAGTACAAGATGGTCACAATGCGGCCTAAAACAAATGTTCAATATAGTGCAGAGAAACAACAGTAATATACAGTAATTGATGTAAATAAATGAACATGTGTTGTAAAAAGGTCTTGGTCTCCTTGTTTTAATAAATCACAGCTTGAGAACAACCAGCCGACACGTGTTTCATCGCATCTCGCGAATCTTCAGGGCTCAAATGGTTGTGCTTGGACCAAGAGGTCTTACAAGCGTAATGCGCTTTTGTGGGTCACCCAGGAGAAAGTATAATGATAAAATAGTGTTGATTCACTCAGTATCTAAGTGTTCTTAAATCGAGGACTGATAGAGGTCTCTGTGTTCGAAGTGTGGTCCGCACTTCGAACACAGAGACCCGGGAGAAACGAAAGAAATAAGACGTCTTTCAGACGCCAAACTTACACGAGGCCGTAGAGCGACCTCTATCAGTCCTGAGCCCTGAAGATTCGCGAGATGCGATGAAACACGTGTCGGCTGGTTGTTCTCAAGCTGTGATTTATTAAAACAAGGAGACCAAGACCTTTTTACAACACATGTTCATTTATTTACATCAATTACTGTATATTACTGTTGTTTCTCTGCACTATATTGAACATTTGTTTAGGCCACATTGTGACCATCTTGTACTTACTGAGTGTGTGCATAGGGTATGTTTCTTTCTGTAGCGTTGGATTAGTACAGCTTGCTGACTTCTCCTTTGAGTGGTTATATGGTTGTCCACTCACCCAGTTGCACCACCTCCCACTTTGCCCTATAGTGCTTCCATACTGGCAGTGCGCCCATTCTCTGACGTCTAAAAACCATCTTTTCCTTACACCAAATGAACCGATAAGGAGAGAAATTAATATTCCCTAATTGAAATCTGAATTTGCAGAACTTCTAAGGGGTACGATTGGTACAGAAAAAATGATAGCATATTATGAGGATGGAATGAGCTTTCTGAGGAGGAAGCAGCTAGATGTGCTTGTGATATTGATGCTAGAATTTGAGGAGTATGAAATGCATTTGTATAAAATAAAAAAGATTGGTGCTGGGACTAAAGAATGGATCTGGGTGATGAGAAAGTGAATTAAATTGGTCTACTGACCATACAACTTAAAGAAAATACAGGGATAATTGGAACAAGAAAGGGGTGGCAAGGCAAAAAGTAAAAAGACTGAAACAGAAAGAGAAGCAAAAACAATTGTGCGTGAGCCGGAAATGGGAGTGGTTGTGTCTGGATTTTCTTTGCGAGAGGTGCATAGAGGGGTTAATATATGCATGTTCCTTAGCAGCGATCCAATCTCCGTGCAATTTACAACAAACTTTCCAAAATTTAGACAGGATCCACATAAATGGTATACGTGTAGGAAAGTGCCCCTTTTTGCATAGTTACCCCCCACTGTTTGCCTGAAATCTGATGCAACCTGAATTGTTGTGCCATGGGTCCCTGCCAATCAGGTTCCCAGCAGTGTCTGTGTTCATTCCCAAGACTGTACCTTTGTACCCACAATTAGCACATCTCTGGACATAGGTAAGCCCCTTGTAAAAGGTACCATGGATACAGGGGCACTGTGACCAGGGAAGGCCTATAAGGGCTGCAGCACCTATTATGTCACCCTTAGAGGCACTGTACAATAACTCCCACAGACTGCTTTTGCAGGCTACATGTTTTGGTGCACAGAAAAGTGAAGAGTCGACATGGAAATATCCCTGGGTGCCATGCCTGAAACTCATTGCTTAAAGTCTAGGTAAGTCACACCTTTGGCAGGGTGCACTAGCCCTCAGTTGAGGGTAAAGTGGCATGAGCCTTGTACCCCTACAGTGTCTAAGTCCATTCTTGGACATCGTATGTGTAGTAAAGCCATAAGAAGTATATGGTCTGGGAGTTGGTCATTACGAACTCCACAGGTCCATATTGACTTTACTAAAAACTGGGAAGTTTGGTAGCAAACTTCCCAGCACATTACTCCTACACTGATGCTAGTGTGGGATTTAATGTTAGATGCACTCAGAGAGCATCTTAGAGATGCCCCCATAAAAACAAACAGCCCTCGTGTAGTTCCTGAATGGGTGCCCGCCATTTACCACCACCAGACAGGTTTCTGGACCCTCCGCTCTCTGGGTCCAGAAACAAAGCCCATCCTGGGCGGAGGTGTCAGGCCTCCTCCCCCAGGATGGGCCAGGTTCAAGAGGGGAAAGCTGCCGCCTTTGGAGCTGTCCCTGCCTTTTGCTGCCCCCAGTAACTGGCTTCCTCCGGTTCTGGCCTCCACTTTGGGTGGGTGAATCGAAGGGAAAACCAAGCTAGAAAGAGAGGTGTGCTCACCTTTGCCAACCCCACCCCTCAGGTGGGGGAGGCATGGTGAAGCACACTTCTCAGTCCCCTCCATCTTGATGAGGGGATCAGCTAATTGGGGAGAGGCTCATGCCCCTCCTACTGGGGGGTGGCATAATAGGGGGTACACCCACCAAAAGCAAGGAACCCATTGGTCCCAATCTGCATACCCCTTTAAACCCCCCTAAATGTAATATTTAGTGGCAACCCTGAACCTCGACTCCTCAGATTCGAGGAAGAAAGAAGATGGACCGAAGAGCCATGCTGACCCAGGAAGACGAAGACACCTACTGCTTTCACCCTAGCTCTACAGGCCTGTCCTGACTACGACCTGCCTAAAGAAAAGAAACCGGCGTGCCAGCAGCTCCCCAAAGCCCGGAGGACCTGCCCTGCATTCACCTTACAGACTCTGTCCCCAGTGAGCACCGGATTCGCTACAAAGGGACTCCAAGACCAGAATCCATATTCAGGCGACTCAGTGGTTTTGCACAAATCTGCACCCTACGCCCACGGCCCGAGTTTGAGTGGCCCAACACCATGAGGAGGTCTCCCCAGGGATCGTGATCTGGGAAATAGTGATCCTCGACCTCCCTCAAGCTTCAAGATGACTCCTGCAGCCTCAACCTGAAGGGTCACCCCGACCATGACCAGAGCTGGTAAAGAAACCCCACGCCAAAAGACACCCCTGCACCTCGCCCAACGACGGTGTCCAGGCATCCCCCAAGAACCCAACTTACCTCTCCAGCCTGGGTCGTCTTCAGGAAGCCTCCCCGCTTGAGCCTGCAGCAACTTTGCTAAATCGAATGTCTACATTGAGAATGACCAGGTCCCTCATATCTTCTTAACACCCTGCACGCAACCGCCCCAGTGCCGCTGGTGGTGCAGCTCCTGTGCTGATTGTTGGGCCCTGCAGTGCTGATGTTAAATCCAAGAGCTGTGCTCCCACACCCAAGTGGCCAGCTCGTAAGCAGTCCCTAACCGAAGGCCCTTTTAGCCCTACTGGCTAACATTAGGCCCCGGCACCCTGCACCTGGACGCCCCAGTGCTGCTGGTGATGCAACTTAAGTGCCTACCTAGACCTTGGGGAACATTGGTCCTAACCACCAAAACTCCCACTAGTGAGACGTTTACTTACATGTAAAAACTGATAACCATTTATCTCCCATAGGAGCCGACGTTATGAGTATTGGGGCCTAAAATGTTCGAAGTGTTGAACTGTTGTTTTGTATGGAGAAAAATGGCAGTTTAACTTAAACCAAGAAAAGTATTACTTACCTCAGTGGGGTATCTAGGCATATCACCCCAGTAGTCACAGTAATCGAAAAGTAATTACTATGTAATTTAATCCGATTTTTGACAATATACCAAACTGTAACAATTGCAAATCCATCTTCAATTGCAATTCTGTGTAAAGGTTTACATTTGAAAGTATATTTCACCTACCTGTACCAAGTCCTGCTTGGTTGTAGAAATAAAATATAAGTATACCTTTTTTATACTTACCCAATTGGTCTGGATTCTGTCTATGAGTGTGTGCCATCAGGCTTGAGTGAGTGAATTCAATAAATGCTTAACACCCTCTCTGGATAATGCTACCTGCTTAACCACACTACCGCAAAGACAGTTGTTAGTACTTACCTAATTAAGCCTCTTCTATACCTTTGGAGACTCCCTGGATTCTGTGCACACAATACCTGACTTTGGTATTGTATATACAGAGCCAGCTTCCTACAATACAGAGGTAGAGATATTAGTGACAATTTCAAAGGTGCTTTAAATAGATTTGAGTACATTGTCTGAAATCACAGTTTCGAAGGATTTGTGGGCTGAGTGCAAAGCAGCTTTGGCACGGACAATGGAAGAACCTCAGAGAGTTCTTCCTCATAAAGGTCCAGCTGCTATAGTAAAGGAAAAGTACAAGGAAGGGATTATACATTTGAAACAAAAAGGCCAGGAGAAAGAGGTGAATTGGCAGATTTATATGAAGCATAACGGAGTCAAAGATCCAACAAAAGAGGCATTAGTAAATGCGTATCTGCTTTTGTATAGGGTTTCCTTCCGGAGCTTGGTACTTATATGCATCAGAGCATGATATGTTGGCAGACTAATAGTACTGATGAAATACTCAACTATGCGAAGTATTGTAGTGATCGCTTTCATGCAAAGCAGAAGATGTTGAAGTCAAAACTAAGGACTGCACAGACAAAGCACTTTCAGAGAAATGGTAAGAATCAGGTATAGATTTGAGTTTTGAATCTGGGTCAGTTGATAGGTCAAATTTAAACATGCACGGTGTAAGTGTGCAGGGAAATTCTGTGTCGACTGTTGTTCTTCAAGGATGAGGTGGAGCTTTTGTTAATAACTAATAGGATGAATGGGAAAATTACCATGTTAAAGAAAAGCGCTCCTTGTCACTATTGTGAGGCTTAGGCAATGGAAACGCAAATGTTGACAGAATCCATAACAAATTCAAAATGATTTTGATCGTCAAATGCAGCAGCAACCAAACCACACCAGAGAGTGTTGAATGGGATGGTTCAGAAAACTGCGGCAGGCCGGCTGGCTTCTGTGCTGAACAGGCAGAATCAGAGGCAATTCAATGCAAATAAGCTTATAGTTCCAGTGATGTAGCAAAACATTTAAAATAAATGGCCTAATTTTCAACAGAACCCCAGTTTTCAACAGAGCCTTTTTCATGATTAGCATTGATTTTTCCCAGATTTCAAAGGCTTTTGGATCTCCTACCGGACCGAATCAGTCGCATTGACAGTGCATGAGGGGGAGGAGGATTGCATGTTTGTTGCACTAATAGAGGCAGATCATAGTGGCCCATATAAAGGTGTGGTGAATGGTCACCCAGTGTCAAGTATATGGAAAACCCTTCAATCTGTAGCCAAATTCTAAAGAAAGATTTGGAAAATCTCCAGCTACTCTGTAATTCAGTGCTGGTGAAGTACATTGATGGCCTGAGGGTCACATCCAAAGAAAAAGGAGCTTGTACGATGCACTCTTCAACAATTTTGCAGACAAAAATGCAGCGATGTACGAAAGAAGCTGTCTATTTTGGACATCATATATAAAAAGGGACATTAAAAGTGTCCAAAAAAATGTTTCTTCAATCCTGGGAATAAATCCACCACAGATACAGAGAAGTGAGGATGTATTGGGGAAGGGTTGGCTACTATAAAAAGTGGATTCCATACTTTTCCCTGATCACAAAGACTTTACTGAGGCCTACTCATAGGGCTATAACTTATCCGGTTTCATTTGATGACAAATGCATGAGTGCCTTTCTCGAGCTCAGAGATAAACACTTTAGTACCAACGAACCAGAAATGCTAAATTATGAGAAATATGTTTACTTGTTCTGTCATGAAGGAGACGAATGAGTATTGTCAGTCCTTACACAAAAATGTAGCGAAATTAAGGGACCTTTGGCTTACTTTTCTGACACTTTAGATCCAATTACTGCTCTGCTTCCAAGAACTTTAATATCAGTAACAGCAATCTGTCTGGAAATTCAGTAAAGCAAAGGAATTTTGATGGGCTACATACTTATTGTGTCAGTCTCTCATTCAGTTAAGATCTTGCAGACTTGTACTTGAACCAAATAGGAGCAAACTCTTAGCGGTTGATAACATTTAAATCAGAAGAATTAATACTTTAAATCCTGCAATGCTTTTGCTTGCAGCATATAGAGATAGTGATGAATAGGAATGGGTTCATGATTGCACTGCGGTGACAGATTTGTGTACTTAACCAAAACTAGGCAATCATGATGCACCACTTGATCTGGCTGATTAAACTCTATTTGTGGATCGTTCTTGTCTGAGAGACTATATTGGTACCTTGTGAGCAGCATATGTATGCTGCACCGTATCGAACACCATGAAAGCATCCTATGTTTGTGATGAAACTTCAGCACAAGTAGCAGAGTTAAGTACGCTAACAAGGGTATGCTTCTTGTCTGATGGTTTAAGTATTATGAGTTACACTGACAACCAGTATGGTTTTGGGGTGGTCCACGGTTTTGGTCAATTCAATTAAAGTCACAAAAGGGTTTATGACATCTTCTGGAACCGCAATGGGAAGTATATTTTGAGTTTGTTGAAAGCATTAGAGCAACCAAAAGAGACTTCAGTGTTCGAGTGGGTTGTTCATGAAAGTGGAAGCAATATGGTACTGTTGGGAAATAGGTATGCTGACAAGGTAGCAAAATATTGTGCCCTCGAATAAAAGCAATCTAAAACTGTAAATTACATTGTGAACTGTTTCTTGATAACTTCAGCCCCGATATTGAGTGAACCTAGAGAGCTCTAGGACATGCCACCAGAAGACAAAATGGAAACAATAGAATCAGCATGTTATTGTTTTTTTCTTTTTTTCTTAAAAATCAGCATGTTGTATAAAAGATCACAATGAGGTTTTGGGAACAGCTAAAAAACAATACACTCTGCCTCATATGAGGTTATCTGCAATGTCCAGGTTAATTCATGATCCTACTCAAATTGATCAGGAGTCAATCGTTAGACTCTTATATGAATACTGGTACAACCCTCACTTAAGATCTTTAGCTGAGAGTTTGTGTCAGCTCTGTTTTACCTGCCAGCGGATTAAGGCCGGTAAAAGAACATTGTGAATATGAGTCACATAGGCAAGTCTGAGGGACAATTTAATAGAATTCAACTAGATTTCACTGAATTATGTGTGCTGTTTGACCCCCCACTACTAGTAAATGGCCCAGTATTGAGTTAGACATTACCCTGGATGAAGTATTACTGGGAATTGGTAACAGCAAGGGGGGGGGGAAGCACCAGGTGCTGATGGAGTCCCCATAGATGTATATAGATCAATTCCTGACCTATGGGGACCCATACTCACTGGGGTTTTCAATGCGGCAGTGAAGGAGGGATGTCCCCCCTCATGGGGTGAATCTGTTATTATCCCTATTTATAAAAAGGGGGAGAAATCAGAAGCAAAAAATTACAGACACATCTCTCTCTTAGACTCCTCGGTAAAGATAATGAGTAGAGTCCTTTTGATAAGGTTAGAGAAGTGGGTCTCGGATAATGATATTTTAGCTCAATCCCAGTATGGTTTTAGAAAAGGTCTTGGTACTCTAGAGCAGAGTATCAACCTGGAACTTTTAATTGGGAAGTATACAAAAGCAAAGCAGGGGCGGTTGTTTTTATGTTTTGTAGATCTAAGAAGTGCCTTTGATTTGGTGAATCATGGGGTACTATGGCCTGTTTTAATTAACCTCGGTGCCCCCAAAGCCATCATATATTTGTTAGCTAGGCTGTATGAGAACCTGTCAACCAAAGTGAGGTATGGTCAGTGGGGTGATTGTACACCCAATTTTAGGGTCAAACGTGGCATCCGCCAAGGTTGTGTCCTGGCACCTTTGCTTTTTACTTTATTTATTAATGATGTGGATGCAGCCCTTAAAACTATTCAGGCAGATTGTCCGTTGATCGATGGTAAGGCGGTACCAGTTCTGCTTTATGCGGACGATGCTGTCTTGCTATCAAGAACCCCGCTGGGCCTGCAGAAGCTCATTAATGGGTTTGCAGCCTTTATCAGCAAGAGGCTGTTGATGATAAATACGTCTAAAACTTTTACCATGGTGTGTGGACCCAAAATTAAAAGTTTAAAACCTTTTACCGTCGACGGTAACAAGATAGAGAATGTGAATTTTTTTTGTTAACTAGGTATCTATTTTTCCTCTGATGGGGGCTGGAATGATGAGAAGTTAAATGTTAAGGCTAAACTCAAAAGGAGTATTAATAGTGTTTTTAGATTTGCCTCTAATTTAGGAGACCGGCGGATTAAGGACATGATTGCTATTTACAAGGCCAGATACACCTCGGTTGTATTATATGGGGCGTGCATATGGGGCCTCCAGGCATGTGCTAATCTACAAACTGAAGAGAATTCATTCTTAAAGAAGCTTTTGTGCCTTCCAGCTTCCGCCCCAACGGAATTTGTACATAGCGAAGTAGGGCTGAATTATTTGTGTGACCTAATAGCCCTGTGACCATTACAGCTTTGGAGACAAATCTGGTCAAAAGATGAAACTTCTTTTACTAAAGCAATTATAAATGACTATTTGAAACTAGAGAATGGCTCTAAGATACCATGGCTTAGATACTTAACTATATGATGACTTTTTTAACATATCATGTCTGGGTAATTTTAATGACTTTCAATTAAAGTCTAAACAGGATTTGAAAAGTACCTATCTCTCGCGAGTGATAGAAAATAGAAAAGCGATAGTCATGAAACAGTCCACGTATCAGTTTTATCACATGTATACAGATACAATAGGCTTCCCAGGGGGCCTCAGCCTGCGTGTCTTCTTCAGGACAAAAAAGGGGCAGACTTAGTACAGTGGGTGTGACAAGGTCACATACACATGAACGTTCGTGGGGGGCCTGGTCCTCTAAGTGGCTGCCGACTCCGCACCGCGCGATCCCTTGACAGCGGCATACTGAATTTGAGCAGCGGCATTACATGCACTACGAAAACAGATTTGTGAACACGATCCAGACACGTTTTCTCCCCCGCAGCGGCAGACAACTCAAACAACCTTATAAGACGATCTAGACACGCGCTACCCTCCATTCGGATAAGGACCACGCTCCAACGTTAGCTTTTACTGCTAAAGGCACCACTTAGAGGACCAGGCCCCCCACGAACGTTCATGGGTACGTGACCTTGTCACACCCACGGTACTAAGGCTGCCCTTTTTTTGTCCTGAGGCCCCCAGTCACCCCCGAGCCCCTAGTCGGGTCGAAACGTCGAGGCCTCTCAATTTGCAAATTATCATTATACATGTTACTTTGGAATTTATGTTTTGGGCTGTATAAATGTGCATGAACGACATCAAAGTATCAATACAACAAGGAGTGGCCTTTTGCCCACAGGGCTGGAACTCTTAAACCAGCTTCATTAAAATTACCTCAAATTGGATTTTTATTACACTTCTGTGCCTAAAGCTTTATTAGCCTTTCACCTCTTCCCTACTCACTGCACTTTCCTCCCTTGCACACTCTTAGAAGCACCACGCTCCTTTGTACCGTAAATGTATGAGTAAAATGTATATAATGGAGTTATATGATGGAGTGATTTATTAAAACTCCTTCTGTTCATGTAAATTTCTCCTGTCAGGTTGTTGCATCTTTTTCTTCCAGAATAACTACTGTACGGATTGAGACCACAGAGCCAATAGTTTGAAGGCTCACTAAATTGTATAAATATTGATTACAAGTATGCATTAAGTTGAATTTTGATCATTAGGTTTACATTGTCAAGCTTGAGTTCACTGGGTGGACCCAGAGAGAGGGGTGGGGGGTGACGATTGAGAACAAGTAGATCTCAATCAGTATTAAAATCAAGAACAAGAACAGGCAGCTCAGACAGGATGTCAAGAAACTTGGAAACAATGAGTAAAGCTGAAAATTTGAGTTTCCAAAACCCTCGGAGGAAAATAGCTTCTTTTGGAAAGAGAGAATCAAATTGTTCATGGCATAAACATGACTCATGTGGCAAGTGAAGATGAAGATGAGAATGTACATCAAGGATATAAGTGGCCTGAACCTGGAAGTGGTAGAAACAAGAGAAAACACAGAGACCACGTATAATCGGAGAAGAACCAGAACAAGAAGAGCAAGATTCTGACTACAGTGAAAGTGAACAATCAGCAGTCAAAAGATTAGCAAGTGTAAGAGTGCCAAATAGAATGTATGCATCTCCTCTATGGTCCTATCTAACGGAGGATGAGGAACTGTACGTCAATGAATTTACAGATGGCCAATTCTTTTGAAGATGAAATCTCCATGAGCATTGATAAATGAACTTGAAAAAGATCAATATTGAATAATTTCCTGAACTGAATTTTTATAGTGAATATTTTGAGATTTTTTAATTTTTCTTTTTGGGTTACACAGTATTTATAGTCATAGTCTAGTTTGTTTTGTGCTGTGGGTATTCAGTTGAAGATAAAGGTGTTTCCTTGAATTTACAATTTATGGACTAATTCAATGAACTGAACTTAAAAAAGCATAAGTTTTCTTGGAAGTTTTTTCATTTAAAGATTTGGCACCTTATATATTTAGCTGTGGATTTTTTTCACTTTTTGAGTTTTGTTTATAGACTTGACAGCAGAAGTATGGCAATTAGCAACCAAAGACACTGCTCAATTTTATTTGATAGTCTTAATAATTATAATAGCATATGTTTAGTTGGCTTACTTTTGTGTTTAATTTCACCAGTGGGAATGATTCACCTACAAATGAGAGTGAAGAGTTAACTACCACAAATTATATAGAGTCAGTAATTGTTACATTTGCACATTTCTTCCAATTGTATATCAGGTTGGTAACATATCTACAGCTTCCCCATACCTATTCTGTATCCTGCAATGTTTTTGTTATTGTTTTCCTGGAACAAGAATTTCTACCATCTTACCTTATGGTCTACGGCAACTCCTTGGAAGGTCTTCCTGAAACTGAAGATTTAAAAACATATTCCAATAATTTGGGACTAATTAGGCGATCTAATAACATTTAAAAAAAAAAGACTAATAACAAACTTGTAGGTCAATTGAGTGATGTGCTGTGCAAATTTATTTAAGAATACAATGAGAGAAAGGAGAAAATTAGTAGAAAGTGGGATGAAACAACTAAATTGAGTTGAAAGAAGAGTCTGGGAAGAAATGCAACATAGCCTCAAAGTGGAGCAAAAAAGGAAGGGAGTAATGTGTATGGTATGAGGGAAATCTCAGACAGAGGAGTTTGTTGAAGTGGTTGGTCAGATAGAGTATAATGTGAGTTTTATAGTTGATCATATGTTTTTGACTGGTGAAGAACTAATTCTGAGAGGAATTTAATATGTTTGTGGTAAGACTGCCTAGGTTAGCAAGCCGGGCTGAAGACGGCTTGAATGCCAGAAACCGGTCCTCAGACGCTTGTTTCCGGTCCAGGGAAGGCATGGCTTGGCAGTTCGGGCTGGACTGTTCCCATGAGGCACAGGGTCAAACTGATTTGCATATGGCCGTGTCTGAACTGGGGTGGTGTGGAGTGCAAAATAATGATGGATTTAGGCCCAGATCTCTGTACTGGGGTGAATGTATGACATTGTTCTGCATTCTGTCCATCAACTGTGGTTTTTGCATTTGTCACCTCGAGTGGTATGGGTATGCTCAGACGTGAGTCCCATGCTCTCCACACAAATGGATTCAAGCAAGCCGGGCTGAAGAAGGTTGGAATGCCAGAAACCGGTCCTCTGAAGCTTATTTCCGGTCCAGGGAAGGCATGGCTTGGCAGTTCGGGCTGGACTGTTCCCATGAGGCACAGGGTCAGACTGATTTGCATATGGCCGAGTCTGAACTGGGTTGGTGTGGAGGGCAAAATATTGATGGATTTAGGCCCAGATCTCTGTACTGGGGTGAATGTATGACATTGTTCTGCATTCTGTCCATCAACTGTGGTTTTTGCATTTGTCATCCCGAGTGGTATGGGTATGCTCAGACGTGAGTCCCATGCTCTCCACACCACTGGATTCAAGCAAGCCGGGCTGAAGACGGCTGGAATGCCAGAAACTGGTCCTCGAAAACTTGTTTCCGGTCCAGGGAAGGCATGGCTTGGCAGTTCGGGCTGGACTGTTCCCATGAGGCACAGGGTCAGACTGATTTGCATATGGCCGTGTCTGAACTGGGGTGGTGTGGAGTGCAAAATAATGATGGATTTAGGCCCAGATCTCTGTACTGGGGTGAATGTATGACATTGTTCTGCATTCTGTCCATCAACTGTGGTTTTTGCCTATGCCTAGGATAACCTCCCACATAATTGGGTGTGAAGCTGCTATCTTGCTCTAGTCTTCCTGCATGTTTATCATGTGAATGAGATGAGTGGAAGGAGTGCTACTAGGCTTAGAAGAACAAAACATGAATTTGGATAATTACTGTTGGATGTGTTTGGTGTTTTGATTCATCCCACAGGTGTGACTTTGAATGATGTGAAGATTAAAATACTGTCTGCATTAGTTGGTCACTTATTAACTTACACTGCTGGTGCATTACCTCAAATTAATGAGGAGCTAATGACAATGAATGCAATGGTGAAGCAAAACTGCCTTGCATTAGATATTGTTCTTACAAAAGAGGAGGATGTTTGTTGTGCATGGAGGGGTTAACAGTGCTTCACTTTTATACTAGATAGTAGTAGGTTTATTAATAACTAGCAGCCCGTCCAGACGTTGTCTGGGTATGAATTGCTGCCGGCCAGTAGTATATTGTTTTGTAGGATTTCGTTTTTATAGCATTTCTTATCTGTGACAGGCCTGTGAAACGCTCCGATTCACAGTGCACTGCTGATTCATTTCAGAGTGCGCGTTCAGTAGTTTGTGAACTCGAGTTTCCCTACTTTATTTTTCCTTGCAATATTATAATAGCGCAAACTCGACAACATGGCATGAGCACAATTTACATTACAGAAGAACACATTCATTTGTGGTAGGTACGGAGAGACAAAGCGATTTGCCTGGAATCACAGGATGTTTAGCTGATGCCGAGATTCGAACGTAGCTCCCCAGCTCTAAAGTTCGCAATTCTAGAACTTGTGGCGGGAGGTGTGTCTAAAAGTGTATGTCAGTGCTGACCATCAATGAGAGAGACCTGTGCATTTTTCAAATGTGTGGTGAAAAAATATGAGTATGTTGCTGGGGATGTGGGCAGCCGTGCCACCAATGTACTTACCGGGGGAGGGTAAACACACAATATTCTGCAACTTTCTTTCCTCATACCATCACGCCACATACTTTCATTACGAAAGAACCATGACTCAATTATAACGCATGGCATTACATTTTATAGGCTTTAACCACGCATACATTTACATTGAAATTAGTTGTAAATGCATGAATGGTAAAAGCATGTTTTTTTTATATGTTTGAATAAGGTAAGTATGGGTATAGGGGTATATGTTTTGGGGTACTGAGGTATATGTTTTGGGGTGTTTGGGTATTTTAAGGGTTCAGATATAGTTTTGGGTTATGGGGTCATAGGTAGTTTTAGGTTAGGTATGGGTTTTGGGGTACAGGGGTATTTTTAGGGTTCAGGGCTAGGTTTGGGTTTTGGGGTATATCGGTATTTTTAGGGTTATGGGGTACGTTTGGGTTTTGGGGTACAAGGGTATTTTAAGGGTTCAGGGCTAGGTTTAGGGGTACAGGAGTATTTTTAGGGTTCAGAGGTAGGTTTTGGTTTTGGGGTACAGAGGTATTTTAAGGGTTCAGGGCTAGGTTTGGGTTTTGGGGTAAAGGGGTATTTTAGGGTTCGGGGGTAGGTTTGGGTTTTGGGGTACAGGGTTATTTTTAGGGTTCAGGGCTAGGTTTGGGTTTTGCGGTACAGGGGTATTTTCAGGGTTCAGGGGTAGGTTTGGATTTTGAGGTACAGGGGTATTTATAGGGTTCAGGGCTAGGTTTGGGTTTTGGGGTACAGGGGTATTTTTAGGGTTTAGGGATAGGTTTGGGTTTTGGGGTACAGTGTATATTTATAGGGTTAATATGCATTAGTGTTTAAGGGTGTTGGGGTATTTTAATAAGTAAGGGTGGGTTATGATTATGGGGTGCAGGGGTATTTAAAGGGAGCAGGGTGGACACCCGGAGCTGGAATGTACAGAACCTGGGAAGAAAAAACAATGAAATATTGGGCACAACGCTCGCTTTTTTTTCCCGTAATCCCGCGCCCTGCACACGCCCACGCCCCAGCACACGCCCATAGCACACGATACGAGACATGGCATGAAGGGCGGAACGTACCACACGCCCCCAGCATTTGTCACGCCCACAGCACAATGCAGACACGCCCACAAGGGACTACTTTGCTGGCACAGTTCTTTTACCTTTTAAATGTATATGGTGGGCGTCTGCATAGCCTATGTCCTTTTGCTGCAACTGCCCTTTCCAACGCTGTATTGGGTGTTGTGATGGGTGCTGTGGTTCCTGAGATTACCCGCCTCAAAGGTTTGGGCTCTCTATTTATTATATTAGTATAGATTAGCAGCCCGCCCCAGCGTTACCTGGGGCAGAAGGGGGCTGGGGGCAGCATTTCAGGCTTGCGTGCACTCCCGCCCCGGCCCCCGCCCGCCACGACATTGTCCATGTCCCGGAGCCAGAGCCTTACCTCAGCCGCCGTTGTTCAGGGTCAACCTCCTGCCCCCCTCCCCCTCCCGCCCCGGCCCCCTCCCACCCGTGTCCCGGAGAGCCTGAGCCTTACCTCAGCCGCCAGTCCCACTCCAGGTGCTTTTCCTCCTGTAATTCACCGTTTGCTACCTCCCGTTCCCCGCGTATGAAGCAGCGCCAGTCACTCCAGGACGTACCCCCGTCCGCGTTCTAAGGGATTGTCCGGTCCAGGCCGCTACTTCGCCCAGCAGCAAGCAGGGTCACTGCAGTCCTTCCAGCAGGTCGCGATCTTCCGTCAATGGGCACGATCCGCAGAGATGCACAGCCTCGGACACCCCGGGCAGCACGATTCGCCGCCTTTTCAGGAAGTGTTGGCAGGGAGCGCAAATGATGTCAGCACGCACGTGGGCACGATCCGCAGAGCTGCACAGCCTCGGACACCCCGGGCAGCACGATTCGCCGCCATTTCAGGAAGTGTTGCCAGGGAGCGCAAATTATGTCATCACGCAGACGTCGCGTCCGGCGCTACTTGCAAGGGACTACTTTATTTTTATTTCTACATTTTTTAAACAACGTATATTTTTTATTTTTAATAGCCTATGTCCTTCTGCTTGCCCTGAGATTTTCAAAGATGTCATGGGTGTTTGGATTGGTGGTGTACTTTTCGAGTTTACCTGGCTCAAAGGACACAGTTCTCTCTTTATAATAGTAGTATAGATTATATCATTAACATCACTAATATTTCACATGAGGCAAATGTTCCTGAAGAACAAGGGCTGTATGATTCAGTTGGTGCATGGTTCAGTGACATTGGAAAGGGTTTTACAAAGCTTGGTGAATGGTTTGATAGTATTGGTGGGGGGGTGTCTCAGAAAATAGTAACCCCACTAACTTTTATTTTCTTATGAATAATTGGGCTCATTCATTTACGTAAGTTTTGTAATTTGTATCAAAAGGGATTTCAATTGTGGGTGTAAAAAGATGTCAGCAATAAAAAAGGAGATTACCTTGCATTAGAGAATATTAAGGCTCTTACTTATGAAGATCTTGGAAGAATGGAGGTGCAAAAGGCAGAAGACATTCAAGGCTGTTGTAAATAAAGAACTGTGGGATTTCTGATGATTGATTAATCAGTCAGAGGGGGGGATTTGAAAAAGAAATGTTTCATTTAGCAAATCATTTCTGCTTAGCATCATAAATGTTTTGCATCAAAAATAATTTTGCAGTGACATACAGAATTGTGTATTATGTAGCTACGCCACAATAGGCCCAAACTAGGCCTGACACCATCTTGCATTTCTACGCATGTGTGTGTTTTTATATCTCATCGCCTCACACGCAGCAAAATCTGCAGTCGTGAATTGCTCTGTATTAACATGTTGTTCTCAAAAGAACTCTGTTAGAGGTTCTACCCTCCTATTGTAACAATTCCAATTTCTTCCTGTCTGTGCATCTGGAAGGCCTTTCATCCAATAAGCTTGTAGTTGTTGTGTGTCTACCTAGATTTGTACTATCACATGTGTTGATGTTAGGTCAGTAGGGATTAATTATTATTTTATTTAGATCATTATTATTGCATATTGCTGTACTGTGATCGGTTGAGCCTATGAAACATATTGTTCATTTTATGGTGACTTTTTGATTTTTGCTGTGCACTTTATTATATAAAAGCTCATTTTTGGAGGTGAGCCTGTCTGGTTTGTGCCGACTCCGAGAGCGGACCTTTGTTAGTCTGTCTCTTGCTTAGGACTTACAATTTTCTTTCCCTTAGACTTGACTTCATGTCATACCTCTGTGCTACATTTGACTAATCAATATTTTTGCCTTCGGTAATGAAGTATAATTAGTTAATAAACCTTCATGGTTTCTAACTTTTACTCATCTCGAGAAAGCTTATTTAATTGACTGTGCTGATTGATTTACTGTCATTCAATTCAATTAAAAAAACAGTTTTTATTGCGATTATTCATTTAAAAAGACAGGCCAGTCAATTGATTACAACGGGTTCCAACCATAAATACATCATGACTTTACATAAAACTGGCCTTACAAAAAATATCAATAAAATTAAGAATAAATACATATATTAACAATTTAAAAACAATTCTTAAAAAGAGATTAAATATATCACACGCACAAGACTTAAGACACATTATGCTAAAAAGCCAATAAAAATTTCCAACTCCACGCATTAAATTCAGTAGCCCAACAATAAGCAACATGGCTATTTCAACCCCCCATTTTTCTCCCGTAATACCCAAGCCCAACTCAGGAACTTAGCTACTCCTATTACTGCGATGTCGTTTGGACCAAATTTCAGTATCCTCTTTGCGACCATCGCAGAGCTAGTTCCCAAGGACCGGCATACTGGTTTCAACCAGATACTTCTAGGTTTTTGGTAAACCGGACAAACAAATAGAAGATGATCAATATTTTCTATATCATCATTACAAAATGGGCACTTATTACTGATTTCTGGGTCAGCCTTCGAAGGGGTAGTCTCCCTACCCTGAACTGATGAAAAAGCTTACTATCTAAGGGCTTCGTTATGAGGTCCCAATAGCTTTCCAAAAGGGGTTCATATTTTATCTCAGGGAATCCCTCGACAGAGATGAGCTGGTATGGGAGCAAAATCTCCTAATTTTAATTAACTCCCACTATGCTGCTCTATAAGATTTTTTTGAAGGAAATTCTGTGGTCTCTGGGCTGTCCCAAAGATCCCTCATCCCCATATCAATAAGTGAGGTTTTAATGCAGATCAACCATGGGATCCTGTGTGATCGGTCTAATCCCCTTTCTTCAGACAGCGCCCTAGCATAAAGGTGGAGCTCCGGAGTAGTCCAGAGACGCCTCCAGAATGCCAGCGGCCTATAGCGAGCGGCCTCCTAAATTGTATGACAGCCAAGTTCAAGGAGCAATGGGATACGAGGGGATGATTGGGGCAACCCCTTAACCGATCTCATAAATTTGTTCTGAGCAGTGGACAATTGGGATAGGCTACAGAAACCCCAAATTTCCACACCATATAGAATAGCAGGAGTGATTTTCGTTGAATAAATTTTAACAACAGGGGCTATGGGCTTAGTTAGTGATAACTTATGCTCCAGCTAATTGAGCGTGTTTCAGCGCTAAAATCTTAACTTGAGGTTTCCAACTCAGCTTGTCGCCAAATGTGACCCCTAAATAGGTAAAAACATCGGTCTGCTCCAGGAGTTCTCCTCCCATAAAAACTCGTGCTATGACAGGCTTGGACCCATGGAGCACCATAAACTTTGTTTTCCCTACATTAACCACAAGCTCATGTTCACGGCAAAACACCTCAAAACGAGACAGTGCCAACTGCCACCCCTGTCTCGTCTTGGATATTAACAGGATGTCATCTGTGAACATGAGCAAGGGCACTTTCTGGCCAGCTAACATTGGCGCATCCGTTGGGTGGTTAACAAAATACTGCACCACCCCATTAATAAATAAAGAAAACAGGGTTGGCGCCAACAAACACCGTTGTCGGACGCCTTTTCTTACCTCAAATTTCTCAGTGACCTCACCTGGTTTACCCCAGCGAACCTGAGCATAAGTGTATTCGTGGAGTTTGACCAAGAAGGAGACTATCTCTTTTGGCATCCCTATTTTCAATAAAACCTCCCACAATTTTGCCCTTGGGACGAGGTCAAAAGCGGATTTTAAATCTAGGAATGCCGCAAAGAACATTCCTCTACCCAAGAAGACCTCCTTGCAATGAAGTAAAACTAATCTAAAAGCTTGATCCAGGGTTCCTATATGAGACCGGAACCCCGCCTGCAGAGGTGTTAAAATGTCATCATCTGACATCCAACCCTGAATCCTACCCAGTACCAAACGTGCTGCTATCTTTTGCACTGCATCAATAAAGCTAATGGGTCTGTAATTGGCCGGAGCAGAGCGATCACCCTTCTTGTAGATCAGAATAATTTCCGCTCCGAACCAAGATACAGGAATTGATGACCACCAGCTAACGTATGGACTAGAATTTTTATATAAGGGACCCAAAGATCGTAGTACTATCATTCTAATCTCATTAGGGACTCATTGCTTTGTATGTTCTTGAGGGCAACACTGTCCTTGAGCCCGTGTAGGCTCTTTATCTTAGATTATCAGATAAGATAGCTTCATATCTAAATAACTGAAATCAACTTGGGTTTTTTGAATAGGATAACCAATAGTATTCATCACCTGATCAGAAAAGACAAAGTAGCAGTTGGGTTGAAACATAAATACAAGAATGAAGATGTACTTTCTGCTCAGTGGCATCAAAGACGATACACAAAGAAGTGATAGCAAGAGAGTAAGGAACACCATTCAGCTCCTTATGTTCAGCATAGGATTCTGAGAAAATTGGTTGATCAGATTTATTTTGAGGCCAATGGCACATCATTAAGGCAAATACACTGAGTACCTTGTACTGACTGAACCAGCCCTTTAAAAAGATGATCTAAACTTGTTTAAGTATGAAGTACCAATATTCACTCCTGGACACTCCGAGCTACGAGGTATTGATGGGCGGAAGTCATGCAGTTCATTCAGAGGAATTCCTCAGTTACATGAAAACTCTGTGAGATTCCACAGAGTACAGCGAACAGGCAGAATTAGGCATATTTTGCTGAATTTTAGGACAGGGACCTTGTTCTGCGCTCAAAAATCTGTGTGAAAGGCACCAGGTGGCCTGCCAGAGGGCACTGCTTCTCGAGTAGATTACGCTGCAGCTCAAAGTAGATTTTCTACTCAAGCAGCAGCATAGGGGAAATCTCCCTGGGTGCCCTACTAGTGACCAAAAATCATGCTAAGGGATACCAAGACTCGATCCGGCTCATAAACATACTGATGGGGAGCCATGGTGAGTAAAAACTGCTATGTGGCGGTTGGCAGAATTTGGCCAGAACTCCGCGTTTCATGCATAACGCAGATGGGCCAAAACTCCACCAACTTCGCTGGCGGAGCGGAATTTATCACCCACCCCTAATAGAAAGATAGGTAGAACCCTTCCTGGGCAGGAAGGCAAATAAGGGAAAATTAGATTGTAGTCAATCAATAAAAAACTGCTTAGATAACAATTACAAGATTCTTTGTGTTACTTCTGAAAGACCTGGGTCACTGCCTATGGTAACTAATATAAATATGTTTTCTTTGTTTGAAAGTAGAGTTTTGTATATAGTGTTAAGGTAATAAATAAAATACAAAGACAATAGTGGTATCCTATCAGAAACAACAGAGAAATAGGTTGGCAATAAAAGTAGCAAAGTATTGACAAAAGTAATTTCACACTAATTCTGATGCATTCTTCCTAATGTATGATTCTCATAAAAATACTAGTAAAAGGGATTTCTTCTAAGAGGCATTGCTTATGACTAAATATTGAAATTAACAAACAACAGCATGGAGTCATCAGCATTAGAACCCTACCTCTCTAAGGCATCTATGAAGTTTTTGGCATCAGACTCTTACTTCTCTGTGGCTTCTCTATATTCATTGTCATCAGAACATTATCTCTCTAGAGTCTTCTTAGAGTTATCAGCATCAGGTTCTAACCTCTCTAGATCTTCTCTACATCTGTTGACATCAAAGCTCTTCTTATCGAGTCCCTTTCTATCATTGACGGCATCAGAATGCTACCTCTTATGGCCTCGCTAGAGTTCATTGCAGTTTGAGACATAGCACTCATAATAATAAATCCAACCAATGTATGTCAATCTACATCTAAGTATTTAATAGGTGTTTGTATCTGTTTTTGTTTGTGACAATAATTAATTTAGTTGAGGCAAACACCAGGAGATGATGGACAGAGCGCTGAAACTTTTCAGACAACCACCCCCAGTTCAGGATCTTGGTTGAATCCATCATCATTCTTTAGCTTACTTCGCCACACCAGTTCAGACACAGCTACATGCAAATCAGTCTTGACCCTGTGCCTCATGGGAACAGTGCAGCCCGAACTACCAAGCCATGTGTTCCCTGGACCAGAAACAAGCATCCTGGGACTGGTTTTGGACTAACAGCCCTCATCAGCCAGACTGTCTTGAATTCAGTGGCAATGTGAGCAAGGAACCCAAGAATGGGCATACCGTGCTAACTTAGGGGGTACAAAGCAAACACAAGGAGATGATGGACGGAGCGCTGAAACTTTTCAGACACTCACCTCCAGTCACAGATCTGGGCTGAATCCATCATCTTTCTTTAGCTCACTTCGCCACCCCAGTTCAGCCACAGTTATATGCAAATCAGTCTTTACCCTGTGCTTCATGGGAACAGTCCATCATGAACTACCAAGCCACGTCTTCCCTGGTTTGCAATAACTTAGTTGACACTTGTTTCACATGGGCTGATACTTTCCTCAGGTGCTTTTTCGAAGTTTAGTATAGTTGGCATAAAATAACATATGAGTAACAGACAATGCCATGTGAACTCACACTCCGGTGCCATCCACTGATGCTACTGGAAGGACTGCACTCAATGATAAGTGTCTGTTATTGGAATATGTGAGCAATATGGGTATTAACCAAGTTCCCGAATTTAGTCAACACCAATTTTCATGAGACAGGCATCAAAGTAACTCCAACTAAGTGTGTATTCTGACAATTTCCTACACTGTAGGGGCACATTTTCAGTACCCACATATGGTTTCAGACCACCCACTATGATGGATCTCTCATTTCCGATTTTTCTCCTGAAGTGTTTCCTGCGACGGTCAGGACAGCTACCTTGTGGAGAAACCTCAACCCTCGTGGTGGTCACTTTTATACAGAAAACCATCCACAGCCAGTAGGCCACAGCTTTCCAAACTGTGTGGCGCGACACGTTACTGTGTCGCGCCCCATGTGTAGATGTGTCGTGCTTGTTAGGGCTGCAGGGAAGGGGGTGGTCTTAGAGCATGAATGTGCTGTTTATCTGCCCATTGACATGCTGATGTTTTCTTTAGCGCGTGTTTGGAGCTCACGCTGCGGTTGTAATTACTGTAATCTCAAGCATTTCACTTGGCCGAGAGGGTGGCGGGGCGCTGTCTGCGGCAACACTGGTGATCACCAGCCGAGGTTCACTGTGCCTCTGAAACTGGTAAGTCACAAATTCGTAATCGACTGTCAATATTTTAATTTATTTTTATAGAAGGGGCAGAGTTGGGAGGGTTGGCTTCCAGCTGGGCATAGTGCCATGCAGATGAGGGTGCACTTTTACTCTGTACACACTGGAAAATGCTAGGTCCCTGAGAGAAATGCCTGTCATACACCACCTAGCAGTGAAGCTTAGTTTTGCTCCTTTCCCTACTGACGGCGTGTGTCCTTTGAAATGCCAGCAGAGGGTCCAGGGACGCAAGTCCACAACATTGTAAGAAAGCAGTTCCCCTCGAAAGGAAGGCCAGGCTCAGTCGCAAATGTGAATCGGGGGACATAATGTGACTTATGCACGCTCTCCAGCGCGTGCTGTACCTCAGAGTTAGCCATTTATTGAATAGCACGTTTATACAATCCGTTGCATGGGCCTGATCTGTGCTGAGTGCGCTTGGAACAAACCGAGACAATGTGCCTGGTTGCTTCATTAATGTTGTTACTCCACTGTGAAAGTTAAGATGCATCTAATGCATTTGAGAATCTCACAAATGAAGGTTGTTTTCATCATGGCAACAAATAAAGTCCTTAACTGTGTTTCTGCATCCTGTAGCAGAGTAAAACGTTGTCTGTGCTGGAAACGCAGGGACTTTTAAGGGTCGGGGTTTTCTCTGATAGCTGTTCTCCCTATGATTTATAAGGGCAAAAGGTTAATATTCTTGCTGTAAATATTGTTTCCCATGCAATGCATATTTTCAAAACTTTTTGTTTTTCTCACAAGGATCCTTTTGTTACAGGATCTTCTGCCACACACCACCTGGCGCCGAGGGGTGGGGTACTTTAAATAACATAGGTTTGAAATCACCTGACAGGGGGGGGGGCTGCATTTCTTGTGACTGAGAGTTTCCAGGCTATAATAAAAATGTAAAAATAACTCAGGATATTTGAATTCAATGAACTACAACTTACCAGAGAGTCTAGTAGTTCTTGCAACATTTAGCGACGAGCTTCTGGAGCCTACACCAACCTCATTTTACCCATTACTGAACCTTCAAAGGATCCAGCTCATGGTGGGTGTGTTTACTGCTGATATCCTGCCGTTGGCGATCAAGGCTTTTTGGCTTATTCCTAAATGGGTGAGTGGCGCGACTCATTGCTCTGTAGTTTTGTACAAGTATTTTAACCTTCCATTTCAGGGTTTTGAAGCAGTTGGAAGATATTTTAGAAGGCTTCTCAGTGACAAAAGGGTGTAATTTGTAATATTTAATTATTTACATGCACTTCATTGCTTCGTTTTACTCGCAGGACAATGTCACACATTTGGCAGTTGAGTGCCACTCACAAGTGCACTGAAACCATGGTAATGTCACACAATCTGCAAACTTGGCAGCTATGTGTGTGAGGCTCTCTAACACCCTTATACTTCTCTCAAATCCCCTGAAACTGAGGCCTGGCTGCAGTGACACACAGTCTCCAGGTATATAATATGTAATATCACAAATGTGCAAATCTCCTGTTCATGCTCTGTTGCGAACCATGTGGGTTTTCTTCAGATCCATACAAAACATAGATACATTATCTGGGGAGGTGTGTGTGGGGGAGAGGTGTGTGTGTGGGGCGGATGTGTGGGGATGGGGGGTGGGGTTGTGTGTGTGGGGTTGTGTGTGGGGGGGTTGTTTGTGTCTGGGGTTGTGTGGGGGTTGTGTGTGGGTGTGTGTGCGGGGGTGGGGGTGGGGTTGTGTGTGTGGGGTTGTGTGTGTGGGTTGTGTGTGGGGTTGCGGGTGGTTCGGGCTAGCTCGCTTCCCTCGCTCGCGTTACCGTGTCCCTGAAAAACTTTTCACAAAAAGGTGTGTCACCAACTTGAAAAGTTTGGAAAGCTGTGCAGTAGGCAGATAGAAGGGGGCGGCTTATAAAAACACATACACTCTGGCTCTTTGTCCCTAAATAGGTATCACATTTGGCATTTCTAGGTGCCATATTTCTGTTACAGAAATATCTCAAATGCTGAATATCTGGGTGAGAAGGTGCTCTGCAACTAAAGCTCATTCAATATTAATTTGTATTTTTTATTTTTGTCCTCATATAAGAAGCTGTTTCATGTAACATTTAGGTGTGCAGATTTTTAAACCCAGTTGATGTTCAGAAGTAGGTGCCTAAATTGCAGAAGGTGGAAAACTAGAGCACACCAGAATGCCCCACTTTCTCTTTTAGATGTGTGCCCCTAAACATACTATAAAAACTCTTATTTAATTTTAAAGCACCAGCATCTTGGGGATTGGACAAGAAAAATATCTATTTTCACACCTGTTAATAAACACATAATGTTTCCAAATATGATCACATACAAACAGAAAGAACATTACCATTCTCATTTTAGAAAAATTTACAAGACCGTCTTCTGTAAAATTTGGGGTTCCTTCTTCTATAAATGCGAGATCCGTTAAATACATTCCAAGATATGGGACGCAAGGTGGGTTGCAGCTGTAGTGAGAAGGAAAACATTTAATTACACTGGAGAACTTACCCTTTAATCTTTTTTTGATTCACATGAATGTTTATTGTGAAAAGATTCCAGAGATATCTGTGTCAATATTTAAATATATTTTTTATTTTTATTATTTATTGCCACAGAAAAAAATAGACATGAGTAAATATAAGGCAACATTTTCAAATACAAATACATCAATATGAATATGCAGAGCATAAAGATGCATTATGGAGAAAAAAGAAAGAGGAAACAAAAATAACGAACAAGTAAAAGGATAGAAGGAGGGAAAGAAAGAAAAACGCAGGGAAAAAAGAAAAAAAAGTACAAAGAGAAAGAAAGAGAGAAAGAAAGAAGGGAATACATACTATCATTAATCCCACTGAAGACAAGACCAAACCCTATGCAATTTTAACAAAGATCGGGGGCCTCTAGCTTTTGCCAATGCAGTTTCCATTTCAAAGACTTCCCTCATCAGAGACCAAAATTAGTTAATACTGGGAGGTGTAGCATGTATCCAAGAGCGGGCTATACAGAGATGAGCACAAGAAGCAATAATAGAGGCTAAGGATTTCGTAAAAACACCCAGATTCAGTGAATAGTCCCAGCAGCAGCTCTTTCCCTGAGACCGGGCTATCATAGCCGACCCAAGTTGACAGAGTCACAGCAATGTTAGACCAGATATCCTTCAACAGAGGGAAGGTGAAAAACATATGGTTTAAATCGGCAGTGAATTCCTGACATTTAGGGCAGTTGGTCTTAGCAGCAGTTATTAGCTCATTTGGAAATTCGCTCTGGAGTGTAATACAGCATAAAAATAATTATATGCTGTGGTAGTTTTAGATTGACGGATGTTACAGCCTAATCTATGGTTTGAAGAGACTCTCGTATTTCCTCCCTAGAAATATCAAAGCCAAAAACCTGGCTGTGTTTAGCTGAAATTTGTAGACCATCATCACCGACAGCCCCAATGAGGTTTTGATAAGTTTTACCAATTGCTCCTCGCTCTCTGGTGCCGACAGGTATAGACAAGATCTCACATGAGCTGGACAGCTCAGATAGTCCCCGACCTCGAGTAAGATATTCTCTAACTTGCAAATATGTGAAAACGTGGCTGTATGAGAGATCAAACTCTTCTTTTAGTGATAAAAAAGTTGAAAACTCTGATCATCATACACCTGACCCATCCGCGTTATGCCCTTAATTTGCCATTCTTTCCCGATATGATCGTGGAATATATTAGGAAACAAAGGGTTCCCCCATAGCAGCGTATATTGGTGTAAGTCGGGTATTGCCTACGTTTTCCAGATTTCACGCCATATTTTGGTAATGTCTTTGACTATCTTAAAGCGAACTCGTTTAAAATAGTTAGGGTCAGATGTTTGGTTTAGTAAAAACCAGGTATTAGGCCCACACGCCAGCTGATATAGAAACCAATTGGGATTTGTTTCCGTTCCTCTGAGTAAACTCTGTATCCGTCCCATAAATGCTGCCCAAAAGTATAACTTAAAATCGGGGAGTTTTAATCTGCCCTGTATGTATGAGAGTTTTAGAAATCGAATAGCTCTTCTAGCCCGTTGATATCCCCAAATAAAACTGCCTATAACACTATCTAGACATTTTGAAAAAAAAGATGGTATAATTAGTGGGATGGTACGAAAAAGATATAAAAATGTTGGCATAATATTAATTTTAACCACATTGCATCGCCCACAGATACTGAGAGGGATGTACGATGTTACTACGCAATCAAAATGATTGCGGTACATCACAACGCATCTTTTACAACGCAAGTCGTTACCACGACTTGCGCTGTAGGGTGCTGGACTTAGGAATAGTAAGATTTACTATTCCAACTCCAGCCTTCGTACAGTAGGGAAGGTGTTGGAATAGTAAATCTACTATTTAACGACTTGCGTTGTAAAAGACGCGTCGTAATGGCACCGCAGTGTTTTGACCGCGGTGTAAAGGTTGTAGACCCACTGAGAGGGAGTTGGTGCCAGCTCCGTAACTTCTCTGCTACTTTCTTTATTAATGTATCATAGTTTTGTGAGACAATTTCGTTGACTTGGCTACAAAGACATACCCTCAGATATATACCTGTCTTTGTAACACTAAGAGTTACAGGTCTAGGATTAGTTGAAAATGTAGGATCGTCTGTGTTTTGTGTAAATTTAGCTTGTAGCCAGAGAAGAAGTCGAATCCTTGTGCTTTATTCATGATTGCGGCCATAGCTTTGACAGGGTCGTCTGAAAAGATCGCAATGTCATCAACCGTAAGCGGTTAGTTTTAGATTGGTCCAGTTAAAAATAACTGGCTCAACATTGCCATTGATCAGTAGATGTTGGATAAAAGGCTTGATATAAATAGCAAATAATAGAGGGCAACCCTGCCGGGTCCCCCTTTGAACAGAAAATGACGAAGAAGAAAGCCCATTAAGTTTAATTGTAGCTGTTTGATGATTATATATTTTCTGTATCGCTGAGATGAACCTTTGACCAAAGCCCATACAAGACATAAATATCCATATGGTTTCCCATGTCACCCGGTCAAAGGCCTTCTTGGCATCCAACATCAGCATACCCATCTGCTGACCTATCTGACCAGAGATATTGAATGCGGCTATTGCAGTGTTGATATGAGTGGAGGTGTCTATTCCGGGAATGAAGTTGTGCTGCTGCTCAGAGACTATTAGGTGAATTACTGAAGCTAGACAGGCCGCGAGAATTTTAGAAAAGAGCTTAGCGTCGGTATTAATCAGCGCTATTGGTCGGTATGAACTCATATCATCCCCTTTTTTGGGAAAACGACAATGTTGGATGTATTCCACGAGAGAGGGACCTCTTCTCCTTGAAAAATAGAGTTGCATAACTTAAAGAAGATGGGGACCAATATATCTTTAAAGATTCTAAAAAATCCCAATGGGATCTTGTCTTTGCCGACTGCCTTGCCAGCCGGCAGAGCCCTAATAGCTTCCTCGATTTCACATGTATCAATATCTGCGTCCAGTGTCTCGGAAACCATTGGACACAGGGTTGATAGCTGACATTCCTGCGCATAATCCAAAATGATCTGTTCTCCTGAACTACCTGAGCCACTATATAAGTTAGCATAGAATAACCTGAATTGTTCGACAACGTGAGCAGACCTAGGGCCAGATGTAGGTAAATCATATTTACTGACTCTTAAATACCGAATTTTACCGATTCGGTATTTAAGAGTCGGTAAATATGAAGGGGGGAGATGTAGGTAATTCCTAATTGAGAATTCCCGAATCGGTAGGATTCGGTATTTACCGATTCGGTAAATACCGAATCGGTATTGCCCATTTATTCCTATGGGCCATGAAGCCCATAGGAATCAATGGGCAATACCAATTCGGTATTTACCGAATCGGTAAATACCGAATCCTGCAAGGGGGCAGGGGGTGTCACTTTGACACCCTCTAGCACCCCAATTTCGGACTTGTGTGCCATGTGGCACACAGACATGTCCTAAGGGCATGTCTGTGCGTCACATTGCACAGGTGTGCATGCACAGGTGTGCATGCACACCTGAATTTGGTATTTTACCACCCAATCGGATTGGGTGGTAAAATACCGAATCTGTAAGGCCTTTGGGACACTGAAGAGTCCCACCTACATCTGGGTTTTACCGAATCGGTAAAATTACCTATTCGGTATTTTACCGAATCGGTAAATTTACCGAATCTGTAAAATGATGCCCCTACATCCCAATCACCAAATACCGGTCGGTAACGGCCGAATTCGGTCGTTACCGGACGGTATTTGGGCTCCTGCATCTGGCCCTCAGTGTATATGAAGCCGTCCACCCCTTTAATCGTTTTTATGTGGGTTTTAGCATTTCGATCTGCAATTTGATTGGCTAGTTGCCGACCGACTCTTTCACCAAACTTGTACTGTTTAGTCCATAGCTTGTGGTAGTTATTAGCGACCTTGTCTTTTAGCCGTCTTTTAAGCTTGGCCTGTGTTTCTACAACCTTTTGATATAATGAATGTTCAGTCTCACTCTTTATGATAATAGCCGCAGCATGCTGGTGCTCCAAGTCTAAGCACCATTTCTGCTCCTGGTCCCACTGTCGATAGCCCAACCTATTTTGAGTTATGATAAATTGGAGTGTAACTCCTCTGGCATAAGCTTTTAAGCAGTCCCATACGATTACAATTGATGCCAAGCCCGTATTAGAGTCGATATACTCACCAAGTGCCTTACGCATCATCTCAATGTATTCCAGATTGCTATAAAGGTGTCTAGGAAAAGTGAAATCCCTGATTGGTGCTTGCGTACTTGGCTGTAATAGTGGTGTTAGCATAACAGGGTTATGATCGAAGGTGATTTTAGGGCAAACTGCCACCAGTACATTTTTCAAAATAGAATATTTGGCAGAAATCATATCAACTCTAGAGTAGTGCTTATGGGGAAATGAAAAAAAGGTGTAGCCTGGGATATTAGGGAATAGTCTCCTCCAAGAATCTTCCAATTGATGCAGGTGTAGGAGCTTGTGTATGGCATTTCTAGTCTTACACATCCTAACGCGAGCAGAAGCATTAGTGGCGCCAATCCTCCTATCCATTATGCAATTAAAATCGCCCCTCACTATCTTATTGCCAGAGCATTCTAGCAGCTCAGAGTTCACTAGGTGGATAACATCTGGGCAGTCGGTGTTGGAGCCATAAACCATACATATTGTGAGTGTGTGCCTGTTGATCAAAATGTGTGAGATTGCCCACCTCCCCCTAGTATCTGCTAGTGAGCGAACAACAGTAGCCTGACAAAATCTAGATTTTAACATAGCCACCCCACGTATAGATACTGATTGTGATGTACACACCATAAGGTCGTATCCCATGTGTTTAAAAAGTGCTTTGTATTTATAAGCAATATGCGTCTCTGCCAACCCTATTATATGAGGTTCAAAAGTACGTAACTCTTCCATTACTAGTCGTCGTTTCCCTGCTAGATTCAATCCAGCTACATTCCAACACATACACTTAAGTTCAGACATTGTAAAATATTCAAAATCCAGATATATATAAGTACTCAGTATAACAAGCTCCTCTGTCTGTTCCTCTGCATAAATAACAATGTTTGACCTTTCAAAGCTGTGGCTTTTACCTTCCTCCCCCAGGCAACCTTCCCTGCCTGACCCTTAGCCCGTCCCCCTCCCGGATGCAAGAAAAAGGAATCGCCCCTTTCCCTGCTGTCCCATGATGACAGCATTGCGAAAACCCCCATTGCCCCCAACCTGTAAGTCAATCATACAATTAAAAAAAAAACCTCAATATGTGCTTGCGAAAAAGGAAGAGAGAAAACTGAAAAAGTGAATGAAGAGAGAAAAGGAGGAAGTCTCTTAGGAGTATCCGTTATAGTGTCCATTATAATACAAAAGTAAAAGTCTATTTCCACATGAACATCCTCTCTTATAGTTACTGCGATAAGTTTAAGACTATAAATACTACTTGGTAGCCGATTGCCATTTACACAAAGCTTGCTTGGCATTTTGCTCATTGAGAAAAAAATATTGTCTGCCATCCTTAACTACTATTAGGCATGCGGGCTATTGCAAAAATACCTGTGACGAGACAATCTTAAAGGGATCGATAAGTTGGCGAAGCCTCCACCATTTGTCCATAGTAGCCTTGCATTGGTCAGATCGCACAAAAATAGTCATTGTATCTACCTTAACTAGGGCTGCAGGACGTGCCTTGAAGTATATTGCTTGGCACAGAAGAAAATTACCCAGGAACACCAAAACTGGTCAGGCGAAATTGGTTTTAGATTGATTACCCTGGGAGGCTGAGATTGACAGTGGTAGTTTATGTGCTCTTTGGACTTGGGTGTCCATATCCCAATCTGTGAGATCAGGGAAAGCCTTTTGAAGAAGAATAACGATTAAAGCACGTGGATTGCTAACTTCGATGCCCTCTGGAATTTCAAAAATTCGCAGGTTCTGTCTCCTTTTCCAGATCTTCGATCCTGAACTGTATTACTGACATTTGAGAGTCCTGCGCTTTAACAAGATTAACTGTAGATGTATTGGCATCCTCCACCTCCACCACTCATTGTTGTAGGTCAGCGACTTCAGAATAAAGTTGGGCGACCTTGGACGTAACCACCACCAATGCTTGCTTTATTTCAGAGCTGTTGATTTTAGCCTGCTGGTAGTATTATTGGGCTTCTGCTGTCTGAATATTCAGTGCCGACAGAATGCTGGAGAGAGGAGCATCTCTCCCATACCGTTGAGGCTCTTGACACCTGCTTCTGACAGATTTGGAGGTGACACCTGGGGGTGGAGATCAGGAGAGAAGACTGAAGATGTTGAAGATGTCGATGAAGTACTACCCGGTAGAGGGTCAGACTTCTCCAAAGGAGCCGATGAAGGTTGTCTCTGGCTCCCTCCATCGCTCCAAAGGTCTGCCCGATCTCCATCAGATGTTTCAGTCAGGGACGCCACAGATTTATTGGCATTTTAAAGTCTAGAGATAATAGTTTTGACCTCTCCCTTGTACAAAAAACCCACTTATGAAGAGGACTGATCGTAGTCCCGGCCTTAAAAGCATTGACAGTTGCATCCTTCAATCGCCCCATTTCCTCGGTTACTTGCTGGTTTACCCCTCATCCGCGCCCTTTGCCTCCTTTAAGTTTTTTAGGCAAATTAAAATGAAAACATTTCTGGGCCTTCACCCCATTAGGCGTTTTGCATCCATTCTTTATAGTGGACGCCGAACCCTGGACCAGGTCGCCTTGTTCTGGATCTGGCGCCAACTCTGTTGGAGTCTGAGCATTTAAGTTTTGGACTGAGATATTGCTGTTAGATTCTCTACGAGTCTCTGTGTATTTAGCAGGACCCTCTGATTCCTGGCTGATAAGACCCCCATGACCAGCAGTTGTAGCTGTGGCTATTGCAGTATCTATAACATTAACACACCCAGCCATTTCAACCTGATTAGTACATTTATCATTATCATTCTCTAAACCGTCCACTCCCTCTATGTTTATTCCATCTCCTCTGTCCCATTATAGGAAAAAGGAAGATCTCGGTGTGATGCAGCAAATGTGCTGGTGCTCTCTCTGCTCTCCCTACCCCTCCATTTAGTGCCTTAGTGACTCCCTATCTGTGCCCCCCGCAGACAATATGTGTCAGTGGCTAACGGAGAAACGGCTGTGATTCAAAGTTTTCGGCGTGCAACACAAGGACCCGGAGCAGGGTGCCTTCATCGAGGTCTGTTCTGAATTTGCTGAGCACTTCACTGGCATTATCACACTTGCCTGCCTGTCTGTTCGCTGTAGTGAAGCTGCAGGGGCTGTTTGAACCTTGGGACGCGAGCCGCAGGACATTGCTCGCCCCGGTGCAGAGGTTGGCCCCGCTGGGCTGCAGGGCTGCCTCGCTGGGTTTTGTCTGATCTACGGCTGCCTCCCCGGCTTCTCTCATCGTTCTTTCTCCAGCTGTGGACCTGTGGGAGTCGTGGGATCCTCTCTCTGTGGTTTCCTTCTGCTTTGTTGTTGGCTGCCTATCCTCTGATTCTCGAGGTGGCTTTCGCTGACTTGCAGCTTGCTGGAGCGGTTTGTTCACGGCGAGAAGTGGTGGAAGCACGTAGTGTGGGGTCGCTGTGGCACTTTACACTGAAGGACTGCTTACGGTTGGGAATTTTGTTTTTCTTTTCTCTTTCATACTTGCTCGTTGTTGAGACTTTGGGGGTACTTTCAAGCAATAGGTATTGCTTTTTGTCTACTTTTTCTTGACTTTTGGGCTGGGCTACAGTCCAGTCTCTCCCACAATCTATTTACATCAGACACTGTTTTTTTTTTTTCTTCATCCTCCACTACAAGCTTGGCGGACGTGTCGCATCTCGACTCTAAACCGCAGGGTTTCCTAAAGCGCTCGGTGGTTCTCCTCATCAGGTTCACTCCAGTTCTCTTACACGCCTTAAGCCCCCTCAACTGCTTTTATAGTTCATCCTGCTTCCACTAGCTTCTCAGGGAAAGCATTTGCACAAGAAATGGGTCCACCACACAATGTAAAGACCAGGTGCAAAAAAAATCCTTACAAAGGCGGAACCAAGTGAAGTACTTTGTGTGGGGGGCAGAGACAAGGAGAAGGAGAAGGCTACTGGGACAACCGAAAATAACGGGGCAAGCGATACTGCTTCCTCTGCAACTGGAGAGCCACAACCCACTGTAAATATTTTACAAACAGCTACTGGCCGCAATGGTAGACTTAAAGCACACATATCTTACTCTCTGATGCTACTGTTACCACAAGATCTCTTTTTACTGATGAGAACTTACCCTTTAAATAGATACACCATTTGTTAAGGTTTCAAATTACTCTTTAAAGTCAGTAGAGTAAAAGTCAAACCCAGGACCTACAATTTTGTGAATTGACTTCAAAGTACAGGCATAAATCTACCCAAGCTGTTAAAAGTGTGCTTTACATTTCAAAGAGAAACAAGAAAGGTGATTATTATATTCAGCTCAGGATGACCAGAGATGTGGCTGGGTGCAGATGGCACAACGGCAGAAGTCTCACCACCTTAGGACTGGCTTCAGAACACCATGCTATCCAGAGTAAAGTGTATGATTCCTAGACAGACATGGAGGTCCTACTGTGCATCCAGAAAACCAGTTAATGTGCATGCACTGTGGTCATAAACCCTGTCTGCCTTCTTATCCATTAGGGCAATCTCAACACTTCACAAAAAGATATGAAGCTTAGTGCCCACACAGAATGCAGAAATATGGAGTTATCTGCTGAAAGCAACAGGAGTGAAACATCATTTATGCCATTAATGGAAGACAATATACAACATCCTCTTCCCCTGCACCCTTTCTACATGGAATGTCCCTCCCAGAAATACCCTGAGAGCCACTATTGACGTAAAAAAGTTCTCGTCTAAAGTTTTCATTGTTGCCATGCAAGATGCAAATTCATAACCTGCCTTACCTCTGCAAAAACGTAGCTCCTACACTGGACACTCTTGCCACTCCACTTCAAAAAATTAAAAAGAGCAAGAACAACACTCCCACTTGTATTCTTATGAAGTTGATATTCAGTGCCAAGCAAGCAACTCAGTAAAAGTGAATGGATATTTTCAAACTTGACATGAGCCACTGATAAGTATAGAACCAAGTAAGGCTTTTATAAGGAAGCCTTTCTGAATAGAATTGAAATACAATGGGCATCTCTTCTGCAAAATCCTTGGATTTCATCCAAGACTCATCATGGTCATGGTCCTGCACATCAAGGCAGTAAAAAAAACAGGAATTGTCATCTAATAATGGTCTTATCTTCATCACATAAGCCAATTTTTCTACATATCAGATCTAAAGATCTTAGTCATTGTCATATCTGGTCATACCTAGAACTGATGGTAATGCTGTACTAATAGGCCTCCCTAAGAGCCATTGAAAGCAATCAACAACTCTGCTTCTCCCATACCTCTAGGAGGAAAGTTGACCACAACAACCAAGCTTTTCATGGCTGAATTGGTTACATATAAAGGTACAAATCACCTACAAGACTGCCTGCATCATGTACAAGTACAAGGAATGACAACTGAATACCACAAACCCCATTTACCACCAGTCTTGATGTTCTCAGCTATTAAAAAAGGTTCACCATGAAGTGACTTTCTCAGGCAATGGCCCAAAGCCTGGACTTTCCTCCCACCATACGCATGCCATCCTCATTTACAATGCTTAAAGCTACCCTAAAGAAGTATGCACTGTTCACCCTACGAATCTAAATCCTTTGTAAACCAGACCTGTGTACTTGATGTAATGCTTGACAAATATATCCATTTCATGTATATGCTAATCTGTACAAAGGCACCCTTTGCTAAGGGTGAAGGCTGTTCTATAGAAACATTAATAAGTAAATACAGAAGTAGGAGTCTGTTAGAACACAACAATGGCAGCCTGGAATTTACAGCATTTCCATTATATAAATCTAATGAAATAAAGTTATAAGCCAGAGACACTTCAGAAGCTAGGTCATTCTTTTAGAAACTCTCGTAGAGTTATTCTCACAACCCTTGTAAACCTTCGAAAATACACAGTAAATCATCATAGGCAAAGTGCACTACTAGACCTATCATAACAAAGGGTGATAAACAGCCCCTTTCTATTGACATTATTCACACAAACGTCCTGAAACCGGAGTTGGGGATATTTAAAAGGGTCTTTTGTTCTAAGCATTTCTTGAAATTAATAAAGATAACTATTTATGATAAATGCCCGGGCAGAAAATGGAGTCTTGGCTTGCTCAACATGAAGTATGGCCATAGGGTCTTTATATCAGTAACCATATGTCAAATGTTGAGCCCAGAGCTTACCGGTGACTGTCCATTATCTGTCAAAGACTGAAAAATCCAGCAGTGGGTAAAGGATGTCCAACGTGGTCTGATTCTCAGGAAAAAGATGTGCTCAAGCCTATGAAATGATCTTCCTAAGTTGGTGAATTGTCCAGAAAACTCTACTGAAGGTTTCAAATCCAAGATGAAGCTTGAGTCTTTCCTGTGATGTTGCTTCCTGACGGAACCATAGAAAGAGGAAGTAGTCACAAGAGGAAGATGCTTTAGAATATATTCCTTCCATTTTTTCTCACCGTTCATCACCTACTTCTTTCTGATTTTTGTCCTCCATTGTTGCTTCTTGTAGTGGGATTCCTCTTTTTGTGGATTCTTTGGCCTGGTTGTCCTCTCTCTCTGATGACAGGTAAAGTTTGGTATCTGGCCTTTCTATGCAACATAAATCTCCACCTTCAATCAAGCATTAGGATATTGGCAAGTATTTTTTGTTTTACCCTAACCGGGACCTTCTTAAAGAGACATAACACATTTCCAAAATTTTATACTGTGCAGGCTGACAACGTGGCTACTGGGAGAAGTAACCCATTCTGGTAATCAAGAAGGAAACATTAATTGTGTTCAGCTTGTCTATTCCTAATATACTATAATCCAAAAAGAAGACTCGGTATAATTCGATTATTGAAAAGTCAGTATTAAGCTTTGCCTTTCTCAGGAGTGGGTGTGCCTTGCCGGGTGTACTCAACTGGGTGTGGTGGGTTGACCACTGTCACTAAGTACCTAATCAAGAAAATAACAAATGAACAATGTGCCTCCATCTTGTTCTAGTGATTCGAGTCAGCCTGTAAGGTGCCCTCACTATCTTAAAAAGCACACATTGGCAAAGCCAACAGATCTTGTTTTAATTATTTTTATTTTTAATTTTTTAAAGAATTTTTATTGCAGCAGGAATTCGTGTACATACTAGTCAGCAATGAATTCAGCATCTTACATTCATGGTACAAAAGTTCTGATAAGGAAAACTTAGTCTAACACGGCCATTCAGCTCACACCCCGGAGTATACAGTAGCCCATTATTCGCCAAAACCTGTAAGGGTACGCACAGATAGCTGTTTCTCAGGTAGCGCATACGGCTGCGTTTCTAACCATCCCATTCCTCCCGCACCTGTTCCAGAGAGCATTGAACACCAACAAACAACTTTCCACCCTCCGCCCTCCGCCCAGTCCCCCCCCCTAAACCCCATCATCCCTTACCCCCCATGCCCCTATCCTACCCCCCTCCCTCATACCTCCCCCCTGGCGTGTCAGAGGTCCACAAGAGCAAGCCCGATTTCTCCACGGGCACAGCAGGTTCTAGCCCGACAACCAGGATTAAGCCGTAGGAAAGGGCAGTCAGCACGTGGGGCGCGGGGCGATCCCAGGAGGATCTGGGCCGAGCACCCATCCAAGCCATAGTGTCTAAGGCCCAGGGCTACCTGCGGGGGAGTCCTCGCTGTCAGAGGCCGGTGATGTGAGTTCTAGTACCAACCGCCCCCAGGCCCGGGCCCGCTCCAAAGCAGTATCAGAGCCTGCCCTGAGTGCCAGTTGCAGACGTATCTCTCCTTCACAGCTGGCCCATTTAGTGAGCTCCGCTCGCCACCTTTCCACTGTGGGCCCCCTATTTGCCTTCCATTGGGACGTTATGGTTCGCTTCGCTAGCAGCAGACCTAGGTCTAGGAATTTACTAGTGATTTTGTTTTTCGATGAGTGCGGAAACCAGTGTAGGACGCAGTGTGCCATTGTGGGTTGCAAATCCCTCTCAGTGACCTCCCGCAGAGTCTCCACCACCCCCCGCAAAAAGGATCCCAGTGCCGGGCAGGACCAGAACATGTGCTGGAAATCAGCCACCTCTGCCGGACAGCGTGGACAGGCTGCTGAGTGTGTCGGAAAGTACCTATGGAGCTTGTCAGGGGTCAGGTACGCTCTGTGTAGGATGTAAAAATGCACCAGCTGAAACCTTGCATTGCGCGTCCCTTTCCAGGCCCGTTCAACTATGCCAGACTACGCCGTGTCAGGGATCTCCGTCGTTAAGTCCGCCTCCCATTTCGCCTTCAGAGCTGCTAGCGGGGACTGAGCCTCCTCAGTCATGCGTTTATAGAGGCACGTTATAGCCTTAACCGTTCCCGCGGCCGTCACTACGTATTGACAACTCGTGGCCAGCGGAGGCTCCACCAAACCCGCCTTCCAGTGCATACGGATCGCCACAGTCAGTGCCGCATGAAGGAGGAAGTCCCCCCCGGCAGCTCGAAGCGATCCCGCAGGAGGTCGAAAGGCATGAGAGCCCCGTTGTCATAGAGGTCCCCAATGGTCGCCAGTCCCTGGTTCTCCCAGTTCTCTAGCCGGTGCCATGAGCCCTCGTGCGGGAGTGCCCTGCAGAATTTGAGCGGGATCTCCGGTGCATACGGCACCGCAATGTGGCCTCTCCGCAGTTACCTATTCCAGCACTTCCGAACCGTCGCAAATTCTTGGGTCTCCCAAATTCTTGGGTCTCCCATCGGCAGGCCCAGTATGATCCGGGAGATCACCTGTACCGGCCCCACGGCTTATCAGATCCGCCCTCCTCCCTCGTGGCCCTCGCTGCCCACTGTGTCAACCACTGCAGCTGGACCGCCAGGTAGTACAGCTCATAGTCCGGCACCGCTAGCCCCCCCTCAGCTCGAGGCCGCAGAAGCGTGGACAGCGCCACCCTGCGCCTACCCGAGCCCCACAGGAAGCCGGTCACCATGGACCGCAGCCGACGGAAGTAGCTCGCTGGGATCCAGACCGGAAGGGCCCAAAAAAAATAGAGCAGCCGAGGCAGCGTCACCATCTTAAGGAGTGCCATCCTTCCCGCCAGGGAAAGGGGGAGCGTACCCTAGAAGTCAAAGTTCGTTTTGGTGAGTCGGATTGCCGATCCGATTTTGTCCTCTAGAATGTCTATGTTAGTATGGTAGATCGAAGCACCCAGGTAACAAAGGCTCCTCTGCTCCCAGGTAACCCCTTCTGAAGAGTGCGGACATGGCCCGCGCACCCTAGTGGGGAACAGGTACGATTTCGCCCAGTTTACTCTGAGGCCGGACACCCTGCTCAGCGCCTGAAGCAGAGCCTTGGCTCCCCGCAGGGAGGTTGCAGTGTCCGCCAGAAACAATAGGAGGTCATCAGCATATAATGCGATATGATGCACCTGCCCATACACGTCCAATCCCTGATATGCTCGTCCCAAATGGGCACACGCCGCCAACGGTTCGACCGCTATGGGGAACAACAGGGGCGAGAGTGGGCAACCCTGTTGCGTGCCTCTCCCTACCACGCAAGCCTCCGATATTACACCTCCCGTTCTGACTCTCGCCGTAGCGTTCTTGTATAAGAGAGCCGTCCAGCCCACAAAATCCGTACCCAATCCCATGGTGCTCATAACATGGAAAAGATACGGCCATTCCAGGCATTCAAAAGCCTTTTCCACATCGACAGCAAACACCGCTGCCTCGTCCACCTCGTAGGAACGTGGAGAAGGCGTTGTATATTAAGCGCGGTGTTGTGGATCGGGATAAAGCCAGATTGTTCCACATGGATCAGAGTGGTCATGTTGGGAAGTAGGCGCGTCGCCAAGATCTTGCTCAAGATCTTGTAGTCTAGGTTAAGCATGGACAGCGGGCGGGACGCCGACCTGTCCCAAGGTGGCTTGCCAGGTTTCAATAGGGGGACAATGAGCGCCTCGCCAGTGGTCTTCGGTAGTCTGCCCAGACGTTTAGCCTCATTGTAGAGCCATGCCAGTCGGGGTGCCAGGAGGTCGGCGTAGGTGTGGTAGAACTCCGCCGGTAGGCCATCAGCGCCCGGTGTTTTGTTCCACGCCATACTCTTGATGGCGACTCTCAGCTCCCTTTCATCAATCTTAGCCCCTAGAGGTTTTGCCGTCTCCTCATCCAATTCCGGTAGATCCAGTCCCTCCATGAAGCCCTGGAATTCAGCTTCCGGCGGAAGCACCCGGCTGCGATAGAGCTCTGTGTAATAGTCATGGAATAACTCATTTATTCCCTGTTGGTCGAACCGCGCCACTCCCGCATGATCTCTGAGTTCGAGGATAACCAAACTGCGGCGAGCCGGATTGGCCAGCCAGGCCAAGAGCACCCCGGATTTGTCCCGTTCCAAATGCGCACGTCTAAGGTAGGCTTTGTGATCGAAGCACCTGAGGCGCTCCACCATCGCCGCCACCGACTCCCTCGCCTCAAGGAGAGCCTCCTGAATGTTTGGTCGCTCAGGTCGGTCTTTCTCCAGCGAGCGTAGCTTCGCGTCCTCCTGGTTAATTGCGCTGAGCAGGGTCTTCCGCACCCCCGACCCCGCCGCAATGCAACGCCCCCGCACCACTGATTTAAAGGCATCCCGATTGTCGCCGATCCCGCAGTCCCCGCGTTATCCCGAAAATACGGCTCTATATCCGTGGCTATCGTGGTCCGGAAGACTTGATCGTCTAGCGCCTCCGGGCGAAGTTTCCAGGTGGGGATGCGTGGGTGGTACTGTGACCATCGCAGGTGCATCAGCAACGGGTTATGGTCGGAAATTGTGCGCGTTAGGTATTCGCTATGGGACACTTCACCGTGCACTACCGGGGAGCACATGAAGGCGTCTATGCGGATGTGAAGTTCGTGAAGGGAGGAGAAGAAGGAGTAGTCCCTGTCCGACGGGTGGTGGGCCCTCCAAGTATCAATTAGCCCCCAACGCCGCTGCCAGTCGGAACGTGCAAGCGCCAGTCTGCTCGCCTGTGCTTTTAGTAATGGGGGATATGACCGGTCCAGGGCAGTGTCAGATACACAATTAAAGTCCCCCCAAGGAGCAGGGAGTCCATTAAGAATGGTGCCAATGTGCGGGACAGCAAGGAGAAGAAGGCAGGTTGGTCCACATTCGGTGCATATATGCATCCCAGCGTGAGGTCCCTCCCATCTAGTCTGCCCCTCACCACTGCATATCTCCCCTCTGGGTCAATAAGCTGTTGCGCGCATTGAAAGGGTACCCCCGCCCTTATCCAGATGACCACTCCTCTGGCATAGGCCGAGTAATCAGTGTGATACACCTGCCCACGCCATCTATGCTGCAGTGCTTTCCCTTCCTGCGCTAATAGATGCGTTTCCTGGAGGAAGGCCATATGTATGCCCCGCCGAATTAAGAATGCGTGGATCTTGTGGCGTCTATGCATGGTGTGCATCCCCCTCACATTCCACGTGAGACATTTGTATCCTAAGTCGGGTCCCATGGCAGTACACATTGTAGCCCACTTAGTCCCCCATGGGAGCCTCTGACACGTCCAGAACCCACCCCCCGTCCCTCAATTAGCGCTGCTGGAGCCCGGACTCAGTTCAGCATTCTTTGAGTGTTCCGAGCCGTAACTGGAGGGGCTGACCTCCCCTTGGCTGATGGCCGCCACCACCAGCACTGCCTTGTTTCTCTCCTGTTTCCATCCAGTGGGGGAGCCAGGCCGTCGCGTCGGTGTCAATGCAGGAGATCCGCGTCTAGGCGTGGACGCAGCGGGGGTGTCTCCATCAGCCGTCCCCCTGGTCTCTATCCAGTCCCAAGCCTCCTGCGGCGTAAGGAAGAAATGAGTGCTCCCGCCAGCAACGACCTTGAGGCGGGCCGGAAACAACATAGCATAGGGCAGTTGCAAAGCTCTCAGCTTCCGCTTGACCGCCAGGAAGGATGATCGTTGACGCGGAACGTCCCTGGTGAAGTCCGGGAAAATCATGACCTTGCTGTTACCAATGCGTAGATTCGGCAGGGCCCTAGCCGCTTGGAGAATGTAGTCCCGATCCCGGTAGTGTAGCAGGCGCGCCACCATCGGACGAGGCGGACCCCCGACCCTAGGCGGGCGCGACGGGACTCTGTGGGCGCGCTCCAGAGCAAAGAATGGGGAGAGCCCCTCCGGCGCCACCTACGTCTGCAACCAGCGTTCCAAGAAGGCCACTGCGTCGTGGCCTTCTTCCCTCTCCGGGACTCCCACAAGGCGGAGGTTGTTACGTCTGGAGCGTCCCTCACTGTCCTCGGCCCTGAGTTCCAACACCCGAACTTTCTGCGCCACCTCCGCCAATGAGGCCTTCAGGGTTACCACGTCACCAGGAATGTCTTTCATGTTCGCCTCCGTGGTCGTGACTCGCTCCTTCAGCTTCCGGTGGTCATCCCTCAAAAGGGACAGGTCAGTGCCAATGGTGTCCATTCGCTTCTCCAGGGCCTCCCTCGACGCCACAATGGCCTGCATAATGTCACTCAGGGAGGGGTCCCGTCACGTGGTGGGGCCGTGCTCCCAGAACCAGATGCCACCTCGTCCTCCGGCCTCGTGTGACCCAGGTGATCGAGCCTCAGCACCTCAAATCCTTTTTGCCGGGCCCCCCGGACCATTCTGCGGTGAGTTTCTGAAGTCCGTCACAAGTCCCCCACTCAGGTTCAGTGCACCGGGCCCGTCAGTCCTCAGTCGCTTCCGCAGGGGAGCCCCCAACACCAGGTCCGCCTCCCCTCGTCTCCCGTGGTCAAGAGCACTTACTCTCCCCGGATAGTGGATGCAGGGGCAAGGTCAGAGCAGGGAGGACGTCTTAACCAGGCTCCTCAGGGAGGGCTCCTGGGTCATCCGCCTCAGCAATCGGCAAAAGAGTGGGGAATCCGGCTCGCGGAGAGCAGGAGGTGCAGTTCGCCTCAAGGGGCTGCCCCCCGGAGGTCCAGGCCACTCACCACAAGTCCAGCGCGGGCCCTGCCAAGAGTGGGGAAAAAAAAGAGGAGGCCCCCCGGGTCTTCCCCCGCCTGGGGGAACTCCGCGGAGCAGTTAGTGCTGGTACCGCCGGCCCTGGGACACCAGAGAACTCAGAGGGGTGGTCCGAGACAGCCACCTGTAGGCCTCCCGTGAAGGCGTCCCCAGGCACCCCCGATGTCGCGACAGGCCCTCCGTTCCTCAGCCAGCGGCCCCGGTCGTCGTGCCCCTCTCAGCACAGGGTCCGCCGCTGCTCCCGCTTCAGAGTCCGGGAGACCCCTCCACGAGGGGGGGTGGGAAACCGCAGGCCCCCCAATGTATTTGGCCAGGAGTCCGGGACACTCACGCGTGCGCCGCCATTTGAGGTCAGTGGGCTTGCGAATTCTCCACTCCAGGGTGCCTCCAATCCTCCTCGCCAGCCCGCTCTCCCCAGCTCAGATTGAGTGCAGGGCGCTCCGCACCAGGTTCCGCAGGGTCCGCCACTCCAGGGAGCCTTCTTCCTTCGGCTGCCCGCCGGCGTCAGGCAGCTCGGGCCAATCACTCCGGGGGAAGAAATGGTCGGTTTCGGGGGTCTCGGGCCACCTAGCTCCCCCAGTTTTCGCCCCCTATGCTCCCCAAACCTTCCGATGCCAGGTGGGGGCCAGGGGTCCGGTGACGGGGGTCAGGATGTGTAGTTGCAAGGGGCAGTTATGGAGGAGCCCCGGAGTCCTGCTGCCGATTACATAGGCGTCCAAGCTACGCCCCCCCAGATCTTGCTTTAATGTGGTAACGTTGCACAAAAAGCATTTGTGCAAGACTGTGTTTGCTTGTTTTACCACTTTAGCCAAAGCTATTGAGAGCAGTAGTGGTAACAATGGTAATGGTTATGGTGGTAATGGCAGTTGTAATCTTGGTAATGATAGTGGTGGTGATGGTTATGGTAATGGTGGTGGCAATGGCAATGTTGGTGATGGTATCTAAGGTAGTGATAACAGTGGTAATAGAAATGGTGGTGATGGCATTGGTAGTGTTGGTAAATATCATGGTAGTGGCTGTAGTAATGACGGTGATAGTGGTAGTAGTGATGGTGTGGCACTCTACAACCTGATAATAATTACCATAATGGTTGGCTGCTCTGTGCTCCACATACCAAATAAGTTACCCGAGAAGTATGGCAAAGGGGCTACAGGATACTCTGCATTGAAATGAAATGAGCCAGCTGCATTTACACTTACAAAGTTCCCAGACACATAGATATGAAAAATATGAATGGCCTGGCAAATATGTAAGAGGAGCTGCTGGGGCTGGTTGAGGGCTGAGGCTCAGATTGCTGTGAGTTGCAGTCAAGGGCTATGAGTTGCAGTCAAGTGCTAAAAACGAGGGAAGGGAGAGTAGAATACATTATAACTATGAGCCACTGCAACAAGGAGGAGGATTAGAGCAGGAGCCAGTATCTCTTAGCCACAAGGAAGCAGTCACAAGGTAGGTGGGGCAGACTGGGACCACTATGAACACTGGTAACAACAAGCATTTGCAATGCAATATGTCTTGCATTTCTGAAAGTTTGAGCTTTGGTGTTACATCATTATTTGCAATGCCAATAGCTCAAACTTTTAGTAATGCAAGACCTATTGCATTGCAAATGCTTGCTAATGCTGTAGTAAAAAATCATTGGCGAGTCATACATACATACTGGTACACATGTAAATTTATCCACACATATACAAAAATATGCACAATCACGTAGTGTAAAACAAAACAAATATTGGCAAAGGAAGGACATCAAAAGTGTGGATTCCCGTATTGTCCTTACTGCAGGACAAAAGCCCTGGAAGTTCTATTAACAAAATGGTGCCTAACTTTAGGAAGTTGGGCGAGCCATGTAAAAAAAAAGGAAGGCGTGGACACCATTGTTAAAGTTGAAGGTGCCATGCTGCGCTGCTCACGATAAAATTAGAATATTGAAAATATAGAGTTTGGCGACCGGCGCCGAAGAAAAGAAAGGCGCGGCTCGCTAAACTCTATTTTTTTCAATATTGGAAGTTTTTTGTAAGCAGAGCAACATGCTGCCTTCATCTTTAAGCAGTTGACAGGCAGCCACGTGCAGTGCTGCTTACTGAAAGCATATAACATTAAAAAAATAGTTTGACGAGCTGTGCCGTAAAAAAGAAAGGCGCAGCGCACCAAACTCTATTGTTCAATATTGTATGATTTTCATAAGCAGCGCAGCATGCCACCTGTGCCGCACTGCTTAGGAAAAGCATAAAATATTGAAAAAAGAGTGAGCCGTGCCTTTTGTTGGAGTGGGGAGAGGTGTGCATTTTGAAAATAAAGGCGTGCAGCCACCATTGGCTGTATACTCTTTATAAATTAAAAGGTGCAAGTCGGGCGAGCAAAGCATTTTTTAAATATCAGGTGTGGCCGCCATTGCTGATAAAAATGAAGAGCTGGGGAATAAAATGAATTGTTACAAAAGTAGAGTTGGGCGAGCTGCGCACAACAAAAAAAATGTTGCGCTGCCGCCATTGTTAAAGTGCAAGCACAGCGTGCTGTGCTGCGAAACAAAATTATTAACTTGTGGGACAGCTTGTTGTGCCTGAAGCAGCAGGTAGGAGAAAGTAATGTAAGAAAATAGGGCTCACAGACTGAGCATACTGAGTTACAACACATGTAAGAGGGGCCGTCTTTATGGGAGATTATAACATGAGAAAAAAAGGTACTAAGGAGGGACGAGTAAGCCTATTAACAAATCAAAAGCCACCATTTACATAGGACAGTAACAGAGGCCAATTGAATAGATGGGCGGAAAATGGGTGGATCTTCAAGTCCATACCTGGATACAGCATGTCTCGAAGAGACAGCCCAAGCCCTGCCTAGGCAAGACCTAAAAAGGGTGGGGTAGAACAGGAGGCAGGATATTGCATCAAGTCGGAACTGCCATTTTTGGGGTCTGGCTGTCCCTCTGTGTAAACACAAAAAAAGCAATTAAAGTCAGGCTCACACTTTAATTCTGATAAACATTTTTAAAAAGGCCTACTGCATAGGAACAAATCACAAAAAATATTGTTTTCTGTATACAATGCATATATGAGATAAACAATTGAATGTTTAATGTAAAATAGTGCCTTTATAAATTTTAACGAATTACTACCTAGGAGGCCAATAATACCCATTGAACAGTAGCATGTAAGTGAAAGAGAAATACTTCTCCAGGCTTATCTCCATGAGGCTGACAATGTCTCAAATCAGTGGATGTAGGGAGAATCACATAAAGAAGCCAATAGCTGAAAAGGGATGACCCAAAGCCCATTGTCTATATAATAGACTAAAACTGTTTCCCATGTACAAGTACATTATTATGTGCATGTTCTCTGATCCCTCAATTTCCATGTGAAACATAGGTAACAAACCAGAGACTCCAAGCGCCAATCTAAGAATAAGAAAGACACTCCAATAGTTAAATTGGGGGATTGCACTTTTATGTGAGCAGTAGCTCCTTTTTGAGACAAAGTTTGTGTTAATTTCACTGTAAAGGTGATAGCCTAGTCCTCCACATGTATTTATTTTTCTTTATAGTGCTTCATTTAAACATTTTGTGATATTAAATAATATATATACATTTTTGCATAATTTACGCTGTCTTATATCTGTTCTCATTTTCAAACCTATTAGTTAGATCTCAAAGTATGGACCATAGCTATCAACAGAGAAACAAGGAAACTATGGGCTCATATGTAACCAATACAATATTAGGACCTGATATCGGGCCTCAGTTACAAAGGTAAACGTACATTTTTTTAAGTAAGTTTACCTTTTTTCTGGTATTCAGAAACTAAGAATTAATAGGTTTCAAACTGCAGAGACTCCGCAGATGACTAAGAACTTCGCACAAAAAATATATGGCAGGACTCTTTTTTAGTGCAGGTATCCACCTCAACGGTACAGTCTATTTAGTCATAAGCTTCCTATTAACTCGTAGTTTGAGAATACCAAAAATGAACGTAAACGTACACAAAAGTGTAAGTTTACCTTTCTGATTCAGGCCCATAGAGTTTGGCAGACAGGGCTGTCAGACACAAAATGAATGGAGTACACTGACAGCCAATGCCACGGTCAACATACCAACTTAGAGATTGGTGGGTCATAAATATTCCATCAACGGAGCCCCCGTTGGCTCCATCAGCTGAATACTTCCCCCCATTTAAAGGGCATTACTCCACCCGCCCAACAGAGGGTGGACGGTGTAATGCTATTTTTTTACTGGTCATCACCACCAGGAAAAACCTGCTGGTGTGAGACAGGAAAAAACCAATAATGAGCACCCCACACCCTGGGGAAAACTTCCTGTGTGTAAGGGTCATTAGTTTTTGTTCTTAAAAAACAAACTCCCATCTTAGGAGTTTGCTATTGACTAATTAAATAATGTCAATAGTTTGGTTTACAACTGTCAAAACCAATAGCGGCCACACACCAACATTTTATTATTACATAGATTTTTATGGAATTTTTGCACTGAGAAGAAAAACAATGCACTCACCTACAACCAGTGGCCGGCGGGTCAACAAGATTATGAGGACAGAAAAAGAATGGGGAAGAAAAAAGAGGGGGAGTGAGGAGGGGAGTTAGAGTAAAGTAAGGGGAAGGAACGAAAATGAAAACTAATGGAATGCAGAGGTGCAGGTCATCAAATATCTATGTTGCAACACCGTTTTAGCTCAACGAGGGGTCAAGGTGACCCGGGGTTGTCTACAGTAAGTAGGACACATAGATATACCGGGCATGAGAGTTCTCTAAAGGTATAAGATAGAAGTTTTAAACCTGTCCCCCAAGCCTTTTTAGAAGTTGGAACAATGTGTTCCACAATAGAGGTCAGCTTTTCCATACCAAGTAGGTCCCAAAGCTTGTGCAAATAATCCGTATGTCTGGGAACGGTTTCTGTACGACATATGGATAGCAAAACTTGTTTAGCGGCAGGAAGTGCTAAGGTAATAGCCCTCCCTCTCCTAGACTTCAGTGGATAAGCTAACTGGTTAGGTAACTTCCTAACAGAATGTAACTCGGGACGCAGGCAGGTGGTGGCAAACATCTGACCCATGTCCATGAGCACTTCTGTCCTGTAGCGGTGAAGTTTAGGACAGTGCTACAGTAATTGTATAAAACTGCTGGACACCCCACAGTGGCGCCAACACTGGTCATCGTATCCCCTCCTCCACCAAACCACATGCGCAGGTGTGAAGTACCAACAGTGGGTAAGTTTGACAAGGGTTTCTCTAACCGATGCGCTGCGAGCGGGTCTGTTTAGATTAGAGATAACTGTAATATATTCTGTGCTGTATTTGTCCTCCTACTGTTCATTTCCCCGGGCTTATAAAAATATTGCAGGGGTAGCCATGCGTTTGTCATTACACATTGCCAGAAAAATATGAAATTAATCCCACTGAGAGGGAATAATCCCATACATAACTGCAAATCCTCCGCCAATGTAAGACATTCAGTTGCAGAGGAACTCAGGAAAGCGTTGTGCACTAAGTCCAGACTTTCTCTGGCCTGATGCTTGAAAAGAGAAGACCTAATAAACAGTCACTGGGATGTGTGTGTGTTTTTTTTAAACAGCTTAATTAATTAATTTTGTTGGTACAAAATAACTATCCACCTCTGGGAAACAGTTTTTTATCATAAGGGATACCAACATTTCCTCTTGATGCTTCACATCAGCAAAGCTCTGGCAGAAAGAAAAACTACTGTCACTTTACACTACACATAATATAAAATAATCGTTCGTGGATCACATTGGACTTTACATTACTTTCCAAATGCTACATAAAACAATCAGAAAAAGGAACTGTATTGTGGACTACCGTTCAACAAAAAGTCAAGGGTAGCGTAAGTGGCATTATGCAATGTTACATTGTGTTTAAGGATCATTTTACTTGTAGAGCACATATACGAGAAACAAAAAAAATTGATCAAGACGGGAAAAAAGTAAAACAAGGGAAATAGGTAAATGAAATTCAAGAAAAAATTCAAAGATCCAGACTAACAAGATGGAGACACAAAAAGGTCAGATTTTCTGAGTCTTACTAAACTTTAACAAAAAAAGAAAAAAGTTTTTGAGTAAAGTGGAAGTAGAACATTTTTTCAATTTACGGGCAATTGCCACAGTAAAAGCTCTATCCCCAAAGGTCAAATAATAACAGTGGAAACCCAAACAACTGTCCCGAATTTGGGACAGTAAAATTAAATAAAAACAAACTGTGGTTGCTTAGAGCACAAGTATTCTCAATACAGTCAATGGACCCAAAGAAAATAAATGTCTTTCATTGGACATACGAAAAATGACAAGACAATTAGAAAACACTTTGTGCAATTTTTAATTTTATTATTCACATATATAAAAAAAAGCTTAAAGTGCTGGCATAGTAATTATACTGGCAAAAACCAAGGAGGCGGGGGTGGGTGTGGGTGTCCTTTTATTTTCCACTGACGTTGCCAGTTTGGTTCCTGTGTTTTTCAACCTTCTATTGAATTCTAAATTAAATAGGAAGCCACATACATCTATGCATAACGCTATTCATTTGATGGCCTTGCTTCTGCGTTTGCTTCATCCTGATTTCCTACTGAATGATTCACAATCATTAACATCTGTAAAATATTCAGTCATTCCTGCTCCATTTGAGTACTTTAATGATGATCACTGCTTTTGTTCGTTATGGCTGCTATTGTTAACCTTCCATTTGTTGGTTTTCATCTTTTAATCCACAGAAATGTTTCAGGTCTCTGTTTGCTCTCCTTGTCTTGGCCTCTCCAAGATCCTCTTTCGCTCCAATCCTGCTGTGAGCCAAGCAAGGGAGAGGGGTGTCCGCTCTGTGTGTTTCCCTGCTTCAGTTTTCTGTTGTGGCGAGTGTATATGTGACACTGTCCTGGCTACTGTCGGGGTGTACGGGCTGGCCTGCAGCGGCCTCCTGACGTTTGTATAGTGGCCCTCACACGAATGGTCCACAATATTACCCGCTGTTTCCCTTCCACTAAACTATTGTTACGGGGAGGGGTTCTAGCAATTCTCGGAGAGGGGAATAATACGGACTACAAATGTTGGGTGAATAACTTGCAGGCATTGGATTTACCATATGATTCCTGAATATTTCCCATACTAGTTCACCTGGATACTTCACCTGTTGACTGCAGGTAAAATCTCCAGGTGGAACACGATGGGAGTGGTGTTTCACTGGGCTCATTAGATTGAATGAATTATGAGTCTGCATTTATGCGCTCCATTCCTGGCATTTAAATGGTTTCGTTAGCTTGTCTTTCAAGAGACATAACACCAATGCCCTTAGGTAGAAAATACTTAAACCTCCAGTGCTTGTTATGACCTTCTTTCACAAGGGATTCGAAAGAAACATCATTAAACGCCAGGGGCACACAACCAGCACACTTTTTTAAGACTGGTAAATGTTAACTTAAAATGACCATAGTAAACATTTGCTGATATCTGATTTGAAGGTTTCTCACCCTGCTGACATTGGTGGGAATGAGTAAGCAGCCATGATGAAATCCTGTACATATTTTTCTAGTTACACCCTCCCTACCAGCCGCCCCTAGTAGACATGGTGATTTTATGCTGTGTTCAGAACTCCTGCACCCAGTTTTCCCAGGGGTAGGAACACTGGACCACCTATGACCCTGCAGAGTTGTAAATGTAAATGTAAATGTACATGAATTTATATAGCGCAAATCACCACTGGTTTCTAAGCGCTTGCTTAGGGAACCCGTCCTGGTATTCCCCTGTGAGATAACCCCGGCAGGGTATCCGCAAGGTGATAGCCAGGCACCCCGACGCGAGGGGCCATTGTGGAGATTAAGCAAGCTATTGCCCAGAGTCGCAGAGTGTGAACCCGTGAATCGAGTAGGCACCGGAGCGAGAATTGTCGAGTCCATGGACATTTTAGGACTGGTGGACAGTGTTGAAAGAAAGTGACCCCTCTCCTTCCTCTAGGTACCACCTCCATAGAATGGAGTTTCTGGCGACTGGGATGGCTGACACGATTCCAGAGAAAACCAAGACCAGCAAGGGAATGTGGAAAGGTCCTTGATTAATGCCTATCGTCTCCACATAGAGATGATCTCTGCTTGTTTAACACGTGGAAGGGAGCTTGATCAGCTAGACCGCTCCATAACTTCTTTTAAACTAACTATATGATTCTCGTGGATGTTATGTTGTATTCAAAGACCATTGCTAAAAGGGATTCCCAAAGAATTTCCTACAAACAATTAACGGGAAACATTTCTGCTAGTATGATAGAGCATGTAGGCTTCGTTTTAGGGAATGATCATCAATTCTACTGATGGATTAGACCGAGACTGGAAATGTATAACCTTTTCTCTGTTACTCAAACTCTATATTCTAGAATGGTTTATCGTGTGGTCTGTTTAAGGTAGTTCATTGTGTTAAATCTCATAACATAATACCTAGGAGAGAGTGTAAACTTCCTTCCCACTACAAGCACCCATGCCTGATGTTTCTCATTCTTCTACAAGGATTCACACAAACCACCAGTTTTTTAAGAGGCAGCAAGCAAAAGTGAAATGACTACAGAACCATATTGCCAATGAAATGTGCACAAAGGTATACAAATTAACATAAGTTACACATAACGAAGGGAGTTTGTAAAAACATACTTTCTTAGTGTTTCTCTGAGATTTTTAAATCTTCCTTCTGAAGAAACCGTCTTTTGCAGTTTGTCCATAAGTGCTTTTGTCTAGAAACAGAGAACAGAGGTGCATGGTTTAAAGTAACCCCACATTAAAAGAGACACATACATAATATGCATCACATAGCTAGCATCCTTTGTACAAATATGCTACAAAATACTAAAACATAATATAACACAGAAGTAAATAAGAGCGGCAACTGGTTGAAGAGGTTTTATATCGTGCTTCTTGAAAGATGAGTGTGAGATTCAGAGTTGGGTGGTGAGGTAACATGGTTCGAGTTCTAAAATAAGTTTCAATCCGGAAATCCCACCTCTGGAATCTCTTATGCCATAGGGAAAGAGTAGTGAAGTAATTTGAGAATCATTTGATTTTGTATTACCACCCATCCATAAAAGAGACTCTAGGGATTTAACAGTACATTGAGCAGAATTGCTGCTGGTTCACAGATTACCTTCAAACTCTAGGAAAATGCAGACATACCATTGCACAAAAATGAAATCATATTATAATGAACATGCGTATTGATAATTAAAAGATCTATATAATAAGGCAATCATTATAAAACATTCGTAAATGTATGCAGAAGGGGTACAAAATGCAAGTAAAAAGAACAAAAAGGAGTGACATATTTAAGCTAATATAAAGTTATTACAGTCGAGTTCTGATATAACAATGCTTGCTGCCCGAGCCAGCAGTCGAGGTGAAAGGCAGGTCAGGTCTTGGAGCATTAACTGAAGCAGGTGTTTAGAACAACGAAACGAGAAAGGTTGCTTTTCTTTCTTCTGCTCTACTTCTCTAGCCCAAAATAACAAGCAGAGAAGACATATTTATTTTTTACACTCCTTCTAGAATCTTTCTGCATGTTTCTATACATTCTGGCCACTGCAGCTTTTTCTTTTTGTAAAAACTGACTTGTATTGAACTGTTTATAATTTCTGTTTACAACAAATATCTAACAGGTTGTTGATGTGTTTCATTTTGCAGTAGAGGATTTCGTTATATTCTTCATTTTTGAAAACCCGCTCGCTCTTTCATATGAAAGAGCTGTGCACCAAGGTTTTCAGTGGTTTGTGGGAAAGGTGATGGTGTGACCATGTATTATATGTGGTAAAGCTCCTGGGTTACATGATAAGGATATTGCAAGTCACCTGGGAGTTTCATAATCTTATAAAAGAACTCGGTCTTTGGCATCATTCCTCTATATGGTTACGGAACTCCTAGGTAACTTGCAAAATCTTTATAGTGCACGGCACGCCATATATATCAATTTTGCACTTGGGCATGTGCTACCAAGTAAGGACTTTGATAAAATTGAAACACTTACACACTTTCAATCGGGGGGTGTCTCTATGTTGTTAATTGCCTTAATAGAAAATGCCCAGAACGCACAGTAACTCCCCCTTTCCCAATGCAAGTATGCAAACACAACAAACAAGTTATATGATATTCACATTACATCCTTTAGGGGCACAATTAGACCCGAACTTCGGGGGGTGGAGGGGAGGGCTATCGGGTCAACCGAGGAAGGCAAGACTAACACTGGGTTGGAGCAATCCTTAAGGCCACTACAAGAAAATAGAGTGGTAAATTGTGATTTTTAACCATACTGGTCAAACCTGATATGATTACAACAGGTTTCTTTTTTTAAATATATTTTTTATTTTATTTTTTCAGGTCATCATCTAAAACAAATAAGAACAATTCAATTCATACAGGATAAACATCAAAGAGAAGCAATCCAAGTAGACACAATTATAATTGACTAATTCATTCATAGAACATTTCAATATTCAATTAATCATTAGCAACATGAATAAAATCCTGTCTAAATTTTTTCCAAATCTTATCAAACTTTAGCAGCGAGGAGGGACCCCTTGCTTTAGCCAAAGGGAGCTCTAATTCATATATCTGAAAAATAACGGAGCACCATTCGAAACTTGAGGAGCATTCCCTGAGATCCATGGTCTAGCAATACAAAGTGGGGCGGATACCAGCATAATTGTCAGTGGCGGCTCCTCTATAGGGGTGTTTGGGTGCCGCCCCCCTTCTTTCTCACCGTGCGAGAAGGCAGAAACATAAATGGTAATAACTACCATTTGTTTCTGCCTTCTCGCACCGAGAGAAAGCAGATGTTCCTGGTTGGGGGTGGGTAGTCCTGGTCGATGGCAGGGGGGGGTGGCTTGCCCACTGTTTTTCATACTGACTGTTTGGCAGCCTGTGGCCGCCCAAACAGTCCACATGAACAACAGTGGGCAAGCCACTCCCCCCTGCCCTCGAGCAACACCTACCACTCTCCCTGTTCTCTATGTATGCTGCAGCATACAGAGAGAAAATTACCTGGGTGAGGCGCGGCCTCACCAATCACAACGCTGCCATTGCAGCGTTGTGATTGGTGGAGGGGAGGGAGGCTGCCTTCCTGATGATGAGCGCTGCAGCCAGGAATTCAAAATGCAGGACGGTGGGAGTCGGGAGTCTCAGGACAGTAAGTTTTACTTTTATTTTCTATATATTTTTTTCGTTTAAACCCATCCCGCCCCCCCCCCCCCCCCATGCCCTCCGTGGCGCGACGACAACCCCCCAACCATCCGTAATAATGGCCGCGACTGGTGTAAGGATTTAGATTTGAGGCCCTCAAAAGCACCTATGCTCCCGAGGCTAGGCTCCCAAGGACTTGCGTAGACCGTGCTATATTCCTTTTAATGGGAGTTATTCATCTGATACGTTATCTGATGACGTGCGGAGCGCAGTTGAATGTTCACATTCTGTATTAGGTTTGCACATTTGCCAGCACTTTCCAGCAATGACACTTGCCTTTGTGGCTTCACGAGACAGTGCCTTCCTGGGATGATTGTTATTCCCTTTCCTGCTCTCGGTGGCACCATGTGGTCCAAATATATTTTTCCTCACGAGTACTTATTAGTTTGACACTACTTTTTTGGCAAAGCGCAGGAATATGTGCTGATATTAGTTATAAACGCTGCTTTCTAAATGACTAAGAGGATAACGTGCAACTGCCTGATACATATCTAAACACATATAATATGATACATTGCCAACCACCAAACTGGAAAAGCGGGTCTTGTAACCAGGACTTTAAGTGGGATGGAAAAACTTTGGGGTATCTCAATTTGAGGGTAATCCCAGTTACTTGGGTATCTTGTTGGTTAATAGACCAGCCCGTAGCCTAGTGACTGGAGATGTGTGCAGGTATGTGTTGCTTGTGCACACCTGTGTAAAGTATGTATGCTCATGTATCTACATGCAATTTGAGGGCCTTTTTGGAATTATAAAGAATATCAAAGTCAAGCTCGGCAGTTCCAGGCACTGCCTTCGGACCCTGGATACCCAGGCTTGAATCCTGGCCTCGGCGCTAGACAACATTATGTGATTCTGGGCAAATCACTTGGGGCCAGATGTAGGTAGCCTAATACCGGTCGGTAATGGCCAAAATTACAGAATTTCGGCCGTTACCGACCGGTATTAAGCTTTTCAGATGTAGGAGGCCAAATTGAAGGATTCGGTAATTTACCAAATCGGTAAATTAACGAATCCTTAAGTTACCGAATTGGTAATTTACCGCATCCCTAATGTAGGGAGCACTCAAGTGAGTGCATTTCCCATTTAATGATTCATTATTTACCACCAACTACAAATTGGGGATATATGATGTTACAACGCGGACTTTTACTCCGCATACCGTTACAACGCGGTTTTTACAACGCGGATACTGTAACAACGCATGTATTTACAACGCATTTTTTTACAACGCAGGTACCTTTACAACGCATACCATTACAACGTAAGTATTGGTAAGTATATGTTAATATTAATAATATAATAGTAACTTAATTTTAAAAATATAATTTAATGTAATTTTAAATAATTTAATTTCCGTTTATTATTTAAAATTTAAATTAATATTACTTTATTTTTACCATGTACCCCTGTACCCCAGAAACTGAAAACTGACCCTAAACCCCAAAAATAAATTAAAGTAATTTTATGAAATATAATTTAAATTAATTATTGAAAATTAAAAAAAATATAACATTATTTTTACCCTGTACCCCTGTACCCCAAAAACTCAAAACTGACCCTCAACCCCAAAAAAAATGCAATGTAATTTAATTTAATTTATTTACTATTAAATAATTTAATTTAAAATTAAATTTAATTTATTTTTACCCTGTACCCCAAAAACTGAAAACTGACCCTGAACCCTAAAAATACCCCTTTACCCAAAAACTAAAAACTGACCCTGAACCCTAAAAATACCCCTTTACCCAAAAACTGAAAACTGACCCTAAACCCTAAAAATACCCCTTTACCCAAAAACTAAAAACTGACCCTGAACCCTAAAAATACCCCTTTACCCAAAAACTGAAAACTGACCCTGAACCCTAAAAATACCCCTTTACCCAAAAACTAAAAACTGACCCTGAACCCTAAAAATACCCCTTTACCCAAAAACTGAAAACTGACCCTGAACCCTAAAAATACCCCTTTACCCAAAAACTGAAAACTGACCCTGAACCCTAAAAATACCCCTTTACCCAAAAACTGAAAACTGACCCTGAACCCTAAAAATACCCCTTTACCCAAAAACTGAAAACTGACCCTGAACCCTAAAAATACCCCTTTACCCAAAAACTGAAAACTGACCCTGAACCCTAAAAATACCCCTTTACCCAAAAACTGAAAACTGACCCTGAACCCTAAAAATGCCCCTTTACCCAAAAACTGAAAACTGACCCTAAACCCTAAAAATACCCCTTTACCCAATAACTGAAAACTGACCCTGAACCCTAAAAATACCCCTTTACCCACAAACTGAAAACTGACCCTGAACCCTAAAAATACCCCTTTACCCAAAAACCCTAAACTGACCCTAACCCCTAAAAATACCCCTTTACCCCAAACATATAACATTTAAAAAATAACTATATACTTACCAATACTTACGTTGTAATGGTATGCGTTGTAAAGGTACCTGCGTTGTAAAAAAATGCGTTGTAAAAACATGAGTTGTAACAGTATCCGCGTTGTAATGGATGCGTTGTAACAGTAGTGCGTTGTAAAAAATGCGTTGTAACAGGTGCACACCACAAATTGGAGGTAAATATCGAAATACGTTAAAAAAGCAATTTTGTGCTTTTTTAACAGTGGCATGTGGCAAACATACATGCCCTTAGGGCATGTATGTCTGCATCATGTGCACCCATGCACTATTCAGGGGTGCAACAGGGTGTCAATGTGACACCCTGCCACCCTTGTAAGTCTTCCCCCTATTACCGATTAGATATTTACAGAATCGGTAATTCCCATTCATTCCGATGGGCCTTCTGGCCCATAGGAATGAATGGGAATTACCAATTTGGTAAATACCGAATCGATAATTACCTAATATTACCTATTCGGTAAAATTTTCTGAATCATTAACATCACATTTACCGATTCCTAAATACCAAATCGGTAAAACTTGGTATTTAGGAATCTGTAATATTTGATTACCTACATCTGGTCCTTGATCTCCATGGGCCCGATTCAGAGAATGAACTTAAGATTCAATCCTAAACTTACTACTGTTTTGGTATTCAAAGATTGCACTTACTACTTTTAGTATTCACAAAATGAACTTACTACTTTTGGCATTCACAGAATGCACTTACTACTTTTGGTATTCACAGAATGAACTTACTCATTTCGGTATTCACAGAAGTTAGGACTCCTAACTTTAGGACTCCTAAATGCCTTCTGTGAATACCGAAAGTCCTAAAATTATAATTTTTCTCAATTTAGTTGTATTAAAGTTAGGACTCCTAACTTTAGGACTCCTAAATGCCTTCTGTGAATATCGAAAGTCTTAAAATTAGGATTTTTCTCAATTTAGTAGCAGTAAAGTTAGGACTCCTAACTTTACTACTACTTTACGCCACTCCTCGCAGGACCCGCTGCGCGGGTCCCGCTTCGCGGGTGAGGACCGCTGGGAGAGACTGGTCTGTGTCCTGGGCGCTGTTGTTTTGGAGCACAGGGGAAGAGCTGCAGGGCTGCGAGCGACTGCAGGGACTCCAAGTACCAGGAGTCCCTGCCCGGCCAATAGTCTACACCTGGCCCGCTCTCCCTGCAAGCCCCGCCCCCAGTGAACGGACCTTTTAAAATCCTACCTCTTTCCCGCTCTGGTGGGACGCTCTGTTTGTCTGGACTGCCCTTTAGCCAGCAAGGACTTTGCCTGTGGATTCCTGCCCTGGAACTTTGTTGCTGCCTGAAACGCCACTCCTCGCAGGACCCACTGCGCGGGTCCCGCTTCGCGGGTGAGGACTGCTGGGAGAGTCTGGTCTGTGTCCTGGGCGCTGTTGTTTGGGAGCAAAGGGGAAGAGCTGCAGGGCTGCGAGCGACTGCAGGGACTCCAAGTACCAGGAGTCCCTGCCCGGCCAATAGTCTACACCTGGCCCGCTCTCCCTGCAAGCCCCGCACTAGTGAACAACCCTCCCTATAACTGTAACAACGCTCACCGCAACGCGGGAGCGCGCGGGAGCGCGCGGGAGCGCCCGGGGCTAAGCCCGGGCAAAGGGCGGGCCGTCTGTGGCCGTCAGGGGCTGAAGGAGGCCGGGCTGGGCCAACTCATTGACGTTTATGGTTAAGTAATCGTCTTCGTTAGTATTGTGGACCATACCTATTTATTTTGATCTGTGTCATATTGTGATAACGTACTTATTGTGTTGTTGAGGGGGGCTGTAAATAATGTCTGTAACACACAATAGCACTAGCACTAGCCTGGCCTCCTCCCAGGCAGAGGGTGGATTAACCATCCCTGGTCCTTTAGACAAATTTTTCAACCGTGTTACCCAAGATATTGATAAGGAAATTTCTCTAGCTGAGAAACGTGCCGAGCGTAGGCTGTCAATCGAGCTTCTTAAGAATTCCGCAGACAAACGTTTACCGCAAGTCTTCCCGGCATTAGTCACCCCTCTGTCGTCCACAACCTTGCCCGTTGTGTCTGATGTACTTAATGTATCTCCTCTAATACTGGAGACCGAGGGCGGTCTGAATTTGGAGATCTCCACTTTGTCTATAACCCCATCTGTACAGCCTATTGATTTTCCAATCTGTATAGCTGAAACTAGTGTGTCCACTAGAGCGCTCAACGTAAAACCATGCGCGAAAAGAAAGAGGAGTACTGCTCCAAGGAAATGTCATTCCTCTAAACCCCCAACTAAAGTTAGGACAGTTGCAAAAAACCTTCTGTCCACCCAAAAGGAGCATAGTGGGGTTAGTGAAAGTAGTGACCCATTAAATGAGGGGGGAACTGTTCTTGTAGCGAGTTCAAGCCTTACCACTAATGACTCCCTGGGGAAGGGGCTGGTTGTGAACGCTCCCTCGACACATCCACTGATACCTGAGCTGGAAAAGCTATTAAGGTCACTTTTGGCACCTATAGAGGATCAAGTCAATAAGATAATTAGTCGTCTGGATCATTTTGAGCAGGCCACCTTTGACAATTTTTTCTCTACGAAATTGTTAATCAAATCACAACCTAGGTTAAATGAGAGTAGCAAGTTTCAGGAAACCAATGGAAAGGAAAAAAATCTGCCTATTATTGAAATAAAATCCGCGGCAGGCAGAACTACAAATGGGTCCCAGAAAAAAGGTCCAAGTCAATTGACTAACCCTGTAGTGTTAGCCTGTCCGGGCACTAGTACAGGGAAACAAACAACTAAGGTCCCAGACCCATTGCCCAAGGGCAAGAATAAAGAATGTCCGCAAGGTACTACTTCTGTCCCTAACAACCCTCAGCCTCTGCCAAGTATTCCTAAACCCCACTATAATGTTGGAGCAGTGGGCAATAATGATTCCAGGTTAAGTAATATTGCACCCACTAATTCTAAGCCAACATTAAATATCCCTATATCTCGTCCCATTGTTCCAGCTATTACACAACCATTACTCCTTCCTATGAAGCCTCCTCAAAAGATACCCCCTATGAATCTTACCCCGGATTCCTATCCCTACGTCGCGGTCCTTACCAACGTGCCAACTCTTTTGGTTGGTCAAAGAGAAACCTTCCAGATGCTTAAAAACAAGGTAATGCACTGGTTAAGGGTAAACAGATTACTACCGGGGGAAGTGGATGGGTTGATAATAGGGGTAAGGAGGATTGACTGGATTGGTCATACTCCCAAAAACTTGGGGGGGGATTGTATTGTTATCAATTTTCAAGATCCCAGGGTGGCTGGCTGGATAACGAGGCAGGGCTGGGGTACAAGCAGTGGCGGAATTGGCATTGTAGACCTTATGTTTTTTACCCAAGGCAAACCTGTGTTCAAGTAGGTTTGCCTAGGAACTCAAGCTGCTCTAATAATTTTTCGTTGGTAGGGGTTGCCCCATCCATTACTCCATTACAATGGCAAACCCATGGCAATGGCCCAAATTATAACTCTTTGGAAGGTATGCAATGTTTGGGTTGGGGTTGCTGACCACATTTTGACTATTGGAATAGCTGGGGAGGTACATTTTGTTGGAACTCATGTTGGAACCTTGACGTCCCTGAATCAAATATTAATGTTGTGTTAATTGAAGCAAATGTTGGTGAAAAGATTGTCCTCGAGGAGGCACCTATTGGGGAGTTAGTGCAAAACCTGGGGAGTGGGGAACTGCATGCATTATGTACCACTGACTCTCTAGGAGTGGAGCAAAACACTATGGGTAATGACCAAAATTGGGGAGAACATGATGGTAGCCCTGTGAACCCCCCTATATCCACCTCCATAAGAACAGTATGCGGGGATGGACCTGTTGTAGGGAATTTCATATCTTGGAATATTGCAGGACTGGGGAGCAAGTTGATGTCACAATCATGGATCGATTTTATTAATGGGTTTGACTTGTGTATTCTACAGGAGACATGGGCTTGTGACCCTATCTATCTTCCAGGTTATTTAAATTTCTCAATCCCAGCAAGTAGAGGTCCCAGTGGTAGACCCATGGGAGGCCTCACAGTTTGGATTAGGCAGAGCTTGGATGCTACTATGAAAATGTGGGATTTGGGTTGCAGAGATATTTTAATGCTGCGAATTTCCTCAGTAAAGTGGGGTGTGATAGATTTGTATAACATCTATGCTAGAGGCACCAACACCGGGAGTTCCCCTACTCTAGAGGCCTTATCCACCTTTTGGCAAACCAAGTCCCTTGGAAATCGAGTAATAATAGCTGGGGATTTGAATAGGACTTTTGAACCCCTAGATAGTACTGAAGACCCCTTGGGGCAGGAGGAAGATAATCTATGGGGAGTCCCTTCTTTAAACCTAGCCCCCGTCAACGCTGGACGAAGGATATACTTCTCCTAAATGCTATGTGTTTGGAACACGGGATGAGAGCCCTGAATGGGAGAACAAAGGGAGATAAGGAGGGTGTGTGTACATTTGATAATGGTCACAATAGAAGTAGGATAGATTACGTTATATGTAGTCTTAATCTCTGGCAGGGAGTTTGTGACATGGAAATCAAGGGCAGGATAGAAAGTGATCACAACCCCCTCTGTGTGACTCACACATGGTGGAACTCTGCCCATTCCAATTCCCAGGCAAGCGACGGTTTGCTCCCGGACATGGCAAATGATATGCGCAGATTGAAATGGCCATGTGTCTTGGAGAATGCAGCATCTATGGATTTCATTGGTTCTGAGGTGGATAATGCTCTTGCCTCTATGGAATTAGCAACTTCTATAGTCCCAGGGTCCATGGCAATCACTGATATCCATAACAATCTCTTTGCTCTTCTAAAACCTCATTTCATGAGAGCAAGTAAGGGAAAACGTTCAGCACCCCCTAAACCAGCTAGATGGTTCAATCAACAGTGTAGGGTAGCTAGAATAACCCTGGGTAATGCCATTAAAAACAGGGATAGGGCTGCAATTAAAGTAGCAAGGAAGTAATACAATTTAAGCATCTCCCTGGCAAAATAAATGTGGGATGAGACGTATTGGGATGATTTAAAGGAGGCCTCTGGAGCCAAGGATTCCAGGCTCTTCTGGAAGTTAGTGAAGTGGGGTAGAGGTGGTATCCCAAACAAACCAGATAATAATGTTGTAGAGTCTGCTTGGGTGAACTATGTTAGGCCTCAATATGCAGAGACCAAGGAGATGGTGGCGGGGGAAGCAATTCCAGCTGTATTTCCCAAAGACAATCTGTTTTCCGCCAAAGAAGTTGAACTAGCAATATGTTCAGCACAAGGGGGTAGGGCCCCTGGTTTAGATGGGATACCCTCGGATGTTTTTAAAAACGATAAAAATAGGTGGGTCAGGTATGTGTTCCTACTGGGGAATGCCATCGCAAAAGGTGCGCTAGTCCCAGATCAATGGAAGGGAGCCATTATTATACCGATCTATAAAAAAGGAGATCGATCCCTTCCGGCAAATTATAGGCCAATAAGTTTGATTGCCACTATCCAAAAAGTGATCGGGAAGATGGTGGTAAACAAACTTATGGAATGGGTGGATGAGAATAATTCCCTTTCCCCTTTCCAGGCAGGCTTCAGGAGGGCCACTAGCACCGTCAACCAGGTGCTTCGTTTTACTATGTTGCGGTGGGGGACGGTACTTCTTGGCAAGGGCAGCCTGTATGTCACTTTTGTCGACTTGCGGGCTGCCTTTGACTTAGTTCCAAGAAGTAAGCTCTGGGCAGTTTTAAAGAAGATAGGTATTCCAGCAGAATTGCTCACCTTAATTATGAGGCTACACGAGAGCAATTTTGCCAAAGTACAGTGGGGGTTGAATGGCCAATCTTCTATCGACTTTCCAGTAGAACGAGGGGTTCGCCAAGGTTGTGCAATGGCACCCTTGCTTTTTACATTATATATTAATGGGATAGTTGGTAGGATGCTGGATGCCAGTGTGGATGCTCCTTCGTTAGCGGGCCTCAGGGTTCCGATCCTGATGTTCGCTGACGATACGTTAATAATGTCTAAGACCCCCGCTGGGTTACAGCGTGCCTTGGATATTTTTGACGAGTTCTGCCTGGAGCATGGTCTCGAAGTTAACGTAGGCAAGACCAAGCTAATGGCTTTCTCCCCAGGATGTAAACCTCGCCCTAGGATACACATGAATAACATCGAGCTTGAGGTAGTTAGGGAGTTTACCTATCTAGGAGTACAAATAGCAACTAGCCAGGGCTGGTCCACCACATAGAAAAAGCGGTTTTGAAACACGAGCAAATTTCGGGGGCTCTACGGGTGGAGCACAAAAGATCAAAAACAAAGCCCATAAAACCTGTCCTTGCTGTATACGACGCTAAGGCAATAGGGTCGGCCCTTTATGGAGCAGAACTGTGGGGTTTTGAAAAGCTTACTTCCCTACAGATAGTAGAGAACAGGTTTCTTAGGGGAATTATGGGACTCCCCCAGAGTACCCCATTAATCCCTCTCAGCCTTGACCTTGGGAGAAGAACTGTTAGCGATCGAGCTCGATTGCGTCCTATCCTATATTGGAGACGACTCTGGTCTACTCCCGAGATTAAGCATTATGCGGACGGGTTTCTGGCAATAATTAAAATTGACATCTTTCATAAAATATCATGGCTCAAAAATTTAAGGGTCATGCTAGGCGAACTGGGTCTTTCCAACCTTTGGGATAACCCTGCGGGGGAAGTTTTCCCAAGCAAAAATACCCTTAAAACTCTATATTGGGAATGGATAGATGGTAGGCTCTGGAGGGGAGCAAAATCCGATTCAATGGGTGGTCGTTTTCTGGAAATTAAAATGTGTCCCGTGTTAGAACAGTATTGGGACAGCATAACTGTCCCCACGGACAGGAAGTTGTTTTTCCAGTTAAGATCCGGCTCCCTCCCCCTGAGACATTTAACAGGCAGGTGGAAGAGTTTGAATACCTTGTGCTGCCCAGCATGTGGTACAGCCAATGAAAGTGTGGGTCACTTCCTATTTGCTTGTGATGCCTACGCCACTCCAAGAAGGGTCTGGTTAGCTCCAGTTTGCAAGAACCTCGGACAACTAGTGCTGTCGAGGCAAAGAGAATTATCTGCACCACCACTGAAGAGCCTATTGTTATGGGTATAGCTAAATATCTAGGGTGGGCCTGGTCCATTAGGCGGAGAGCCCTTCTTACAAATCAGATTTGATAACTGTTTTAAATAGTGTGCTAATTTTAATATTGGTTAAGCTTGCACAACTGTCTTATAAAATGTTTTTGAATGAATGTAATCTAATTATCAATTGTGATGTTTTAAAATGTATGTTGTGCTTTTATGAGCATGCAACTCGAATAAAGCTTTATAATACTAAAAAAATAAAAAAAAAAAAAAAAAAAGACCTAAAGCCATTAGGATCAAATAGTTGACCCATTGTTATTATTTCGCAATTTTCCTAAACTCTACAGGGTGGATCTCAAGAAACAAGGGGAAAAGCAAGGTTGTCCCATATGGGGGGTATCTTTGTTAATAAAACCAAAAGAATATTTCTTACAAATCCCCTTTCAAATGAAAATAATATCTGTAAGAATTTTGAAATGCATCCTTTTGTAGTAGTTGGGATCATCTAGTCGATAAAATAAAAGCCTAACTTCTGCTCCAAGAGCCAGCTGGTAGCAGAGTGATGTTGAATCTGGCTTCCCGTAAGTCAGTAGACTACGCAATCCAGTAAAAGCAGCCCAAAGTATAACTTAAAATCCGGAAGTGAGAGCCCTCCTCTCTATAGGGGGATTTTAGAAATCAGCTAGCGTACCTTGCCCTCCTGTAATCCCATATAAAACTACCAATAGCGCCTTCCAGCCATCTAAAAAAGGAATTCAAGACCCTCAGCGGAATTGCCCTAAAAAATAGAGAAACCTGGGGAGAATATTCATTTTAATAATATTCACTCTCCCAATATTGGTGAGTGGTAATTTATTCCATGATTTAAGTTCAGAAATCTTTGTAGATAACAAAGTTTCGTAATTTAATTTAACAATATTAGAGACCGCAGAGCACAGCCTAATGCGTAAATAAACTGCTGAGGTAGTGGCCCCTAGAAGTGGAGTATCAGGATTGAAATTCAAATATAGCCTATAGCCTGAGAATTCGCCAAAAACACATGCTTCGAGAGTAGTCTGAGTGACTGCTGTTGCCGGGTTGTAAGAGAAAATTGCCACATCGTTGGCATATGCGTTTAATTCCAGTTGTTGATCACTGAGAGCCCATGATTGAATATATGTATTCCTAAGGAGGGACTGTAACTAGGGCTCTATATAAAGAGCAAAACGAAGGGGGAGAGTGGACACCCCTGTCTTGTCCAGCAAAAGATCCAAAAGAATCCAGAGTAGCTCCCAGCATGTGGAACCCAAGCTTGTGGGATCTTATAAAGTGCCTGAATCAGTTTAATAAAATCTACCCCTATACCAAAGGCAGACAGGGTGGCCCACAAGATATCCCACGCAACACCTGCCAAATGCCTTCTGGGCATTGAGTGCTATCATATCCATGTTGATATGGCATTTCTCAGCAATGTCAAATGCAGCAATTGCTCTATTGATATGCGGAGCGGTATCTCTGCCTGGGACCAATCCGTATTGCTGTGGGGATACTAAGACTGAAATTACTGGAGCGAGACGGCAGGTCAAAATTTTAGAAAACCTTTTAGCATCAGTGTTAATCAATAAAATGAACCGATATGATCCCAAATAATTGGCCTTTTTAAAAAGACCACAATATGAGTTGTGTTCCAGCTTTCTGGAACAGCCCCTTCTGCCTGAATTAATTGGTTAACAGAGGGAAGTCCCGCGTTCAGTTTCTCTCTGAATGTCTTATAAAACTCGGTAGGCAGCAAGTCTTCCCCTGATGCCTTACCCGAGGGTAGTGCCATTAAGGCAGCCTCAATTTCCAGCCTTGAGATATCTATCTAAAGGTCCCCTGCCTGGTCCTCCGTAAGACATGGTAGGTGGCACTGTTTAGTATATTCTACCCATTTATACTGATCAAACTCTTATGAATGGCTGTATAGCTTTCTATAAAACAGAGACAATTGCTCCAAAATGAGTGTGGTGTTTGTGTAAAGCTTGCCATCTACTCCCTTAATGGCCTGAATTTTACCCTTGTTTTGTTGTTCTGTAATTTGATACGCTAATACATAGCCAACCCTTTTCCCATATTTGTATTGAAGCCTCCTGTATTTTACAAATAAAGCAGCTATCTGCTCCCTCAGTCTGCGTCCAGCACGGGATCGCATCTCTACCAGTTGAGCAAATACTTTGCGTACATCTGTAATTTTAAGTGCATTAAGTAGTAAAATGTATGTATTCACTATAGGTTAGTAGATTGCGAGGGAAGGTAAACCTAGGACTATTGGGCCTGTCAAAGTTCAAATCAAGTGAAAAGTGAAAATAAATCAGATTATGATCTGAAACTACCCTTGGGCATGCAGACATTTCCATATTTTCTAACCACAAACGTTTAATAAAGACTATGTCTATCCTTGAGTAATTCTTATGAGGATGAGAGTAATATGCATAGCCAGGGTCTGTTGGGTATAAAGTCCACCAAGCATTGCAGATGTCATATAACTTAATCAGGTCGTTAAGGGAGGTCCTATTTCTAGGTTTGCAAACAGTAGCCCTGTGATTAGTAGAGTCAATACTGAAGTTCATTACATACTTAAAATTACCCATTAGAATCAATTCTCCCACCCAGCTCAATAATTGAAAGGAAACTTATCAAATGTTTCCAGCTCATCAGTGTTTGGTCCATAGACAACACAGAGTACACATTTAAATTAATGTAAAAAAAAGCTGCACTAATACCCATCTCCCTCAGAGTCTGCCGCAGTCTTTAACACCTGGCCCTGAAATTTCTTTAGAAAACATAACCGCCACCTCTCAAATTGCTATATTCTGGGATGTACAGGCAACTATGTTATAACCTAGCTTCTTAAGTAGGGCCCTATCTTTGTTGGCCAAATGAGTCTCCTTAATCGAGCCAAAGTAAGAGCTGCATCTTCTTTGGAGAACTTAGCACATCTGAGACTGACCATCTTTGATAATTTTGAGGCAGGCAGGTTCCTGCCGGAAAGTTTGAGCCCCTGCGGCTTTCAATAGATCAATGATCTGCTGGAGCTTACATTGCCGTTCCATTGTGGATCTACATAAATCTGACCATGCAACAATTGACAGATTGTCAACTAAGACGGGCGTTGTTGGTCTGGCTGTAAGAGAAACAGCCTGTTTCAGAAGGAAGTTCCTGAAATATATCAGTATAGGCCGGGGCTGTGTTACTTTAGTCCCAGAGGCATTACGGTTAAAAGGAAGCCAATGAGCGCTCTGCATTTGCGAATACCAGTCCCAATTGCTCACTTTGGGAAAGGCCTTCCTGCACAATTGGCCCATGTACTGCCGGGGGTCAGAGCCTTCTTTGCCTTCCGGTATCCCAAAAATCCTCAAGTTGTTCCTTCTGTGTCCGTTTTCAATGTCCTCAATATTAATTTGGAGCATTTTCAGCTGCCCCTCATGATTCTCGATAGACTTAACTGTTGTTGTCGCCATTTCCTCATTATAGGCAGCCCTTTGCTGTAAGTCTGCCACATCAGTTGCAAGGTTACTGATCTGTTCGGAAACCTCATCCAGTGATTTTTGCATCTGTAAATTATCCTCTCTTGCCTGGGTGTAATAGGCCTGCGCCTCAACTCGTTGGGCTAGTAGGGCTATCATAATTGATCTTAAAAATGATTCTTGTGCAGCCCCCTCCATTTCCTCCCTATGCCCCTCCTTGGTCATAAGTAAGAGGGAATGGTCAGTTAAAGTTCCAGAAGATATCTCTGGGGGAGAACCAAGATTTGGAGTGGAACATATGTGTTGAGAGTTTTGAGCCTGTTGCTGTGGGCGCTGTTCTTTCACTTCAGATCCTAGGAGCATAGCAGAAATTCAAGATATACTTGATTTAACTTCTCCCTGTGAAGTCACCCATTTCCTGAGTGGACTGCTCTTGGAGACCCGATCGCCTACCTTACTAGGCTGACGCTGTCTAGCAGGCTTGAATAATTGATGTGCTGTGGCATGATCTGGGGTTTTTTTCCTCTTAGATTGTCTTAATTTATTATCATCTTTAATCTCTCCTTGTAAGACAGGCGGCATACTACTCTCAGGCTGTGCAGTAGCAGCCACAAGACTCAGAGGACTCCTATCGACAGATAGGAGATCTCTTGCAGCAGGTATCTTTAAATCCACCAATCCTTGGAATGACATCTTGAGACTCCATTATTGCTTTCACCTGATGAATCCTCATCTACCTCCTTGCTAGGAGCATAACATGGCTGGCCCACACCGTCAATACCCCTCCTGAGCAAATGAGAAATATCAAAAGCAGTACTTACATTTGTGTTACCCCCAGGTTAGTATCCTGTTTGAGACGGGGTTGGTGAATCAAGGGCACAAAGTTGTAAGGCCTCCAGCATCACCTTGACACTGCAGGGGTCCTGATCTTGGTCCCGGCTGCACTGCAGAGGTGAAGGGAGAAGAGATGTACTTGTTATGTTATGTTATGTTACTATATTTATTAAGCGCAACAGCTGCCCCAGCAAAGGGGCGTCCCGGCGCTGCCAAATCATGAAACAGACGAAAAGGCCATCCAGAGAATTTAAGGAAGGAGACTATGGTGATGGAAATAGAAAGGTTTTAATGGCCTTCCGGAATTGCAGCATATTCTCAATGCCACGGATGTAATCTGGCAGAGAGTTCCATAGTTTAGCTGCCAGCACCCGGAAGGAGCGACCACCCATGCGGCATAGTTTAAAACGCGGCACCTTCGCCAAATGTTGACCCAGCGAGCGCAAACTGCATTGCGGGACATACCTGGTCAGTAAAGGGCGTAGTAGGGTCGGGCTCTCAGTTTTAAGAATCTTGAAGGCCATCACCAGGGCTTTAAACTGGATCCGAGAAGAAATCGGTAACCAGTGAAGTTTATTCATTGTAGCTCTCACTGAGCACCAACGAGGAAGCCCTATCAGTGTTCTCGCGGCCATATTTTGAACTCTTTGTATTCGTAGGATCTCGGATTTATTAGCACCCAAAAGCAACACGCTGGCATAGTCCAAGCGTGAGGATATCAAGGCATGTATGATGATTTGCCGTACGGTCGGTTCAAAATATTTAAGGATGGGCTTGAGGCCTCTCAACAGACCCACACAAGTAGCTGCCACTCTCTTAGTTTGGGTCTGGAAGGTAAGTGAAGAGTCCATCCAGACTCCCAGATTCTTAACAAGGGTCGATGGTATTGGCATTTCACCCAACGATGCCGGCCACCAGTGCTCATTCCAGAGGGCAGTGTTCTTCCCTGCCAGTAAGACCTCCGTTTTACTGGCATTCAGCTGCAAGTAGTTATCCGTCATCCATTGGGCAACAGCTGTCATTCCATCTCTGAACCTGGTGGCCGAGTCAGATGGTCCTTCGGATAAAGTGATGACCAGCTGGGTATCGTCTGCATACGATACCAGCGTAAGGCCCCACTTTTTTGCTACATCGACCAGGGGTTGCACATAAAGATTGAAAAGTGATGGACTAAGTACCCCCTGACCGATGTGGTGGATTTAGAGATGAATGGTGGGGCTGAGACCCGAAATGATCTCTCCTCAAGGAATGAGCAGAACCACTCGAAGGCGGCTCCCGTGATCCCTATCGCTTCCAGCCGAGACAAAAGGATGTCATGGGATACCGTGTCGAAGGCAGCACTGAGGTCTAATAAAATCAGCGCTGCACTTCGACCGGCGTCAAGGATCATCCTGAGGTGTTCAGCAGTAGCAAGTAGGGCAGACTCGGTGCTGTGACCCGGCCTGAACCCGTTTTGAGACGGATCCAGGATATCGTTGTTATTCAGATATTTGGACAGCACTTCACTCACATGGGCTTCCGCGATCTTTGCGGCCCACGGAAGGAGAGATATGGGCCTGTAGTTTGCTGACATAGAAGGATCTAAGGATGGCTTTTTGAGGATGGGAGAGACCCAAGCTTGTTTCCAGGCTTTAGGTACTCTAGCAGAGGAAAAAGATAAATTAATGATATCACTAAGCGGCTGTTGGAAGTGCGCCAATGATTCTAGGAATTGTGTTGGCCTCATAGGATCTGCCGGAGAGCCAGATTTCACCTTCCTGCAAAGTTTACCTAGCTCCGCCTCTGACATTTTGGGTATGGCCTCCAGGATGGGACCATCCACCTTAACTTCACCAGGGGTTTGAGGGCTTAAAACGTGCTGTGGGAAGGACTTGTAAATCTTTTGCACTTTTTCAATGAAGAAGTTGGCTAGTTCCTCACAGTGCTGCGTTGAAGATATTTTAGATGCCGTACTTCTAGGGTTTTTTAATTCTTGCAAGATTTTGAAGATGCATTTAGTGGGGTTAGGACTGGATTGTATTTCCTCCGCATAGAATAGGGCCTGAGCAGAACAGATTGCTTTATGATATATCTTCAACTTAGCCAAATAGATGGCTTTGTCCCCCTCCTTGTAGTCTTTCCTCCAGGACCGTTCAGCTCTCTTACAATCTTTCTTCAAGGCTCTTAGAGCATCATTGTACCATGGGTTTGAAGTGGATCGACGTCCCTTTGTATATTCCATAGGTATGCAGGCGTCCAGGCCTTTAGTAATCCATTCACAGAAGGCAGTATATGCCGTGTCCGGGTCTGGCATATTTTCCAGGGAGAGCTCTCCAAGGAATTTATGGAAGTCCGGTAGTTTAAGCCTATGCCAGGGTCTTTTCAGGACCCTCTTCGCTTCCTCCACCCTAAACGGTGCTGAGATCTCTACGTTGGCTTTTATCAAAAAGTGATCAGTCCAGCCCATGGGTTTTGGGATAGCTAAAGACAGTTCTGGGATATTAGAAAAAACGGGGTCGAGGGTATGACCGGCTAGGTGCGTAGCCCCACTCACCAGCGAGTTCAACTCTAAAGCAGCTAGGTCTGCCAGTAGAGTATGGATAGTTGGGTCCTGAGCTAGATCAAAGTGCAGATTCAGGTCGCCAAGGATTGTAAAGTTGGCAGACCTCGTCACAAGCGAGTTAGCAGTGTCTAGCAAGGCTTCAATGAACTTAGCTGCAGGCCCTGGTGGACGGTAAATATAGAGAGTGTGAAATGTGCATTGATGGTAATTTTGAAACGCGCGCATTCCCCCCCGCCTATCTCTTCCTTAGTAAAGGAGCAGGGATACTGGGTTTTATAAATAACCGCAATACCGCCGCCTCTAGTCTCCCTGTTCAGTGCCTTTATAGAGTAGCCTGCCGGGAGAGTCAGGTTGAGTATCCCAGTCCTGTCGTCGTCTCGCAGCCATGTTTCACATAGGAAAAATATATCCGGAGATTCCTCATTGATAAGTGTCTGGACGTCTAGATAGTGTTTACTAAGTGATCTCATATTTAACTGGAGGATTGATATCGAGGTCAGAGTACCTGATTTAGTATCCGATCTCACTCGACCAGGGGCGGGAAGTTTAAACTGACACACAGTACACAGACATTGTGATTGCTGCAGCTGCCACCATCATGGTTTCTGCCAGTTGGGGAACTTCTCCTGGGTCCAGTTCTTTAGATGCGGCTTCCAATCAAATCCTTCACTGCGCCCGTTTTTAACATCTTCAGGATAGGAGGTCCAACTTGTGAAGGTGTCGTGCCCAGGATCCTGGCTGTCAAATCTGGTGCAGCATCTTTCTCTGGTAGAGTGCCATGTCCTTCAACGCAAGTCTTCACTGTCCCCTGCGTTCCACATACTCCTCGTGAAGCTCTGGCCTTTTGTGGAGCCATTGCAGAGTTCTGGTTAATGTTTTTTAACCAACATAGCCATAAACATACAGCCTGGGGCACATGGCCGTAAATATGTTGCCCACAAAGCTGCAGCATCAACAAGAGGGAACACCATGGTATCGTCTCCCACAAACTGTAGACCAGCCAAACCCCCCCCCCACAAAACACAGTTCAGGAGTGAGCATTCGGCGTTCTGCTGCTTAGCTTGGTGCCGAGAATCACTGGCAGCTATGAGTAAAGAAACCTGGAATGGAGTGGAGCTCTTGGCGAAATCAACCCGCCATCTTCCTTCTGCAGCTAATTGAACAAATTACAACAGGTTTCAGTGAATTTTATCAATGTTTATAGGCTACTGACAGAGATCTTTTAAAAGGGGGATGTCATTTAAGAACTAAAAAGCAGCTTCTACAGACAGCACTTTAGAACCAGTTTGCAAACGTTAGCCAAGACAACTACTCTTTTTTGACTATTCTCCAAAAATTCCTTCTATGAAATGACAAAAAAACCATGAAATATTTTTAATTCCATTGTCAGAAAGACTCTTTTAATTACTGTAAACTAAAGATACAATTTGCAGTCTTCCAATTGCGCCTTTGTCGAGGCGACCCATAATTTCTGGATGTGACTCTTTATTCGAACCAGTCTCGAAATTCATAGATTTCTTCTTAAAACCATTCACACTGACGGTAAAATCTTTCCTCTTGGACACCACGGACTTTTTGACAAAACTGGATCAATTATCATTCACAGAGAAACACGACCTCTTAGTGAGCATGGACATCGTATCACTTTATACCCAGATCCCTCAAGACCAAGCATTGGAGGTACTTGAAATCTTCCTGAATAGACGTGAGAGTCCATCTAAAATTCCCACAGAATTTATTCTGAAACTGGCCAAACTTGCACTGACAAAAAACTATTTTAAGTTTGGTGAAGATTTCTACTTCCAGATAAAGGGGGTCGCTATGGGCTGTCCTTTTGCCCCAGAATTAGCGATCCTTTTTATGAGTCAATATGAAGATACCTTTATTCACAATGGCAACCCATTCCACCAATGGATTGGTGGATGGGTGCGATATATAGACAATGTCTTTTTCACCTGGTCCGGGACCTCAGAACAACTAAATCAGTTCCACGATTGGATCAATAACAGGACAGAGGACATTAAATTCACTCTCCAGACCTCTGAGACAAGAATGTCTTTTTTAGATGTAGAAGTCTATTGTTCAAATGGACAACTGGTCACTACTCTATTTAAAAAGAAGACTGACCGTAATAAGGCATTGGACTTCTCAAGCAGTCACCCAAGGAGTTTAAAACAAAATTTACCAATAGGGCAGTTTCTGCGCATCCGCAGAAACTGTACCTTTAAAGATGAATTTATGGACCATGCTAATGTCCTAAAAGAGAAACTCCTAGCTCGTGGCTACCCAGCCAAACTCCTTAAACAAGCAATCAAGAGAGCTTGGTGGACACCTCGTGAAGAATTACTGGTCAAAAAACAAAAAACCCACCAACAACGAACTGTTTGTGTATCCACATATTGCCCTTCATCCAACATCCTTAAAAAATTGATCCATCAGAACTGGCATCTAGTGAGGGACCTTGACACCCAATTGACAGACGTCCCGCTTTTTGCGTACAAAAAGGATAAAAGTATTGCAAACCATATTGTCCGAGCAGCCATCCCTAAGCCAAAAATTCCGACACTACGTGACTACCTGAGCCTGCCACCCATAACTGGCCACCACAAATGCGGCACATGTCTTTGCTGCTCTTTGACCATTGAAGGAAATCTTTTCCAACACGCAGGGATATCTTGGAAGCATGATCAGTTTACCAACTGTAAAACAAAAAAATGTGGTCTATGGCCTACTGTGTCCGTGCGACAAACTATATATAGGCAAGACAACTCAAGAAGTGAGACAAAGAATGTCCCAACACAAGTCCAGAATTAAGAAAAAAGTTCTTACAGCTCCATTGGTACAACATTGGATACATAAAGCACATGGCGAACAAGAGTTCAAATGGACAATAATCTCTAAAATTGACATTGACCCAAGAGGTGGAGACGTAGAGGCTAGGTTGCGACAACGGGAGGCAATGTTGATTCTGAAATTTAATACTACAATACAAGGTCTTAATGAAATGTCTGAATTGTACAACTTGTAAGGATTCCTACAACAACACCTTTGAGCAAATGTGTGAAACCATCATGCTTGTTATTCATCAACTCAATAGTTATTCGTAGTTCCATCATATACTTTGGAAATCCAGTCCCAAGAGTTACATCACTGTTTTACCAAACCTGACGATATCTGATTATACAATCCAATAATCCCCAATCAGTGCGATGATCCCAAGTCTTTATCTCACATAATTTTACTGAACAGACCTAGGTTTCATGTGCGGGATGCCACTCCTCTTTTAATCACTGCCTCAAGTGATCTCATGCGGAGCACATATAATAATTCTTCTATTGCACAGAGCATAAGACTCCATGCGTTGTAAATGATTTATCTCAGAGGCGGCTCAGATTTGGACTGAAGGATTTGGAATACAAGAACGTTAGTAACACAATTTAGTAATAATAAGTGACCCAGCCAAACGGGTTATTTACACAGGTCATCGCGTCGAACATATATAAAGTGAAACTACAACTCCCATGATTCATACGTGAACCGACCCGGAAACACCATCCACTGAAATAAGGCTGACCCGGAACTAACTTTCATCGCGTAAACACACGATGGCGAGTTAATCTGGAGGAGATGGACGCCTGATCCCAGGTAAGGACAAATTGCTCGGCTCAGCCTCGCACCGCAAACTCCTCTGAGCCTGCAGCCCGCGGTTAAAGTATCGTTTAGCATAGCCACAACTTGGGAACGTTCGCCCACGTCTTTACTAATGGCCATGTTACACTCCTTTCATAGGCACCATGATTGCATTAAGATATGTAGACCTGCCCGCGGTTAAAGTACCGTTTAAAATAGCCACAACTTGAGAACGCTCGCCCGCGTCTTTTCTATTGGCCATGCTGTACTCCTTTTAAAGGTACCATCATTGCATTACGATATGTAAACCTAACAGCCCTTCCTCATTGTATTCCCCAGAATTAATCTCGAGGCGAAACAACTCGAACTGACTGAGCGTAGAAGCGTGTTGGATCTTCCCACCGAGTTTGCGAAAGGATCTCCACCTATAGTTGGACACGATATTGCCACCTGCTAGTGAGTACTTTAGACCCCCCAAAAAAACTGATGTAGTACGACTGTTTAGCAGCCCCGCTCTGATTCATTTTTTATCACTCCGTTGTAGCTTACTACAACTTCTAAACTCCATCGAAACTCTGCGGCAGGTAAGCTTACTGAGAGTATGTGGTGGCTGAATGAAAGCTGAGAGCCTCTCCTTTATGATTTGACTGACAGAATCTTTTCACTTATTGTGTTTTCCAGATTAATTGTGTGTGGTCCTGAAGAGAATCCTTTAGACTTATTAAGGATTCGAAACGCGTCGACCGAGGCGGTAGTTGTGTGTGGTGCCAAGTTTATGGCTTTAGATCAAGTTTTGTATTAATAATAGTGACAGAAAAATATTTTGAAACATTGTTTGGTCTTAGTTACTGTTTCGATGTTTGGAGCTCATTTACTGTATGATACCATTCCTATGATTGTAAATAGGACTAGGATCTAGCTCCGTTTTTAAATACAGCAACTCAGTTCTTTGAATCTTTTGAAAAAACTGTACCACCAACTATCACTGCGCCCCAGAAATGTTTGATGTACACCCCCTGTCTTGTGTACACGTGTCTTGTGTCCATTTGTGTCTTTAGTGTTTACACCAACCACTCCCACATATACTTCCCTTGTCCTTCAAAAGCTTCACTCCTCCATGTCCTAATTATGTTGATTGTTTGATGTTGTAAATATATATATATATATGTAAAAAAATCCCTTCTCTGAAATACAAAAAACTAACTAAATTCATAAAAATTAAAAAATTAAAATAAAAGATTTCTAAGTTTTCTACTATAAACTTTGACTGAAAGAGTGGTCTTTTTGGAATTAGCGACTAGGAGCTTTTTTCTTATATTGATTGAAAATTAGTGCACAGTATTGGCAATTGTCTTGTTCATTACTAAGTGGCGCAGCCTTACTGTGCTTACCACCAGACCCGTTCAGTTTCGTGGTTTGTCGAGGCTGCAAGCATATACTTGTCCAAGAATATGGACAAGTACATGTGATAACCATTGCAAAAGTAACTTAACGCAACATTCAACATCGCAGTCTATCTCAGGAAAATTATGCTGTGTTTACCAAGTATTCACAACACGGCGGTATCATGTGATAGTCTCCAGATAACATGTCAAATGACCACATTAAAATCAACGCGATGCCGCAAAAATGCGAAACACGGACGCAAGAAAACGTGATGAGGCCTATTGCGATACAAAAAGCAGCAAAAACCTGCGGCTGCCCTGCAAATCCCATGTGTCTGGCGGTAAATGCACTATAAAAGCAACAAAAACAACACACCAAAAATAATCCAAAATGCGTAGCAACATGGATGCACCCGAACAATGGGGTCAGGGAAGGCCAAGGAGAAGAGGGAGACGAAAACGGGGTGCAGTCTGCAGCAAAATCAGATCAGCCTCACAGAGATGACAGAACACTACCATCAACTGACCCACAACCAGACTACTGTGAATGCAGATGGAGTGTCGAGGAGGCCAATGGAGGAGGCCAAGAGGCCCCGGCATGATGTGAAAAGCTAAACCAGGCACAAAGCTGCTGTCAACAGGAAGGCAGCAACGGCGACAGGAGGTGGGAGTCCTGCGCCACAGGAGGAGCTGGAGGAAATGGAGGCCACAGTCATCAGTGTGGAGACGGTGCAAGGAGTCTGGAGTCCGGACACAGCTCGGGAGGACCTGACACAACATCAACAGGGTGGGTAACGACCAGGGACTGGGGGACGGGGGGAGATGTGCACAAGGGCACACATGCACAGCGATGTGTAGCACACTGCACACCCACAATGACCCTGGATCATATCCTTGATCCCTGTGGCACACTGCAGCACACACATATAGCAATTACAGCACATCCACATTGACAACAATGTGGTACAATGTGCAACCCTGACACTGCAGAAGAGAGGGCACAACTGGCTCAGCGCATGCACAGAAACAGGCCAACTACATATGACAGAGCTGGAAACTATGAGATAGAAATGTACACGTACAACCTCACATCGTCATGCAGTCCAAATGTCCACAGTCTCGCATCTAAATCCAGCACCTCCAAAACAGTCACAATGTACATTGTCATACAGTCTGCATGTAAACAAGAACAATGCGCCAACATACATGTCAACCCAATGTCAACATGCATCTCCTCTTCACATTGCAGAGGGACACACAACACCTCCAACATAGCAGACTACTCTTCAGTGATGCCGGAAAGGACCACCACAACTTCGACACCGATGCCCTACAACGGCCCATGGACATCCCAGGCAACCCACCTCCAGGACCAGGGCAGCCAAACTACATAGAGGAGAGCACAGCCCCTGCAACAGACCACACAGCAGGAAGCACCGGCAAGCAAGGCTGGCTCCCAATACTTCACCAACCCACACATGGCATCCCAATACCAGGTGTCAGAATGCCAAATGGAGGTGGCCGAACAGGTGTGGGTGGGGTACGAACCCATGGAAGACAAACTAGATCACATACGTGGGTGTCTAATAACTTTCAAGGACCCGCTACACCCCACATAGGAGACCCACACTGCCACAGAGACACATGCAGATGCACGTTTCCAATACAGAGCCACTCCCAGGGGGCACGTAATTACCAGTCACACACCCACTTTGGCTCCATGTACTACGGCCCAGTCCAATCCTCTCATGCATTGAGTGGGTGACTACAAAGCTACATGTCCAAACACTAACACGCTGCCTGCGAGGACATGGCTGGGTCCGCTGTACACAGCACAAGGTAATGTAGTAGGGTCCGGGGCCCTCATGCACACATCATGACCACACTGACACACGCAGATAGTATGGGGTGGCTACAGGCACGTGCGCCTGGCCTCTTTATTGGCAGGGTCACATGTACAGTGATGCCTGTGCTGGATGTGTTTGGGGTGAGTGTAAGCCAGCCCTCACGGAATGGATTTTGCTGGCAACAAATACAAAAGTGAACACTATTAAGACAGAAACAGTAAACACCAGCATTACAGAGACAACAGCGGTGCATTATGGTGGTAGCCGGTGCAGGTACAGAGGTCACCCAAGGGGCAAACAGAAGCGTCTGTGAGTTGCAGTGCACTGAGGTTGGGGCACTAGAGCTGAGCACGCTAATGTGAACAAAATGTCGAGGATTGGGTCCCTCTGGGATTTTCTTGGTGCAGCTGCAGTGGGGGGAGTCACACCTGCATCGTCTTACTCATCATCGTCCCAGGTCTCCCACACTGCCTGAGGTGACATTGTTGCGTGAGCTCGCCACAGCACATAACCAAAACAGAAATGGATGATGACTCATGGTGCACTGAGTTAGTGGCACCTGGAGTGCTGAGCAGGACATCAGGCAGATGATGGCATCCACGACAGGTATAAGCAACTCCATTAGTCTGCCAGTACCACTGTTTCGACTCTGGCAGATCGCGGTTGGAGGTGGTCCTGAGGATGGTGGTGTGTGCCTCCTGCGGTGATACAACGTCCGGGCCAGTCAGGACTCGATTGGATGCGTAAGCCCTGGTGGACCGCAGTTAAGGCCGGAGGCAGCGGACAGCACGGGGCCACAGAAACATAGCGTTGATGAACCCAAGGCCATCCAATATCTCAGAAAACAGGGTCCCTAACTTGACCAGCACAGAGTTAGTGCCTCGGATGCATTGCGGCCGGCACAGGCATCCTGCCACAGGACGGTGACTTGCTGTGCACTGAGGCAGGGCCACACAGACTGAGCAGGACCTCAACAAAGTCCAAGGAGACTGTGGGGGAGGGTCACGGGGGACAGTGGTAGATGTCCTCCAGGGCATGGTGCAGAGGGCAGTAGCCATCCGGAAGCAGCAAATGGAGGCCTTGTTTTCACCACCAATTCGGTATCAGCTACATGAGTATGAAAACTACCCCCTAGTCCATAGACTCAGACGCCACCAAAGTTCAACCAGTTAGTGTCCATGAATATCAGGGAACAGACTTAGTGGCACTGGGGCTGAGAGGCGATGCAGTCCGCGATGATGCCGGTACAATGATATGAACTCTGCCATTTCTAAATCAAGACTCAGTGCCAACTGTATGACCTACTTAACAGCAGTGTTGGCCGGAGGTAGCGGTCAGCAGCGGCCTACAGCCACGTGCCGTTGGCTCGCGATGCACAAAGTTAGTGACACCAGGGCAGTTGTCGGTAGTGTTCGATCACCTCCATAACGATGATCCTTTTTTCCTCCCGACTGCAACACGTCATCCTCTTACACCTCACCTTGCGTGCAATGATATGTACTCTGCCATTGAAAAATCGATGCTCAGTACCAATTGCGTAACCTAGTAGAGCGCAGCGTAGGCCGAGGGCAGTAATCCGTGTTTGCCTAAAGACATGTGTGGTTGTGGTGCTATGCACAGACTTGGTGTCACCACATCGAAAGGAATATAGTGACTTCAAATCAGCCATAAACATCGTCCTCTGCCATAGTGTAACCAAGACTCAGTTCCAAATGTGTGATATACTTGTCCGCTGTGTATGCCGGTGGAGTACGTCAACGAGAAAGGATTACTTCGGGACTCGGGCTTGGAGCTTGCACCGGCACATGGTGGGCCTTCTTCAACACACGCCAGTGTCGGCAGGTGGGCATTGAGGCCTGGGTATGCAAGGGCAGGCAAGACTGGTTCGGGGACCTGCGTCCCAGGATGCAGCAGGCACACAGGATCGCAGGCACTGTCGGCCTGATGGCGGGGTGAGAGGCATAACCCTGGCAGAGACATTGGGCATGCCCGAAGAGGACCACGCCCAGAGTTACATGCCTTTTATTCACACCCCTGCACTTGCCTGGAGTATGCCGGGCCATCCCACTCCGCTCACCCTCTTGGGGGGACGTAACAAGCTACATTTCCGCGATCTTCCCCACAGGATGGGGTGACATGGTTGTGTCCACTGTCCACTACACTCCAAACACCAGCGGTGTGTGTCGATATGGATATGTGTGTGGTCTGCGTACTGCAGTCTGTCCCGCACATCCACGCCACATTTGGCATTGTGCACATTCTCATTCATCTGTCACTTGCCTCATTCGCACATGTCTGGGCCCCAACTATTCCCACATCCTGCTATGGTGTGGCTGCGGTGCCATGCTGTTGATGGCTAATGTACATGGCTGGCCCAGGTTCCCACAGTAGGTTGTGCTGTTGTGTCTGGTGGGTGTGCATGTTGCTTGCCATGTTGTATGTGAGCTTGTGATGTGTACATTCCCAGTGTTGTGAGTTGCATGATTGTGGAGTTGAGGTGTGTAGTGTGTTCATTTGATATTTTCCAACGAGCAGTGCATTTCTGTGGGTGCCATCCTGGTAGCGCTGGTTGATGATGTACTGTCGGAAGATGTTGAGATCATGCACACTGCCTGGGTGGTTACAACGACGTTGGTGGAGATTCCCTAGTGGTCTGAAATTGCCTGGACATTGGTGGAATAGGTGCGCTTTCTGTTGCGGTTATTGTGTGCAGCGGGGGGCATATGTAGGACATGTGTGCAGTCAATTGCCCCCTAACATGTGCGGGAAGCCAGCTATGGCGTAGATGCCTTGCTTGGTCTCCGGCTGTTCCTGCGCAGTTTGGGGGAATTATAGATAGTGGGGAACCAAGCAGATGATGTCATCCATGACCGTTGATAGGGACTTGGATTGGGCTGGCTGTGAGACTCCTCCGACTCAGGCGGTTGTTGGTTGGAGGGTCCTAGAGGCCAACATGTGCAGCAAGGCCAGCAGCTTTGTCTGTGGTGGGATGTTGGTTGTCTGCTGTGTTGGTACCGTCAGCCTGTGGACAATGGTGGTCAGGATGAGGAGGATGGTTGTCCCTTTGGGCCAGTAGTGGACAATGACATTCTCTGGTGTTGTTGTGTGGTGTTTAAGCTCCGAGTGAATTTTCCCGATTCATGCCCTTATATAGGTACAATTCACATTGCCTTTATATAGGCATAGAAATCAAGCCCTTATTTAGGCATAGCCCATGCTACCCAAATACAGGCATGGCTACTTCCACCCGTACAAAACATCACAACGACTTCTTGGAAAACCAGCTTAAGCAGTCAGGGACTTCCTCTTGCTTGAATATTGACTTCTCTAAGAACTCATTTACTTTACAATGAACTAGTCCCCAGGGGTTCATTATGACTAGGGCTCCCAGTTTTATGGTATTTATTTTTTTAACATTTCCATTTATTTTTGGGTCATTTTACCTGTATTTATCCACATTTATTTTTGTAGCAAGGAAAAAAAGACACTACAGATAGTATTTGTCCTCATTTATTTAAATTGACATGCACACATGCACTAGGTTGTTTAGCTGTTTTTTTTTCAATTGGAGCCTATGCTAAGCGCACTTTACACATTGGGAGCAACCCTGCCTTCCTTTGAGAGTGCAGGCCAGTTCCTTCCTACCCTGAGGAGGCATGTAGATCGTTCCACCCCTATGCCCCTACTGAGGGAAAGAAAGCATGTTCTCCTGCCTTGTGGCTGAATGGTGAGGGGAGTCCCTCTCCATCACTACCCAGAGAAGTGAAACCTCTTGCGCCTAGGGCCTATGGAGACAAGAGCAAGTGGTAGTATAAGGCCGAACAAGATCCGGAGATCATATACAGCAACCTACTATTACCACAAAGAAGCATACAAAAAATCTCTCTGCTGTAAACGCCAATGCCTTTTATTTATGTGTTGGTTTTTAAAACATAAATAAAAAGCATTGCCATTTACAAAGGCAATAGCTTAAACTCTCGCAAATGCGAGACCTATTGCATTGCAAATGCTTGTTTTCTGTGAGATAGCAATGAAGTCCCAACTTGGTATCGAAACTGAATAATACTTGATTTATCTCCGTTACCGGCAACTGGCATATTTGTATTGATCTTTGGGGCTTCCACATAGACCTCCAGGAATATGGTCTTTTTTAAAACCGATTCTTATTCAGGATTGGTCTCAGCCTAGGGGGAAGCATAGCAGGTATCTCACTGTCCACAGTGTACTGGCACAGAAGCCATGTAGGACCTCGAACCAGGAGAAGCCTCCAAATATTGGCTTGAAGGACCAGTATTTAAATATTTTTGAGAGTGCTGGGAAGGGGTTCAGCACCAATCACTACAGGAGGAATATTCGAAGTTTAGCTTCTCACCCAAATGGGAGAGAAACAATTTATATATATGATTTCTCTCTGTGGAAAACAGGCTACAAGCCAGGCGTGAGCAAACCTCCTCCTTTTATGGAGTTCCTTCCTCTGACATGTCATTTTTCGGGCTGCCCTACACACTGAAGAGGGCTGAAAAGGTGGGAAGTGTTGTGTGATCCCACAAGCTAAGGCGCGCGCAGCAAAAGTAAAAGGTGGATTGCTGTCCAGAAGGAAGTGGTGAAAAAGGATGCTGTGAACAGTTGTCTGCACTGAGCTGGCCCTCCGGTGTCCAAGGCATTTGCTGCACCACCTAAATTGATGCGCAGTTACCATGCACCGTCGCCGTTGCAAGGGGCTGCATGGATTTTCCCAGTGGCATCTGCAGACCTTGCTCAGGAGTACAACAAAAAGGATTGTAGTGGTAAATAAAATAATATTGTCGCTAACCGGGCATTTGCCTCCCAATGGCTCAATAGATCAAGGGATGCAATTTCCCTCGTCGACCAGCCATGGGTGTTGGATGTGCCAGAAACTGACTATCTACTGTGGAAGGAAGGTCTACACAGGATAGGATGACGTATGGTGCAAACTTCTGTTACCACAGTATCAGAAAACAACTGGAGAGCTGAACAAGTGGCTCCTTGTTCCTGGAGACTTTACCAGCACATACCTGCCAACTTGAAGAACACCCTCAGTGTGAGGAGGGGGGCGGGGCCTCGTGCCGGGAAGTACCTAGGAGGCACTTTTGAACCTAACCTCGCCCAAGCCCCCTCCTCCTAAAACAGAAAAACTTACAGAGGTTGGTGCTGATGTCCTGTGGTGTTTTCCCCTTCATGGACGTCAGCAGTTTAAAGCCTCCGGAAACGAGCTGTAAATCCACTATTCCCAGTGGTTTCAGCTCGTTTTTCCTTCTACAGTGTGATGTCGGCTCCTCACCGTGTGACCGTGTGATGGGAGCCGATATTGTGGGTCACAAAGCGGCACCGTGCGGATTGATAGGTATGCCCCCACACCCCAATGCAATCACTGCCCCGCCGTGACGTCTGCTCTTCTCACAGTGTCGCATTGATACACAGGGTGCAGCAGGTGCAGTAGCGCCCGGGAAGATGGGAGTAAGATACACCCCATTCTGGCTCTGTATTTTATTATTCTGCCAGTGGATGGGAGGGACCAATTTGCTTCGCTTTCACCAGGGCCAATGGAGCTTTGCTGTGTAAGTGACGTCACCTCCATGGTTCTCTGACTCAGAGTTTCCCTTTCACAGATCAGATCGTGTTTTCATCTGTGTCATGAATGAGTAGTTCCACAATCTGTTAATGTTTGCGTCTGGCCATGGAGGCTTTTGTGTCTCAGTCCAGGATTTTCACTAGTTTGCTTGCTCCCTACCTGCATGCCTCATCATCACTCATCGGTTACTGCTGCCGTCAGCTGCGGCTGTGTTGCATCTCCGCTCAGGTGATTGGCAGCTTCAACACAATGAACGTGTTCACATCGTTCAATGATATTTCACGCTGTAAAAATGCTACCACTTCTCTGGGGGGTTCAAACGGTTTACACATTGATTCTGGCAGGGGAAGGGAGAAGTCGAGGTCGCAGAGTCATCCGAGCGGATGCATGTCATTACAACGCATGCTTTTACAACGCATGCCATTACGACGCAACTTTTACAACGCAAGTCGTTACAACGACTTGTGTTGGGGGGCGCTGGATAGTGAATAGTTTATTTTACTATTCCAACTCCAGTCCCCGTGGACAGTAGGAAAGGTGTTGGATAGTAATTAAACGATTCCCTATCCTAGAGCGCCCTCCAGCGCAATTCGTTGTAATGACTTGCGTTGTAAAGGTTGTGTCATAATGGTAGTGCGTTGTAAAAGTTGCGTTGTAAAGGATGTTTCCCATCCGAGCCATGCCTGGATTTCTTAGTACACACTTAGCTCGGGTGTTTTTTCAGAATGCATTGGCCGCTAAATTATTTTTTTTAAAAGACTACTATATTTTACCTATATTTTTACACCCGATGTGGACCTAGCTCTTGGCAAAGAAAGTTAGCCCTCTGTTCTGAACGCTGCACTTGAAGTGCGTCTCCCACCCTACCACGGATTCCCCCCCTGCCCTGCCACATAACCTCCTTCTTCCTCCTAAAACAAAACAAAAGGTTGCTGGGCCTGCAGCCGATGTCCTGAGGTGTTTTCACACCTCTTAATGGACATCGCTGCTTGCACTGCTCGAACAATTAAAACCCCGCTGTGAGGGGTGCTGGAGGATCTCCGCAGACGCAGCACTCTCAGCTGCACTTATTCAGCAGTTTCCGATCTCTTTTGGCAGCCCCTGTGAACCTCTGCATCAGATTTCATAGTGGAGCACAGAGGCAGCAGGATTATTTTGTAAGTATTTTCCCGTTTCTATATATAAATACAGACAAAAACCAAAAAGGTTTCCGTCTGTATTTATATGTAAAAATCAGTTTAACCCCTTCCATGCAGCCGCGATTCTGCGCCTGTGCGTCAAAATCGCGAGTGGGCGAGTTTATGACGGCCCCCAGCCGTCATCAGCACACGAGCGCCGTAGTGCATCACGGATGGGGGCCGTCATCAGCATGCAAGGGGTTAAACGGAAAACCGGGAGCCTTAATTATGACGTTCATATGCCAGACTATACGTCAAACTATGGCATTCCTAAACACCTTCAAGGTATAAATATACCTTCACTTGCTATAGCAAACTACGGTGGTTCGGAGCAGAACGACAGCCTACTTGCCCGACGCAGCTCGCTACAGCAAGTGCCGAAGGAAACCGACTCTCCAGCTGACGCACTGATCAGGAAGCTGCCTTTCTCCTGCCAAGAATCCAGCTCCAGTGTTTCCGGCTCCCCTTGCGGGGTGTTCGGAAATCGAGTCCCAAGACAGAGATACCAGACCTCCTTCATTCTAAACCAAGGAGCTGATTAGAACCTAGAGAAACATTGGTAGATTCTTGGCAAAATAACTAAATCCTATGCTACACAATACTTACTTCTTCCCACGTATTAGACTTAGGTTAGGTACATTGGGGTAGGCGTATTTTAGAAGCACCAGATGAGTATTTTAGCCTGTGTATTTATGTATGTATTTTTATATGGCTTAGAAACCATACAATGCTCTTACCATATTATTGTATAATACTATTCTTGCTGTACATTATACTTTGCAATCTGCATAACAATTGTATCAGTTCACTAGTCTTGCATGAGAAAGAAGACTGTTCAATAAACTTTTTGTTGAAAACGCCCCTCTCACTATTTCTCTGCAACTCTGTAGAAGCGAAGCATGCACGATTGACTGAGTGAAATACTTATCTATTATACCACGACTCTGAGAGATCTATTCTTATTCTTGGGAAACAAAGTTGTCATGTTTATGCGGTTGTCAGAATCGAATCCCTTCTTGTGTATTCGAGAAAGTTTCTAGTGACCTCTGATTTAGCTGGCACACACACAATTAAGTTTAGTATATTTGATAGAGACCTAGTTGACCTCAGTCCTACGTCAATTCTATAGGATATATTATTCCAATGTGCAGAGCCTATTGGAAATATAGGAACTACACTACAGTGTTGGGTCTGTGATGTTGCTGCGTTTTCTGAGGGTCGTTGTCTATGTCTGCGCTGCCTCGGTGTTGGTCCGGGGGAGGGTCGTGGGGGTGGTGGCGGTGGGTGTTGTTGCCCTCTTGTGGCTCCACACTGCGATGCCATGAAGCGAATGTTTATTTGCTTCATGGCATCTGTTGTTCTTCAGGTGTGGCTGTGGGCTGGGCTCCCTTTTGTGGTGCATGCAATCATCCAACTTTACACCATGTCAGAGCAGGTGTTATTTTCCTGCTGCTAATGTGCCTTATCGCATTGTTTGGGTTCTTATCGCCGATCTGGCTGGTCGTTGAGAATGTTGCGGAGTGGTGTTGTGCCTTTTGGCACAGGAACCCCCTCTTTTGCATATCATTAGCGATAGTTGCGAGGCTCATCTGTGGCGATGATTTTTGCGGCTACTATCGCAGGTGAACTGGTAATATGGGCTGTTAACACCAGCTTGTGAATGGGGCAATATATTTATCGCCACTTTGGCTGCAATAAAGTGCTGTTAACTCGGCGATAAGACCTTAAGAATATGCCCCAAAATTACAGGATCTCTAACTGTAAAGCCTTAGGTTTGATTCCCAATTAATCTTCCATTTACTGAATGCCAATCAGTTTGCAATATTAACATCTGTTAATTACCCTGTCTGGAATCTGTGCTAGTCTAAATTAAAATAAAATGTATTTGGTAGCCCCCCATCTTGAGAATTTCTTATATGAGATGGCTCAGTTACATGCATGCAGGAGTCCTGCAGGCATAAAGAATTAGCACATAAGGTAGTTGCCTTGAAATAACTTTCCAATGCATATGGCAGATGGGTAATGTCCTAACAGAAGACACCCCAATAAAACAGTGCCTCCTAATATATTATAAAAATAACCATACTTTCAGTTCTGCTTTGAAGCCCCCAATACATAATGTATCAAATCAAATACAATATCAATGTTGTTTAAGTTCTGCAAGGCCAATGTGCATTATGAAATGCAACATTTGTATGCATTTCTCCAAAATTCCTTAGAGAAGAATGACCATATTCTATTTAGCGGTTATTCCTAAGTGCCGCACTAAATATTAGCAATTAGCTAGGTATGGGTCTAGAAAGGGACAAACTTGAATGAGGAACAAGGGAGACACCAGGTACACAACATGGTTACCAGTAAGTCATGGTAACACTGGAAAAAGTAGAGCACAAAGTTGTGTTTTCATTGTGCAGCACTTTTGCATTTCTAATCTATTAAACCCAGTATCCTACCCTTGAGCTACTCCTCATTTAACAATGTTTCATCACCAAAGGACAAGAGGCACAACCCAACAAATTAACATTAAAGTTAGTTTGTTTAGTAAGGGCATATACTCTATATATATTGAGACAAAGGTATGAGTTGAGTTGATACACCCGAAGGCATCTTTGTACAGAACTAACAATATGAGAATACATATGAAGATAATCAATATAATACATGAATTATCAAATTGATTCCTAACCATAGAATGGCCATCTCTTTTGAGCAAGCCAAGATGGAGAAGGTTCCTAACAGAGGAAGCAACAAAAGAAAAGGGACATGCCTCTCAAACCCCCTCACCTCACTGAGCCTTCTAAATTGGGGGAATGCTACTGTGTAATCACCAAATGTAGAAGCTGTATTATATGGTTCTGATTGATGGCTTTATTTGAGGCTTCATCATGGTGACTAAAATGTATTCTTCCTGAGAGGTAATGTAATTGATTTATCAGCTGAGCTCTGGAGTGTGTTCTTGTAAAGGAAACTTAAAAAGAGATAGATAGATAGATAGATAGATAGATAGATAGATAGATAGATAGATAGATAGATAGATAGATAGATAGATAGATAGATAGATAGATAGATAGATAGATATAGTCACTGGAAAAACACGAAGGTTAAAGTAACATTATAGTTAGGTGTGATAAAAAGATCTGTTTGAGTTTCAAAAAACCCTCACTCACCAACCTAGTTGGTGAAATGCTTCATCATTGGGTTCCCACCCTGGTCGCCGAATGCTTCTAGGGTGTGCTATGACGCCTGATTACAGCGGAGCTGGTTTTTCTTGGGGATCTGTGCTTGTGCGTGTGATAGTGAATACTGTTGTTTAAAATTGGCTCAGGGTGGGGCGTGGCCAGGATGGCGGGCTGAGTGGTCGCACTCGATGTGAGCTCCGCCGGCCCTGGGCCCTCAACCTGCTGTAATCACGCTGATCCTCCCCCCAGGACACTGTACTTCGTGGAGCTGCGGAGTAGAGCCACGGAGTAGCTGCTGCAGGGACGCGGCCGCCTCTACTTACGCTTGCCCGGTCTCGGACCCGGTGGCATTGCTGGGAGCGGGAGAGGCCTAGAGCGCAACCCGGAGGAGGAGACGGACCCTGCCCTGGATCGGACGTCTGCCCTGGTGGGTACAGCGGAGCTGCCGATCCTGTCCCCCGGTCCCGGACGTCCCCGCCCGGCCCGCAGCACTTCTCGGGGGTCTGGGCCGCCTGCACCGGAGGCGGAGACAGGGGTGCCGGCCCCGGGGCCGGACATTACGCAAGGCCGTGGCTTTGGCCTACACTCCGGACCCCGACCACGCTGAAAGACACGGGCGGCAGCCCATCAACCCGCCGGCTGTGATCACTGGGTACGGTGCTGCTCTCCTGGGTCTGCGGAGGCCCCCGCGGGGAATCGAAGTGCTTGGTAACGCTGGAAGGGAGGGTTCCCCACGTGAGGCCGAGGCTGCGGCCTACACCCCCTGGAGCCACGGGAGAGCGGAGGCTGGGATATTTGACTATCGGCCGCCGGAGGGCCTGACCACCTGTGTGACCCTAGCGTAAGCCCTTCCTCCGGTACAACCCCATAGCTGGTGACGCCTTGGGACGGCCCGGACCCGGAGCACCCGGTGTGATCCCTCCCACATAGACTGAGTGGAGGAGCAGGGGCAAGCTAGACGATAGGCACAAATCCCCCTGCTCAGCTACGGGGAGGCCTATACTGGACCAGTTCAAGGGGGATCCCCCCCGTGGCGTTAGAGACCTAGAGCTCGTGTCTGCGGTGACAGTGGTGGGGGAGGCGGGAGCAGAACCGGCCTGGTCGGACCCGAAGACCCTGGTGAGCAGCCAGTCCCCGGAAGGAGCGGACATCAGGTCACCTCACAGATCCTGTTCTGTCGGTGGTGCGGACTTACCCATAGCACATTGGTGGAGCGGTGTGAGAGACCGACGGTTCGGTTTTGGGCCACGCCAGTGGTTGGACTGACAGATCATTTGGAGGGGCAACTCAGCGGACAAAATGGCGCAGAACAGAGGGTCAAAGAAGGGGGACCGCACATTGCCAGATATGCTGAATAGGAGCAATATGAGACAAGATAGGGGACAGCCATCCCCAAGCCACCCGGGTGGTTCCCCGGGAGCAAGTGGAGGGGAGCCGCCGGTCACGAGATCCTTCCTTGAATCCCTCTTCAGTACATTGCGGGAAGACTTTCAAACGCTCAAGCAGGAGGTAGCTGGTGAGGTCCGCGAGATACAGAGGGAGGTTGACGGCCTGGGAGACAGAGTGACCACGGTGGAGGACGCTGGCCATGCCAGGGACGAAGAAATCACACAACTACAGCAGGAAGTTATCCGGCTACGGGACCAGCATCTTGATCTTCAGTCGCACACAGAGGACCTTGAAAATCGCCCCCGGAGGAACAACATCCGAGTCTGGGGAATTCCTTCACGGGAAGAAGGGGAAGATGTAGCGGCGTACCTAGGGGAGTTGTTCAGAGAGGTACTGGGGAAATCGGCCGATTTTCCCATCCGGATCGATAGAACGCACAGGGTGGGCTTGCAACGCCGGACTTCAGCGCCTCCTCCCGACATCCTGGCCTTCCTGCCGGACTATCCCCTGAAAGAGCGAATACTTCGTGAGGCACGGAGGAGGTCTTCCTTGGAATTCCGGGGTCACCGAGTGGCTCTTTACCAGGATCTGGCAGCAACCACCCTGCAGAAACGCAAGGCTTTTAAAATTGCGACTGACTTTCTTAGGGAGCATGGCACTCAGTACTCCTGGGGACACCCTTTCCGGCTTATTTTCCGGTGGAATGGGACTCTACATCAGCTGCGTTCCCTTCAGGATACGTGTGGGGTGCTGGGGATCACTGCTACAGAAGACGGAACACACACACCCCACCAGCACCACGTCACAAGAGATGGATGGCAGACAATCCCTGGCCGACGGTCATCTGCTTCCTCAGCGCGGCCAGACTCTCCTGCCGTCAATGCGGATTCGGACACTGCAGCGCGAGATGGAGCCGGTGTTACAACAGCGAGTGAAGTGGCGCTGACAGCTTGAGTGAACTCCGGGGGGAGATCGACATCGCTATAACTGGAATGCAGGTTTGAGGGTCTGGGGAAGTGCGTAGTGGCTGGACGTCCACTTCTTTGACTTTCCACAGGCTTGTCCGTCGAGGACCGGACTGGGACAATGGGTTTTCGGGGTTCTTGGGGGGTTCGAATGGGAGGGGTCAGGGTTGTTGAGCCAGTCCCAGTTGGGGGTGGGGACTGGAGGCAGTGGGGATGTTGGGGAGGAGGGAGGACAGTTGGGGGGGTCCAGGAGGGAAGGGGGTTGAGCAGGAGGGGGGGATCCGGGAGTTGGAGGTGGGGAGGGAAGGTCGTCCAGTGCACATGGGGGTTCCTAGTCATTCAGGCACTGAATGTGCTTTTTGGTTTGCTTACACATGGCTGTAGCATACACAGTTCTGCCTGTCTTTTTGACTTGCTTGAGAGTTGGGGAGGGGAGAGGAGGGTTGTCCAATACACATTGCGGTCCGTAGGTTTCCAGACACAATGCATGCTCCTTGGTTTGCTTAGACTTGTTTGCTACTCATGTCACTGCGTTTTATTCATTGCTCTGTTGCTCCTCATACAATGCAGCGCCCTTGCCCTCCTCGCCTTGTTGATATGGGGCCTTGATGCTTTCTACTACACCTTTACACATGCCCCCTGCCACTTGTAAGGTTGTGACCCTGAATGTCCGGGGTTTGAATAATCCAGTTAGGAGGCGGGCTGTGCTTTCGCTCCTAGAGAACACCCAGGCGGATATCTGTCTCTTCCAGGAGACGCACTTATTGCCGCAGGACACGCACAGGCTCCGATCTCATAAGTTCCCTTCACAGTTCTTCTCCTCTTGTACCACTAAAACAGCTGGGGTGGCGATACTGGTGGCCCGGCACTTTAGGGGGGAAATCCTCCACAAATTCACCGAACAGAAAGGTAGGCTATTAGCATATCGGTTCAGGATAGGGGGTCTTCTATTTACGGTTGGGTCCCTCTATAGCCCCAATGAACGGCAAGACCGTTTCTTGCAGGCAGCGATCGAGGATGTTACCTCTTCCCAGGATAGGCATATCATACTTGGAGGGGACTTCAACATGGTCTTTGACTCCGCACTGGATAGGTCAGCGCAACGCTCCCCGCTGGTCGGGGAATTCTCCGCGGACCGTAGGGCTCAGTTGGAGGAGGTGGACCTCCTTGATCTGTGGCGGCACATGCACCCCGCAGATAGGGACTACTCGTACTACTCCCACGCACACAAGACGTATGCGAGGTTAGATCACCTTTTAGTTACTTCACCGGTAAGGGCGCTGGCCTCAGGGCCACAGATAGGCGTGATCTCTCTTTCGGACCATGCCCCGGTTGAAGTCAAGTTGTGTGTGCCTCCGGCGGTTCCCCGTCCTCGGACGTGGCACACGCTGCTGCATAGGGCAGAGGTGGTGGCCCGCATCGAGAAGGCGATTCGGGAATTTCAATCCCATAATGATAATTCTGACACTAGCCGGGCCACGCAGTGGGCAGCACTGAAGGCTGTTCTTAGAGGGGAATTTTTAGTGATCTCCTCGGCTGACAATAAGGAGCGGCAGGCCAAGAGAGATGAACTCACGGATCGGGTTCGAGAACTTGAGCAGATACATTGCAGGACGGGGGCTAATAGAATGTGGCGGCAGCTCAAGGAAGCAAGGAAGCTCCTGGCGGCCCTGGACCTCGATCGGGCGGAGTATGCTGCACTGCGGTTGCGTCACACCTTCTACACTGGAGGGGACCGTTGTGGCAAATTGTTGGCCAACAGGCTCCGGGTGACGAGACAGAGCCAGTTGGCTAAGGAGATTTCCAACCAGGCGGGGATGCTGGAGACGGAGGACCCTCATATAGCGGCCGTCTTCCGCGGCTTTTACAAGGATCTTTATGCAGGGGAGCCCCCGGATGAGATGGCAATGGCCGCTTACTTGGACTCGGTCGCACTGTCTTCTCTGGAGCCTTTGCAGGCGGATCATTTAGATAGAGACATTCGGATAGAAGAGGTGGTTTCCGCTATTGCCAGGCTTAAACATGGCAAGGCGCCGGGTCCAGATGGCTATACCGCGCTCTATTATAAAATGTTTTGCACGACATTAGCCCCCATTCTTACGAGCCTCTTCAACTCCTTTGCTGAACCCGGAGCCATTCCGCCCGATCTGCTCCAGGCCACTATCACGGTTATCCCTAAGCCTGGTAAAGACCCGAAACATTGTGGGTCGTATAGGCCGATTTCTCTTCTGAATATGGACTTGAAATTGTATACGGGGATTCTAGCCGCTAGATTGGCTCCCCACTTGCCCGGTCTCATCGATCCTGACCAAGCGGGTTTTGTCCCAGGGAGACAGACAGTGGACAACACGAAACGAATCGTCCACCTACTAGAGAAGGCCTCCCGGATTCCGGGAGAACGAATGATGCTGGCGGTGGACGCGGAGAAGGCATTTGACTGGGTCCATTGGCCTTATTTGGAGCGGGTGCTCATGAAAGCAGGTATAGGGGGAAAGTTCCGCTCCATGATTTTTAACTGTTACAAACGTCCATCGGCGGTGGTCCGCGTCAACGGGCTCGCCTCTGAGACCTTTGGCATCGAACGAGGCACCAGGCAGGGTTGCCCGCTCTCGCCCCTGCTTTTTGCTCTCTACATGGAGCCGTTTGCCCAACGGCTGCGTGATAACCCGGCGGTGACCGGAATCCGGATGGGTGGTTTTACGCACGCTATCAGCCTTTACGCTGACGATGTCATCCTGTCCATTGATAGGCCCCGGATGGCTCTCCCGGCGTGTATAGAGGAGCTGGCCTCCTTTGGCGCGGTATCGGGGTTCAGGATGAATATGGGGAAGTCGGTGGCGTTAGATATCTCCCTAGAGCCGGCTACTAGAACCTGTCTGCAACAGAGGTTTCCCATGTTCTGGTCATCGGGAGCGGTGCCCTATCTGGGAATCCAGATTGCTCCTACTTTGCCAGCTATGGTGTCGGCCAATTATCAAGCCCTGGGTGCCAAGATTAGAGAGGAGCTGGGCCGGTGGAACCGCGGCGCCTTTCTTTGGTTGGGCAGGATAGCTGCTATCAAAATGACGGTCTTGCCCCAGGTATTGTACCTTTTCCGAGCCCTGCCGCTCCAACCGCCGGTGGGTTGGATCTCGCAACTGCAGGCAGACGTTTCTCGCTTTGTCTGGCAGGGTAAGAAGCCTAGAATGCGTAGAGCCCTCTCGCTGCTGGCCCCTGAAGCCGGTGGTTTAGGAATACCCGATTTTCGCAAGTACTTTCAAGCGGCACAGTTGCGGTATCTTGTGGAATGGAGTAGGTGGGAGTCCGATAGGCACTGGCTCTTTCAAGACCAGGCGGTGGCAGGGAGACCCTTGCAGGAGATCCCTTTCCTGCGTCGCCCTCATCGGCCCAAGAACCTCTACGCCTCCTTTATTACAAGGGTACCCCTTCGGGTGTGGGATGCCACCAACATTCTACATGGCCTTACTACGTTTCCGTCGCCACTTACCCCGTTGGTGGACAATCCGAACTTCACTCCGAGGATGGAGAGGGGAACGTTTGCACGATGGAAACAGGCGGGGTGTAGAGCCTTATGTCACTTATATGGCCCTGAGGGGGTTATCCCCTTTCTACAGCTCCGTCAAGAGTTCTCACTCCCGGAGATAGAGCGACACCGTTATATGCAAACTCGCCATTGGGCCCTTGAGCCGCAAGTGAGAGAGACGGCCGATCGGCTTTTTCTTCCTTATGAAAAATGGCTCCTGTCGCGGACATCGGACTCCAAACTGATTACAGATCTATACAAGCTGCTGCAGCCACCGGCGACTCACCTTTATCACCCTGGAAGGGAGCGTTGGGAACGGGAGTTGGGGAGGACACTGAGCCCTAAGGAATGGGAGCACATATCTGATAGAGCGAGGCACTCGGCATACCATGTAGGGCTCACTGATACACTGACCAAGGTCTCCACCTATTGGTATTATACACCTGAACGAGTTCATGAGTTTGATCATAGTAAGGAAGACACATGTTGGCGGGGATGCGGGCACCGGGGTACACTCACGCATATACTATGGGATTGCCCGCTCCTGGAACCTTACTGGAAGGAAGTGCTGGATGAAATCGACTCTCATTTCGGCATTGAACTGCCGCGCTTTCCTGCTTATACCCTGTTGGGACTTCCGAATGGTCTGATGTACCCCCTCAGATCCCGCAGGGGCAGGCAGATAGCGATAGCTCTGGGCTCCGCAGTCCAAAACATTTTAATACACTGGCACACCACTACGATACCATCTATCACCGGCTGGCTCCATAGGTTGTGGCATGTGTTGGGTATGGAGAAATTCTCTCTCACGTGGCGGGTGATGTGGGCCAGTTCCGGGAGCTCTGGCAACCGTTTCACTCCTTATTGCTTACCGAATTTAGGGAACTTACCTGCCCCAAGTATCTCCGCCTCCTGCGGCTTCTGACCCCAGTAGCGTCTACCCAATGATCTATTGCTGGACTCATCCTCCTTGTGGAACGTAGCTCTGATGTGTATCTTGGTTAGGGACTGTGCACTGGACGTGGGGTGGGGGTGGGGGGGTGGGTGAAGGGAGTTGGGATGTTGGGGTTGTTGGGAGGGGGGGTTGCAAGGGAAATGTCATATCATGCTGGGACAACGCGGGACATATGTTACTATACAGGCGGGACCCATAGGGACAACATTTGCTAATGGTGTTACTGAGAGCTGGGCTTTTCCGCCCAGTTATGTCGCTTTTTGAGATATGTGCTTGTCCTAACATGTTGTGCTGAATAAAATACTTTAAACTTAAAATTGGCTCAGGACCTCCTATCACCAAAGCTGAATATTTTAATATTAGTGGAGTTCCCGGTCAATGGTGAAAATTGTGGTCGATATATGTGGGATACGAGCTTCATCCCACTTATCCTGTTGTGGTCAACATGTTTCAGCCACTCTTTTTCTTGCCTCTCAGGGTCAATGTGGCTTTTGTCATGATAAAAAAACAAAGTATGTATGCCTTAGCATACAAAATTCCGGTTTGTAGATACACAACCCTTTAGGCATTGGAGATAATCACCTCTTCTGATTCATCCTGTAAAATGTAATTTAGGAGAAAACGACCCAATTTGTCAAATAGGTAGTTCTGCGATGGAGCCAGGACAAGCAAAGCATTGTCTTTTTTGTGTCCCTGGTTCACATCGACAACGTATGTATAATAATTTCAACAGAAAACTTTTGCAAATGGAGTATAACATGTATATTCTTCTGAATAGCAACATTTCACAAGGACAGGACAAATACGTTTTTTGAACAATATTACAATACATTTAGCAGAAGTATTTTCGTGGATAGGAATCCACCCACCCCTTCAGACCACGCACGAAACCTCAGCATCACCCTCGACTTCACCCTCTCCATTAACCACCAGATCAATGCCGTTGCCTCCATCAGTTTCAACTGCCTACACATCCTCCGCAAGATCTTCAAATGGATCCTCCTGACTGCAGAAGGACCGTCAGCCACGCACTCATAACCAGGAGACTCGACTACAGCAACGCCCTATATGCCGGAATAAACAGAACCCTTCTACACAGACTCCAAACCATCCAGAATGTTGCAGCCAGACTCATCCTGTGGATTCTGCGCCACGGACACACGACTCAACACCTAAGAGACCTCCACTGGCCCCCCGTGGAGATGCAGGTCACCTTCAAACTCCTCACCGATGCCTACAAATCCATCAACGGCATCAGGCCCAAATACCTCAATGAGAGAGTATCCTTCCACGTACCCAAGAGGAACCTCCGCTCCGCCGAACTTGCCATGGTAGAGGTCCCCTGCAGCCGCAGAATCAGAACTGGCAGAAGAGCCTTCTCCTACATCATGCCCTAGAACTGTAACGATCTCCCTGTGAACATCATATGCTCCCCGACCCTGCATATGTTCAGGAAAGACCTCAAGACCTGGCTCTTCCACTGATCCTGAGCTGCTCCCCCTCCCAGCGCCTTAAGACCCTCCCGGGTGAGTAGCGCGCTTTACAAACCCCTGATTGATTGATATATGGAAGCACACTGTGGCAGACTGCGCCGCACACCTTTTTTCTCGTAATAGCCTAAATATTATTGTGCTATAATGAGAGTGAGTTTCAACATCATGTTTTATCCAATTTGTTTCATGTGGAGAACTTTTGGAAAACAAACCCTAGGCAGAAACATATTACAGACTACTACACTGAGCACCATGGTCATTTGCTTGTCTCCATGCAGTGCTGTGAGTAAAATACATAATGCCATGGTATTAGTATTGATCCGTATTTAATCTAGTAGTTTTCTAAGTCTATCCAGTCGGTAGTGTCTTTACACCGGAGCATGCGTATATGTTAATTCATTCGCTTGCAGGGGGCAAGGCTTGGCACCGGCCAAGATGGCGGCATAGTCTGTGAGCTCCGCCCAGGCCTGGAACGAAGCCTGTATTATCCTTAAATAATCAAATGGCTGGAGGTTTGGCAAATACTTGCATTGTTCCACAACGGTGTCCCGGAGCCAGGGAGGTGACTTTTTCCCCTGAAGAGGCAGCAGTTCGAGTGCTACGGAGAGGGGCGTGCTTCACGCTCGGTGCCATGAGCGGAGGCGACATGGGGTGGAGTTGAGCTTCAATGGCGCCCGGCCCAGGATCGAGGGGCCCGGAATCACTAAAATCGAGATCTGCTGCGCTGGGCTGAGAGACGGCGCCTGACAACAACCCTGTGCTGCCATTCCGGGAGGGCCGAGTCTGCCAGGGACTACCAGTAGAGAGCTCCCTGAAGCCTGGGCAGTGCCGCATTGATACGCTACGAGGTGAGCCAGCTCGCGGTCAGCGAGACGCGCTGGAGCGGCAGGTGATGGAGTTACCTCAAATTGAAGGTGTTAGTGTGCTGGGCTCCAGACTGCATTCCTCCATGGAGTTGGCCCAGGGTCATGGCCAATTAAAGATTTGTTGAGTTTTCCGCTCTCAATCGTGGGCAGAACTGCTATTATTAAAATTTTGATACTCCCTCGCTTTCTATACCATTTTTAATATTCCATTAGCTTTAACAATGTCTTTCTTCAACACGCTTCGCTCCCTACTGTTTACGAATAAACAACCTAAAGTAAGCTGGACCACATTAACCATGCCTTTTGAAAGAGGTGGGTTTGGTGTACCCGATCTGTATTACTTGATTGGCAAAACCGACCTTACCTATTATTGGTATCATCCAGACGCTCAAGTACAATATCTTAAACCCGACAGACCACAAATATATCCACAATCTCTATTGACGCTGTTCCAACCACTTGCTGGGCTGGGATAAAATTACGTAAATATTTAAATCACATATCTCTCTATTCACTGCACGTACCGTTAGCTGACAACCCATCGCATCCAAACATCTCTTCTCTCAGTCAAACTCTTTATTCTCCACAAGATACCATAAATCTATAGACTTAACTTTATACCACTCCACTCATCGGACAGCAGAGGGGTAAATACTGAAGTTTTTCTGTTGGGTTGACATGTTCACTCTTAGGAGAAAATGTCCAGATGGTCTCAACTGATATAACTTTGCCCCTCCTGCTTGCAAAGTGCCATTCATTCTAAAATATGTTACCAACTGTCACCATTAGGCCTCCAGTTCCCTTCTGCAAAGCTATTTTTGCAAAGTAGGCGGAAAACTTTGTTTGAAATTGTTAGTGCTATTATATTTTTCTGTGGAAAAGGTGGCAATGAGAAAGATCGTTACCAGCTTACAGTAAAAGTTAAGTTACTTGAGGGCAACGTTTTCAAAGCACTAAACAAATGACTGTATTGCACTGTGCTTTTCTGTTCTGTGAAAGTCATTAAGCCCTAAGAGGCTTAAGACCACATTGTAGGAAATGCAATGCTCGTACACCCAACCTCACTAACGTTCACATGGTTGAGAGCCAAAAAAGCCCTTATGAAAGTCAGGGAATACTTTCACATCACATCGGCATGAAGCTCTATGCAGGTACATTACCTCTACAGAGCATGTTCTGTCAGTGTCTCTGACGGGTCCCACAGGAGAGGCTGCCACTGCTTTATTACTGAACTTACATATAGTTACCCTGCTTAAGCTGTGTGGCGCAGAACTTATGTGGATCACCTACCGAAGAGGAGCCGACTCGCTAGCGATAAGATACTCACCCTGGAAAAATACCTCCAGGAACCTATGGGAATCACTGGACAGGTGCTTGGACACCTTTGACCACCGTAAAAACCTGAACATTTGGATGAACTATCAAACAATAAAAATGTTTCGACTCTGACTCTGTGCTTGCTGAAACTGTTGGATATGCTATTTAATCTCTCTCTCTCTCTCTCTCTCTCTCTCTCTCTCTCTCTCTCTCTCTCTTTACTGATTCCCATTGTCCTCTCTTCCTACTCTACTCCCAACCTACCACTACTGTATAAACAGCAATAGGGGGTTATCCAAAGTATTTACTATGTACCGCTTACCTTGTTCCACGTAGGACGGTCACCCATACAAAGTTATTCCTGTGCACTGTATGTATGTGTATAAATACCACAAATAACATTTTTAATTTTTATTTTTATTTTAAATTGCTCCACACTTTGTGGTTTGGTCAAATGGGCTCTGTATGCTCTTGCTTTTCCTGAGCATTTGTCGGTTCTAGTGACTTTTAAGTTTAAAATGAGATGAATGAAGTGGGGCTGGATAGGGATTGTGCTTCTGATGTTTTTATAAATCTGACTGGTTTGAATTTTAGTCACTTAACTTATACTGGGGCCCCCCTTTAAAAAATGGCAAAGGAGAGTAGTAGATTAATTCACCTGTAGATATTTGAAGTCCAAGTTACAGAGGAATTATTTCTTCCTTTGCGGCGGACGTAATATTGTGATTTTACTTCCTCCAAAGGGCACTGTTCTTGATAGCTACAGTGTTTGCTGCTTATGTTGCCCATAAAGTACACCACTTTCGCTGCTCTGCTACCTTCATTTCCTGATTTTGGAGTAAAAAAAAGTTGGCTAAAGTAGGTAAGAACAAAGTGGTCTGTCTAGTTTGTGCAAAGTTTTTACCCTCGAGCACCTGCGTTGTGCACTGGCATGAACGCTATGTTGAGCTGGTGATTCTCTTTGGCCTTTAAAGTATGCTGCTATTCGTGCATGCAAGCGGCGTAGCATTTGGAGTGGTGTCCCTGTGTGTCCTCAGTGCACTGCTCTAAGGCCCTGATGTATGTATGTAAAATGTAGCTGTTTGGAATCTGCACATTTACAGTCTAATCTTTAAGTGCATACAGGGGCCAATATAAAATAGCAAATCAGAAAGACCTGCATTAAAAAACAAGCATTTGCAATGCAATGAGTCTCCCATTTGCAAGAGCTTGAGCTATTGGCATTGTAATGACAATGCATTTTTTTAAATGTGCTTTGAAAACCTGCAAGCGGTGTGTCAACATGCCCTTTGTACTCATAGTCGTTGCTTATGAGAACAAGGCTGGCGAGAACTAAGCCTCTTTTACTGCCAGCCTTGCTTATCGAAAACAAGGACTAGAAGCACAAAGTGTGTTTTATGCACTGCTTGCAGGATTTCAAAAGACATCAATAAAAGGCATTGTCATTTAACCCGTTAACCACAGTGGTAATTCCGCCGCGGTGCAGGCGCTTCCTTGTGCGGGTGGGGCCGCGTCAGCCGTTGAACGTGAGCAGCACTAGGAAGGTAGCACGCGGGACGTTCAATGGCCGACAGCAGCACGCAAGGTGTTAAAATGCCAATAGCTCAAACTCTCCGAGACCTATTGCATTGCAAATGCTTTCTGAATCTGTTATGAAACCCAGATTCCTTATATTAGTGACTGAATTAGAACAGGATCCCAAAGACCTAGGCCAGTGTTCCCATAACCAGAGATAGTCTTGGACTCCAAAGGTAATGACCTCAGATGGAGGGTGACAGCTGTCCTTCATCCGTGACTCTGCATTACTTACACAAGAAGTTATATGATTCATCAAACACCTTTATTATGTAATAAAGCAAAATCAAACACAACTGAGTACTGACGAATCACAAACAATGCAGGGTAAAAACCTCAAATGTACTATTTCAAGGTGCTGTGAACCTCACTATAATTCCAGTTCCCACACTTGCATACTACTAGGGTGGCAAAGAATACAGTAAATATTTCATTGCTATGCATTAGTGACCTGCCTAGTCATATTTAGCACCAGTTCAATTACAAGCTATTACTTGTTTGTCTGTCTGGTTACAATCATGATGGGCTGCATGCTTTTCCCCTTCAGTAAGTCATCGGGCGTGCTATTCATTCCTAGCTGTAGGGAGAGTTGACCTACTTGTTTGGAAACTTTGGCCCAGGTCTTCTTTAGCCTGTAGATTGCGCTTCTGTTTAAGGCAGACGTGATTTCCAGTACTCCGTTGTAGTTGTGCATACACCGACAGATATCTGCTACCACGACCCATTTCTCGACAGAGCTGGCGCGGAAGACGACTTCATCATGGCTCAGTATTTGTGAGGCAACAAGGTTACTCATCTGACCAGAAAAAGCACATGGGACATAAACAGCAGATGTTGGCATGGTTAATAAACCCACAAAGTTGGTAACATTCTTCAACACATTTCCTGTTCAGGATCATCCTGTGCAGAAATTATTAGGTTGCCAAAAATGGATCATAATAATGTAATCCAAAATCATTCTGCTAAACATTCATGCAAAGTCTCTTGAAAAGATTACTGGATGTGAACTCCAGTAAGCACCAATGCCCAGAAATCCACCATAGGGTTAGTCATTCCCAATGACATCTTTATGCGCCATAGCAGCCAGGCTTTAGACTGCTCCCCTGTGATTGCTCCTTGTTTTAGTGTGTTTGTTTCATTGCCTTTATGGGTGGCACAAAGTGACACTTTATCGTAAGTAGAGCCAAACAGTTATGTTCATGTAACAAAAGTATGTACCTGGGGCTGTGCAGCACACACACGGAATGTGGGCGGTGTTTAAATGCCTAGTAGAGTCTGTCATTTGTTTATGTGAGAGTCTGGTGGTAGGAGCTGCAGTAATGAATGTGTAACAGCATAAGGAACGTGATCGTACACAGGGGCCGATTAGGATGGAGGATTTTCCGCCTCCTCCGGGCCGGCGGAAGCCACCTCCGGCCCGGAGGAGGCGGAAAATCCTCTGCGGACTCACCAAAGACCCACCGCCGCATTACGATGGCTGGTGGGTCTTGGTTTCTGTCCGCTGCTTTTCCGCCGCGGTCGGATTACAACCGCGGCGGAAAAGCTCTCATTTGGCTGGCAGTGTCTATCAGACACCGCCAGCCAAATTAGGAAGCATTAGTAAACATGCTTTTCCGCGGCGGTTTTTCCACCGTGGAAAAGCATGTGTACTTTTGATTTTGGGGGCCCGTTGCGGGCCCCCAGGGTGTTGGCGGGTGGGGGGTGCACATGGGGGGTACCTATGGTACCCCCCAGCATTTACATGCACAATGCGGCAGGCACCGCGCGGTGCCTGCCGCTTTGTGCATGTAAATGTAAAACATGCACTTTTAACATTGCGGCGGGTGCTGCTTGAAGCAGCACCCGCCGCAATGTTAAATATCCAGGATGTGACCGCCAGGGTGGCGGTCACATCCTAATCGCACATGAGGGAACGCCGCAGCCCCTGCGGACGTTCCCTCATACTCTGGGGTCGCGGACGGACTCAAGTCCGTCCGCGATCCTAATCGACCCCACAGTGAAGAGGCCCTAAGCAATCCTGCGACCAGCCCTAAAACATTTAAAACTTGGCCTCCTGGGCATTAGGTTAATGGTCAGTCCGCCTCTGGGAAAAGTGAATTTACAGGTCCCAGGAATTAATGTTGTCTAGGCTCAAATGCCGAGACTGCAATAGGTGTCAGCACTGCACTATTCACAAAAGTGCACGATACAGATCCTTGCCTGGCCCGGTTCGTGCTACTAAATACGAACGCCTAAAGAATGAATAATGAATGATGAAATGCTAGTGTACAATGAATGTTGTAGTAAGCACAAGTTCTTCTGACTGTTTTCTGCTACTGTTTGAAACAGAGTCAAGCAAAGGCGAACCCCGGCCTCGTTGCAACAAGGGAGTCGGACAAGTAAATAGGAAGGGGTGTTTAGGTGGGGAGGGGGCTTCCCCGCAAAAAAAACAGCACGCTAATGTGTGGTTCATCAAATCATATGTCAAAAGCTTTCAAGGTGACGCTTCTGTCGTCATCCAATACGGTTAGGTACCATCCTACAGGAGAAAATACACACATTCTCAACATTACCCGGGCCACTCTTGACCCTTGAGGCCTCCCAGGGAGGCGGTGTGAAGCTTAAGTGTTCTTAACCGATGGTCCCCTCTTTCGGTGACAATGAGCCGGCGCTGGGCATACATTTTTGACCATATTGTGCGGGCATATTAACATGTAAGTATACATAACATTGTTTATGCGCGTGCATAAATGTTGTCATGCTTATCTGGAAAGGGGAGTCCCCCCGAACGTATGGATGGGTGCCCCGATCCCCCGGGAAACCATTGTGGGCGGGGGGCGTGTCCCGGCTGGTATGCCCGAAGCGGCGTAGCCGGAGCACGCCCCTCCCGCCCAGAAGAGGTTGGCCTAGACACCCGCCCAGAAGTCCGTGCATGGATGGGCGTACCTGAGGTGGGCCCCCGCCCTCCCGCAGATGGATAAATAGCGCGGGAATACAACGAAGCTTCCTCTTGTTCCTCTGCTCTGAAGGCTGCACCTCTCGTCGCTCGTGAGCCCTCTAGGGAACAAGCTGCACTTTTTTTGGAACTTGTAATCTTTGTTTTTCTCTTTCAGTATCAGGCGTGTGGAAGATTGAGTCACCCTTGCGAGTCAAGTCGGACGGAGTGATCGAAGTCATGCCTGGCAAGAAATCTGGAAAGACCTCCGAGATGGAGAGAATGCTGCGCACATTGGTGAACCAAGTGGCGGTGATGGACCGAAAGTTGGATAAAGTTGACCAGCTCGGTCGTGGCTTAGCGGCCGTCAGGAAACAGGTGGCGGCCCAGAATGCCCCCTCGGGGCGGCCTAAAAGAGTCATAGGACCGGCCTTGCCGAACGTCGCCCCGGGGGATAAGGGTAAGAAAAAGAAGGGGAGGGCAGGTCCTACTGAGGTCCCAGTCCCAGGAGTAACTCCATCGAGTCCCGGCAGACATTCCCGTCGCGCCGGCAGCCAGCCCGGTACCAGGACCGGATGGGGGTTCGCCAATTCCCGTGGTGAGCACGCCAATGGGGGATGATCAAATGCCCCCAGAATTAGCACTTCAGTTAGCAGCGGTATTACCATGGCTAAAGAAGGGAGCAGGGGGATCAGCGGCTGCGGGAGACCCGGCTGAAGAAGCCAGATTAATTATTGAGCAGTTGCGGCAGTCAAGGGATGCCGGGACAGCGAATGTACCTTCTATTTCCCCGCAGATGGCGACGGGGGTCACGGCTGACGGTCGGATGAAGACAACGGACGCAGCCGGGAAGTCGGCTAAAGCCGGTAAGAGAGCGTTGCCATTGGTGGGGGAGGGTCCAGTACCCTCAAGGCGGGAAAGTTTATCGCAACATATTCCCATGGTGACAAAAGAAATGGTGTGGGGAGACAAGTATATTAACATGTTTTCGCTTTTGACTGACCATCGTGAGTTAGAATATGCAAAGACCCAGAAAGATCTATGGCACCCCAGCGTATGGCGGGCCAAGATGGCGGAATTCAGGGTCGATGAGACCATGGTGAACTGGGTCAGGGCCTTTTCTATTTTCACGGCAATTATTGGGGAGCGTAAACCAGAAGTGTTGACTGATCTGTAATCATAGTGCATGTGGGAGGCAATGACTTGGTGATACTGGGAAGACGGGTGTTAGTTGAGCACATATTGTCAGCAGTCAGTTGGTTGGCCAAGAGGCTCCCTGGGTGTACGATCGCCTGGTCCCACATGATTCCCAGAAGAATTTGGTGGGGGGGTTTGTCTGTGTCAGCATTGAACAACTCGGTAAAGAGGGTCAACAACAAGATTGAGAAACTGTTTCGCTCCACTCATCTCCAAAGCATTCCCCATGGGTGTATTCGGGGGGATCACTATTATTTGAATGATGGGGTGCATCTGTCCAGGGCTGGGAATGACTTACTCATAGGAGACTTCGTAGCATGGCTAGCGGGATTGAGGAGACATGACCTTTAGGAGGGTTGGGGGGCCGGATAGTCGGTCAACTATCCGGCCTGTGGCGGTAAGGTCATGATCGGTGAGCAGTGATTTCAAGGTCCCTAGGGGGGGCGCCACCCATTATGGATGGGAGCGCCCGGGAGGAGGCGGCCATTGGCCCCTCCCACGGGGGGGCGGCACCCACTACGGATGGTTCGCCCAGGGGGAGACGGCCATAGGCCCCTCCAAGGGGGAGATGGCTATATGCCCCTCCCACGAATTTCCCGGGGGCCGGATATCCGCTCCGGCGGAAGAGAGTATGGGGAAGGGGGGGAGTCCACGCTGTCCTTCTTACGGATACCTCGCACGGGAACTCGGACGACCTTAAGATGGCGTCGAGTGAAAGGGGGCCCCCACGACAAGGGAAGTTATAGTTGGCTGCGAGGGTAAAGTCCTCTGATCATGCGCCACTCACACTGTGAGGGCGGGAATTTGGTAATAGGGATCTGACACCGGTTAAGACCTTGCAGTTGGCCCTTAATGCTAGGTTGTACAAATTCAGAATGTTATGCATTGTCAGGATGCTAGACTCGGCTAGGAAACCTTTGTATTAGAGATTTGTTAAGGTTAGCCTAAAAACTTGTCTTCATCAAAATGTAATTGAAGTTGAATTTGTACATGATTCATGAAACGTTTTAATTTAAAGTTTTAAATTTTGTTGCATATTTTAATAAATACGGCCGGGGGGGTCTTGAGGCCCCCCGCCTTCCAAAAGTTCAAACCTGTGTCTGTCTCCTCTCATGGGGAATTGGTGTTGGGAGGGGTGGCGGGCATCCCGGCCCATATAGCAAATGTATTCTGAAAATGTAAATGTAAATGTAGTTGAGCTTATATAGCGCACAGCTACCCGCAGTGGGTGTCCCGGCGCTTGCTTAGGGAACCCGTCCTGATATTCCCCTGTGTGATAGCCCCAGCGGGTATCCACAAGGTGAAAGTCAGGCATCCTGCCGCGAGGGGCCGTTGTGGAGATTAAGCAAGCTATTGCCCAGAGTCGCAGAGTGTGAACCCGTGAGTCGAGAAGGCACCGGAGCGAGAATTATCGAGTCCGTAGAATTTTTAGCCCAAGACCCGACGAGGCGGGGAATTGAACCCTGGTCCAGGACCGATCTCAGCTTCCGGGTCTGCCGCCTCTAACCCCTGAGCCACACTTCTCCACCAAAAGTATGCCTAACTTCCAAATTAGTATGTATATAAAATGTATGTTTCAACCCGCTGTCTGCAATTATTTACCTCAGGAAAAGTACTTTGTGTAGCGATTCTTAATGGGTGCCGTTCATCTGCTGCACCTCCAGCTTAAACACAAAAACGCTGGGGTTCAGAATACAGTGGGGCATATTACCAAGCAATAGCGATAATTATCGCTATTGCTTGGTTAGAGATAAAAATGTACCGCTGAGCTGCGGTGATTTTTACCGCAAATAAACCTTGGTATTACCAAGTTTTATCGCAAATGCGATAAAAATCGCCGCAATGCATAAATATCGCTGAAAAGTCAGTGATATTCATGCATTACCGAGCTAATGCTCTTAGCCATGTTATCCACCTCCCATTGGATAACATGGCTAAGAACTGCTCAGGGCAGGTGTTAGCTTTTGGAGATATTCATGCTTAGCGCAAATATCTCCAAAAGTTGGTAATAGGAGATAGCGATGTTAGCGACTGTTTTCAGTCGCTAACATCTTGGCACGCCCACTTTGCATGTCATTAGTGATAAATATCACTGACATGCAAAGTGGGGCCCAAGATGGTCGCTATCTCCTACTAGCTGTCGCTAACTAGTGTTAGCGACAGCTAGGTAATAGGGAGATAATTTTATCTCCGCTTTCTTGGCTTTTAAAGCCAAAAAAGCGGAGATAAACCCCCTTGATAATATGCCCCAGTGTTTCTTCTTCATATGTTTTGCACAGACAATAGCACCCTTTCCTACACATTTCATCTGAAGGTGTTTTTGTGATTAGCTCCCCTTCAGGTGAGTGCTTGTAGTTAAACTGTCCTCTTAATTTAACATTAAACGCTGACAATGATCATTATATCATTATGACTTTATAGTTAGTTATCATGGCTTTACAGAGCCGACTGTGTGTGATCTCCAAAAAGAGGAAAGCGATGTATTTCCCTTGTATATGTCAATAACTGAATGATATTGTCATTGACTAACACGGCATGTACGAGAAGCGACTATCTCGCAGCCAAATCGACATTTGGGACGCATCGGCTGTAAAGTCTGATATAATGAAGGCACCGATCTGCAGCCTCGATATCAAAATCAGCGGCAGCCATCTTGGAATTCCGTGTTCGAGTGAGCATGGTCCAACCATTGATTCCCGGCCATTTATTACTCTTTGGGCCAGGACTTGTACTTATTCCTGCTAGAATGTGGTCTGGAGGTCTGACAGTACCCCCCAACAAAGGGGATACTCTCGGTCTTGGCTTTGTAGGGAACCGTTGGTGAAAAGACCTTACCAACCTTGGAGCATGAACATCAGATTCTGGCTCCCAAGATCATTCCTCTGGACCATATCATTTCCAGTCTATCAAGTAATATAATTTTCCTTTCATTCTTGTTGAATCTAAAATGTATTTTACTTCAAATTCAATTCCATACTCCAAATGGATTGGTTTCGGGGGTGAGGTTTTTCGCAACTCTGTTGATGCCTTTTTCAACAATGAAACATGAAAGACTGGGTGGATTTTCAGTGTAGTAGGAGGTTTTAGCCGGTAAGTTACTTGAGTCATCTTCTCTTCAATTTGGTAAGGCCCTATAAACCTAGGTTGGAATTTTCTGTTCCCTTTTAATTTAAGATTCCTTGTACTTAGCCAAACACTATCTCCTTCCTCAAGAGGGGAACCTTCTTGTCTCTTTTTATCTGCATAAACCTTATATTTCTTTTTAGCTTCTTCCAGATTTTGTATAGCTGTTTGGTGGACCTGTTTTAAGTGAGAGACTACATTTTTGACTACTGGAACTGAAAGGTCAATTTTCTTTACTGTCGAATTTGGATGTCGACCATAGTTCAGATAAAATGGTGAGTAACCAGTGGAGACGTTTTTCGCATTATTGTGTTCAAACTCTGCCACCCACAAATAATCTGAACATTCTACATCTTGCTTCAGGAGAAATAACCGAAGATACTGTTCTAGTTCCTGGTTTACCCTTTCTGTCTGCCCATCTGTCTCTGGGTGATAGCTGGTAGAGTACTTGGCTTCGATTCCCAAACCTTCCATAAAGGCCTTCCAAAAGTGAGACACGAATTGTGATCCTCGGTCTGAAAGGACAATTTTTGGAATTCCATGAATTTTCACTATTTGTGTGCTAAAGTGAGTAGCTAGTTGTTTAGCAGTGGGGACCCCTTTTAAGGCCATGAAATGTGACATCTTTGAAAATGTGTCCACTATCACCAGAATTCTGTTGAAACCCTGACTAAAAGGTAAGTCTACTATGAGGTCTAGTGTGACGGTGTGCTATGGGTAGGGTGGTGTAGGTAAAGGTTGTAATAACCCTTTAGGAGCTTGCCGTTCAGATTTTCCCTGAGCGCAGACTTCACAGGTCTTGACATACTTCTCTATATCTCTAGTCATGTGTGGCCACCAATAATGTCTTTTAACCAATTCCTCAGTCTTTGCCTCTCCTTTATTGCCTGCTACCACGTTATCAGGCACTTGTGCATTGCTTTATTTTGTAACTCTTGGGTGGGCAAGTACAAAGCTCCCTTTGATGTTGAAGCTCTCTTCCTGCTTCTTTCTTGACCCAATCCTACATTACTCCTGGACTCATGACCTCAGAAATTTGTTTCTGAAAATCAATTCAGGTTGTAGCACCAATAATCCTCGGACTCAGAATTATGGTTTGATCTTCTGTGTGACTCTTCTGATTCTCTGTGCCTAGTCTGGACAACGGGAAACATCCTTAACAACGCAGTCAGTTAACTGTTACAACGACCGCGATGTAACCATGCTATGTTATTACAACGCAAGTCTTTACATCGACTTGCGCTAGATGGCGTGCTAACATTAAAAATAGTGTAGTTTACTATCCCAACACCTTCCCTACTGATAAGTGGACTGGAGTTGGAATAGTAAATTACACTTTTCTAATGTTAGCACTCCACCTAGGGCAAGTCGATGTAAAGACTTGCATTGTAAAGGCATAGCATGGTAACATCGCAGTCATCGTAAAGAATGCGATGTAACAGCACGCGTTGTAATAACACGCACTGTAACATCATACAACAATTCAAAGCGAATTCCTTTTTTAAATAGTCATGTGAGGGGAAGTATTTTTCACGAAAATTCACTTATAAATCTTCTGTAGAAATTTACGAATCCTATGAAGCTCTGAACTTCTTTTACACTTGCGGGGGATTTCCAGGCAACCACGGCCTTGATCTTCCGCTCATCCATGTTTATTTCGGTTGGGGAGAGTACAAATCCCAAAAACTCTACCTGGAAAACATTTAATGCTAATTTTCGTTTCTGTAATACTCCCTTTACTTGTTCCCGATGTTTACTTCTGTCAGAGGAATAAATCAAAATATCATCAGTGTACACATTGCACATTGGTCTAGGTACTCATTGAGGATATCATTGATACAATGTTGGAAGGCAGCTGGGGCATTGCACAGACTGTAGGACATGACCTGGTATTCGAACAGCCCGAATCTTGTTCGGAAGGCTGTTTTCAATTCATCGCCCTCGCGCATCCGAACAAGGTGGTAAGTTCCTCTCAATTCGAGTTTTGTGTATATCTGTGCTCCTTTTACCTGATCCAACAGGACTGAAATAAGAGGTAGTGGGTAGCAATTCTTCTTGGTGATCTTCTTTATTGCGCGATTATCGATGCAAGTTCTCAAATCTCCTTCTTTTTTCGGCATGAAAAATAGAGGCGAAGATACAGTAGAGTGTGAGGGTCGAATGAACCCATTCGCCAAGTATTTGTCGAGGTACTCTTTTAAGTGATTATGTTCCTTCTCAGTCAGGGCGTAAACTCGACTGCATGGTACATTTGAGCCAGGCTCAAGGTCTATTTTATAATCATATACTCGGTGAGGGGGAAGCTGTTCCGCCTCTCTTTCATTGAAGACATCTTCGAAGTCTAGGTAATCTTCTGGTATTTCCTGAGAGTTGACGACACACACCGATGCTCCTGACAGACATAAAGAATGAGCTGGATTACACTCATGGGTCTTCTTTTCCCCTCTAAAACAGTTCCTTGTGCAGTAATCAGAATCCATAACTATTGTTCTGGAGCTCCAATTGATAGTTGGATTGTGTTCCGTTAGCCAAGGTAGCCTTAATATGAGCTGGAACTGGGGCACATCAATTAGATTAAATTGAATTTCTTTCCCATGCACTTCTTCAGAAATTAGTCACATCTGTTTCGTATGACTTACTATGGGCCCGGAAGAGAGGTTTGTTCCATCTACCGCTCGAACTGGTTCACTCTTTGGTTTTATGATTGCTTGCAAACCCACCTTGTTCGCAAACTTCAGATCACAAAAGTTTCCATTAGCCCCAGAATCTATCATTACCGAAACCTCTGTCAGTGTTACTTGCCGGAACTTAACTTCCATAGACAAAATTAAAAGTGGGGCAGATGACTGCAAGGTATTTGCCACCTGATGTTCTTTTGGAGTTGATTTTTGGTTAGCACTCACCTGTTCAACTCCTTCTACAAGTGGTGCTGCAAGTTTTCCTTCGGCTTGAATGAGGTCTTCGGCTTCTTTGGACAACCTCTAACAAAGTGTCCACTCGACCCACCGTACATTCATAAATTGCCAACTCTCCTTTTCTCTTTTTCTTCTTTTGTCAAAGGACCCCTTATTGTTCCTATTTGCATGGGCTCCGAACTTTGTTGTCCTTCTGTACTTCTGCTGCCTTCAAATCGAGCTCTATCGAATTGTGGAAAATTTGATTTAAATTCTCTTTTCTTCTCTCCTTTTCTTTCACCTTGGTGGAAATCGATTTCTAACACGAGATCTACTAATGCTGAAAGTTCCGTGGGTTGGTTTGGTATTTGAGCTGCACGTCTTTGAGTTTGTCTTTTAAACCACGATAAAAAAACTGTAGCTCACTTACTCTCGGGCCAAACAGCTCCACAATCGATGTGTTAAATTGCGCTAAGTAAGCCACAAGATCTCGATTTCCCTGCCTTAGGTCAAGCAAATTATTATCTACCGCTTGGGAGATTCTTCGTCTGTCAAAACTCCGGAGAAACTCCTGTTTGAATTCTTCGTAGTTGCGCAATAGAGGATCGTCTCTGGTAACCAGGGGCATGGACCAGGATGCTGCGTCACCACTTAAGTATGACAGAATAAAAGCCACCCTAGACTGCGCATCTGGGAAAATGGAAGCGCGACACATGAAGTGTAGGGAACATTGTGTGATGAATATTAGTGCTTTTTGTGGGTCCTCACTAAATCACTCGGGTGGGGCTAACGGAATAACTGGAGACAAGGAATGGATTACCTGCGTTGTCATTCTATTTGTGCCTTCCATAGAAGGATCCAAATTTTCTCGGCCTGAACCAAAAGGTTGTCTAAAACTCTGGGCTAATTCTGCAGTTTCTTTTCTTTCTAATTACTTCTTGTCTAAGACTGATTTTCCTCCTTAACGGCTACTAACTCTTTCTGTATAGTACCTAAGACCGTTCCTAGGGGCTGCAAGTTTATTCCTTCAGCCATTTCTGTTCGGGTGCAAGTATATTACATTGGCACTTCACTCTGTCCGACTCTAAATAATTTTGCTTCAACTCTGTATATATTTCCTTACCAAGAACTTGCACAGGAACAGAGACGCTAGTTCCCAACTCCCTCCCAAGGATGCTCCAGAGATCCAGAATATATCTAGACTCCTGACCACCCCCAAGGGGGAAGGGGGAGTGGAAAAAACAACAAACTAAGAAGAGACTGGTCCTGAAACTTGCTCTCTCTGCTTCTTCTATTTCTCTTAGTCCGACCAGCAGACCGATTTTTCCTTCTGTGAGAATCCTAGAACATAAACACAAGGGTTATCTATTATCCTACTCTATCTAACTAGAGAAGTGTGGCTCACTGGTTAGAGGAGGCAGACCTGGAAGCAGAGGTCAGCCCGGGACCAGGGTTCAATTCCCGGCTCGGCGGTGTCTTGAGTCCTAAAATGTCCATGGACTCGACAATTCTCGCTCCGGTGCCTACTCGATTCACGGGTTCACACTCTGCGACTCTGGGCAATAGCTTGCTTAATCTCCACAATGGCCCCTCGCGGCGGGATGCCTGGCTTTCACCTTGCGGATACCCTGCCGGGGTATCTCACAGGGGAATACCAGGAAGGGTTCCCTAAGCAAGCACCTTGATGCCTCCGGGTGATAAGTGCGCTATATAAATCGCAATACATTTACAACTACTCTATTCTTAAACTATTCTTACATACCCTTAGTTTCAAGATCTGTGCTTCTCTTCTGTCTTTTCTTTTGTATTCCTTTTCTTCCTAATTCTATTTTACACAGTGTGATGTTAACCTATAAAACAAGATTTGCTCTTAATTCTTTCCTAATGTTTCTTCTAATCTTTATTATATCTCTCTACGTAAGATTCTCTACTTACTTCTCCTACTGTGTTTCTATATTCTTATTTTATATTTCTTTCTTCTTTTCTTACAGTTCACAGTATTTTTTAACCTAAAAAACAGTGTCCCTTATTAACTCTAATTTTTTCTCCTTCAAACTTTTTTTCTATTATTCTGCCCTGTATCTCTCTATACTTACATCTTCTACTGTGCTGCTGTCTTATAATGTGCCATCTAAATATATTCTTCTTTATTCATCGGATTTTATGTTCTATCTGTACAATATCCTATAGTAATTCTAATGTCTTTTCTTTCTTTTCTTAAAGACCAAGAACTGTCGTATTTTCCTTCAAGTTTTTCAGGTGAGTAAACAATTCAATAACCTTATCAGATTTAAATAGTTTTTTTAATGATTTCGACTTTCTAAATATTGTCTTATCACTTAGCTTTATATTCTTGTTGTTGATTTTCTTTCTCCTTCGTCTTCTTTTGCACCAGAAGAGACTGTCACTTAACCTTCTCTTCCGCCTTGGGTGTAGCGGCCTCTCACGGAACCAGATTATGAGGAAGAGCGACGACGAGTGACACAAACTCGCTCTCTCCTCAGCGCGATATCAGGAACTGGAAACGGGGAAGGCGCAAGAACTGAGAATGCTACTCCAAACGGAATAGTGGAACAAGGAACCGGACGACACCCGGTGAATTTTCCCTCAGGGTTGACTTCTGACTGGGAGCTTCTAATACGAGATGCTTTCCGCGAAAGTTCTTCAGCGAAATGTGCATTATTTTAAGAGCGTGCGGTCCACCTAATCTCTCGGTACCTGTTTGGATACAAACTAGACCGCTGCCTCGATATCAAAAATGGCGGTGGCCATCTTGAAATTCCATTTTCGAGTGAGCATGGTCCAACCATTGATTCCTGGCCATTTCTTACTCATTGGGCCAGGACTTGTACTTATTCCTGCTAGAATGTGATCTGGAGGTCTGACAACGGTCTTCCATTTCCGATGCACTCCTTCCACATCATTCCTTGCACCCAGAGCATCCTCCCCTACGTTGTTGCTAAACCTGGAGAACATGTAGCACCCGGGAGTGAATAGCAGGCAGGAAAGGGATCGCCTTGGTAAGCCCGGAAATCTTTAACCTGCAGCCGACCTCTGTTTTTAAGAAAGCATGCCCCCATTCCTCCCATATTATATGCCCTCCATCAACGTCTCTTTCATGAAGCCCAGTTGTTTGAAGAAGGCACACGCTGTTCTTCCGGCCAGAAAACGCAATTTGAGGGTTCAAATGTGAGAGTCCAGCGCATATGGTTCTGTGCTTTGCAGACAGCCCCCCATATTGCCACTGTGAATACTTCGTGGTAAAGCAAAACATGTTAGGGAAAGGAAGCCGTCACTACTGGACTTAATTAGATTTCACTGGTGACGAGGAACCATCGCCTGAGTATTTATGGCTGAGCTTGGGTTTACAGCCTTCTGGGGAGCGGGGCAGCCCTGAAGGAATCTCTAGGATTGTCTCTTTGACTTCAAAGAGTGCTAGCTTAAAGCCTCCATTGTTCTCTCTACAACAAACACACTATTTAGCATTCACAGGTGGTGTCGTATTTAGATTCGAATGGTATGTTGCACAGGGGGATGTTATAAATATTTATGGGTATAAGAAATCCTAGGCATGCAAAAAAATTCTCTACCTTCCTCCCTTGATAAGGCGTTAATTAGGCGGGTGTCAAGAGCTATTCTTCTTTAGAGGTACGTCTAGAGCCCACTTTACACATGGTAATGTAAAACGTTTATTTTAATACTACGTAAATTGTTGTATGTTACATGGTGTTGTACGCGTTTTGCCCACAGGTCATTACGTTATAATTTAGCACAGACTGGGTGCTTCTATTTGTAACTTGCAAAACAAACAAGATGATGGACGGAATGTTGCACAATGGCAAAACATTCACCCCCAGTTACAGATCTGGGTTTAATCCATCGTTATTTTGCTCGCCAAGCAACCCAAGTTCAGATATGGCCATATGCAAATAAGTCTTGACCCTGTGCCTCATGGGAACAGTCCAGCTCGAACTGCCAAGCCATGTCTTCCCTGGACTGGAATCAAGCATCCTAGGACCGGTTTCTGGCAATCAGCCGTCTTCAGCCAGGATAGCTTGACTCCAGTGGCGTAGTGAGCAAGGGACCCACATCTTAGCATACCCTTCCCACATAGGGTGAACAGCAAAAGAAACAAGATAATGGACGGAATGTTGCACAATGGTAAAACATTCACCCCCAGTCACAGATCTGGGTTTAATCCATCGTTATTTTGCTCACCAAGCCACCCCAGGTCAGACATGGCTATATGCAAATCAGTCTTGACCCTGTGCCTCATGGGAACAGTCCAGCCCGAACTGCCAAGCCATGTCTTCCCTGGACCGGAATCAAGCATCCTAGGACTGGTTTCTGGCTATCAGCCGTCTTCAGCCAGGATAGCTTGACTCCAGTGGCGTAGTGAGCAAGGGACCCACGTCTGGGCATACCCTTCCCACATAGGGTTAACAGCAAAACAAACAAGATGATGGACGGAATGTTGCACAATGGCAAAACATTCACCCCCAGTCACATATCTGGGTGCCATTGTGCAACATTCCGTCCATCATCTTGTGTGTTTTGCTATCAGCAGCCGGTTCCACCACATTGCCACAACCTGGGAAAAGGTTCCTCTGCCCATGATCTTTATTGGAAATGTGGTAATCTTGAATAAGGATATGTCATTTGTGCAGAGATCTCTGAAAACACTGAAAGGAGGGATATTTCCCTGTGAAAGAAATATTTAAAGAAATTAGGTAAAGTAGTAAAATTTAGATCACATTTTCATGTAAATTTGCTAATAAGCCACAATGTATTACACTACAAAATACAAACAAAATACTACAAAATATTCGACAACATCGAAACCTGGGTCAATTAATCTCAGAACAAAACGGAAAACAAACATTGACATAGCCAATAGGTCTCGCCTTTTGGACCTTTTAAAGTGTTTAGCCATGCAACACTTGATGTTGTTGCATCAAGGATATTGTGCTGGATAACTAAACACTTATAAGGTCCCAAAGGCAAGACCTATTGGCTATGCCAATACTTGTTGTGGATGTCCCGAGAATGGACAGAAGCCCTGTTACAAAGGTATGTTTGTGTGTGAGGGTTTGGAGCGGGGTCCAGGTGGCAGATGGGCAGATTCTGTGATGCGCCTGACAGTAAATATTTAGATTTAAGTGGGTGCATTTCAGTCATTCTCGCGACCTATCTCCAGACACACTAACATTGGAAAGCACAGATCTACAGGTTCTGCAGTAGAGGAGCAACACGTGTTTCCTGAATCTAGGAAAGTGCACTTGTGTCTTGATTCATTCACTCATTCATTAAAAAAAGATGTACATTAGCACTGAAGTTTAAAGGCTTGAAACTTTCACGTCAGGCATTCAGCGCACATTCTAAGAATACATTGATCCCATTTCAGATGTCTTGCATACTATTCACACTATCTTCAGATTATGCGAGGACATGAAACAGATTTCAAAAAGCTTTAATGAGTGTTTGACTCCACCTCTAAACATTATTCCCGAGAGGATTAGCCATGGTATACACCCCAAAGACAGTTCGAGCTGCAGAATAAGAGTGTGTGGAATTCTTTCCAAAAAGAAATTCACTGGCACTGTTGAGACACCAGGAGACGCTGAAGCCCTTAGAGAATGCTTGACCCCGGCTCTGGAGGAGGCCATGCGGACCTCCTATGTTTTTCTTTCAATCAGAAACCCATGGGGAGGTGGTGGTCCCCGGGTCCGAGATTGGCCATTGGGAGGGGGACCTCGTGCATACCCCTCCACTTATTTAAATTATACTAAATCCCCCAGGACCTGGCCTACCCAGAGGCCCATGTTTGAACAAGCACCGCTCCCACCAAGCTATAGCAAAGAACTGCTCTGGTTTCAGTAACAAGAGCAAAAATGCTGTGAAGCGAACAGGGAAATAGACATTGCTCAGCTCCCTGGATCTTAAAGCAATACCGGCTCCTACAGAAGGCTCCTCCCGCTGTCTCCAACATTGGCTGTGGGTACTCTGGGTTGGGACCAGGGCACCCTGCCTAAAGGGCAGGCCTCGGGGAATGAAGTTTTAAGGGACAAAATCTGCCTAAGGAGGGGGGCTGCGTGGCCCCACTCCCTTTAAAAACAAACACATTCTTGTTAAACAGGTGTAAGTCCTGGGGGATGGGTTAACAGGACCCAAAAAGGTCTTTCATACAAAAACAGAGAAAAAAAAGGAAAAATAAAGCCGGCAACTCGCTGGAGGTCCGCCCCCTTTCTCCACCACTCTGCAAACACGCCTCCTGGCATGCTGCTGGTTAGGAGATGAAGTCCCCTTGGCTGCTAAGGGTCCTTAGAGGGCAACACCACATCTTCTTACCTCCAGTAAGCCCCACACAGTGGGATTGCTGAGAGGTCGTCAGAGGCCACACACCCTTTCTCCACCACTTTGCAAATGCACCTCTCGGTGCACTGCTGGTGGGGGATGAAGTCCCCATGCCTCCTGGGGGCCTCAGGACTAAAGTGGAATTAATCCCCCAAGCAGCATGTGCCAGGAGGAAGGTTTGCAGAGTGGTGGAGAAAGGGTGCGTGGCTTTTGACGACCTCTCAATAATCGAGTTGTGTGAGTCTTACTGGAGGTAATAGGAGGGCTTGTTGGCCCCCAAGGATCCTCAATAGCCAAGGGAATGTCATCCCCCAACTAGTAGTGCCCCAAGAGGTGCGTCTGAAAAGTGATGGCGAAAGGGGGCCTGGCCACCAAAAACATCTCAGAAAACCCACTGCGTGGGACTTGCTGGAGGTAACAAGAGGGGTAGTTGGCCCCAAGGACCCTCAATATCCAAGGGGACTTCATCCCCCTACGAGTAGTGCGCCAGGAGGCGCATTTGCAGAGTGGTAGAGAAGGCGTGGCATTCTACCAGGTCGTAGCAATCTTCCTGCTGTGTGAAATCGGTGGGGGCCAACTACCCCTCATGCTATGCCCAGTAAGTCCCACACATTGGGACTGCTAAGAGGCCTTTGGAAGCCACACACCCTTTCTCCACCTCTCTGCAAACGTAGCTGCTGGTGCATTTCTGGTTGGCGTATATATATATATATATATATATATATATATTCACTGAAAAAACCATAGGTTATAGACCATATATAGTTAGGAAATAGCATTTACAAAACCTTGAAAATTCACTGAAAAAACCATAGGTTATAGACCATATATAGTTAGGAATTCGCATTTACAAAACCTTATTTTACTCACACAAAACCATTGAAATTCCATATATAGTTAGTTGCACTAACTATATATCGCGCACCCGCAATCCACTGCTGATGATGTCACATATTACATCATTCATGACATGGTCAGTGACATCACTGATGACATCACTGATGACATCTCAAATGACATCACTGATGACATCACTGATGACAACATCCAGTGACTGTATGTTTCTGTAAAGTTAAAATATGTCTTACATATTGAAGAATGAGTGGATGTATAAGTGTCTGGATGAAGGATTTAGTAGGTGCATGACTGACTGTATGAGTGAGTGATTAAATGTGTCTCACTGAGTGCATGGGTTAGTGACTAAACTGTCTTAATTTGTGCATCATTATGTCTGTTGTTCTGTAAACTGTTGCATGTGTTGATAAGTAGCTATATGAGTAACTATATGGGTTATTGATTGGTTGCCCAAGTATTTGTATGGGAGACTGAGTGTGTGTGTGGGTGGCTGGGAGGTGTATGACTCTGTGCATAGATGTGTGAGCAGTTGATTCACTAGATGTATGGTTTCAAAAGTGCATGTGGAAACAGCTGTATGGGCGGTTGACTGTGTGCATGAGTGTATTGGTGAGAAATGGATATCTCAGTGCTACATGTCAAAGTAAGTACATATGTAAAACACAGTACATGTGAGAGTTGACATATATAAATAACTGTGCATAAGAGCCAGTGAATGTATGAGTGGCTGTATGGATCATTGTGAACTTGTATCAGGGATTGTATAAGAGAGTAAATATGTGTTAGTATATGTTTGAATAAGTACAGTTTGTATAACTGTATAGTTGAGGAAATGGAGGTGTGATTGATTCTTTGCATGACTGACTAGGTGTGTGAGTAACTCCATGGATGAGTGACAGTCTGTGAGTGTCTGTTTACACTGATTGTATCTAAGGTTATATTAGAGTCTGAAGAGGTTCATCGTATTATCACATGAATGATATCATCAGTGATGTGATCAGTAATGTCAAATGAGATGTCATCAGTGATGTCATCAGTGATGTCATTTGAGATGTCATCAGTGATGTCATTTGAGATGTCATCAGTGATGTCATCAGTGATGTCACTGACCATGTCATGAATGATGTAATATGTGACATCATCAGCAGTGGATTGCGGGTGCGCGATATATAGTTAGTGCAACTAACTATATATGGAATTTCAATGGTTTTGTGTGAGTAAAATAAGGTTTTGTAAATGCGAATTCCTAACTATATATGGTCTATAACCTATGGTTTTTTCAGTGAATATATATATATATATATATATATATATATATATATATATTTATATATATATATATATATATATATATATATATATATTCCTCACAAATGTTCCCGTAGCAGAGGGAACTCCGTTGGTTGGTGCTCGCGTTTGGAGACCGGGAGCGTGTCTCCTTTGTAATTCATGAACAAAGGCAAGGACGCGGCACTCTTCTTGAACACGATAGATTTATTTCAGGTCTCTTAGCAAAAACTCCTACGCGTTTCGAACTAACGTTCTTGGTCACGGCAGTGTTCTACAAGAGTCCCTTTTCACTTTCCACAATTTATACTATTCACTCAGTTAAACAAAATGAGGAATTGTGGGCCTTGTAGTTTTTTCATTAAACGTATGTTTTACAAAAAAAACAAAAGTACATTTGTGTAGGGGTTACGTGTGGGTAACATTTCATATAAGAAATATTATAGCATAATTTTTATGGAATAAAATTATATGCTGATATTTGAATTAATTTTAAAGTCCTTTTGGTGCTTTAACAATAAACACTTTACATCATGGACCTGGCAATCATATAACGTTTTTCGTTATGATTTGTTACACGGGCTGAGTGCCCTATGTCCCACACTTTTTCCACTTGATTCGAACATTGAGGCCTTTACAATATTCCTTCACACAGGATTTATATCAAAGTCAGTAATCAGAGTTTTTAGAGATGTACATGCATCTCCTCGTCTGCGTTCAACCCTCTCGGCTGTCTTGTTTTGAACTTTATTATAAGTTTCGACTCCAAACGTCTCAGTTTTAAAAGTCTGTCTCCCCCTCTCTCCTGGGTGGGGATGGATGCTAGTCCCAAAAATGTTATGTCTTGCCAAGTTTTGCCAGTGTGTGTTCTCAGATGTTTAGCCATGGCATAGGTGTTGTCGTTGTTTTGTATTGCCCGAATGTGTTCTAAAATTCTTTTCTTTAGAGGACATTTGGTACTTCCAATGTACTCTTTTCCACATTGGCACCTGAGCATATATACAACAAAGGAGGATTCGCAGGTTATTTTTGTTTTGATTATGAAGTCTTTACCTGAAGGGTCTGATAGGGCCATTGTATTTTGTCCTATTCTGCATGCTTTGCACGTCTTACATTTGGTAAATCCAATGTTTCTTTTTTGGAGCCAGTCTTTTTGTTTTGTCAATGAGAAATGGCTGTTTACCAAATGGTCTGAGAGATTAGGCGCTCTCCGATATGTTACTAAAGGGCCAGTTCCAATGTCACTGCCAATATCTGGATCTTTCATTAAGATATGCCAATATTTTGCAAGAATTTTTTTAATTTTATAACTTTCTTTGTTATATGTTGCAATCATTCTTGGTTTTTCTTCATATTCTGTTGTTTGTTTGTTTGTTGTTGGCTGTTCAGTTTTGAAACTGAGACGTTTGGAGTCGAAACTTATAATATATATATATATATATATATATGAAAATGAAGTCTGACATTCTCAGTAAAACATGTACATCCAACAAGGACAGAGACTGTCAGTTGATTCCTTTGTGTTCTACTGCAGCCTCCTAGAGTGTTCTAAAGAACAACTAGAGCGCTAACAGTCCTACTTATTACAAAGGTATGGCACACCTGAAGCCATCTTGATTGGAATAAAGTGGTAACTCTTAAAACATTTAATTTAAAAAGAAACAACATGACATCACTGATGACATCTCATTTGATATCATTCATGTGATAATACGATGAACCTCTTCAGACTCTAATATAACCTTAGATACAATCAGTGTAAACAGACACTCACAGACTGTCACTCATCCATGGAGTTACTCACACACCTAGTCAGTCAATCAAAGAATCAATCACACCTCCATTTCCTCAACTATACAGTTATACAAACTTTACTTATTCAAACATATACTAACACATATTAACTCTCTTATACAATCCCTGATACAAGTTCACAATGATCCATACAGCCACTCACACATTCACTGGCTCTTATGCACAGTTATTTATATATGTCAACTCTCACATGTACTGTGTTTTACATATGTACTTACTTTGACATGTAGCACTGAGATATCCATTCACTCACCAATACACTCATGCACACAGTCAACCGCCCATACAGCTGTTTCCACATGCACTTTTGAAACCATACATCTAGTGAATCAACTGCTCACACATCTATGCACAGAGTCATACACCTCCCAGCCACCCACACACACACTCAGTCTCCCATACAAATACTTGGGCAACCAATCAATAACCCATATAGTTACTCATATAGCTACTTATCAACACATGCAACAGTTTACAGAACAACAGACATAATGATGCACAAATTAAGACAGTTTAGTCACTAACCCATGCACTCAGTGAGACACATTTAATCACTCACTCATACAGTCAGTCATGCACCTACTAAATCCTTCATCCAGACACTTATACATCCACTCATTCTTCAATATGTAAGACATATTTTAACTTTACAGAAACATACAGTCACTGGATGTTGTCATCAGTGATGTCATCAGTGATGTCATTTGAGATGTCATCAGTGATGTCATCAGTGATGTCACTGACCATGTCATGAATGATGTAATATGTGACATCATCAGCAGTGGATTGCGGGTGCGCGATATATAGTTAGTGCAACTAACTATATATGGAATTTCAATGGTTTTGTGTGAGTAAAATAAGGTTTTGTAAATGCGAATTCCTAACTATATATGGTCTATAACCTATGGTTTTTTCAGTGAATTTTCAAGGTTTTGTAAATGCTAATTCCTAACTATATATGGTCTATAACCTATGCTTTTTTCAGTGAATTTTCAAGGTTTTGTAAATGCTAATTCCTAACTATATATGGTCTATAGCCTATGGTTTTTTCAGTGAATATATATATATACATACATATATAAACATATATCATCTGTATATCTATATAAATACAAACATAAATGCATGCATACATATACTTATATGCATTTTAGGGTTGTTAGGGCGTTTTCGTGTGTATTATGTTGCTTTTTTAGGGCTTTTGGGTCAATTAAGTAGGGTTCCCGGAGCCTAGGGCTGAGGGGCCGGTTCAGTTTCGTGCGTATTGGTGTTGGCAAGGTTTTGAGGGATTTTGGCGGTTTTTGGTCGAGATTTGGCCGTTTTATGGCTTTTTTTGTGTTTGCGGGGGGCACGTATTCGGGTTGAAATTCATCCCCGTTCCAGTGGATGGATTGGGCTGATTTTTGGTGAGATGTTAGGGAATCGCTGGAACTAGTGTCCAGCCAAGTTTGAAGCGGATCGGAGCAGTGGAAGTGCTTTAAAGAGCAATTTTTGTGCGGAGTAGCGAATTGTCATGTTATTCAATGGGAGTTTTTGGTGCGCATGGAGAAGGTGAATTTGGGGTGTTCCAGTTGCGCTAGAGGGACGGGGCTTGGGTGAGCTGTAGGGAGAGTGGATCGGCAGGTGTGCCGAATTTTTGGGATTTGTTGGCCGAAGGGAAGGGTGTGATTGGGCAAAGTCGATTTGGTGAAAACGGTGCGTTATTTACATGAAAGTTGAAAAAACACTAATAAAAGCAAAGCTAAAAAGCCACCTCATTACAAACAGAATGGCTTTAACTTAAACGAGGGCGAGATCTATTGCATTTTCAATGCTTGTTTACTTTGGTTCCATCAAGAAGGCATTCAGATGTGTCACACATTTGCCATGAATTCTGAATGTTAGCACTCTAGTTGCACATTAGATCACTGTAGTAAAGCTACTGCTCACCAGGGACGTCTGCTGCTGGTATTCAAAGTGCATGTTTCAGTCTGCATGTCAGAATTTTTTTAATGAAATAGAAGAGGATTTGAGAAGTCACTCAAAATGATCCCTAATTTTTCTTTCTGAAGCACTAATCATACTTTCTATGGCAAAATTAACCCCCTCATGTTGTTCCTTTTTAAATTGAGTGTTTTCAGACTTACCACTTCATTCCAATCAAGATGGCTTCTGGTGTGCCATACTTTTGTCATAAGTAAGACTGTTAGCGCTCTAGTTGTTCTTTAGAACACTCTGGGACATTCTGTCATTGGGCTATACTTGGGGTACATCTGGGTGATATTTGGGCTACATTTAGGCTCTTTTGTCTCTGGTGGCCATCTTGCGAGACTATGTCAGAATTTTTTAATGAAATTGAAGAGGGTTTGAGAAGTCACTCAAAATGTGCCCTAATTTTTCTTTCTGCAGCACTAATCATAATTCATATGGCAAAATATACCCCCTCATTTTGTTCCTTTTTAAATTAAATGTTTTAAGAGTTACCACTTTATTCCAATCAAGATGGCTTTAGGTGTGCCATACCTTTGTAATAAGTAGGACTGTTAGCGCTCTAGTTGTTCTTTAGAACACTCTGGGACATTCTGTCATTGGGCTATACTTGGGCTACATCTGGGTGATATTTGGGCTACATTTGGGCTCTTTTGTCTCTGGTGGCCATTTTGGGAGACTGCATGTCAGAATTTTTTAATGAAATAGAAGAGGATTTGAAAAGTCACTCAAAATGTGCCCTAATTTTTCTTTCTGCAGCACTAATAATACCTTCTATTGCATAATATACCCCCTCATTTTGTTCCTTTTTAAATTAAATGTCTTAAGAGTTACCACTTTATTTCCATCACGATGGCTCCAGGTGTGCTATACCTTTGTAATAAGTAGGACTGTTAGCGCTCTAGTTGTTCTTTAGAACACTCTGGGACATTCTGTCATTGGGCTATACTTGGGCTACATCTGGGTGATATTTGGGCTACATTTGGGCTCTTTTGTCTCTGGTGGCCATTTTGGGAGACTGCATGTCAGAATTTTTTAATGAAATAGAAGAGGATTTGAAAAGTCACTCAAAATGTGCCCTAATTTTTCATTCTGCAGCACTAATCATACTTTCTATGGCAAAATATACCCCCTCATGTTGTTTCTTTTTAAATTAAATGTTTTAAGAGTTACCACTTTATTCCAATCAAGATGGCTTCAGGTGTGCCATACCTTTGTAATAAGTAGGACTGTTAGCGCTCTAGTTGTTCTTTAGAACACTCTGGGACATTCTGTCATTGGGCTATACTTGGGCTACATCTGGGTGATATTTGGGCTACATTTGGGCTCTTTTGTCTCTGGTGGCCATTTTGGGAGACTGCATGTCAGAATGTTTTAATGAAATAGAAAAGGATTTGAGAAGTCACTCAAAATGTGCCCTAATTTTTCATTCTGCAGCACTAATCATACTTTCTATGGCAAAATATACCCCCTCATGTTGTTTCTTTTTAAATTAAATGTTTTAAGAGTTACCACTTTATTCCAATCAAGATGGCTTCAGGTGTGCCATACCTTTGTAATAAGTAGGACTGTTAGCGCTCTAGTTGTTCTTTAGAACACTCTAGGAGGCTGCAGTAGAACACAAAGGAATCAACTGACAGTCTCTGTCCTTGTTGGATGTACATGTTTTACTGAGAATGTCAGACTTCATTTTCACATGACTGAGAAAGATAATGTGAATTTACAGAACATATGCTTTCAGTTTAGCTTATAGATCCCCTTCCAAACCACTGTGGGAAAATCATGAGATATTAGTTTTCTTTCAAACAATATTCATGATATCACAGCAGAAGGTTTTTTCACATGGTAAAATCACCTTAGAACCCACCACAATTCCTAAAACGAGTATGGTACCATCAACAAATGATTTATAATGTAACTAAAGTCCTAAAACCCTCTATTAACTACAATGCTTTTTAATGAGGTGCTATCATGTATATTGGTCCCAAGATGGCTGCCAACACTTCTTGGATGAAGTGCTGACAGCCAATCAGATCAGATGTGTGGTTAGGCTCCGCCCAGATATATATCTTTTTTTGAACCTAAATTACTCAAAATCCACTGGAGCACATATATTGAGACCTAGCAAAGGCACATCGGGCTAACAGTCCCTACAATTTCGCCAAGTTTCGTGCAAATCCATTCAGCCGTTCGAGCTAAAAGTGAGGCCAACCGCCCTATGGAAATTAACATTGGAAAAACGCGTTTTGGGACCCCCCTTTTTTCTCGGCCCCCCCTTGATGAAACCCCCCCAAATTGTCAGGGGATGCTCAGAAACAAAATGTTCCATTTTCCTGAAAATTTCAGCCAATTCCGTCCACAAACGCCAAAGTTATTAGACATAGAATTTTCAAAAATCCCATAGAGAAAAAATCCTAACTATATATACCTACTGGCGACCGCCAGTAGGTATATATATATATATATATATATATATATATATATATATATATATATATATATATATATATATATATATATGTATATATATATATATATATATATATATATATATATATATATATATATATATATATATGTGTGTGTGTGTATATATTTATACATACATATTTGTGTGTGTGTATATATAAATATATTGCAATTATATCTTTAACGAAAAATCGATGGCACTTACATCATTAAAGTGTTGGCTAGTCTTCATGATATACGGCGTTCTTCCATTTTTATCTGGTTTCATCCAGCCTTGTCCCAGGAACTCTCTGGAAGGTAGCATAAAAAGGCACAGATTCTTAATAACTAAATACAATATGCACATTTCTACTAGTTCCAACCTAAACAGTGAAGTTGCTCTCAATTACGAAATCTTCAAACATTGAATAATTAATCCACGCCAAATGATTCACAGGCAAACATTACTCTGCATTTAACTACATTCTATTGCACTTTGAAGTTTCGCCAAATCGCTGCACCTATAGTTAGAAAGTGGTATTAAATGCAAATGGAACACAATTATGAATCAGTATCATTAACTTATAAGAAGTAGCAAGAAGAAAACAAAATGTGAATGTACAAGACAAGAATGAAAGAAGTGAAAGGGAGAGAGAATTTCAATGTATTGCGGCCTATGTGGACTCTGGAGAATTAACGGAAACAAGTCTAGCACAAAGGGATGATGGCCACCACAATTGAGTTCAAGAGTAAAATGCACTCGAGGGAGGCTTAGTGTCAGGTGTAGAGAAGTAAAATCACATATATATTGAGAAGTGATGCAGAGGAATTAAAGCAAGAAAGTGGGATTAGGGAGTAGCATAAGACGACGGACAAGAAGAAAAACTGAGCTCAGACCACAGTAGGAAAAGAGACGGAGGGAGGTTAACATACATAAATGTTTGTGATAGTATTCATGAGAAGTAAGGAGTACCATGCAACATTCTAAATTCTGTGCAAACAAATGATGGATAGAATGCTGACCAAATCAAACATTCACCCCCCAGTCACAGATATGGGTTAAATACATCGTTTTTTTGTGGGGAACATCCTTTACAACGCGGATGTTACACAGCAGTTCCCTTACGACACAACATTTACAATGCAAGTTGTAACAACGAATTGCGCTGGGGGGCGCTCCAGGACAGTAAATAGTTTAATTTACTATCCAACTCCTTCCCTACTATCCACGGGGACTGGAGTTGGAATAGTAAATTAAACTATTAACTATCCAGCCCTCAACAACGCAAGTCGTGGTAACGACTTGCGTTGTAAAACATGCTTTGCAAAGTACTGCAATGTAAAACATCGCGTTGTAACGACATACATCCTTTTTTTGTTCACCACGCCATTCCTGCTAGGACCCAGCCATATTAAAATCTGTCTTGATCCTGCTTCCTATAGGAACAGTCCAGCCCAATTTACCAGGCCAGGTCCTCCCTAGAACAAAAACATGCATCCTGTGACCGGTTTCAGGGTATCACCCCTCACCAGCCAGGCTAGCTTGAATCCAGTCTGCAACGAGCATGGGACCCACGTCTGGGCATACCCATCCCACTTAGGGTGCAAATTACTGTGTAAACAAATAATGGAAGGAATGCTGAACAAATCAAACAGTCACCCCCAGTCACAGATCTGGGCTAAATGCATTGCTTTTTTTTGCATTTGGCTGGGTCCAAACTGTGTTGAGATGGTGAGCAACAGAACAATGGATTTAACCCAGCTCTCTTGACTGGAAGTAAATGTTTGATTTGTTAAGTATTCCGCCCATCATTTATTTGGGCAGCATTTTTTGCCATAATTAGGATGGGTATGCCCAGATGTGAGTCTCTTGTTCGCTGTGCCACTGGATTCAAGCTAGACTGGCAGCTGAGCAGGGCCGGGCTGAGAACAAAAACTGGCCCTGACAAAGTGCTCGGACGCCTCCCCCTCCCTTTTCTCCCCCCCGACGTGAGTTGGGGGTGCGGCCGAGCTCTTTGCCAGGGCCGGTTTTCGGATGATTTTGTTACAGGGCTGATTTTGCAGCTATGCAGCAAAAACGGCCCTGTAACAACAACTGGCCCCAGGGGCCAAAACCGGCCCCCACCCGTGCGGCGCACCGGGGAATTGGATGTTGCCCGCTACGGCCAGTCCGGCCCTGCAGATGAGGTGTGATACCCCAAAACCAGTCCCAGGATACTTATTTCCGGTCCAGGGAGGATCTGGCTTGGCTGTTTGAGATGGACTGTTCCCATGAGGAGCAGGGTCAAAACTGATTTGCATATGGCTGGGTTAAAACTAGGGTGGGATGGTGAGCAAAAGAACAATGGATTTGACCCGGATCTCTTTACTGGAGGTAAATGTTTGTTCAGCATTCCATCCACCATTTTTTTTGCACAGAGCAGTCTAAATTTCAGCATGCAGAAATGCAACCAAATCCCGCAATCCAGTCACAGAGCCCAACAGATGAAGCCAGCCTTTGAAAAGTTGGAAATCTACTCCTGTACAATTGCTGCTACACTTGCAGCACATTCTATTGCATTAACAAGGGATCACAGATGTAATGCTAGAAAATCTACAAAGATTTTCAGAAATATTGTATGAGTTAAGTTATGAGTAAATGTGCATTTGTACGATTACTTGAAACCAACAGGGAAACTTGAGGAATTGGTCGGCCTGTCACAAGTCCTACCATTGAAGGTGAAAAAAGTTAATATTGAAACCCTCTTTACATAATGCTCCATCATTTTGTTCACACACACACACACATGCACACACACACACACATATTCACACACACAATTAAACCCCCACCGTCACCACTCGGAAAATATTTTTCCAGTGAAAATAACGCGTTCCCTGCTCATTCTCACCCCCTGAAAGAGACTTTTGATGTCTTTTCACTTTAGACGTCAGCGTTGCATAACACCTCGGAAGGACTCCTGTAGAGATAGCAATCACTGCTTGTAGTCAGCATCTATTTAGCATGTCGAGATTGTCCATGAAAAATTATAATCTTGACCGGTTTAGGATTTTTTTTTTTAATTATCCCACCATGGAATTTACTATGAGAATTCACAGGAAAAACTTACTCATATGGAATGCTTCTGAAGACAATGTGATCTAAAAGAGTAATCTGTTCTGCAAGCTCCATGGCAGACAGCGTTTCCAGGCATTCTGATTTCGGATATTCCGGCTGCAAGAAAAATAAAAGTCCCAGTTATGCAGTGTATAGTCAACTGAATTAAATCTCTTCTCAGGGCTTGGATCCGGGCAACTGAATGATTCACGGGAAGGAAAGAAACCCTTGCAGAGCCATTAGCCAATTTGCCACAAGCAGGCTAGAAGCACTTTCACATCCCTAAGTATCAGTCGGCCTGTACAGCCGGATATATGATGTTACAACGCGGACTTTTACACCGCATACCGTTACAACGCGGTTTTTACAACGCGGATACTGCAACAACGCATGTATTTACAACGCATTTTTTTACAACGCAGGTACCTTTACAACGCAGACCATTACAACGTAAGTATTGGTAAGTATATGTTAATATTAATAATATAATAGTAACTTAATTTTAAAAATATAATTTAAAGTAATTTTAAATAATTTAATTTCCGTTAATTAATTTAAATTTAAATTAATATTACTTTATTTTTACCATGTACCCCTGTACCCCAGAAACTGAAAACTGACCCTAAACCCCAAAAATAAATTAAAGTAATTTTATGAAATATAATTTAAATTAATTATTGTAAATTAAAAAAATTATAACTTTATTTTTACCCTGTACCCCTGTACCCCAAAAACTCAAAACTGACCCTCAACCCCAAAAAGAATGCAATGTAATTTAATTTAATTTATTTACTATTAAATAATTTAATTTAAAATAAATTTAATTTATTTTTACCCTGTACCCCAAAAACTGAAAACTGACCCTGAACCCTAAAAATACCCCTTTACCCAAAAACTAAAAACTGACCCTGAACCCTAAAAATACCCCTTTACCCAAAAACTGAAAACTGACCCTGAACCCTAAATATACCCCTTTACCCAAAAACTAAAAACTGACCCTGAACCCTAAAAATACCCCTTTACCCAAAAACTGAAAACTGACCCTGAACCCTAAAAATACCCCTTTACCCAAAAACTGAAAACTGACCCTGAACCCTAAAAATACCCCTTTACCCAAAAACTGAAAACTGACCCTGAACCCTAAAAATACCCCTTTACCCAAAAACTGAAAACTGACCCTGAACCCTAAAAATACCCCTTTACCCAAAAACTGAAAACTGACCCTGAACCCTAAAAATACCCCTTTACCCAAAAACTGAAAACTGACCCTGAACCCTAAAAATACCCCTTTACCCAAAAACTGAAAACTGACCCTGAACCCTAAAAATACCCCTTTACCCAAAAACTGAAAACTGACCCTGAACCCTAAAAATACCCCTTTACCCAAAAACTGAAAACTGACCCTGAACCCTAAAAATACCCCTTTACCCAAAAACTGAAAACTGACCCTGAACACTAAAAATACCCCTTTACCCTAAAACCCAAAACTGACCCTAACCCCTAAAAATACCCCTTTACCCCAAACATATAACATTTAAAATATAACTATATACTTACCAATACTTACGTTGTAATGGTATGCGTTGTAAAGGTACCTGCGTTGTAAAAAAATGCGTTGTAAAAACATGAGTTGTAACAGTATCCGCGTTGTAATGGATGCGTTGTAACAGTAGTGCGTTGTAAAAAATGCGTTGTAACAGGTGCACACCGTACAGCCCCTAAAAGAACTACCCCAACCTGATTTTTAAACCCTAGATTGATCCTCCAAGGCTGTGTGCAGCTTGCCGTGTAGCCTGTGTGCATCTTCATGCACATAGTCTTATAATTATTTTTTACCTCCTTCTTTACTATGGTGATCATCATTAGGAGTTCCTCCTGCGTGACTCAATTCCCCTCAGCGGTGGGATTCGAGGGGTAGGACATTAGAAAACTGCCCACCTGCAATATCCGTCCCAAGACTACTGGTAGGATTGGATAGCACTGCATGCATGTGTGCGCACACCCACACACACATAAACATGCGAGAGGTGTCGCCATCATTTTCCGCATGTAGAAACCTATTCCTCTGTACTCCTTCACATTTGGGGGAGGTTATGTTCCCATTGTCACAGGGGAAAGAGTTTCACTCCCGCTCTTGAGAACCGGAAACCACTGAGCATTTCCTGTATGGGCTTGGGCTAAGAAAATGTTTGTGAACACAAAAACAAATGGCAACTCCGCCTCAACCCTGATCAACCTAGGCATGGATGCTGTTGGTGGTCACAATGAGGACAGTTTCTGTGCTGTGACCAGGGCAAAACCCATTTTGAGAGAAAGCGAAAATCCCCTGGGTATAGATTTTGTCTGCTCTGATTGATACATTTTTCAAAGATTTTAGCAGGAGCTGGTAATAAGTAAATAGGGTGGAGATTTTTCATATCTTGGAAACCGGAGTTAGCTTTCTTAAGGAGTGGTGTGACAGTTTCCTTCCAGGTGCCAGGAAAAACACAATTGAACACCTTGTATATAAATTTGGCAATAGGTTCCGGAGGAAGTTGCACTATGGAATGCGTGCACGGGTCCAAGGGAACTCCTGATTTAAACTCAGCAATAGGTCCTTGATTTGCTGAGCAGAAATCTGGGGGAAGGCAGCAAAAAGATTCTCAGTAGGACAGTGAGCAGGTTTATCAAAAGAGATTTTATCTACCACAGGCGGATCAAGATCCCGGAGGATGTTGAGAACTTTATCTTGGAAATAAACTGCAACTTTATAGCAAAAGTCTTGGGAGGAGTTTTGCGCCCATTGCGTCTGGGGCCCTGATAACTTCTTTACTACTTTAAACAGCAGATTGGAGGAGTTATTACCAGATCTAATCTTCTTTGTAAAAAACGCGTGCTTTGACTTGTACTATGGCCTGTTTATAATTCAGAAGATGTTCTTTATTTTTCTCTTTTTCACTAGACATGGGTTGACCTTCCACTTCTGCTCCTGTCTATGGCATTCCTGCCTGAGGAACACAAGTTCAGTAGAATACCAGGGGGCAGAGGTTTTACTTCTATTGACAGCCTTAGTTTTTTAGGGGGCAGCAATGTCCAGGACAGTAATAACCCAGTCATGGAAACCTTCTGCAGATGGGGAGAGCGAACTGTCTCTAGCTGCTAATGAAGTTTCCAGGGCTACTTCCCATCCTTCTGCTGTAATCTTGTTAAAGTTCCTACAGAGTAGTTGCCTAGGGAGGGTCGGACTCGTACCAGTAATGGCACGAGGAAAAAAGAACTTAACTAGATCAGACATGGATCAACCCAGCTAAGGGACTAGACTTTCTCAATGACCAGGTTATTGTGATTCGTGAAAATCCCATCCAAGGTATGGCCTTCCGTTTGCATGGGGGATCGCACTAGCTTTCAATTCCAAAATTGGACATAAGTTTAAGGAGGAGGGCAGAATCCTTGCTTAGAGAATTATCAAAATGAGAATTAAAGTCCCCTAGAATAGTACATTGGGCAGCAGTCAAGGCTGATTCCAGGGTGCATTAAAACTGAGATCTCAGATTTATGTTTAATGAGGGAACACACATTAATTAATGCCCCATGAATGCACCTGAGAATGTTGCCCTCCCTGGCCTTATCTTTAGAGGTTCTTCACTCAGCAGACAGATCGGACTAGCTGAATGAGAGCCTTGGATCGGATGAGCTTGTAGGATCGCACTGACAGTGCTGACAGTCCCCTACCTCACCATTCAACAAGTTAAGATTGACTGAGCATCCACTACGCGTCAGCTCCAGCTTGTACCTAAATAGGGGTGGCCCTAATGTGCATCAACTGAGCTGCAGCCGTCCAAAATTACGGATGCGGTAGTTAAGCAAAAAAGCAATGGGAGAGTTTCATCTACCTCCACTCAAACGAGAGCTGCGGTGGACCAGGGAGTTGAAAGGAAGCTTAAACAACCCTAAATGGGACAAGAAGCCAGTTAAGATGTAAAAAATTGCCATACTGGGCTGTAGGGGGGGGGGGTGTAGTTCCTAAAAATACATAGGATCTGCGCATTTGTTGGACAACTTAAACTAAGGGATTGGTGTCTTGACTGATTCCGGACACCACCACAGGATATGTCAGCCTATAGACCGGCTAGCTTACAGTGCAAAGAGTGAATAGTGGCAACCATAAAAGTTGAAAACCCTTGACTCTTCAGGGATCGTGGAAACAGTTGAGTACTTTTTGCTCAGTTAATTGTGCTCACTTAGTCTCAGAGAGATACACAGAATAAACGTTGGGGACATTTTCAATAAGTATTTATTGAACTAGCATCTTTCTAGTATAAAATAGGTTTGCTGTGACAATCAATAGACAGAATAAAATGTAAGAGATTACAAGCACCAACAGAGTAAACAGTAGATATATTTCGAACATGCTGCTAAGCAACCAATATATGCTGGCATAGATAAAAACAGTAATCTTAGCGTACTCCTGGTATGCGTACCCCACCTAAGTGTACCTAAATGTACCTAGCATGTATATGGGTGTGAAGCACCCATATACATACCCTTAGGAAAGAGCCATTACCTGATGGCAGACAATGAAGGACCTCGTCTTGGTCATTAGTTAGACACCCTGCAAGGGATGTCAGACCACTGAGTGTTGAAGCTTCAGCATGCAGGGACCTCTGTGTCAGTGTTAGCCTAGAAGCGTCTCCTCTCCTTCTCCTAATGAAGGTGCAGTGCATTTATATGAAAAAGATAGCCTCTCTGTTTCTATCATATCGATATGTTGTGAGTACGATTATGTAGATGAGCCTAAATCAATAATTGTAACTATGTAAAGTACCCCTGTCACCCGAGGACGAAGATAGCGATGACTTTTGTACAGAGTATGTCAATCCTGTTACGTACGTCATGTGCAGGGGATTAAGATATGATGCTGAAAATCCTTATGCATAATAGACGAGGGTAGTTTCAAGGAAACCAATCGATTTTTATTCTGCACATAACTGGGCAAAAAGTCATTGCTGGAACTGTTATGCAGAGCAAGGTAGGACAAATGTAGGTAAAAGGTCACTTAGCTACTTGGCCTAGGTTAGGGAACATAACGGGGGGGGGTCAGAGAATGTCATATTAAGAAAGCAGCATGAAACATACTGAAAAGGAAGAATAAGAAATAAAATGATTTAAAAAATGGCAGTAGTTCCCATCGCCTGCTTATCTGCGAAAGGTTGACTTCAGTCATTGATAAAGGATAGGCAACATTCTACGTTTTACCAATGGCACATGTGGCCATTTTGTTCAGGAATGAATACAACATTTAAGATTCTCCAAAGATCACTCACACTAAGAAAAGGTGGGTCAGCAGGGTTGTTTTTAATGAGAAAACAATCACCAACCATCCTTCAGAAGAAAAATCATTGGGGAAGACATACACAAGTATGGAGACTACAGAAACCAGGAAAGTAGAGATTGGGGAGGCCATTTGCTTTAGAGTCATGCAGGCTGAACATACTCATACATAACCACTTCCAGGGCAGGAGAGGCAGCATTACTTAAAAAGGCAGCTCAGACAGAGCTTGACGCGCGCCACTGTTGGGGTTACCTAAATTTGATCCAATTCACACCCATTTGGTGCCCCTGCACTTTTATTATTTTTAACCTTCCGAAGTCCCCCCCTCCCCCCAGGAATTAAATCCCATTAGGCAATCTTTGAATGTTTTACCTTCCCATGTTGTCTTACTGCAGTTTAATATCTTTGGCAGCAGAATTGTGCTTATGCAACTACTTTGGACATTCATCCTTGTTCGCTAGCAGCATTTAAAGACACATCCAGCCCGACATACTACATCCTGTTCCGTTTACAGCTGAATCCTAGTAGCTGAATGGGAGTAAGCACAGCATCTCCTTATCCTTATCCTTTTGTTGGTAAGCTACAATTCTTGAGGTGTTCTAAAGTAAATATTGTATGATCGTTATGACACCAGAATAATCTATAGATTCACACCATTATGCCAGAATATCACCTATGTGTCTCTCTCGCATCTCCTCCTTCTACCCTGATTAACATAATTCTAAACCATACAACTAGACAGGCTAAAAGGTTTCTGCAATGAGGAGAGAGAGTGCAGACCATCCCCCACCCTCAGAAATCCGACCACCTTTTGGAGTTTTGACTATCTGCTAAGCCTAAAAAATAATGGGTTTCATTGAGTCAAAGGTGAACTTGGTACAGGCAATTTCTCAAGCTATTAATAAGAACCTGGATGAATTAAGAATCTGCTTGCTAGGAAAGGACAATGTTTTAGACTGCATTATTAATCCCACTGACTCTCAAATTAGTAATGTCACCTCAGCGTCTCCAACATTTTCCCACATCAAGAAATATTTCACCATTAGATGGAGAAATGGTAAGGGCAGGGAGTCCCTAATACGCTTGTGCTTGCCCTAAATTGGCAGGGTAGGCCCAGGATGCTTGTTTCCGGTTCAGGGAAGAGCTGGCTTGGCAGTTCGGGCTGGACTGTTCCCATGATGTACAGGGTCAACACTGATTTGCTTATTGCTGGGTCTGAACTGAGATGGCGAAGTGAGCGGAATAATGATGATGGATTCGACCCAGATTTGTGACTGCTGATGAGTGTCTGAAAAGTTTCAGCGCTCCGTCCATCATCTCCTTGTGTTTGCTTTGTTCGCCCTGAGTTGGCAGGGTATGCCCAGACGTGGGTCCCTTGCTCACCTTGCCACTGGATTCAAGCAAGCCTGGCTGATGAAGGGTGTTACCCAGAAACTGGTCCCAGGATGCTTCTTTCCAGTTCAGGGAAGACCTGGCTTGGCAGTTCGGGCTGGTCTGTTCCTATGAGGCACAGGGCCAAGACTGATTTGCATATAGGTGGGTCTGAACTGAGGTGGCGAAGTGAGCTAAAGAATGATGATGGATTCAACCCAGGTATTTGACTGGGGTGAGTGTCTGAAAAGTTTCAGCGCTCCGTCCATCCTCTCCTTGCGTTTGCTTACTCCCTAACACGCTACCAGAGCAGGCATTGCTCCTCCAAAAGGTATTCATGTGATCATCACACTTTTCTATATTTTTAGGTGAATTTAATCTACATATTTGGCGTCTCTCCAAAAATGTGCCACAGAACACGGTAACATTTCCTTTGACTTGTCTCATTTATCCAAGGATGCCTAGGCATGGATAATTCCCTTGATCCTAAATCAATATCCTGTTTGAGAATTATATCCATTCTCAAAGGATTTTAAAGTAATCTTCTGTAGAAGGCAAGCCAAACAGGAAGGTTATTGGTGCGCAAACAAAGGCCTCAAGGTTTGATTTGATATAGTACTTTGTTGAAACAATTACTACCTGAGACATCATGAACGGATGATGTAACTGCTGCTGCCCGCTACCACGGGCAGCGAGAAGAGACCGAAGATGCTTTGCGGCAAATCATCTCGATCTTTTGTATGACCTGCCTGACCTTAACTCTCAACAGAGAAGGACCTATTCAGGAAGAAGATGAAAGTTGCAATACTTTCCAGCTAATCCTACAAATGCAACAACTACCCTGTCTGAGTTTCAACTGATGGACCAATTCACATATGTAATATAAGAAAACAGCTTGCTCTGTAGGAACAAGAAAGGGCGAGGCAAAAAATACTAAGCATCTTTTGCAGAAAAGTAGATCACTTTCTATGTAATTGTCCCACGGGTCCAGCAAACATCTTGGCTCGACATTAGGAGGCAAACACAGTTTGAGTTGGAGTCTGGTTATGGGTTTGGTCGAGTTCAAGCCACATTATTATATCACCTTAGAAATACCAAATCCAAGGCACTTGTTACAGGAATGCACATTAATAGATTGCACAGTTTCATGGTGCTTTATCGACATATCCTTCCAACAAGAGAAAATGACTCCTTGTGTCAAAAAATAAGTGCCAGAAGAAGTCAAAGGGATGGATGGAACCCGTGTGGCACCCTTCACATTTAACAAGACTGACTGTAAATCGATTCCTTTGGGATTGACCACCAGGACAGGACACATCAAAACAAGATTTATTTGATTGATGTATCAGGTTTTATGTGGAGTTGTGGTGATTTTAAGGACTAATTTGCTGGAAAAACATAATCCTCAGACTTATTGGGTGGCTGCCAGTATTCCATTATTAGATCCATTTCGTGAAGTCCATTGTTTCTCTAGAAAGGGCATTTACAGAAAACAGCATCTACCCTAAAACTACATAAATACCAGGGGCCTTATTTATGAAGGCCTTGCGTCAGTTTTGCGCCGCCGGTGCGTCACTTTTTGTGACGCACCAGCGGTGTAAAAAATGCACCTCGTTGCGCCATATTTAAAAAGTGACGCATCTAGGTAGATGCGTCACTTTTTAAACCCCTGCGCCACATTATACCTGCGTCAGGTATAATGTATGCAGAGGGGGCGTTCCCCCGCAAAAAGCCTCGTAATAGTGACGCAGTGAAATCTATGAGATTTCACTGCGTCACTTTTAGGACGCTGTTGCGTCAAAATCTTGCGCCTGCCTCACAGCAGGCGTAAGACTGACGCAAGTCCTTTCACATGGGGCTTTCCCCATGTGAAAGGACGCATTGCTGGAGTTGCGTCACTTTTGTGACACACTCCAGCAATGCGTCACTTTTGCGCTTACAGATACGTCAAAAATACTGACGTATCTGTAACTCCTTGCGACATGATGCGTCATACATTAAATATGACGCATCAGGAATGTCGTAAGGAGTGCGCATTGAAAAGTGACGCATCGCTGTTTTCACGCAGCGATGCGTCACTTTTCATAAATGAGGCCCCAGAGGTTTATAAATTCGAGGATGTTTTCAAAAAGGGAGAGGGCCTTTGCTTTCTCACACCATTCTTTACTTATCACATTGGGATCTGATGCGTCCTCATTTAACACAGGAGCCACTGTTTGGCAGAGACATTCACATTTTCAAAAACTTTAACAGCAGCTGAACACAATTACACCATTTGTGACTAGGATTTACTTGCTATTCGGGAAGCATTTTGCCATTGGAGGCACTATTCAAATCATTATTCTTCTCATCGCATACTGCCTGGTAATGGCCATGTTAAGGCTGATGGTTTATCCAGACATTCAGACAAATCACTTACAGTAGCATAACTTACTATGATTCAAGAGGCTCCCCAGGCTGAAACAAAAATGTTGCTAACTGAGATTCAGCAACAACAGGAATCCATTCAAGAAGACAAATGAATTGAAAAACACTGGGGAAAAAGATGATGCAAATTAAGATGCTTAACGCCATGAGGATACACTTGTACCAGACGTAACCCCACAACAGAAGATACAGCAACCGTGTCAAGATAATTCCGTTTCTGACCATACTTTAGCCAGCAAAACCGAAAAACATAGCCTGAAGTGTTTGTGCCTTGAAAGAACCTTACTCTAAAAGTCCTTTTGCAAAATGTCCATAAGCCCAAATGTTAACCCTGAAACCGTTTTGAAAAGCAAAGGTTGAATAGGAGAACTTTGTTAAACACCACTGACTCACCCATCTCAAATGCAAAGTTGGGGATCTAGTGTGGCTTTAATGTAAGAATATTTCTATCCTAGTGTTTCTCCCAAGCCTACTTTTTAATTTGTGGGAACTTTCCAGATTTTGGGATCAGTAGAAATTATTATTATTATTATTATTGTATTTCTTATATAGCGCCAGAATCAACCCCGAAGGGGGATCTCCGCGCTTGCCTTGGGAACCCGTCCTGGTTTTTCCCTGTGAGATAGCCCCTACAGGGCTTCCCCAAGGTAAAAGCCAGGCATCCCGCCGCGGGGGGCCGTTGTGGAGATTAAGCAAGCTTAATGCCCAGAGTTGCAGAGTGTGAACCCATGATTAGGTCAGGCACCGAAGCGAGAATTATCGAGTCCGTGGACATTTGAGCTCAACACCCTGCCGCGTCGGGAATCGAACCCTGGTCCCGGGTCTGACCTCTGCTTCAGGGTCTGCCTGCTCTAACCAGTGAGCCACACTTCTGAGAGCAGTCAAGTTAGCCCTTCCCTGTGGTTCATGTGCAAAAGGCTCTTGCTTCCTCCACCACTTCCAGTAAGGAACATTGGGTCTCCTGAATATGAAGCAGAGGGGTTGCTAGATTCTCAACTAATTTGGGGCAAAATCTACTACTTTATGTAGGAAATATGTTGTCTCTGAGCTTTCACTGCAACTTGTATTTGTTGTAAAAGCATGAAAGTGGCCAGGGCCAAAAAAAGATTCCTTTTGAAACAAGGACTTGTTTAGGTACTGGAGAAGGACTTTAATTGAAAGGTACTCCACTCTGTTTGATTCTCCAGCTAAAAGCTGGTAGCGGGGGGGGGAGGGTTGTGAAGGAGGGAGTCACAGCATATCTTCATCCTTTCTTTGGTAAACCTCCATCCTGTAGTGGGCTCTAAACTAAATATTGTGTGAATCAGAATAACCTGTGCTTATATAGTAATACAGACACCCAATGGATTCGCAGGGAATAGTATCGGCCATTGGAAATTCCAAGATTACAGTCTCACCATTATGCCAGAATATCGCCTATCTTTCTCTCTCTCTCGCCACTTACCCTGTCTCCTCTGGGTAACATAATGCTTTGTCTTGCAGTTTTAAAGCTCGGGAGGTTGCTGTTGTAGGAAAAGTGTGAGGAACATCTGTGATCCTGAGAAATCACAACAACTCTTAAGGTTTTGACAATATAGTGAATGGAGCAAACGGAAATCAAATCTGTAAGGAGTTGCTAAGCACATCCTCAAAGAGGTCAATTAAATCTTCAGAGGAAGTTGGGAGGGAAAACAGAGGTCTCACATATTTATCCAATGAAAGGTAAAACTGGAATGTGAATGGACTTGCCCTTGAGACTTGCAGAAAAGGAATGGGTATGGGCACCAATAACCAATTACAACAAAGGGAGAACAAGTGCGCATGAAGGTCCAGCATACATGCTCCAAGAATTGCTAGTAGGCAGGTGGGTATGCAGTTCCTATGGAGTTGAAGAAGGGATCAAACTGTATGGTGTTGTCATGCTAGGTATATTGGAACCGGGAGGGTGGTTCCTTTTAAGAAATAGAGCCTTCACAAGTTTGCAAGTTTCATGCTTCATCATAGAGCTTTGGTCCTCGTTCAGCCTGCACTGCAATGCTTGATGGGCACCCTCTAGGGGGCTCTTTGACGGAAATCTTTATCCAAAGCTGTATGTCCTATGTCAGTATAGGTCTCTAGGTGTAGATGAGTAAAAAGTGAGAGTTAGGATGGTGAGTGATAGTGATTTAAAAGAGATCAGCAAATTGGTAGACTAAAGATTTTTAATTCAGTGAGTCCGCCTGTCAGTGAGTCCGCCTGTCTGGTTAAAATCATGTGTGCCACCAACGGAGGCAATGAACTATGGTGGCTTTTTAGAATTAAGAGGTTGAGATGTTTCTTGCCAAGTGTAGTCAATATATGGTTGAGGGCAAATTTTCAGGACCAAAGAAAAGGATGATCTAATCAACACAATGATTGGAACCATAAGTGTGGAGCACATGTTCCAAGTGGTGCACAGACAAAATATCGACTCAAAAATATCGAATGGACAAAATATCGAGTTAAAAATATCGAGAATAATAAAATATCGATAACAAAAATATCGTTGGTCAAAATATTGATTAAAATAATGTTAAAAAAATATCGAGTACAAAAATATCGACAAAATATATATAAATAGTCAAAGTAAAAAATTTCAATAATATGTAGAAAAAAGGTTAAAAATTTTTTTTTTTTTATTAATAGTAATATAAATTGTAGTTAATGTTTAGGAGCGGGATGTTGGGTTAATAGGGGATAAGGGTGGGGAGTAATTTAATAATAATTAATTATTAATATATGTTTGTAAATATTTTTAATTATTAATTAATTTGTAATTAATTAATATTAATTAGTTAATTAATTAATATAATTTTGTACATATTTTTTAATTAGTAATTCATTGGTAATTAAATAATATCAATTAGTTAATTACATTAATTTAAGTAATTTATTTATATATATAATTTTTAGTTATTGTTAATTAATTAATTGGTAAAAAATAATATTAATTATTAAATTAAATTAATTACAGCTAATGTGCTAATATATTTACTTTATTGTTATTGTTAATTAATAATTAATTGGTAATTAAATAATATTAATTAATTTTGGGTAAAGGAGTATTTTTAGGGTTCAGGGTCAGTTTTCAGTTTTTGGGTAAAGGGGTATTTTTAGGGTTCAGAGTCAGTTTTCAGTTTTTGGGTAAAGGGGTATTTTTAGGGTTCAGGGTCAGTTTTCAGTTTTTGGGTAAAGGGGTATTTTTAGGGTTCAGAGTCAGTTTTCAGTTTTTGGGTAAAGGGGTATTTTTAGGGTTCAGGGTCAGTTTTCAGTTTTTGTGTAAAGGGGTATTTTTAGGGTTCAGGGTCAGTTTGGGGTTTTTGGGTAAAGGGGTATTTTTAGGGTTCGGGGTCAGTTTTGGGTTTTTGGGTAAAGGGGTATTTTTAGGGTTCAGGGTCAGTTTTCCCTACTGTTGCACACACTGGAGTGGGAATAGTAATTTTAACCCCTACGCTATCCAACGCTTTACCTACGCTTGCACTCTTTGGAGTGGGAATAGTATTTTTTACACTTCTGGTATCGTACGGTAATATAATAGTATATTATTTAATTATAGTATGTTACTATATATATATGTTTTAACAAATAAGATTGTAAAACATTTTTTTTATTATTTAATTATTATAAGTTAATGTAAGTATTTTTAAGTATATTTTCATAATTAAATTTTAATATTAATTTAATTTAACACTGGTTTTAATAAAGTCGATATTTTTTATATCTAGATTATTGTAAACGATATTTTGTACTCGATATTTTTGTACTTACCTGTTTGTAGATACAAACTCGATATTTTGACTGTCGATATTTTGTCCACAATATTTTTGCAAGTCGATATTTTGTCCCTCGATATTATTTCAGTGATCCGTTCCAAGTAATGGAGTATCTTTAAGGCTGCCTTTTAGAGCCTAATAAGGTTGACCTGTTAGAGTAAGTTAGAGACATGATAGAAAAAACAGGAGTTGAATGGCATTGCAGAAGGTAATGTATCTTAAAATCAAGTAAAGAATGCACTTCTGGCATGCTTGGCACCATGTAAAACACTTGTTTTGGTGGTGTAACATACATGGGTATAACATACAGATTACAAATAAACCAAAACAATGGCCAAAAACATTGTGGAGAATCCAAAGAATGCCCACTTACCCAATTAGAGTTATGTGTATGCCTCCTCGAGGGCGTCTAGGGAGGCACACTGCATTTTAGCATACTGCGGCAAGCTAAAAAATTCAGAAACGTCCTTGGGGGCAGGAGGACGATATGCGGAAAGCCCTTGAACTAATCGGTGGGCTAAATAACGTTGAATGTACTTACGTAATCCTGGTGACATTAGTGTGGTAACCTACCCTGCCCCCAGGGCCTCGAGAGTGAGGGCTGTGGACGTTCGACAGCTTAAGACTGGTCGTGTCAGTAATCACTCTCCGGTGTGTTCCGGAGTTCAGGGCAGAAGTCAGGCACTAGTGAGGTTGCCTGGCGGTAGTAGGCACAGACAGTTAGGGGCTCATTAGGATGGCGGGCAGACTTTGTCTGCCCGCCACCCTAACGGAGAACGGGACTGCCTACCATAAGGGCGGGGGTCCCGTAGGGGGAATTAGGATGTGCCCGCCACTGTGGCTGGCACGTCCTCCATGTTTTGCATTATGGCGGGTGGTGCACTCTGCACCGCCCGCCACAATGCAAAACACTCGTGAACGCATTTGCATGTGTAAAGCGGCAGGCACTGGGCAGTGCCTGCCGCTTTGCATATGCAAATGTGGGGGAGTACCATAGGTACCCCCCTGTCCTCCCCCTAAACCGGCATCACCTTGGGACCTCACAGGGGGCAGCCGCAGCAAACACCGCCTGCCTTTCCGTGGCGGCATTGCCGCCTCAGAAAGGCACCTATATGTGGACATTGTAATATGGCTGGCAGTGTCCATTGGACACTGCCACCATATTATTCCATTACGGCAGCGGTCGCAAGGCGACCGCGGCGGTAAAGCGGCGGACGGTCTTTCCATCCACCGCGCTCCCCCCCGCCATCCTAATACGGCGGGGGGGGGGAATCCAGGCATAGGTGTCGGGGGGATTGCCTCCGCCAGGCCGGCATTGGCTACCGCCAGCCTGGCGAAGGCAATCCGCCCGACATCATAATGGACCCCCCCTAGTGTTGAAAGGGCTGAGAAAGGTGGCGCCATCTTAAAGTGTAGAAGTCGGCTCCTGTCGGGTGGTGGTAGTTAAGATCACAGGGGATACCGGTCTGGGTGACTGGGGGGGTGCAATGTCCCTGCGTTGTTTATATTTAAACAGTAGGGGGAGGCTGTCTAAGAGTAATTAAGGATACCTAAAAGCTTACAAGTAGGGACTCCCCACCCATAGAACATAAATGCAAAAATGTTAGACTGTTCGCATGCGCATTCTACGCTGTAGTTTGTGACCGGGTCCCAGTTGTTCTTGGGAGTAGACTCGGTTGAAATGGTGCCATGACTAAAGTAGACATTGTCAGTAGGTGCAATGTGTAGGTGTAGTCAGGAGCTTATGTGAGAGGTGATATTCTGTGAGTTCCTCTAGGTTGGGAGGGATGGTGGACATTTGTCATGGAGGTATGAAATTCATCATGTGGGAGCCAGAGCTCCAGTAAGGTTTTAGCAGAAATGATCTAGCTAGATGTTGGTACACCATATATAATGGAGGTCATGGGGCAATTTCCACCCAAGGTATGTCCTCATTCATTCGATATATATGGGTGGACAATCGGAAAATCTGATTCTGCTCTTTTTTAAAAAGAGCAGCCTTTGTGAGGTGGGGTAATGATTCAAGTACAGTCCAGCATAAATAACCTGGTGAATGTTTATGATTCACAAAGTGTGCGCACATCTTTGTGCTAGTCCTCCGACATCTAACACTACTCAGATGTTCTGTCTATCTGCCTTCCTCGCATTGCTCTTCATATTTATCATTGCTGCCAATTCAATATTTAATTAATTTAGCCTCGTACACGCGCATTTGTGATAGTCTGCTGTCGGGTGAATACAATTTACAAGCGCGCAGTCAGTGGAATCGCATTGTGCCTTTAATTAATTTATTTCACTGTATGATTGCATAGCGTGTTTTGATAGGTATTGCCCCAATCCAGTTTCGTTTCTTGCCTGCTGCCATCTTTAAGTTTCTTGCTGTGCCTCCCTGCCCGGACCTACACCCCGCCCTCCGCCTCCCAGCTGACCGTCCCTCCCACTGATTCAACTGGCCCTACCCTCCAGCATCTCCACTGTGACCGTCCTGAATCATCCAGAAGCGGTCGCTCCCCCACGCAGCTCCCCACCCCGACTGCAGTGGTATCATAGCGCCTCACAATTGCTATCTGCCTTCCTCGCATTGCTCTTCATATTTATCATTGCTGCCAATTCAATATTTAATTAATTTAGCCTCGTACACGCGCATTTGTGACTGTCTGCTGTCGAGTGAATTCAATTACCGAAACGCTACAATTTACAAGCGCGCAGTCAGTGGAATCGCATTGTGCCTTTAATTAATTTATTTCACTGTATGATTGCATAGCGTGTTTTGATAGGTATTGCCCCAATCCAGTTTCGTTTCTTGCCTGCTGCCATCTTTAAGTTTGTTGTTGTGCCTCCCTGCCCGGATCTACACCCCGCCCTCCGCCTCCCAGCTGACCCTCCCTCGCCGCTCCCCCCCTCCACCATCCATTTATGACAGATGCTTTTGCGTGCAGCGTTCACGCGCAGCGGTCGCGCCCCATGAGCGCCGAAGGTGCGCCAAAGGTAAGCCCGTCTACGCCCGTCCGGGCCTGGACCGCGCCCAGCGCCAGACCCCCTGGCCCCCGCATCCCGCACTCCTCCCGCTTAACATATGACGCCTCGACCCTCCTAGCCCTTAACCCCGGATGCACACCGCAATGCTACGAAGCTGCCCCGGGACGTTCCCACGGTCCCTTCACCTGCCACTCCTGCAAATTTACCAGCATCAAGACCCATACCATATCCACTAACCCCAAACACTGCTCCGACTCTAACCACCTGAAGTGCATCCTGTTGAACACCCGCTCGGTCCACAAACACACCACTGAACTCTGGGACCTCCTCGACACTGCTTCACCGGACGCCGCCTTCCTTACTGAAACCTGGATGAACGAATCATCAACACCCGACATCGCGATAGCCATCCCGGACACTTACAAGATCACCTGAAAAGACCGCACCAATCAAACAGGAGGAGGCATTGCCATCGTCCATAAGAACACCATCAAAATCACGACCAGCTTCGACGATAACCTTGCAACCGCCGAACACCTCCACTTCCAGATCCACACCGACCCTAGGACCACACTTAGAGGCACCCTCATCTACAGGCCTCCAGGAACCCATAAACAATTCAGCGAAGACATCACTGACTTCATCAGCCCACATGCCCTCGCCTCCGAGAACTACATTCTACTAGGAGACCTCAACTTCCACCTGGAAAACAAAAACAACAGCAACACCACCACCCTTCTGGACAACCTGGCCAAACTCGGACTCAAACAACTTGTTGACTCCCCCACCCATGTAGCCGGACATACGCTCGACCCAATCTTCACCTCCAGCAAACACATTTCCTTTGATCGCACCACAGCTCTCCATTGGACGGACCACAGTTGTGTTCACTCCAGCTACAAAACCACCTCGACCCACAACCCCCCACAACCTATTCCTCGAAGAAACTGGAACAAAATCACCACCGACCAACTCCTCACATCACTCAACCAAAACCCTCCCACCCTCTCATTGGACCCAAACCAAGCTGCCACCAAACTCAAACAATGGATCACTCACAGCGCTGACGAATTAGCACGCCTGAAAAACCACCAGATCAAATCAGGTAACAAAAAGGCCCCCTGGTTCAACAATGACCTTAAGAAATCCAAGAAGCTATGCCGTACTCTAGAGAAAACATGGAGAAAAAACCCAACCACCGACAACATGACCACCTTCAAGGCAGCCACCCGCAAACTCCACCAACTGATTCGATCCACCAAGAAATCAGCATTCAAGGATGGACTCGACAACAACGCCCATAACAGCAAGGAACTTTTCAACATCGTCAAAGAATTCACCAACCACTCCGCAGCCTCAAACGACATTACTCCCTCCCAAGACCTCTGCGATTCATTATCCTCCTTCTTCAACAACAAAATTGCCGACATACACAACAGCTTCGAGAACATTTCCAACGAACAATCCTCCCCACCCCCCTCCGAACCTACACCGCCCTCTAACAACCTCAGCGCCTGGAACCCAATCACCACTGAAGACACCATCCGCCTAATGAACTCCATCCATTCTGGCTCGCTAACCGACCCCTGTCCCCACCACATCTTCAACAAAGCAGACTCCATCATCGCACCCCATCTCCGTGATGTCATCAACTGCTCCTTCAACTCTGCTACCTTCCCAGAAAGCTGGAAACACGCCGAACTCAGCGCCCTCCTGAAGAAACCCACAGCAGACCCCTCTGAACTTAAAAACTACCGCCCCATATCCCTCCTCCCATTCCCTGCCAAAGTCATTGAGAAAGCCGTCAATAGCCAGCTCGCCGCCTTCCTTGAATCCAACAACTCCCTCGATCCCTCTCAGTCCGGATTTCGAGCCAAACACAGCACCGAAACCGCCCTCATTGCAGCGACAGACGACATCCGAACACTACTGGACAACGGAGAAACAGTGGCCCTCATTCTACTCGACCTCTCTGCCGCTTTCGACACAGTCTGTCACAGCACCCTTATACAACGCCTCAGCAACATCGGCATACAAGGAAAAGCCTTGGACTGGATCATCTCGTTCCTCGCTGGGAGAACTCAGAGAGTCCGACTTCCCCCATTCAAATCAGAGGCCACCGAAGTCATCTGCGGGGTACCACAAGGATCATCACTCAGTCCCACCCTCTTCAATGTTTACATGAGTCCACTCGCATCCATCGCGCGCCAACACAACCTTAACATCATCTCCTACGCTGACGACACCCAGTTGATCCTTTCCCTCACCAAAGACCTTAACACCGCCAAAACCAATCTTCACAAAGGCATGAAAGAAGTAGCCGAATGGATGAAAAACAGCTGCCTAAAACTTAACTCAGACAAAACGGAGGTGCTCATCCTAGGATCATCCCCCTCTGCCTGGGACGCCTCATGGTGGCCTTTGGCTCTGGGCACAGCACCAATACCCACAGACCACGCACGTAACCTTGGCTTCATCCTAGACTCCTCACTCTCGATGTCCAGACAAGTCAACGCAGTCTCATCCTCCTGCTTCAACGTACTTCGTATGCTCAAAAAAATCTTCCGGTGGATCCCCCCCCGAGACAAGAAAGACTGTCACCCACGCACTGGTCACGAGTCGACTGGACTATGGAAACACACTATACGCCGGAATCACAGCCAAATTACAGAAAAAATTCCAACGCATCCAAACGCATCAGCGAGACTCATTTTGGACATCCCTCGCCAAGATCACATTACCGGCCACCTGAAAGACCTCCACTGGCTTCCCGTCAACAAGAGAATAACGTTCCGTCTCCTCACCCACGCACACAAGGCCCTTTACAAACTAGGACCCGAATGCCTCAACACTCGACTGTCCTTAACACACCCACCCACCATCTAAGATCCTCCAATCAAGCCCTCGCCGCAGTTCCGCGTATCCAAAGATCCACCATGGGAGGTAGATCCTTCTCCTACTTGGCGGCCAAGACCTGGAACTCACTCCCCACTCACCTCTGCCTTACACAGAACCACATCTCCTTCAGAAAAGAACTTAAAACCTGGCGATTCGACAAAAAATGAACCCCCCCTCCCTCCCCCGCCCAAGCGCCTTGAGACCCTCTGGGTGAGTAGTGCGCTATACAAATTCCTGAACTTGAACTTGAACTGGTCAAGTTGTCATCCCTATGTATCTTTTCTCACATGGGCATGGCACTGTGTAAATACAATTATTAGTGTTGCAATTAGTGTGGGATTTTCGGGTCCAGGTAAAGGTACCCATAAGCTTGACTTCCTTAGTGGAAGTGGTAAGGTTACATACAAAGCATGAGCCGCAAAGGAAATGACCCTTTATGGAGGGTAGTTACCACAAGGTATGTGGACCGGCTTGTCTTTGATGGTGGGGGTCTGTTTAAATGCAAACCTCGGCGGAGGTAAGCTTAGGTTGCCTGAACTTAGAATGTTCCAGTGACTTCTTATGATCTTACGCATTCTGTTAGAATTTGCGGTGTTTATAATGACACGAAGGAGCATGTTAGTAGGCCGTCTAAAACAGCTTCTCTGTTATTGATCCTAACCCGTTCTTGGCTATTTTGACAGAGTGTAAGGGATACTCTCTTGCTTCTAGATTTTTTGATAGTTCCTGTACTTGGGTGTCGTAGTCAGTGATAGAGCTGCAGTTACAGCGTAATCGCAGAAAATGGCCATAATTGAAAGTCTCTGGTGGAGTCTTTGCGAACACCTCCCCCCCTCCCCCAGTGCCTTGAGACCCTTACGGGTGAGTAGTCGTGCTTAACAAACACCTTGGTTGATTGATTGATTGATTGATTGATTGGGTGATGGCTACTGGAAAGTACAAGCCTATTGCAGTCTATGGGCATTTTCAATGTGCTGGTTTTTAATTTGTCATCAAATCTAGATAGAGTAGAGCACTATATGAGATACTTGTGAAATGGAGGAAGGGGTTGAGGGAGTTGACCCACTCATAAAAAGCCTCAAACGTAGTCCTGTGCCCTTTCCATAGGAAGAGGATGTTATCAATGTATCTGCAGCAGAGATGGGCATCATTATACATTTCTCACCTGAAACATGCTTAAGAGTCTTAAGGACTGAAAACATCTAGGTTTTCATTCTTTTGTTTTTCAATGCATAAGCAATAAGAACAAAAGCCTTTTCTCCCCCTTTACTGATCCTAGCAAAAGGTCTGCTTCCTGTAAAAAGTTTCAGATGGGAGGCAATAATTGTTGTGGGGCAAGGAAAAAGCAGATTCTGCAAACTGAAGGATGTAGCCTTTATGTAGGCTCCAAATTTCTTGACAAATCAATTCCTATTTTCTATGAAATATTACTGGACATTCCATTGCATGCTGTGAACCTATAAATGTGTTTTCATTTTTCTTGTCTTGGGGAAACTGGTTGACTTGCCAAGGCAATCTCCATTCTGTGACCCTCTCTATCTCTGGAAGCACTGACTATTTCTGAACATATGTCTCATCAAGATAACGGCCTGAGTATGTATGGATATCATTGTAGTCTAAAAACCACTTGCAGCATTTTTGTCTGACTCTTTTCTTATATTTACAGACCCCTTGGATTGATTTGGAGAACACGTCTTCCACAGAACACCTTTTGGGCAAAGCATGATATTCTTTTTGAGAACAGAGGGAACATCTCAGCTATGTTCATGTGTGCAATCCATGCTACCTATTTTTGAAAAAAACATTCAGCACTAGAAAAATTAAGATCACTTAGTATCTGTAGATTTACAATTTTAGGCTACTCACTCAAAGTCACACAGTCTTGTCTCTCTCCATGCTATCAGCCACCCATCTTTTGAAAACACTAAAATGCCTGTATTGGCTGTTGTGTAGCTGTACCGGTAATCTTCATTACTCCGGGTCTATTTGTCCTCGTCCCATTCATTAACAAAGTGGAGATAATCATCTCCTGACAGAAAAAAGAAAAGAGGAATGTTGGGATCGTAACACTAGCCCCCCCACTGGGAGTACATAAGCAGTACTCACCCAGCATTCCACCTGAACAACCAAGCCCCCACAGGAAGGCCGGGCGTCTGGGAGGGAGGGAAGGGTATATGAATGGGACGAGGACAATTGGACCATGAGTAATGAAGATTACCGGTAGGTAAAATAGCAATACCCCCTGGTCCCTTATGTACTCGTCCCATTCATTAACAAAGTGGAGAATACCAAAGCAGAAAACCCGGCCTTCCAAACCCCCAAGCACACCCAGGAAACCACACTAAAGGCAGCAACCCAAGAGCAGCAAACGGGAGAACCGCCGGAAACAACAGGCAGAGCACCCAGACAGGAAAGTGCCACACCAAAGCAGGGCCGCACCCACCAAAACAAATGGGAAATGTCCAAGCCGAAGAAAAGGACAACCCACAGAGGGAAGCCAGCACAAACCAGGAGCACCCCATGAATAAGGAAGGGGGGAACACACCAAACAAAAAACGCCAACCGAGGCCGCCCACAACAAAAGGACAGCGAGGAGGCCACACAAAGAAGAAGACCCCCAGCGACCGAACTGACCAGCAAGCCAGAACAGGCCAGCAGGGAAACAACCAAGGACCGGAAACTGGAACCAAGGAAAACCAAGGAGGAAGCCAACCAGAGAAACAGGAAACAGAGGACCCAGGGCAACCAAGGGAAGCACGCAAAAAGGGCGACCAGGCCAAAAAGAAAGCTGAAAGGAGGCACCCCAAAGAGAACCCCAAGGCAAAGCCCCAAAAGGGAAACAGGCGCCAAAGAAATCAACACCCAGGGACCGCAGCAAACCAGAGAAGAAGAAGCCCCAACAAGACACGACCAAGGAGCGCACCGGACAAAAAGGCCGACAAACTCAGCTCTCCAGCTCCACCAGGCAGGCACACAGCAGCCGCCGACAGAGCCAACCCCAACAAGAAAGAAGGGAATCTCCGACAGACCAAGCAACACACAAGCAACCCCAAAAGGGGAAGTAGGGAAGGCCCCACAGCCACAGACGTAACCAAGCACAAAGGGTGAAAAATGGGCCAGAGCCAGACCAAACCAAGGAGGAGGAAAGAACTGGCCAGACACCAGAGAACGGCCAGCAACAACTACCAGAGCAGACAAACGACCATGCACCCTGAGGGGGAGGCGGGGCCACAGCGATTGCCCAGGAATCAGCCAAGAGTGAGCAAAGGCCAAGGCACACACAAAAAAGCCGGGGAAACAGAAACACAACCCCAGGAACACCACCCCACAAGGCCCACAGAGCCAGAAGGGAGCAGGCCAGAGAACCCAACAGAACCAGTTCCAGACAGCACTCCAAGAGGACCAGATAGCCAGACCCCAACCAAACCGAAAAGAACAGTGTAAGAGCCAAAGACCAGAACCCCAGAAGGCCAAACGCCCCACAAGGAACAAGGTCCCAACCAAACCAGGGACTGTCAGGAAGCAGGGGCAGGCGAGGCCAACCCCGACTGCCACAAAGACCAGGGCAGAAAAACAAGCCAGACAGAAAACGCTCCCAAAGAGACCAGGCAGACAGCCGACCAAACAACAGAAAAGCCAGCAAAAGACCGGGGACCACCAACCCGGAACCCACATAGGCCCGAAAGGGGGGGGGGGGACAGAGCCAACAGCCTAAAACCCCCAAGGGGAGGGAAACAAACCCTCCAAACCAGAGAGGCCACAGCAGCCAGAACGGAAGCCAAACAGACCGCCCAGGCCCACCAACATCACAGTCCTGCACCCACCAAGAGAGGGCAGGAGCAGGAGAAACAAAACACCCAGGGCAGAACCAAGACAACAGAACGCCAAGCGTACAGGAAGCCAGGATCGAAGCCAAGCAACCTGCCCGACCACAAAACCCAGTGGCCCAACCCACAAGGGGGGAAGGCCACAACAGGGAAGGCCCCAGCAGGGCACATTGTGAAAACAAAGGCCAGGAAGGGCCATAGGATCACCAATCCCCAACCACACCCCCAAACCACAGCAGCCGTCCCCGGGAAGCCAGCTGCCAAGCAGGCAGGCAACCCAAGTGGCAAGAGAAACACCAAGCGATTGCCCCTCCCGAACAGAGGGAGGGGTCACAGAGAGACAGACACCGCCAATGAGAGCGGGCCCCAGAAAAAGCGGGGGGCACGCAGGGAAGACAGGAATAGCCACCCAGGCAGAAGACCAGAGCAGCCGGAAAGGGGAGGCCCAGGTCACAAGGGGCGAAACCAGCCCACCCTAGCAAGAGCCAGGAAACGATTGCCGAGGAAACAGCCACCCACAAGCGGAGACCCAGAGAGCGCAGGACTGGGCTAAAAGCCCAAACCCAATAGAGCGAACAACCGGCAGCAGAAACATAGAGCACTCAACCACACAGGCCCGCACAGGCAGACCACAAACCAGCCCCGACTCACCAAAAAAAAGGGCAGAGACAGGAAAAGGAATAAGTAGAGGAGTGCCTACAAGGGATTTTGTTCACAGACGTGATTAAATTGTTGTTTATAATACAATCCATTTTTGTTCATCCTGGTCAGTGATGAACTTGTGATTTCAACACACAAAAATAATAATTGCTTTTCTCACAAATAAACCAATTTTGATATAAATATCAATTGTATGACAACAGGGAAATCTTTTCTTTAAAAAAACAACAATATTTAATATGTACAAAAATGAAAACGAGGGAATTATATTCAGAATCAACCAAACAGAATGTTAAAGGTATTACAACTTAACCTATAAAACACATATGCAAACATCTATTCCAGGGGTTCAGAGAGAAAAACAAAATGACAAAACAGAAAAAAGTTCCTCGAAATCAACAAATAGTACAGTAAATAGATGTACCTTTGACGTTTCGGTCTATGTTGGCAATGAGACCGTCAGACCATCTTCAGGACGTGAAGTTGATTGTAAAGTAAAAATGTATCCTTCCAAAATTTCTTTGAAAGAAGTGAGCTCAACAGAGTCAAGGCGACAAGGGAATTTCTCCAGGTTGTTAAAAAAGTCTATAGCCAAGTATTTTCGGGCAAAAGTTGAGAGGGTACACTGCCAGAAACGCGGTCTGGTGCAGCCTCTGGGGGAGTCAAATCGCACTGCAGGGGTCTTCTTAAACGCGCTAATCATCACGTCGTAAGTCACAAGCAGTGCACCTGTACCCTCTCAACTTTAGCCTGAAAATACTTGGCTATAGACTTTTTTAACCACGACTTTGAACAAAATCCCTTGTAGGCACTCCTCTACTGATTCTTGATTTCATTGCCCAAGCCACCAAGGGTGTATTGGGTTTCCCCATTCTTTCACTATAAGACCAGAACCGAGCAGGGACCAGCAGGCAAAACCCAGTCAGAGGCAGGAAAGGCCCAAAGAAGAAAAAGACCCCCAGAAGCGCCCCCATTATAGGAGGAACAAACACCACGGCCCGTGGCAACCCCTGGAGGACAGAACAAACAGCCAACAATAGCCGGTTGCCCCAAGCGGACACCCATCCAGGCACCAAAAAGACCTTACACTGCTCAACAGCGGAGAGCAGAGGAGACCATGACTGACCGGACGGTACTGCTGCCGGCCATAAAAATATGGAAGTACCAGACCCAAACCACCACCACACCCAGCAACCAGGCAAAACCGGGAGCAGACAAGGCGGCAAAGATGCAACCCAATACCATCCACAGAGGGCCTAGACTCCACAGCCTCCACAAACCCGGTCAGACACCCAGCCAAGGTACCACCGGGACAGAACCCCAAGAGGAATACAGAAACAAAGGAAGAGAGGACCAAAGGACCACCCCAAGAGGAAATGCGGTACAAGAGCAGCAAAGGAAAATCAACCAGGCGAGGAACCAGGACACCCAGGAGGACGAACCAGGAACCCGCAGTGCAAGAACAAGGACAAGACAGAAGATGCAGACGCCAGCTCCCAGTCGACCCAGGAGGCCAACCCGCCACACGGCCCACACCTGGAGGAGGCGGACCCAGCAGACACAGATCGAGGCCCCCTCCCTTGCACAAAGAGATGAATCCCCGCAAAAGGAAAAGAAGAAGGAGCCCAAAAATGTGAACCACAGGAGGAGCACAAGGCAATTAGAGCGAACGCAGTCAGCCAGCAACAGGACACAGAGAAAAAATCCCCAGCCACGCGGAAACACCAGGGGGGCCAGAAACAGGAACAAGGCCCCACCCCCTCAGAAAGCCAGGGACCAGAACTGAGGACCCACAATGCCAGCAAAAAGAAACAGGGCAAAAAAACAGGTCCAGAATGAAAGACCAAGCACAGCAGGCAGCAGTCACTGCAAGGAGCAACATGGTCAGGGATCAAGAGAGCCTGAGCAGAGTCAAAGCACGGTAGGAGCTGGACCCATCTGCACCTGGTAGGTGACCATAGAGGGCAGCAGGGGCGACAACCGCCCAGACCCACGGCACCCAAACAAGCAACGCACGTACACACAGAGCCAAAGGAGAGTTCACAAAACATCCAATAACGAAAGGAGCATCGCCAACATTCTTGACCGAGAACTCCCAAGAGTAAGTGACCTTAACCACCAGGCCACAATGACTCAACACCCATAACGCGACCCCAGACACCACAGGAACAACAGAGAGCAACCGCAACCACAAGAACATAGACATCCGCCCCCTGAAGGCAGAGCAGCAGGCAGCCTGAGCAAGCTCTCAAGAAACTCTAGAAAATACAGCCCCACAAGCCTCCAGCAGTCCAGCAGCAAGGATGAGAGGCAGAAGCAGGGATGTAGCTTGCGGCAGAGCGCATGCGTCGTATGTATGAGGCCCCGTGTTCAGTCCCCGGCATCTCCAGGCTTCTCATTTGTTTTTCTCAGAAGGCTAGCCCTCCATCATGCAGATGGAAGAGTTATGTCCAAGGACCCTGAAAGCAGAGCCAGGCCCATCGAGGACACAGGGGCTGCTCCCGCACCAGAAAATAGTAATACACGCCGGCTCCACCCAGGGCAGAGAAGACACCTGCAGCGCAAACCGCCAACAGATCGTGGATGGACTGCTGGACACCACAGAGCTCTACCTCGACCATGGGGGAGCAGGCCCCCCGAGGCAGCAGGACCTGTGAACCAAGCGGTAGTGTACCGCAGTGAACAACAGGGGTAGCAGCTGTCCGCAACCTCGGCCGACAGAAGGAGGCGCAAAGACAGAAAGAGGAAAAAATAGAAACCGCCATGCAGGACTCACCAGGTGGGCGGCAGAGACAGGACCAAGACACCCCTTCCAGCTGCAGCCAGCCCAAGGGGACACACGGCCAAGCCCCAGGAAGATGAGCCCAGCAACCCAGAAGGACACGGGAGACTGGCGTACCAGCCACAAAGGGCCAGCCGGCACGCAAGAGCCAGGCCGGAAAAACCAAGCTTCCCAGCAAGCCCGGCAGGCCAGGAGGCAGAGCACCAGACATCCCGACTGCACAGCCAGGCAGCTGGACAGGTTACATCTAAGGAAGAAAGCCGTTCAAGCCCAGCAGGAGCAGCACCAGCATCCACAACTCAATTCTGTCGACAGACAGAAAAAAAGAACAGGCAGAATGCTGGGTAAGTACTGCTTGTGTACTCACAGTGGGAGGGGCTAGGGTTAGGATTCCAGCTTTCCTCTTTTCTTTTTCCTGTCCGGAGATGATTATCTTCACTTTGTTAATGAATGGGACAAGGGCATAAGGGACCAGGGGGTAATATGTCTCGCTCCCACCAATAGGGGTTAGACTGCCATAATAGAGGCGGTAAGGATTTTTAGTGATACATATTTAGCTGTCGGGTATTAGTTGCTGCAATGTTGGCAGGTCACTTGGGAAAGTAGCTCTTGATCAAGAGAGTACAGTGTCCTACATGGATCACAACTACCTTCTTGATGATAATCATAGTGGACTTTGAGGAAGCAAGAGACCAAACCTTAGTATGGCTTGAGGTGAACCTACTCCGAAATGTGAGCCTCCTGAAGTTGGCAGAATCTCCAAGTAAACACCCTCTACCACAGCTCTCTGGGAGACATGCCACAAGGATAGGCTGAGAAAAGACGTGTATCTCCTGAGAACCTGCGAGTCAACACAGTGTTCCCAGCGGCCTATGGCTCTTTCTTTTTAAAGTATCAGTTTAAATCACTTTACTTGACTCCACGCTGTCTATTTTGTACTATTTTCTTCTCTTCCCTCCCAATGAACTGTCATCAGCTTGGCCTTCTAGTGACCATTGAAAACCAACGTTAAAGAAGGTAAGAACACAAAGAGCTTTTTGCCTTTGTGGCAACGTCTTGAAAACTGTGTGTTATATTTCCATTTGTGGAACAATAATCAAAACTCCTGGAACAGAGCTAGAGCTTGCTAAGTGTGGTGGTGTCAATATTAGAAAATGGCTAAATAGATATTAGTATGTAGCTTGCTTACCATTTTACTATTGAAATGCAGGCGAAATAGTTGACGTATTTACACAATATATTTGTCAAGTAATTTTTGGTAAATGCATGAGTCTAAAATGACCAAAATAATATGGCAGGCCCAAAGGATCATTCTTGTAAGGGCATCATTGAGTTTCCAGAACAGGTTCATCCTTTGGTATCTCTAGCAACCACGCTCATTGTCCCTGGTAACCACCCTGCAGCTGCTGCGCGGGCACAGTTCACATTTAGCACACCTGGCATATTCTCTACCACTGTTCAGATTGAGTAAATCTGGTGGCTAGCCTGCTACGTTGCTGGGCTGCTGCTGAGCCCTGGTGGCTGATGACATTTATTGTACTCAGTGGCATTATCCCAGTCAGTAGATCTGGCTAATGACTGAAACTGCAAGAACTGATATATTTGCTTTGCCAAAGCTTGTTGCGAAGGTGAAATATTTAACTTATATTTTATAGTGGTCCATTAACCGAGCACTTCACTGAAAGAGGGAATGATGAAAGTGAAGCATCACCTTACCAGGTTTGGAAAGATGGAGGACGTGAGCTTAGCATTTGTGAAGCATAATGAAAGGTACCAATGTATTTTGTTTTAGTGCATAACTACCCATAGTTTGAGACCTTCAAAGTGATTTATAAGTGGGAATGAGCTACATGGGGCTACAACCAGCACAAAGTCATGTAAACGGTCTTGAATTTCTGGATCTACTATTGAGGGCAGATATCAGCCCTGGCAAGTACTAGGAGCAGAACCTCACCTGGCGATGTACGCTGTTTTACTATTGACTCTGATGTGACTAGATGCTTAATTTACAGCAGTCGAAAAAACTTAAGCAAACAAGCTCTGTAAATCATATCTACTGTGACTTTTATTTAGGCAAGATGAAAACCTGAATCAATTTCAAACTCACCGAGAGAATTATATCTTCCAGGCTGTAGTGCGTATCATCCAGCTCATCTTGACAAAGGACACTGAAGACATAAAACAGTATAGCAATGAGTTATTTTAGTGTGTATTGTGTATGCATGCAGACAACACCAACAATCTGCATTTAAAAATTAAAGCTTTTTTTAGTTGGTGTGAGAGCTTGTAGCAGACCTCCCCATTTTATTTTTAGTTTGCAAAGAGGAAGGTTTCCCACCAGCACCCCATCCCTTCTGTGAATGGCTTACCACCAGTTTTGAGGTCTATGTTACTTTTCAATGTTGGATTTTGGTCGCAAAACATTGATACATAGCATACCAATTTGGTATTGGGAAGAGATACTTACAATATACATCCCTTCCAGATACCGATTCGGTATCCATTCACAATCCCATTTTAAAACACGTTTCAGAACCCTGAAATGTGATCAGTTCATTTTAAAAAGCATTTCAAGTTCACAAATGCCTAATATGAGCATTTGCTCCCAGAAAAACGTTTACTCCATCTGGGCCAATATCCGTTGACCTTAATTACAACTGTTGAATTGATCACCGGGAGCAACTGCTCTTATTATCCAAACACTGTTGTTTACTACTGACAAGTTGTACAATGAGAATCAGATTTAACAAGGACTCCTTTGTTTAACTCATTTGTTTGCGTTCCAAATGAGATAATGAAACCCTGTGGGTAGGGGCACTTTGTTCAGTTCTAATACCTTTTACATCACTGAAATAAAAAACATGTTTTTGCAGTTGAGAGAATTTGGAGAACCGAGTAGCATATCCCTCTCACTAATGCAAGAGGAACAATAGATTCTATTTTAAAAACTGACAAATATTAAAATCTTTACTGCTTCTCACTGACAGCAAAAATGGAAGGATTGTTAAGTTAAGGAAAGTGGTAAAATAAGTAATCATTTAATTTTTCACAACCAATAGAAGATGAGCAGTTAATAAAGGCTGGTTCTAGCAGCTATTCTCCTTCTCATTCAGATGCTTGCAGCTCATACCACGGTGAACCGTAATCTACACACCTGTAAACCGCACAAAAACCATTGTCAAAATTGGGAAATCCGGGATAATCAAGAGAAGCTGATGTATAGTTTTAGTATGCATGGCAACATAAATGCAAATCAAAAATCAAATAAAAAAGATATTTGTCGAGCGTGCTAGTCACCCGTTAGGGTCTCAAGGCGCTGGGAGGAGGGAGGGGGGGGTCGCTACTGCTCGAACAGCCAGGTTTTGAGTTGTTTCCTGAAGGAGAGATGGTCCTGAGTCAGTCGTAGATGGGTGGGGTTTGAGATCCATGTCTTGGTCGCCAGGTAGGAGAAGGATCTTCCATCGGCGGTGGTTCTGTGGAAACGTGGGACGGTGGCGAGGGCGAGGCTGGCGGAACGGAGCTGGCGGGTGGGTGTGTAGAATGTGAGGCGGCTGTTGAGGTATTTGGGGCCCTTGTTGTGGAGAGCCTTGTGTGCGTGGGTGAGGAGTCTGAACGTGATCCTCTTGCTGATGGGGAGCCAGTGCAGGTCTTTCAGATGGGCAGAGATGTGGCTGTGACGGGGGACGTCAAGGATGAGTCGTGCAGAAGCGTTCTGTATGCGCTGGAGTCTTTTCTGGAGTTTGGCTGTAGTTCCAGTGTAGAGGGTGTTCCCGTAGTCCAGTCCGCTGGTGACGGAGGCCTGGGTTTCCGTCTTCCTGGTTTCGGTGGGGATCCACCGGAAGATCTTTCGGAGCATGCGCAGGGTGTTGAAACATGATGACGAGATGGCGTTGACTTGCTTGGTCATCGTGAGGGAGGAGTCCAGGATGAAACCTAGGTTGTGTGCGTGGTCCATGGGCTTGGGGGCGGTGCCCAGCGCAGGGGGCCACCAGGAGTCGTCCCAGGCCGAGGGGGATGGTCCAAGGATGAGGACTTCCGTCTTGTCTGAGTTCAGCTTCAGACGGCTGAGCTTCATCCATTCTGCGACGTCTTTCATTCCTTCCTGGAGGCTGGCTCTGGCGGTGGCAGGGTCGTTGGTGAGGGAGAGGATCAGCTGGGTGTCGTCAGCATAGGAGATGATGTTTAGGTTGTGTCGGTGTGCGATGGCTGCAAGGGGGCTGATGTAGACGTTGGAGAGGGTGGGGCTGAGCGAGGAGCCTTGAGGAACGCCGCAGATGATCTTGGTGGCCGCTGAGCGGAAGGGGGTGAGGCTGACTCTCTGAGTTCTGTCGGAGAGGAAGGAGGTGATCCATTCCAGGGCTTTCCCTTGCATCCCGGCGTGGTGGAGGCGGGTTGTTAGGGTGCGGTGGCAGACTGTGTCGAATGCGGCCGATAGGTCGAGGAGGATGAGGGCAGCAGTTTCCCCGTTGTCGAGCAAGGACCTGATGTCGTCGGTAGCTGCGATGAGGGCGGTCTCGGTGCTGTGGTTTGCTCGGAAACCGGTCTGCGAGGGGTCGAAGGATCCGTTCGTTTTGAGGAAGGTGGAGAGTTGTTTGTTGTCGGTCTTCTCAATGACTTTGGCAGGAAAAGGGAGGAGCGAGATGGGGCGGAAGTTCTTGAGGTCCGTGGGGTCCGCGGTGGGTTTCTTCAGGAGGGCGCTGAGCTCGGCATGTTTCCAACTCTCCGGGAAGGTGGCGGATGCGAAGGAGCTGTTAATGATGTCCGAGAGTTGGGGTGCGATGATGGAGTCGGCTTTGTTAAAGATGTGGTGTGGACAGGGGTCGTTTGGGGAGCCGGAGTGGATGGAGTTCATCATGCGGGTGGTGTCTTTGGTTCTGACCGAGGTCCAGGGGCAGAGGGTGGTGGTGGGGGGCGCTGGTTCGGGGGTTGGGTGCGTGGTCTGTGCGCCGAAGCTGTTGTGTATGTCGGCGATCTTGCGGTGATAGAATGAGGCGAGTAAGTCGCAGAGGTCTTGCGAAGGTGTGATGTTGTTGTTGCAGGCGCTGGGGTTGGAGAGCTCCTTAACCATGCTGAAGAGTTCCTTGCTGTTGTGGGTGTTGTTGTCCAGTCGTTCTCTGAATGTTGTCCTTTTGGTGGTGCAGATCAGCTGGTGGTGTTTGCGGATGGCGTTCTTGAGGGCTGTCATGTTTTCTGTTGACTGGTCGTGGCGCCAGACTTTCTCGAGGGTGTGGCAGGTTTTCTTGGAGTTTTTGAGGTCGTTGGTGAACCATGAGGCCTTCCTGCTGCCTGATCTGCTGGGAGGGTTCTTCAGCGGTGCAAGGTCATTGGCGCAGTTGTTGAGCCACTGTGCAAGGTTGCGAGCTGCTTCGTCGGGGTCCGTCGTGTTGGTGGGAGGGTTCTGGCTTAGGGAGGTGGTGAGCTGGTCGGCGGTGATCTTGCTCCAGCGTCTTCGGGGAACCTGTTGCGGGGGTTCATGGTTCTTCTGTAGGTGAAATGGACGCAGCTGTGATCTCTCCAGTGTAGTCCGGTGGAGTGGCTGAAGGAGATGTGGTTGCTGGAGGAGAAGATTGGGTCGAGCGTATGGCCGGCGTAGTGGGTGGGGGTGTTCACCAGTTGCTTGAGTCCGAGGTTGGCGATGTGTCCAGCAGGGTGGTGGTGTTGTTGTCGTTGTTGTTATCCAGGTGGAAGTTGAGGTCTCCCAGGAGGATGTAGTCTGAGGAGGTGAGGGCGTGTGGGCTGATGAAGTCTGCGATGGCTTCGCTGAACTGTGTGCGTGGTCCCGGGGGTCTGTAGATGAGAGTGCCTCTGAGGGTGGTCTTGGGGTTGGTGTGCATATGGAAGGGAAGGTGCTCGGTGGCGGTGAGGGTGTCTTTGGAGTTGGTCGTGATGCGGATGGTGTTTCTGTGGACGATGGCGATGCCTCCTCCGGTTTGGTTGATGCGGTCCCTCCGGGTGATCTTGTAGCCATCCGGGATGGCTATGGCAATGTCGGGGGCTGAGGAGGCGTTCATCCAGGTCTCTGTGAGGAAGGCGACGTCCGGCGCTGTTGTGTCGAGGAGGTTCCAGAGTTCGACGGCGTGCCTGTGGATGGAGCGGGTGTTGAGCAGCATGCACTTGAGGTGATTGATGCTGGTGCCTGGCCTGGCGGGTGCGGTGCAGGTCCAGAGGCAGGTAAATTTGCAGGCTTGGCAGGTGAAGGGTCTGTGGGTGCGTTTCGGGGTGGCTTGGTGGCATCGGGGTGGCGGCCAGTGTTGAGTGCGTGGAGGGTGGCGGCATCGTAAATCCGTCAGGTGGGCTGGTATCGTTGAGGGCCAGGGGTCCTGACGCTGGTCGCGGTCCAGGCGCGGACGGGAGTAGACAGGCTTGCCTTTGGCGCGCCTTCAGCACGCAATCGGCGCTCGATGCGCGTGGTCGCTGCGCCCACGCGTGGACTCCGCCATAAATGGCGAAGTGGGAGGGAGGAGCAGCTGGGAGGCGGGAGCGGGGCGGTGATTGGGAAGGGGGTACAGAAGAAAAAGGGGTGCGGCCGCAGGGGAGCAGCAACGGGGAGCGGTGTGGAGAACAGAGCGAGAAACAGAGGCGAGGGGGCAAGTCACGAATACAGTAAATACAGCGACAAATACAGGCACAGAGAAACCAAAAACACGAGGGGCAAGTCAAGAATACAGTAAATGCAGCGACAAATACAGGCACAGAGAAACCAAAAACAAAGCCCAGAATACTCAGCTGCAGGGCAGCGGCGAACTCGCGGCAGTAGGGGAAAGCCTGGGCACACTCACGGGGAGTCGCGCAGTGCGAGGAGCGACCGGCCCTGAAGCAGAGTCAAGGATCACAGCTCCGCACTGCGTGGACTCCGCCATAAATGGCCAAGTGGGAGGGAGATGCGGCTGGAGCGGGGCGGCGAATGGGAAGGGGGTACAGAAGAAAAAGGGGCGGGCCCCAGGGGAGCAGCGGCGGGAGCGGGGGGAGAACAGAGCGAGAAACGCGGTCAAGGGGGCAAGTCACGAATACAGTAAATACAGCGACAAATACAGGCACAGAGAAACCAAAAACACGAGGGTGCAAGTCACGAATACAGTAAATACAGCGACAAATACAGGCACAGAGAAACCAAAAGCCCAAGGGGGCAAGTCACAAATACAGTAAATACAGCGACAAATACAGGCACACAGAAACCAAAAACACGAGGGGGCAAGTCACGAATACAGTAAATACAGTGACAAATACAGGCACAGAGAAACCAAAAACAAAGCCCAGAATACTCAGCTGCAGGGCAGCGGCGAACTCGCGGCAGTAGGGGGAAGCCTGGGCACACTCACGGGGAGTCGCACAGTGCGAGGAGCGAGGAAGCTTTGAAGCAGGGTCAAGAAGCAACAGCAGACATCACCCTGGTCTAAATATTTAGAGGGATTATTTACTGACATTTTAAGTGGGCGTTATAGTAGCGCAAAGCACTACATTGATCTACTTGCATTTAAAAAAATGTGACGCATGAGGACCCACCCAACCCTCAGTAAATCAAGGACATAATACCTATGTGAGACTGTCTATGTAAAGAACTTATACATAGAACTTATACATAGCAACATTATTAGTTTAGCAGGCAAATGCTTTAAAAAATAACTCAAGTTTAGGGAAATGATTACATAAAATAACAACAACCATAGCTGCCAAAGTTTCTGATTGCTATGTGTGACATTTTCATAAATTCACTGTAATTATGAGTGACATTTTAACGACTATTAGTGACTCTTTCTCGCAAGCAAAATCTAGTAATGAAGAGGAGGGAAACTTATAATTATCAGAAATTACACCCATTTGAGAACAAGAAACTCTAAGACGATCTTAAAAATCTTGAAGTAAGTGTTCAGCGCTAGGCAAAACATGAATGCATATACTTTAAAAAACATAACTGTGGGTATCCTTTCAGAGTTTCGAAACATATTTTAATGATTAAATGTAGCAGATATTCATGGAAGTAGTGTTTTGGGATAGGCATAAAATGAATACATATACTTAAGACTACTGCCCTTTCAGAAACTCAGCTCTACCAGGGCATGAAAACGCATGGATTCGTAGATATTCAGCAAAACAGACGAGACTCCGGCATGGGTAAGGTGAGCCATAACACATGTGACGTAAAGGAATGAGACTGCATTATGCGCCACAGAAAGAGTTTGATAAGCAAAGCTGTTAGCACAAGCACCACTTTAAATATCGGGTGTTCCTGCGGAGCCCAAAAGAAATTAAGTTATTCCTATATGATACATACCTGCGTGGAATCAGGGATCCCGCGACCAGACCTCTGTTTTGAACACAAGTGAGCACATGGCAGTTCATACCGGCGTCTCCTTGGCTCTCAGTGACACCCTCCCTGTTTAAATAAATTCACTGTCACGAACTCCCCTTGGTCTTGCGCCTAGCAGTCCGGGAGCAGACCTCTTCTATCTGCCGTCTCAGCTCTGGATCAAATACGGAAGCCGGCTGCAGCGCGGGCCTGCATTGATGTTGCCGTGATTTGAAGATAGTAGCTCCTCGAAAACGAAAGTACTGATGCACAAGAGCGAGTATCACCTCATCCTGCCTCCCTGCTGTGGTGAGAGCAGCGAGGTCAGGAAGAGCGGGAGCTGCGCCGAACTTCAGGAAGCGCGGGCGGCAGGGAATCAATTAACTTCACCAGAGGGAGTACTGACTGCAGTGACGTCAGTTTAATTTCGGCGCCACATGTCTGCCCGGGTGCACCTCTACAACTTCGATACATTGTAGCTGTACTTGCAGAGCTGCAAGCAGATTTAGCCAGCCCCATTAGCCTCTGCCTGCTGGAAGCAGTGCGCACCGCACTGACAGGCGCTGCAGCTCAGTTCATCATGTGCATTTATATAGCAGCACAGGAGGCGCCATAATGCGTGACAATGCATTTCAGTGTGGTGATGCGGATGAAAGCACTGAAATGCGTTAGCGTCACACCTGATGCGTGATACTTGGCAGGACTGAACAACTATTATGACGTTCCTTACTGTGATATGTTTCCCTAATTAATCTCTAAATCATAACCTAAAATCTACCACCTCAACTGGTGTTACTGATAGGGCACTGTGGGTCACACTCCAGTCGGCCCAAACTGACACAACACGATCTAGCTGTTATTTTTACCAGCTGTGACCTCACTCAACCTGTAGACCTGTCACAATAACAATAAAATAAAGTTATAAATTTTGCTTATTTTGCGGCTCACATACTATATTTAGGTTCAGCCAGTGCTAACAAAGTTCAGAAGCGTCCTAACACATGTTTCAAGGTCCTTGCAAATCAGTTGAGAACGTTGTTTTAGATGTGTCTAAGATGTTTCCCCAGGACTCCTCTGAAGTTGTATTTAACCAAAATATCCTGAACTCCAATGACCTCCCAAGACGGAAAGTTTTTTTCTTCTACTTAGTGCTGTGGTTTATCTGACATCCCATATGGGTGTTACTGCTACTCTGCTACAACATGTATTTGTTTGGCAACTATAGGGAAAGGGTCTGTTCATACATCATAATATGGCTGCCTTATGAAGAACATTTCCTCTAAGAAATACCAGATTTTGTGCTGAGTATATGGAATTAGTTAGTTGTTCCAATATCTTAGTTGTTGCGAGTACTGAATCTATAGGTACATGTTGAATCAATGATGTGTACCCTACAGGTATATAATATGTCAGTAATTTGTTTGTTTTCTTTTTGTCTTTAATTTGTATCTTTATAAAACAGAATTAAAAAATATATGTTGGCCTATATCTAGCTGGCGTAAAATACTTTTCAACTTAATTGGATTGTTGTTATCCAGAAGTGTCTGATGATTGGCAAGGACTCTGATAAAAGGCATAGAAGCATCTGTGAAACTAACATCTTTCATCTAACATCTTTCATGCCATTAATGCCATGTTTGACTGAAGAGTTAGGGCATGAAGAAAGAGGGTGAGGGCTGTTAGAAAGAGAGGAGGAGAAGGAGAACATCTGGGAAACGTTTGACTATTGTTAGAAATGGCGATTTCCGGTTGGCTGAGGCTTGCGCCAAAGCCAGGTAGAAACCACCATTCTACGTCGGGGCAAGGAAGTCACCCGCCAAGATAACCCCTGCTCACCCTCTTAGTAGCTTGGCACGAGCAGTCAGGCTTATCTCAGAGGCGATGTGTAAAGCGTTTGCACGCGCACCCAGCAACAACACCCAAGACCCACCACAAAGGAAACTCCACACAAGGTTATATATAAAAATAGCCTTTTTTTATACCAAACACATTAGATAATAAACACACACTTTACAATGTGCCAGAGGCACGGGCAGAATTTACAGGGGATTATATACACGGGACAGGGCCACAGGGACCACTGTCAGGAATAAGCACTTGGTAGAACTAGCACTTGGTAGAATTAGCACTTTTTAGAAATAACGCTTAGCACATAGCACATATAATAACTGTAGCACCAAATAGCAAATGTAGCACACAACCAGTAACCACTGGTAAAAGGTAAGTACCACCTATGCAATCCTAAACACCTTAGGCAAATATCACCCAGGGAACCAGGAACTCACTAGCATCACCTATACTAGGAAAACACCCTCCTAAGCATAAAAATACATTTAGGGGTATGTTAGGGGTATGTAGGCATAAAAGCATTGCATATGACATAACCATCACATTAGGCAGGTAATCACAATTGTGCAAAAGATCACATAGGGCATAACCATGTACCCCACGCAAGGGCCCAACACATAAACTGTCCCCAGGCCAACTTGGCCTCTCAGGGGCTGAAACACCCTGTGTCCAAAATGTTAGGGCAGGCTGCGCAGGCAGCCAAAGGAGAATACACAAGGGTTCCTGGCCTAAACGGAGCCGCTGCCCACTAAGTTCTGGGCAGCAGTAGCAGGGAGCCTGGCACCAGCGTGCCTCCTGGCTCTCTTCGGGGCTCTGAATAAACAATGGGGCCAAAATACACGTGGGAGCCTCGCAGGCTCTATAAGCAAACAACTGTGCCCTCAGGAGCCTTGTGGGATTGAAACAGAAATGCTGCCACCACTGGGGGGAGCGGCCCGCTGCCAACCGGGGCCGCTCTACCCTCAGAGATGCCCCCGAAACGTTGGTGGACGTTGGTTCCCTTTTGGGATCGAAAGAACTGTGTGCCCGGGAGCCTCGTGGGCTCTGAATAAGCAAATGCCCTCGCGTTGGGGGAGCGGCCCGCTGTCAGCTGGGGCCACTCTACCATCAAAACTGCCCTCAGATTACGTGGGAGTCCCGCTCAGGGGACTCAAAGAACAATGGCCCCCAGAGCCCTCGTGGGCTCGGACAGAAAAATGCTTGTGGGACGTTGGAGCCTCTTGTGGGCTCTGGAAAGGAAACAATGCTGCGGGCAACGGGGAGCGGCCCACTGCCAACCGGGGCCGCTCTACCCCTACAGACACTGCCCAAGACAATAGCACTACAGTGGGTGGGGTGGCGGGCACCGGCAATGTGCCCCGACACCCCCTCTCTCCCCACAATAACACAACGGGCCCCCACTCACCCGTACCTGTGGCGGGGGTCCTCCTCCGGTGCTGCTGCCTGGGGCGGCTCTCCTCCTGGGCTGCAGGGCTCTCCCTGCACTCGGGGAGCCTCTGGCCGCCGGTGCTCCTCTCGCCGGTCCTGGACTTTGGCTGCCGGCCACTCTCCCTGGGACAGCGCGGGGTGGGCTCCTGTCTGCTTCCTGTCGGCGCGGAAACACTTCTGGGTTCTCGCAGGCAGCACGGCCGCCCGGGGGGTGGGGGGAAGCGGCTCACAGAAGAAATCTGGAGTAGGCTCCTAAACGCTGCACAAGTCCCTAGCAGGGTGAGCACCTGCTAGTGATTAGGAAAGTATAATTACACGGGGTAGGCTCCCGCTATCTAAATAAAAAGGAAACACGGCAATGAGCGGGGTGGGCACCCGCGCCGATGAGTGAAGGCAGGGGATCCCCACGCCCGGGTATCCCTTAGAAACGCGATCGCAGCTCCGGGCTGTAATTAGAAGTAGGAGTGCTCCCAGCACTCAGGACATAGCGCTCCTGAAAGTAGGAACAAGGCGCTTTTCAGTGAAAGTCCAGCCAAGTCCAGCAAAGTTCTTAGGAAGGCAGGGGGGGCAAAGGCTGGGTCCAGGGGCCCTCCAGGCAGGGAGGGAGTCCCCAGTGGCAGTCCTCCTGGCGCCCAGCAGCAGCAGGACCCCTCAAGGTAAGATCCAGGGAAAAGAACCCTTGGCACGGGGTGCAGGGTGGGGAAAAAACCAGACGCAGCTGGTTTTGGAGCACTCTGATGTGCTCAGCCACTCTCCCTATTCACTGGCCAGGCTAGGAACATCAGACACACCACAGGGGGAAGAGCCAGCATTGTGTAGGGAAACCCATCCCTATTCAGGTCCCAGGTGCACTCCTCCCACCCATCTGGCTGTCAATCTCCCTTTTCACCACTGGGGCAGATCCATCTGACTCCTAGAGCCAGGCTCACCAGCCAGCTCCAGCCAATCACAAGCCAGACAGTCACTGCACCTTTATTACACAGACACACAAACTTCTAGAAGTGACACTTCCACACTAGACACATTAACACCGCACATATCATCGCACAGCATTCACTCTCACAAGTTCGCACATACCAAACTCGACCCTGCACTCCCCACTCATCAGGAACTAACATGGACACACACATTCCCCATGCATTTCTATGGGAGGCCAACCTCACCACACATATGCACTTTACCCTGGGACACAGTGGTAAAGTGCGCAGAAGCCAAAAATCACTAACACCAGGTCACAATTAAAAGCACAAAGTTCAGGGGTAAACCTACCAGAAGGGCCAAGTCCAACACAACCCCCTTCCAGCCAAAACACAGGGTACACCAATCCCCACCTTGATGGGCTTCCCTGCTGTGGGCGATAGAACACAGACGCGGGCCCGCAACTGCAAGGACACCATCATTCTACACCACGGTGAACCCATGGGACTCCTAAAAAATGGTCTGGAACAACTGGGCTACCCCACTAGTACTCCCAAGCTGTCCGCGGCCAGGACCAGGCCCTGGGCCACCCAGGTGCCACTGGTACTTACCTATTCACAGAGTGGGGGGGTAGGAACCCCTGGTACATAGTAGCCTTTCTCCACTCCTCCTGTCTATAGGACAGGGCTAGACTGCCACTGGTTCCTCAGCCTAGTGATTACAATCTCAGGTGGACCAGGAGTCACAGGGGAGGCTCTCCTCCCCCTACCTCTCCTTCTAGGGTTCCTCCTCCTCCTGCAAGGGGTACCCTTAGAACACCATTCTCCCAACCTAGGGTTTAACCTCTCCGGTTGCACCGGGGTCAGAGGTGGGCTATCCCACCCTCTGCACCCACTTCCAGAGTTCTGCACCCTCCCAAATGGAGTGGTACCCCTGGAAGATGAACCGGTCAGGACGCAGGTTACAGATGTCCTACACTTCAGGTCAGGCAGATCCTGAACCTGGCCTCCCAACCTTTGGTCTAAAACCTCTGGTGGAATACTTGCCTGGCACTCCAGGACTTCTGGGGACTTACACACCATCCCCCCGAGGCTAACACATGATTCATATGTTGTGTGACTGTCTGTGTGGCGCAGATCTCCCGTCCCCTGTCCATCTGACAGTGCGAGAAGACCCCCCAGAACAGAAGTGGTGCCACCAGGGTCCCCCAAAGGGAATCTAGCACCACTGGCTAGTCCCTGGTCCATTGGTTCTTCCACTGGGGAACTTATCCCCCAATCACTCCTCACTTCGGACTCCTGTGCCCTCCCAACTGGAGTGGCACTGCCGGACACTAGAACCATTGGAGCTCTACTTACAGATGCTCCAGGTCCTCTATACACTAGGTGATCTTCCTCAAATAGACTAACAGAACAGCCTAGGTCCCCAACCTGGTGTTCCCTAAAGAAACCACCCAGGTTCTGAGACATGGCTTCGGGCATCTGGGGACTCTCGGTCACACACTAACTCCCGCTCCACTGAGACAGGTAGTAAGCCCCTACACCTCTCTCGCTACTCTAGGACCTAGCTGGGCTACTCTGAACCTCTTCCACCACGATAGGCTGGAAGATACCTGAACCACTACTTTTGGAATCACTCACCAATGACTCTTTATAACCTCCAGCACTTTCCCAGCGCTCTGCTTCCTCTGTAAGATTCCAAGGATCAAAGGTTTTATACCTCAACAGGTGTTGGCACAACCCTGGTGAACAACTGAGCAACTGCTCTCTGAGAACCAGATCAAACAGTTTTTCAAAATCAGGTCCCGTGTGAACCTTGAACCACTCAACCAGTGCCGCCTGACAGTCCCCCGTAAACTCCTCCCAAGACTGGTGAGACAGTTTCTTACTGCTCCTGAATTTCAACCTATACTCCTCTTCTCGGGAAAGGGGTACCATACTATGGGAGGTGAGAATGGGACTTCCTGCACTGAAGTCTGTATCGCTGCCACCACTGGACTCAACTCTCCCTGGGGAATCCAGAAAATTATAACTGCACTCAGGGGATAATCTACCCTCCAGAGCTAACTTCTCCCTGGAGAAGGCCCTCTACGCCATCCTCTCCTGCACACCCAGCTGCGCCATTTCCTTGGCATGCTCTAACCTGAGCTTTTCCAAAGCCAGCTGGTGCTCCCTTTCTTCCCTCCTATCTATCCACTCCTCTGGGGACAGGGACCGGGAAAGGGATGAGGCACTGCGTCCAACACTGGACCCAGCAATGGACTCCTTATCTATGGGGTCTTCGCTATCTACTGGCGTCCATGTACTGTCATTTTCTTCCTCCTCTTCAGACTCTTCAGGGCTCCCCTCAGACCCACCAACCTCCTGCTGTGTGGCCTGGGCCCTTTCCTCACTGTGCTCACGTTCCCAGTCATCCTTCTGCCATTGGGTTAGGTTATCCCTAAGTTTGGGCTGAGTGTCTGACTCATTCACTGCGATGTCTCTCTCTTCACAAAACTCTACCAGCTCATGCATGAACAGACCCCAGAAATTAAAAGCATACTCCATCTTGTCAGGATGCTCACAGATACGTGCAACACAGGGGACTTAACTGTCTGAGCTGAAGCAAGAGTACACAATCTGAAAATGACACTCTTAGGAGAAGAAATAATGGAACCTCAAAAAACAATAATCCCCAAAATGTGATTATCTAAAATTCAGAGTTTTGTAGTGCAGCCAGTTGCCGCTGTGGTACAGCGCAAACGCAAGTCATTTTCCCACCGCTGATCACCAATGTTAGAAATGGCGATTTCCGGTTGGCTGAGGCTTGCGCCAAAGGTAGGCAGAAACCACCATTCTATGTCAGGGCAAGGAAGTCACCCGCCAAGATAACCCCTGCTCACCCTCTTGGTAGCTTGGCACGAGCAGTCAGGCTTATCTCAGAGGCGATGTGTAAAGCGTTTGCGCGCACACCCAGCAACAACACCCAAGGCCCACCACAAAGGAAACTCCACACAAGGTTATATATAAAAATAGCCTTTGAATTATACCAAACACATTAGATAATAAACACACACTTTACAATGTGCTAGAGGCATGGGCAGAATTTACAGGGGATAATAGACACTGGACAGGGCTACAGGGACCACTGTCAGGAATAAGCACTTGGTAGAACTAGCACTTGGTAGAATTAGCACTTTTTAGAAATAACGCTTAGCACATAGCACATATAATAACTGTAGCACCAAATAGCAAATGTAGCACACAACCAGTAACCACTGGTAAAAAGTAAGTACCACCTACGCAATTAGGCAAATTGCACCTTAGACAAATATCACGCAGGGAACTATGAACTCACTAGCATCACCTATACTAGGAAAACACCCTCCTAAGCATAAAATACATTTAGGGGTATAGGCATAAAAGCATTGCATATGACATAACAATCAAATTAGGCAGGTAATCACAATTGTGCAAAAGATCACATAGGGCATAACCATGTACCCCACGCAAGGGCCCAACACATAAACTGTCCCCAGGCCAACTTGGCCTCTCAGGAGCTGAAACGCCCTGTGTCCAAAATGTTAGGGCAGGCTGCGCAGGCAGCCAAAGGAGAATACACAAGGGTTCCTGGCCTAAACGGAGCAGCTGCCCACTAAGTGCTGGGCAGCTGTAGCAGGGAGCCTGGCACCAGCGCGCCTACTGGCTCTCTTCGGGGATCTGAATAAACAATGGGGCCAAAAACCACGTGGGAGTCTCGCAGGCTCTATAAGCAAACCACTGTGCCCTCAGGAGCCTCGTGGGCTTGAAACAGAAATGCTGCCACCACTGGGGGGAGCGGCCCGCTGCCAGCCGGGGCCGCTCTACCCTCAGAAATGCCCCCGAGACATTGGTGGACGTAGGCTCTCGGGCTCGAAAGAACTGTGTGCCCGGAAGCCTCGTGGGCTCTGAAAAAGCAAATGCCCTCGCGTTGGGGGAGCAGCCCGCTGTCAGCCGGGGCCGCTCTACCACCAAAACTGCCCTCAGATTACGTGGGAGTCCCGCTCTGGGGACTCAAAGAACAATGGCCCCCAGAGCCCTCGTGGGCTCGGACAGAAAAATGCCCCTGGGACATTGGAACCTCTCGTGGGCTCTGGAAAGGAAACAATGCTGCGGGCAACAGGGGAGCGGCCCACTGCCAACCGGGGCTGCTCTACCCCTACAGACACTGCCCAAGAATGATGATAGCACTACTGTAGGGGATGCGGGCACCGGCAATGTGCCCCAACGCCCCCCTCTCTCCCCACAAGAACACAACGGGCCCCCACTTACCCGGATCTGTGGTGGGGGCTCCTCCTCCGGTGCTGCTGCCTGGGGCGGCTCTCTCCTCCTGGGCTGCGGGGCTCTCCCTGCACTCGGGGAGCCTCGCTGCTCCAGCGGCCGGTGCTCCTCTCACCGGTCCTTGACTTTGGCTGCTGGCCTCTCTTCTCGTAACCGGAGCGCGGGGTGGGCTCCCGTCCGCTTCCTGTTGGCGCGGAAACACTTCCGGGTCGTCGCTGGCAGCACGGCATTCTTGGTGGAGAGGGAACTCCTCTGCAATGGCAACGGAGACTCCTCTCCTCCGAGACTATGGTGAGCCCACCTGACGTAAATACAGGTGGACCATAGTTTGATGACGGCAGAGACTACACCAGCTCCACTGTGATCGAACTCTTTTGACGGCCCGAAGGAGTAAGGTCGGAGGTTTGGCTATATGTCTGACCACATAATTTAGATGGGCAGACATATAGCCGTTTTTCAATGCTCATCACTGACCTGAATAACCTGGTAGTAAGGAGCACTGAAAAGTGCGAAAATGTCCACCTCGCTATGAACAGAAGGCAGTCAAGTCTAGAACTAAAACAGTACTTCCAAAAGAAGAAGATAGCTGTGATAACAAGGCAGGATGCCTCAGAAAAAAAGAGGATCATGCTGAAGAGTGGGGTTGCTCATTCTAACTTTACTTTGGACTCACCCTGATGTTTTCGCGCTATTTGGGATCTCGCCGCTCCGCCTGACCGGGGCTCTTGCTTGCTGTTGCTTTGCCCTGTTGCCGTTTCCCCCCGCCACCAGCGCCACTGAACATCAGGTGCAGCCGCAGAGCGGGGGAAACAGAGCACCACAATTCCGAGGAGCCCTCAGCACGTACACGCCCCTAAACATGCCTGGAGGCGCTTAAAGAGACGTGGTGATTCCCGCCTCGCGGGACGAGCGCGGGACTAGCCGGGCTAAGCCCGGAGAAAGGGCGGGCCGTCTACGGCCGTCCAAGGCAGAACAAGACTGGGCAGGGCCATCCCACTAACGTTCGCTGTCAAGCTGGTAAGATTACACAGGGGGATTTGGGAAGATCTTCATCGTGTGACTCAGGGTGTATCCTGACCAAAACGAGCCAGCACCTTCTACTCACATTTTGATTGAAAATGGCCCACCCTTCTGGGAAGGGGAGGAAGTCTGCAACTAGCATTACGGGGGCAGCATAACAGGGACTCTCGATAATTTTATCACAAGAGCAGCTGTTGTGCTAGAGCGAGAAATAGCCCTCACAGAGAAGCGGCTATCTTTGGATTTTATAGGCTCTAAGCGACCCTCCTTGGGAGATATAAGAAATGCTGTCACACCAGAACACGATGACAGCCAAAGACTCAGTGCGATTAGCTCAAGTTCCTCTAGGTAAAGGTCTAGATGGGTGTATTCCCATAAGTTCCGTGAATACTTCATCTTGTAATAGCCTATCTTCTGAGGATTTTCACCCTATTGTGTTAACTACCAAGAATGTTCAGGCTGTTAATACATAAAAAAATACAGTTATATGTTCTAAGCAAATGGGTAAAAGAAAGAGGGGAGGGGGCTGACAATTAGGTAGAAAACCAAAAGTACCCAAAATACCAAATAAAATTGTAAAGCCTATTTCCACTAAAGTAATTGTAACATCTAACACCCCCGCCACGTGTCTGCCTGTACCAACAAAACCTATACCCAGCATTAGTCTCCTGCCTTTAACTGATACTACAGCTGTACCTAGTGACGCGGTATGTACTATATCCCAAGTGGAACAGTTGCTCAAATCATTCATGCTTCAACTTATCGAGAGACTCTTGGTAATAAATGATAAAATGGATAACCTTTATAAGGCAACTGCAGAGAACACTCACATGTTGGCGAACCAAGCGCCTAGTCTGCAAAACGGTGGTACCTCTATAGACTTGAGTAAACAGGCCAAAATTCCTCCATCTATCACTTGCTTGACTTCAATTAGTGTAGCTGATGAACTGAGGTCATTTAAAAATAAGGAGGATGTGATGAAAGGAGGCCCAGGTAAAGTTGTTGTAGAGGAAAATAGCACAAATTGTACACAGAACACCCCTTTATCAACTTTACCATCAATACAGGCTGAGGAGGTAAGATACTCGGTTGAATCTACTAACAATGTGGCTATTCTCCCTGTTATTGATTTACCCTCCCAATCCTCACCTTTGGTGTTGGTGTTAGGAAATGTACCACCCCTCACCAAGGGAGTTAAGGAGGAGTATAGTCAGTTAGAAAATAAGGATGTCCACTGGCTGTCATGTAACACTTCAGAAGGCAATATGGCAGGGCATAGCGTCATAATGGCCCGACGGGTGTCTTGGCTGGACAGGACGAGAAAATCTAAAAAAGGTGATTGTATTGTGATCAATTTTAACAGCCCAGCGCCAGTAGAAAGGATATTGAGGGAAGTTGTGTACGGTGGGGGGCCCAGGGGTGCGGGCATTGAGATTTTACCACTAGCCTTCTTCTATGGGGCATCGAATCAAGCACGATTTGACACATGGAATGGGTGGCAACACGTCAGGTTACCTTATTATAGAATTCAACAGGGATTGGGCCGGGTGAGGCCACCAGGTGAACCCAACTGGGGTGGTCAGAGGTTTCCCTCTTTCTTTGAAGGCCCAAATAGATTCGCAGTACTCTCTGGTCTCAATGACTGCGATTGACTGTGTTGTAATAATGTAGTTACCGCTTCCTATAACAGAAGATATCGCCCGCTTCAAAGTCAGAGTATAGTTCAGATAGTGAATATAGAACGTGGTGATCAGTTAGAAAAGGCCCCAATAGAAGCCCAAAATGTGCCTAACTTAGTATTGCAGAAAGCCTCCTTGTTTTTTTAATAACGCCTTAGATTGTGGCATAATTAGAAACGCTGATGTAAATCTGACAAGCCCCTGTATTATACAAGCCAGCACTGAAGCAGATGATTGCAAGGTTGTGAAGGATGCAGCATGTGCGGATGCTGCTGATAAAAGGGTAACATCTATGCCCCCTGTTGATAATATTTGTTCCCCACCAGTTAGCCCACCATTATCCTGATGACCCATAAGGATAGCTTCCTGGAATATCTGTGGCCTGGAGAGCAAAGTTTCTAATATTGTTTGGGGGGAGTTCATACAGAATTTTGATATATTATGCATCCAGGAAACCTGGCTTCTAAATGAAAAACATTTGGATGGTTATAAGACCTTTCATATCCCAGCGGTGCGCTCCGTGCACGGTAGACATAAAGGGGGTATTTGTGTATATGTATCTAATTTGCTGAGGGTCCAGAGAGTCAAAATGATGAAGTGTTCCCCTTATTACCACATGGTATCTATTATTTTACACTCGGTACAGAGTTGCTGGTGGTAAACTTCTATAATAACATTAAAAACGCTGATTTTATAGAAGTGATGAAAAACCTTCGGAAGATTTAAACTATCTAAACTCAGTAAAAGGAAGAGATGTAATTTTGGCATGGGGAGGGGATTTCAATATAAGTGTATGTAACTTGAATGCATGCAGCTCACGGGAAAAGGATTGGGAAGAAAGTGGTGGTATGAACCATCTTGTACATACAGACAGAGGGGAAAAAATAAATGACATTATGGCCACATTTGATCTTGGTTTCACAAATATGATGTGCTCCCCGAAGGTCAAATTTAGCTCGACCTTTATAGCAAGGGGTCTCCAATCTGTTATTGATTTTTTCATCCTACCTACTAGATATTCCAACTGGGTTGCAAAATTTGTGATTCATCCAAATGGCCTTAGTGACCATTTGCCCCTTAGTTTGTATCTAAAACTACCTGATTGTAATAATTCCGCCACCATTGAGTCCCTGGCATGGTGGCAAGAAATAGTATTAGCACGCCAAAATGGCTTTACACTAAAGTGGGGTAAAATGGACCCAATTAAAACTAATGCTGATAATATATCTAAGGCTTTGTCACCTATCCTGGTTTGCCTGGATGAGGAATCCACTAATGATGAAATCCTGGATGCCTTTGGGCATGTCACCGCCGTCATTCAAGATTCTCTCACCAAACCAAACACTAAGAAAAGTAACAAGAGTAATGGTTGGTTTGATTCCCAATGTACAAAAGCTTACACTCACCTTAAAGTTTCACTTAGCGCTAAACCAAGGGACTATGAATTAATTTGAGTTTGTAGAAAGACTTATAATCTAGCCCGGATCCTTCGGAAAAAAGAAATAAAAGAACTGGCTTGGCAAAACCTGCTGAAGGCTTCGCAATGTAGAGACTCTAAACTGTTTTGGCAGACAGTAAATGCACCCTACTTTACCAAAAAAGATATAGCGAGAATAGAAGTCGCCATAAATGAAAGTACGTGGATAGACTTCTTTTCGAACGAATATAAAAAAGATGGAGGGGAATTGGGGATGCCACCAGAGGCTAATGAGCTGGGTGTACAAGAGCAGGATCATTTCCCGATAGCCATTATTATTATTTATTAATCTTATAGAGCGCGACAGCTACCCGTAAGGGTTTCCCGGCGCTAATTGACAGTAGACAACATGATAGATCCTGGAGGAGAAAGATTATTGAGCAAACAGCCAGGTCTTTAGGGCCTTTCGAAAACGGAGATGGCACTGCTCCATTCGTAAGTCCATGGGAAGAGAGTTCCACAGTTTGGGTCCCAGTACAGTAAAGGAGCGGCCTCCCACTCTGGACAGCCTGAACCTAGGTACGCAGAACAACTGTTGGGAGGAAGAACGGAGTGAGCGTGTGGGTGAATAAGGCTTGACGAGAGCTCGAAGATAAGAGGGAGCAACATCAATTTTAATCTTATGCATAAAGCATAGTGCCTTAAATTTTACGCGATTTTCAATGTTAAGCCAATGAAGTTGCTTAATGCGTTTCGTGATTGGATCATATTTCCGGCATCCACACAGGAGCCGGGCAGCAGCATTCTGAACCAATTGGAGACGACGCAAGATCGTCTTGGTAACCCCCAGATAGAGCACATTACTGTAATCCAATCTGGAGGTCACCAGGGCCGTCACAACAGATCTTTGGGTGTCAGATGGCAAAATCCAAAAGATCTTTCTCAGCCATCTAAGAATAGTAAAACAGGTGGCTGAGACTTTATTGACTTGGTCTTTCATCGACAGATCCCTGTCAATGATAACCCCGAGGTTCCTAGCACGTTCAGATGGAGTAGGTAGAACGCCCATGGTTGGCGGCCAGTGTCTCTGACTCCAAAGGTCAGGCTTGTTGCCGAAGACAAGCACCTCCGTCTTTTCGCTGTTAAGTTTTAGAAAATTACAGCTCATCCAGCGAGAAATGTCACTAAGACCAGATTGCAGAAAAGAAGGTAGAGAAGGGTCTGCTTGAGATAAGGAAAACACAATCTGAGAATCATCGGCATAAGTGAAAAGATTGAGGCCAGAAAGCTGTGCAACATGAGCCAACGGGACAACATAAAGATTGAAGAGGAGATGGCTAAGGATAGAACCCTGGGGAACACCATGAGGGGAATTGTAGATATTCGAAGTGGAAGTATTAGAGAAAATTTGGAAGGTCCTATCAGAAAGAAAGGACGAAAACCAGAGTAAGGCTTTGTCACAAATGCCAAAAGAGGCAAGGCTATCAAGGAGGATACTGTGGGAGACAGTATCGAATGCTGCACTGAGATCCAACAAAATCAGTGCAGCTGTTTGACCTTAGCCATAGAAATCCCATTTGAGGAAGTCTTACGTGCAATAAACAACAGCAAAGGAAGCAAAGCCCCGGGAGCGGATGGAATCCCAAATGATATTTTTAAGATGACCACCGAACTTTGGGCCCCAATTTGCACACGCGTCCTAGTGGCCTGTTGTGCTAAAGGATTTATTAAAACCTGGTCCGAATCGGTAATAATACCTATTTATAAAAAAGGGGACAGAGAGAGTCCAGCAAATTACAGGCCTATATCTCTTCTGGATTCTCTCATGAAGATCGCAGGCAGGGTGGTCCTAAATAAATTACAAATTTGGGCAAATGATAACAACATTCTGAGTCCGGTCCAGTATGGCTTTAGGGAGGGGATGGGCACTGTGGAGCAGGTTCTTAACTTTGTGATGCTACAAGGGAAATACACCCGGGCAAAAAGAGGATGTCTAAATGCCATATTTGTCGACCTCACAGCCGCTTTCGACTGTGTGGATCATGTTAAGCTGTGGCAAATATTGGAAGAAATTGGGGTGGAACCTGCTATAGTGCACTTCCTTCGACAGCTGTACTCAGGTGCAACTGCGAAGGTGAGACATGGGCTTTATTTATTTATTTAAAGAGTTTTATATAGCGCTGGCTAGACCCGGAAGTATCAGAGCGCTTTACATGAGAAACAACAATGTAACAGAAAAAGTTCAACAATAACACAATAAATCCTAAAAATTAGGCAATACAATTAGGAGGGGAGAGAAAGGAGAGAGAAAAGTAGTGGAGGGGGCAGGGGAGGTGAGAGAGGGAGGATAAGGGAAGAGACAATACGGAGAGACGGAAAGAAGTCTGTCTAAAGACCGACAAGTTAGGTGAAGACCAAGGTGGGAATCCACGGCCCATCTCACCTATAGCTAAACCAGGTAGCTCCATCAGGCATCAGACAAAAAAGTTCAGTCTCAATACATTGAGAGAGGGGAGAAGGAGAGACATAATTAGAGGGAGGATGTGGTAGGAGACGACAGGAGGAACGAAAGGAAGTGCAACAATGTGGTTTAACAGTATAACAGAAAAAGATCAATAATTACACATTACATTAAACCATCAGCAATACATTAGGAGAGGAGAGAGAGGAGAGGGAGGAGAGAGAAAAGAAGTGGGGGATAGGTGAGGTGAGAACGTGAGAATAAGGGAAGAGACAACCGTAGAGACGAAAGGAAGTCTGTCTAAAGATCGACTGGGTAGGTGATGACCAAGGAGGGAATCCACGGTCCATCTCCCCTATAGCTAAACCAGGTAGCTCCATTGGGCGTCAGACAAAGTAGATCGGTCTCAAGTGTCGAGGGAAGAGGTTCGCAGAAAAACAGAATGGGGGGGAGAAACGGCAGAAAGACGAAGGAAAATCTGCCCAAAGACCGGCTGGGTAGGTGACAGTCGAGGGGGAAGTCCCAAAACCCATCTCCTCTATAGCTATCAGGTAGCTCCACCGGGCTATGGCCAAATAGCTAGGTCTCAAAGGGAAACATTTAAATAACATGGAGGGCAAAATAAATGGAGCGTAGGGGGGAACAGGGAAGGTGAGAAAGGGAGGATGGGGGAGGAGACAACAAGGAGAGACAAAATGAAATCTGTCTAAGGCCAACTGGGTAGGTGATGACCAAGGAGCGAATCCACGGCCCATCTCCTCTATAGCTAAACCATGTAGCTCCATTGGGCATCAGACAAAATAGTTCAATCTCAATACATTGAGAGAGGAGAGAAGTAGAGATATAAATCGAGGGAGGAAGTGGGAAGAGACTACAGGAGAGACGAAAGGAAGTCTGGCAAAAGACCGACTGGGTAGGTGACATCCAAGGAGGGAATCCCCGACCTGTCTCCCCTGTAGCTAAACCAGGTAGCTCCATCGGGCATCAGACAAAATAGCTAGCTCTCAAATGACACGGGAAATTCACAGGTAAACAAGGTGGGGACTTTCCGCATAGAGAAGGGCATTAGACAGGGCTGTGTTTTGGCTCCATTCATCTTCTCCATATATATGAACGCTTTGGAGGGGGAATTGGAGGCCAGCACAGTTGATTCCCCAAGGTATGGAAAAAAGCAGGTTGTCTCCCTTCTCTATACGGATGACGCAGTGCTAATGGCCAGAACTAGGATAGGTGCCCAGAAGGCACTCTCTAAATACACAGAGTTTATGGAAACAAGGGGTTTAAAAATCAAGGCCAAAAAATCCTTTGTGATGACGTGTGGGAAAGGACGGGCCAAATGTAAGGCTATCAAGGTGGATGGCCTTTCAATTGAACACACTAAAACCTTTTCTTACGTGGGGGTGCTACTAGATGGCTCTGGCTCGTGGGGTCCAGCGGTTAAGAGTAGGACTCTATTGTTTAAACGTTCTATTGCGGCATTAATGAATTTTGCTAAAAAAACTAGGGAAAAGACATTCTGAAATTCTTTTAAAAATATATATGGCAAAATGTAGAAGCATTGCACTTTATGGGGAGGGTATTTGGGGCTTTCAGAATATAGCGTCCATCCAAATAGCAGAAAACTGCTTTTTAAGATATTTGTTAGCGCTTCCCCAGGGCACGTCAGTTTTTAACTGTCATGCAGAACTATGTATGGATTTTATCACTGACCTTATAAAATTACAACCAATCTTACTCTGGCAGAGAGTATGGGTTTCAGAAGAGTTGGGCCTTAACCGGGAAAATATTAAGGATGTTATGGCCCTGGATAACGCAAAACATATTTCATGGCTAGAGTACGTTAGGAAAACATTAATTGATCTGCAAAGGCCGGAATTATATAATAACCCGGAATTGATTAGTGGATTATCTAGAAAAGAATTAAAAAGTTTATGTATGAACCATTTTGAGATGTTAAGATGTTCGGGTGAACTTACCAAAACAACAGTAATCCAACATCAAATGTCCCTGGCCTGCTATGCGATCCAACACTATTTATCTTTTTGTTCTATGGGCTTTGACCGCTTTATCTTGACTAGGTGTAGATTTGATTTATTTCATGCCTGGTAACTTTTCCAACAAAAAACGATTGGTCAAGGAATTTGGAACTATGCCCTTGCGATAATTTATCATTGCAATCCACATTTCATGTGATTTTATTCTGTAAATTCTATGAGAATGAACGCAGCAGATGGATTAAACAATACTTGAGACAGGGCTTCTGGCGGCATTGCCGACCAGCATATTTCAGCTTACAGCAATTGAAAAATGGAAAATGTATTATGATCATGATTCTGGACTCACTTAACAGATTCCAGGAACACTCCTATATTCCTTGTTTTGACACAAGACAAATCCAGTGTATTAGTGCAAAACTAGTGTAACTTGAACCAGCAATTTTAAAACATATGCTGTACAAAACACACATAGAACTGGATTACGTATGTCAATAACAGGCATACATACAAAACCACCACTGGTATAGCAAATAGGTTTTTCACAAGTATAGTTCCTGAATCATACCATCTAGCATCATTGACATTCGGATGTTGCAGTACGGATTTATGAGATTACCTCATATCTCATATAAAAATAGGTCACGTTTTTTCAGCCTGTATTATTGAAATTTCCAGGTCGACTTGAGTGTGCTCTCTTATATAGATCGTGTACATACAGTTGAAGAATGAAACAAACTTCTTCAACATGTAAATAGAATGGCAACAATGCCTGAATATGGAGGTTATAAAACTGAATTTCAGAAAATCTAGGATAGGCTATTTGAATTTAATATTTCTGGGTTGGCAATTATCAGTTGAAAGGAAAGTCCTTGTGAAATGTTGGACACTGCAGCCCAAAATACTCTTAAAATGATGCAAGCATTAATGGGATTTCTGAATTTTGGGCACATTTATCTCCCACTTTATGAGTAGAGAGTGAAACCATTGTCATTTTTTCTACAACCAAACTTACACATGCCTGACTTGTGTGGTTTCTCCTGGACACAAAATGATGTATTGTCCTGCATTTTCGAGTCACTATGTCAAACAGGGGTTTACACTATTGAATAAAGCAATAACTTTACAGGGGAAGTAGGGAACTGAGGAGTTGCAATTTCAGGGAACATATACTCTTTTTCTTACATGTGACTTGTTAGAAAATGGGTCTCTAGTTGGCAGTGGTATGCACCCTGTCCAAGTAGTGACCTAAACTCTAGTCAGGGTAAGTGTAGTACACACTAAAGGTTTACCTGTTCTCACCCTCTGGTAGCTTGGCACAGAGCAGTCAGGCTAAACTAAAGAGAAAATGTGTAAAGTATTTGTGCACACGGAGTAACACCACAAAAGTATTCCATACCAGTTTAGAAAAATTGCCAATATTTGTCTGAATAAAACAAGTCCAAAACGACAAAAATCCAACATACACAAGTCAAGATACGAATTTGGCAAGATTAAATCCAAATGCAGTGCTTAGAAGTCGATTGCTCCAACTGGGGCTGTCTGGTCATGCCTACCCGAGACAAATTCAAAAGCTCAGTCTGACCGTGATGGAACGTGGGACGGACTCAGGAATCATTCAGACCCACTTACAGTACCTTGGATGCGTCGTAAATCATAGATGATGTGTCACGCAGAGGAGGTGAGGCATTGCAGATGCAGGTGATACGTCGGTTCCTGAAGTCCGTGCAAGTTAATTGAAGCTTTAATGCCTGGGGACGGGCTGTGTCGGTTACTAGTGCAAAGCATCGGTTCCTGAAGGTGACGCAGCGTGGATGATGTGTTGATGTCATGGGCGTGGTGCGTCGATTCAATGGCATCGAAGTTGAACTGCTGGGCTGAAGGTGATGCGACGGTCAAAAGCAACCCAGGGCCTGGGATGCGTCAGAGTCAGTAAGGTGCACCACAGACGTCAGCAGTGCGGTGTCCGAGACTCACGCAGCAGTGGTTCTTCGGGGGCCCTGTGGCTAAGATGGGGCTGCTTTGAAAGTCAAGGACATTGCTTTCTGCACTTGCCGAGCGTTGTCCATGGCTTTGGTGTAGGCAGTGGCGATATAACAGGGATACTCCGGTTCCAAACTGACGCTTTGGAGTTAAGGCGTCGATGCATCACTAAATTCACCTCCAAGGGCCCAGGACTGGTTTTGCCACAACTTGCCAGCAGGAGAGCCTATTGAAGGGAGCGCATCTGCGGCGAAAGCAATTTTATGCCAAGTGGTTACTTTATAGAACCCCAGCAGGTTTGCACAAAATTAACCCTCAAATTTCTGCACATTTTATAGGTGTTCAATGAAGGGGTGGTAGTTGGACTCATATTATATGGAGATACTCAAGATTAAGACAATTTTGGTCTGAGATTGGTAAGTATTGTTCTCATAAATTAGAATTAGATCACCCAATAGATACCCAGACAGTGGTTTTAGGGTATTCACCAGATATAAACATCGGCCTCCTGCAAAAAAGCCATTATATATTATTGTTCTAATTGCTTAGATCAATAACTCTGTGGCGATCCACAGAAATTCAAAAAATTCAGCATTGATGGTCCAAATTATGTAGAATCAGGGAATCTGAAAAGAGATATGTGTTAAGATGATTATCTTAAGTACATTTTTTAATCTATGGGAGGCGTTTGGTTAGGATGCATATTATTTATTTATGCAGTCAAAGGAAGTGAAGGTGTCTTTTTTGCAAACGTGCAATGTAAAGTTAGTGATTGTTTTTTAGCAAGCTGTAGGGTGCTTTCTCTTTCTCTTTTAATTTATGGAAGTTTAATAATTGTAATATCCCTGATATTTTAGCAACAATATTTTCTAAAACCATTTCTAAAATTTTGTAATGATGCAATTAGTCTTTTTATCGTGTGATTGCGGATTTTGTGATTGCTGAACTCTCCCAATAAAAGATACAAAAAAATACAAAAAAAAAGGAGAACCGGCTAAAGGGGTTGTAGGACCACTAGCAAACAGGGTGGGTCCTAAGTATGATAAGGTCAATGCCACTACCTAAAGTTCTGATAAACCGTGTGAATTATGATCTATGCATTCCTTTGTTGTAAGAACAGAACAAATTGAGTTATTCAATGAATGAATACATCTGAGAGTTTTCAGTCAGTCAAAATACTTTATTGCGATAACTTAATATCATACAATGGCAGATATATAATACATTGATACAAACAACACATACATTGAGAGCAATTAAAAACAATTAAGATTAACAAGTTAAAAATCATCATACGCCATGTTCCAATTTTAAATCAACATGAGTAATACAAAGTGCAAAGTGCTAAAGTGCAAAGTGCTAAAGTGCAAAGAAAACTTAAAAGGCTTAAAAGATACTAAAGAGATCCCCAGCAAAATATTCAAAACTAGCAACTACTAACCCTGTTACAGTGCTTTCTATGGATGCTGGACCAAAAGGTCACAAACAAACAGACTAACTAGAGTGCTGGTCTATACTACAGAGGGGGGTAGACACATTTTTAAATCTAATGTTCCTGCTTCTAATAGCTCTCACCAGGAAACTAGCCACGTGAAACATAATCCTGGGAGTTTGTAACAGTTGTAAATAGATAAGAGCAGGTCTAACTAAAATGAATCCTGCTTCCTTGAGTATAGGTACAAGAAACAATCTCCGAGCTTCATTGTAGTGAGTACAGAACATTATAAAATGCATGGTACTTTGCTCAGAGAAATGGTCACAGGAACAGGGTGGTGCCTTTTCTGGGGTACTCCATACAGGATAAAAACCCAAATTAAAATGTATCAGATTAAAACGAAAACGAGTTAAAATAAACCTGTGGTAGGGATGAGTCACCACGTTAAGGTAACTGTCAGGACCATTAGATATAGCCAACAATAAACTGGCCCTGACACAGGGTTTTTTCAACTCAGTTTCTTCCCTCTCCAGGGATAGGAGCTCCTTCATTGCAAGTTTGGTGTAAACAATATCTTTAGATGTTATAGAGTCGATAACAGTATAAAGCTCAGGCCTCCCCAACCTCAAAAAACTTTCCTTAATATACATCAACCACCTAATCCTATATGCGTTATCCAGGGTCAAACAGTCCCTCATTATGATATGGTTTAGGGGAATTTCTGTGTTAAGCCACATCCTCAGCCAGGCAACTAAAGGTGCTACTCTGATCAGGTCTGAGATGTAGCCTTCCCCCAGTTCCATATGGACGGTGTAGGACGGGGTTGACTGAGGGACACCCAGAACAGATCTAAAAAATTTGTTTTCCACTGTCTGTATGGGTTCCACTCCCCTATATCCCCACAATGAGCCACCATATGATGCAACTGAAATACATTTAGCCTTGTATATTTTACTAACAGCTGCAAATGGCCTACCCCCCAGTTTTTTAGAAAACCCATGGAGGGCTGCAGATGTCCTAGCCAACATGGTTGCTCTGCTTTTAACATGAGGACCCCAGCTACCTTTCTCGTCAAAGGTGATCCCCAGGTAGGGAAAGGAGGAGACGCGAGCAAGCTTTTCTTGCCCACAGAGAAAGATTTTATGAAAAGGTCTCCTAGAGGCCCTGCCCATGAGCATAACCTGCGATTTTTTCGCGTTTATTTTCAGGTCAAGTGAGCCCATAAAGGATTCAAAGGCATCCAGGAGTCGTTGAAGCCCCACCCCGGTGCGTGCAAGAAGAACCGCGTCATCAGCGTAAAGGAGAACTGGTATCCCCTGTTCCCCTGCACGCGGGATGTCGCTTGTAACGCCCCTAAGGGCAGGCTCCAAAGCGTTCACATATAACGTGAACAACAGCGGTGCCAGTATACATCCCTGTCTGACTCCCTTTTCAGAAGCAAAGACATCTGTACACCTTCCATTCGAGGAAATTCTAATTTTAGCAGTAAGGCCAGAGTGTAGGTCAGCCAATAAATTAACTATGGTCCTATCCAGGCCCATGTCAAGTAATTTTAACCAGAGCTTAGTTCTATTGACCATATCAAACGCAGAGGAGAGGTCCATGAAACCAAGGTACATGGACCCATCCTTGGCCCTGGTGTATTTCTCGATCAGCAAGTGGAGATTAAGGCATTGATCCAGGGTACTTCTTTTAGGTCTAAACCCATATTGCACATTAGTCAAGATATTATTCTCAGTAGCCCATTCGTTCAATTTGACTAATATGACTCTCCCTAGAATCTTGACTGAGGAATCTATTAGTGAAATTGGTCTATAACACGCAGGATCCTGCCTATTTCCTTTTTTAAAAACAGGAATAATTATAGATGAGAGACCACAACAGAAAAATAGGTCAATACCAGACTTGATATCATTGATAACTTTAGCATTAATACAAAAAACAGGCAATGTTGCAAGGGAAGTTGCCAAGATGATTATGGAGACAGGAGCCTAAAATATTAGTGCTCCTACAATGGGTAGGTAGAGGCCTTAAAATGTGATAAGAAAGAATGTATTCAGTTTTCAAACTGATGTCATCTGCACTTTGAAAGATAATTTAGAAATCTATAAACAAGAACAAGAGCAGTACAAAGCTTATTTTGTATTGGAATTTTCCTTACAGAAGGTGAAATCTTACATAGATCCAGGGAACCATATTAATGACTCCATAACATTTGATATCTATTTTATGAATGATAATCAAAATATTATTGAGTAACTGGGACTCAAAGGATAGCTTAGTGTCATTATAAAATCGTTTTTTATAAAATCGTTTTTTACTTCATATGAAAAACCAAGTACTATAAGTTTAATTCATGGCTTTTTTGAGATACCGATAAATGTTTTATATTTTTGAGAGGTATGTGTTTAAGAAAGAAGGAGACTCGTGCAATGACTTAGGGAAGGCTCTTGTATCTTATTCTTGGAGAATCCTGTACTCAGTACACTGTCTTCAGGAAAAGGGCATTTTTTTTCACGAAGAACACCTTGTGTTTACCAATTAGACGCTTCCCTTATAAGAAGGGCTACTAGCAGTGATGACAAAAATGTAAGGCGGGGTTGGCTAAATTATGCAGCAAGAAAAAAAAATATTTAGTGTAATGCCGCACATGTTGTAATTGTAGGACTTCCTTATTTTTTACACAGGTTAACATTGTTTGGGCAAATGTTTCACCTCATTAGTACCAGTTTAACACCCAAATACAGAAGAAGCAACAACACGAGGACTGGTCAACTTTTGCAATGGCTTTTGACTACACAGCAAAACGTGAGGCTGTTTTTTAAGTACATTTTTATCTGTTTGAGTTTGTAATTTTGTTTTTGTTAAGATCTGGCAAATCCATATTTAGGGGGAAAACATCATGGCCACCAAATCACAAAATTCCAATGGCCCTGTTTATAAATATATTGTGCTAAACAGTGAATGCAGCACAACTAAATTGAGTGACCCATGCACTCTGATAGTGTCTCTAAAATCAAACAATTTCTGAAGAATTTACATTTATAAAGAATGGTTTCTATTTGGTTTGATTTGCCAACCTGTGCTGTTCCTAGAGAAAAACATACAGTTGTGTGCTTACTGTGAGTAAAAGTCTTGAATGTTTTGGACAGTGGCATAATGAAAAATTATGGGACCCCCTTGCACAATGTGATAAGAGGCCCGAGTCACCCATCTCTCACAAATATTCATTGGCCTTGCCTGAATGTGCCTTATCCCCTCCCCCCCGTAGAGTTGGTGTCTCACCTGTGCAGCTGGGGCTGCAGGGGCCTGCATTTTGGATATAAATTGTTCCCACCATCACAGGAAGCAACTATGATGCAGCACCGTATGGATAATACCAAGTTTTCATATGCAAGCCTTGACAAATTAGCTAGTATAGTAGCACTATTATTAAAGCAAGACATAACACTAAGGTTTGCAGATAAATATTATTCTTTATAGACAACACATAGTGCCAAATACAATATACAGCTACTACAAACAGCATGTCCTCCAGCAATTCTAGCAACCGTCGAAAATATTTTACATGCATTAAAAACAATAGGACTGATTTGACATATAAAAGCAGATGGTAAGGGAATATTAAATGCAATTAAATGTACACTAAGATCAGACTCACAAAACTAGAGTAATTTAAGTGTATTATTTTTATCTGGATTGGCTGACCTATTACTCGTCAGCAGTGGAATTCTTATCATGATATTAGTAATAAAAAAATAAATACGCACAGTAAACCAAAGCTGTCTTCAACGTGTGAAACAGAAGATGGTGGATTAAGAATAACCTTTTAAAGTATCAGTACAACAAAGAAAGCATAAAGCACCTGAGCATTTCTGGTATAGGCATTGTTGTTCACATGGAGGTACATGATTTAGCGCATTTATTATTCACTAAAGACTAACACCAAGAAGTAATAAAGGTCTGAAGCTCTGACCGATACAAACTTAAAAGCCCAATTGAGCAATTTTTTATATGTGACCGGATCCATATCCTTTCTTTGAATACATGGAACTTACCTTTAAGAACTCGTAGGTTATAAAGATACAGAATGTAGAATGCGTTACCGTATTTAATGAACAAAGCATAACAATGGTAATTTGATATCTGGTTAAGACACCATGGCCTATTTTGCTACAGTGTGAGGAGTAGGCTGTGAACTTTTTGTAGAAACTCCAGGCTTAACTATTTGGAGATGTTTTCAGTGTTCTTACAAAGTATCGTAATAGGACCATTGATGTACTAATTACTTACTGGCAATCTTCATTGCTTTAAGTTCCCATCATCATAGTCTTTACATTTGAAAGGAGAGTCTCCACTAACGGATAGGTAATCCTTTACTCTAATTGGTAAACTGCTTTTTTTCTTTTTTCCACCTCCTAGATAATCCTTTAGGCCCATTCTAAGCCTTATGCCCTATGTTCTTCATCATAACAAAGTTCCCTTCTTGGAGTTCCCTGGTAATACACATTGTAGCATTTTCCCCAGCCCAGGAGCATGCAGAGGAACTATGCCACACGGGAACTGCAGTCAAACACTACTTTATTCTGTAGCATATACTCACACACTGTGCATTTCATCATACTTCCCATTAACCATACCCTAACACCTCCCCACATATTACGTAGTTCCTGTTCAGAGTCCGCCCAAAACTACGAGGGTCCTACTGCGCTTTAGCTAAGCCTGGCTGCATGCTGGGTTGCTCCACACATGGTTTCAGGACTCGACAAGGGTCGTGGCCAGTGTTTAAAATGTGATGTGTCCTGAGCAATGGATTGCCCAGGATGATGTGATACAATTACCAATGAAGGGTTTGGCTACCGTGCAGCAAGGCCACGCCAAAATAACAATTAACATATAGAAACGCCAATGCTGCCACTTTCTTTGATATTTAAAGATGGGAAAAATAATTAAACCAGTCCCTCTTAACCACTCTTTCAGTTAGAATTAATCTACTTTATTTTTGTCAATTTGAAAACATTTTTTCCAATGAAACACTTTACAAAATCTCAATAATCCTCACAAACAATACTTCTCCCCCGCGAAGAAATCTTTATGAAGCTACAATAGAAGGCTGTTTTTACTTATGAGAATATAAAATTGAGTTGGACCATAGGCTCGCCAGTTCTCTCAGAGGAGAAGCGACATTATTTTCTTCTCACACGAAACTACTGAGAGGATTATACAATCTTTTCATGATTTGTATTGTGTTGCGAATCATGGATGGCCTATTTTGAAATGTATCATTCTGTGTTTGATTAATTTTGAAAATGTTCTATCTGTATATGAAAGTTTTTTTTGTTTAGACACCCCAGGGTGGGTTTGGTGTGAATGAAGAAAGGATGTCTGTATGAATGTGGGAATGAGTCTAACACAAGTATGAATGCGGCACTATATGTGAGTTTGATAGAGAGATTGTAGGTGAAAGTCTGTTGAAAATGGAACACTAATTAGGTTCCAAAAAGGGTGGGATTTCTTTGCGGGGGAGAAGTATTGTTTGTGATGATTATTGAGATTTTGTAAAGTGCTTCATTCGGATTTTTTTTTTTAAATTGACAAAATCAAAGTAGATTAATTCAAACTGAAAGAGTGGTTAAGAGGGACTGGTTTAATTCTTTTTCCCATCTTCAAACATTAAAGAAAGTGGCAGCATTGGCGTTTCTATATGTTAATCAGGATGATGTGATGTCACCATACGACCATTGCATGCCACGACCTGTAAAGAATAAGCGGCAAAAGGAGAGTCCGTTTTCCATCTTCGTCTCCGCTTAACCAGTACCCAGTCTCCTTTCTCAAAGACTGTCTCCTGGGCATGGCAACGCTAGTCTGCATATGTTTCATTTTCCTTTTCCAAGTCATGTCAGTGTCTCGAACCTTGTCAGTATTTACTGATCGATCATGTGTCCATTGAGGTAGCTTTGCTCGGATGGCTCTCGCAAATAGCAAGGTGGCTAGACTCTCACCAGTTCTGAAGTGACACCATTGGCTTGGGGCCAGAAGGGTGTACTCTTTTGGTGTTTGACAGTGAGTCGGTCAAGAAATTCTTTGAACTCTTTGCTGTTAAAGGGCAAGCCATTATCATATTTGAGGAGTTCAGGGATACCCCACGTTGCAAAGATGTCATCAACCCGTTCTATGACTTTGTCATGGATTTGCAAAGATGGGTCTCCACCAAAGGAAAACGTGAATAGTCATCTATGACTATCATGAGATGGTGTCTACTTCCTAAAGGCCCCAAAAAGTCAACAGCAACCCTCTCCCAGGCAAGAACAGGAAGGTCAGACTTGTTCACTGGTTGCTGCATCACCTTGGGGGACAAACACCTGCAAATGTGGCAAGTCTTCAGCTCACTCTTGACCCACTCATCTAGTTGAGGGAACCACACTCAAGATCTTAAGGCTCTTTTGGTGGCCACAATACCAAGTGCCCTTCATGGGCCAGCTGGAGGTATTACGTCTTCTTGGGTGACTGCTAACTAATCTTCTACATTTTTGAACTTTTGGAATGCAATATCATCAGCAAGGGGCTGGGTACTTCTCCTCCATTATTGCGTGGTAATAAGTTCTTTGATTATGGTCATGTCATTATCTGCTTTGGTGGCAGCAATGCTTTGTTTCAATAACAGAGCTGCTGGTGTGCTGGATTGCACAATAAAGTTGAGATAAGATTCAGCTGTCCTTCAAGTCGCATTTGTGACGATGTAGCGGCACTTGTGAAAAGTAATCTGCTGGGTTGTGATTCTTCCTTAGATTGTACGCGATCTCATAGTCATACTCTTGCAGTCATAACACCCTCCTCTTGATGTGAGGTGTATCTTAGCCTTCAGGTTTCCAAAAATTGTAAGCAGCGCTTGGTGATCCGAGATGACAGTGAATTGTTTCCCTTAGAGGAATTCATGAAAATGTTTGCTGGCTCACAGCACAGCCAGACTCTCCTTGTCCGGCTGAGATTAGGCATTTTCTGTATCAGTCAGACTTCAACTGGCATAGGCCACAATATGTCTCTGCGCATTCGGTTGGTATTTATGTTGAGCAAGGACTTCCCCTAGCCTTACAAGGCAAGCATCAACCATCATTTTGATATGTAACTTGGGGTCGAAGTAGGCCATTTCAGTTGCTTTTCAATCACACGTTTAATGTCTTTGAAACGCTGGTTGCATTCCAGAGAACACTGAAACAGTACATTTTGCTTTGTCAAGTCTCTCAATAGGGCACTTACTGTAGCGAATTTGGGAATGTATCTTGAGCAATAACTGGCCATGCCTAGAAAGGATTGCAGCATGGTAGCATCCTGTGGTGGGAGAATTGGGGGGGCAAAGGGATGACAGTGCTTGCTTGCACCTTGTCTGGGTCTGGAGTCATTCCCCCATCAGAGAATATGTGCCCAAAAAACTTGAGTTCCGTTTTGTGAAACTCACACTCCCAGAGTGAGACTTGCATGAGCAAGTAACTTTCGTAAGGGCTTTGTTGTGTTCTTTTTGTGTTCTCCCAAAAAACAGTATGTCATCACTGTAATTGAAAGAATGTGTAACAAATTGCATTACTCAGCAAATAACATCCTGAAATATCTCAGCAAAGATACTCCAAAACTCAGTCTCTTATATCTAAACAAACCAACATGAGTTGAAAAGGCAGTAATGTACCTAAAGTTCTCCTCCAACTCAAGTTGATGGCATGCTTGATTCAGGCCAAGATGGGAAAACACTTAGGCTCTGTTCAATTGCATGTGTATGTGTGAGCCTGGGTGTCCCTACCTCTCAATGGCTTTTTTTGCCAGGCGCATATCAATGCAAATGAGCGCCACTCCGCTACTGTCCTTTTGGTACTACTACTATTGGTAAAACCCATGCTGTGGGGCCTGTGGAGTGTTTAATGATGTCATGGTTTAAAAGTACTTCCAACTCTTTCTCTACAGCTTTTTTTAGAGGAAAAGCAACACTAGGGTGCCTAGGCCATAGAACAAAAACGGTAATCGGCTTGTGATCTCAGACTGAGCGCAGAGTTTGTAGTTGAGGGATATTCAATTGGAAGAATATCTTTGTTTTCCTTGAAGACATCGACTTACGTGTATCTTGTTTATACTTGTGCTTGCTTTTCACAGTCATAACTGATTCATTGTGTGCTGTTCCTGCTTTCATGTCAGCAGCTTGTTGGTGTGCTCATTCTTCTGATCTCACAGACATCAGCATTTCCTCTAGACTGTACTCAGCATGCACCTTCTAAACAAATCTGAAAGGCAGCCATCAACAGCTATGAGGCGTATGGCTTCTTCGTTAGTGAAGTCACAGAACTTGCAATGTTTAATAAGTGCATCAAGTCTTTCAACAAACTTGCCCATTGTTTCACCAACCTGTTGTTGTGCTTGGCTGAAGATATACATTTCATAGTTGACATTCAGCATTGGATTGAACTTGGCCTCCAATGCTTCTTTTACCTTTTGGTACGATTTTACATCAGTCAGTTAGATTTTCTTTAGCGCATCTTTCACTCCATTACCTGCAAGGTATTTTAAATATTTGTTGATCTTCTTTTTCTCTTCTCTAGTGCATTTATGAAGTCATCAAATGTTTTAATCAACACAGCCCCCAGGCAACAATCTTCTGTTTCAAAGAAGTGTTGAAAGGCAATGGTGGCTTCAGGATCACAGCTGCATTGTATTTTGCGCTATAAACACAATGTAGAGGGTCGCAGGAAAAAGTTTAAAGACCAGCACGGACACTATCCCCAAATCAATTATGTATAAAGATATAAAGTCCGCGGGTCTCTAGTGTTCCTAAAAGGAGCAATACAGAAACACAACAAGTGCTGACATAAATCCAGTATGAAAAAAACTAGGAAAAAGTCCTATTTAAGAGGACGGAATCCCATTACCCACCAAGGTGGCATGCTTCATTATCTGGGATCTCCTCTTAGTTGCAATTCCTTGTGCAACCAAGGGCTACAACCCTTTCACTGTGAGGGTGGAGCTCACGGATGTTTTACAAGAGGAAAAGTAGGTCTGATCTCCTAAGATCTCTGAAGCATGTGTAAAATTATATGGGGTGAAGTATTTGCAGTGACAAAAAGGTATTAAAGTCATTTAAAATTGGCTACCAAGCGAGAAAAAGTATCTTTAATGGTTATCGCTAGGTGTCAATCACAGCCCCCTGGCACCAATGTTCTGTTTCTTAGAAGTTTTGAAAGGCAATGGTGGCTTCAGGATCACAGCTGCATTGTATTTTGCGCTCCCTTCTGCCACCATTGTGTTGGTACATGCCATTCAGACGATCACAATGGAGGCTGGCTCTGACAACTCCTGTAAACCGAACTTGCCTTTGAAGCATGTGTCACAGTATGCTTAAATCACCGTGACGTGATTGTTATTTCTTGCTCCGATTGATTAGTTGCTCTGTATTTGGGGTGCGGAGTAGCGACTCTGTCGACCAACTCATTAGCGGGTAGGGCAGGCATTTTGAATATGCTCCTCTATAGGGCCTTCAAAATCTTCTGCGGCTGTGTATGGGCTAGAGCAGGGCTTTGACTCCACATTGATTCTGGGCACACGTGCCATGCATGAACAGTTTGCCGTATTGTTGCAAACTCTCAGGGAGAGCAGTCTAGTTTTCTCGGGCACGTATCCCCTACTCATTGCTAAATGTAGCATCCTCTCCAGCCCAGGAGCAGGAAGAGGAATTAAGCCACACGGGTGTTACAGTCAGACACAACTTTATTTTTCAGGATACACTGCACATTACATAATACTTCCCATTAACCACTTCCTAACACCTGCCCACATATTATGTACTTCCTGTTCAGAGTCTGCCCAGAACCACAAGGGTCCAAGTGCACCTAACATAAATATGCTACACAATGTACCAACCACGTTGACCACCCAGTCTAAGTCTTGGGAAGATAGACAAGAATAGGACCTTAGCAGTGAGGAAGGATGTGAAGGAGGATTGTGTCAAGGAAGGCAAGGCAGCAGCGGCCGGTGCAGGTAAGAGTGGTGGGCCGGGTGGGGGGGGATTTTGACAAACAACAAGGGAAAAATAATTATTTATTTAATCTTCCCTCGTGGTCGTCTGTCAAATCCTCCCCCCAACCAGACTCCACCGCCCCACTGCTCTAACCTGCTCTGGCCCCTCCTGAGGCTAGGACATGGAGTTATGAAGATTCCTGGTCAGAAATTGGGGCATTACTCTTTTGCCTGTCTTCCTCATCCCAGTTGTTATGTATGTGAGGATGCACTAAGTCCCAAAGCTGATTCCCGGCATCGAAACGTTACAGCACATAGTGCAAATCAGGTTTCATGAGTTCAACATTTCACATATGTGCAGCTTGAAGCACTCTGGCAGCAAAATAGGCAGAATGGCATCCCTGTATAATCAGCCCTTAATGTTCAACAAACGTATGTTCAACAAACTTATCGGGTGAGGCCCAGATGGCAAGCTTATAAATCTTGTTCAAGGGCACTGCACTCACAATAGTCCGAGAGACGACTATGCTACAATTTGAGTAACCCAGGTCGGGAGACCATACCCAAGGAATGACACTCCTGAGTAATGGCCCACCTACACATCTAATTAAAGTAGCAGTTATTAATCTCTTTCCACTGCCAGCTGACCTGTAAGTACCAAGAAGAAAGTCTGTTGACCTGAAATCATATCTAAGTAACAGAGGAGAGCACTGTGAACATCAGGAGAATGGAGATCCCGTTCGATCTATAAGGAAGGACTGGGATAGGGACTGGTGAAACTATCTTTTGGAAGACATGAAGCTGGGAGATGATCTTGGGGACAAAACGTAGATCTGGGTACAGGACAACCCTCTTAGGGAAATGTCAGTGATCACGAAGGAGCCCAATTCACTAACGCATCAGCATGAATTGGGTCCCAGCTGGGCCAATAGTGAATAAGATAAGCGGAGCTGCACAATGATCCACTGACAGGGTCAGGGTAGGTGAGTACGAAGAAAGTTGGTGAGTATGAAGAAGCCCCTGTGACAATATCCGTATTAAAGCGAAACGTATCATCTCTATCACAGAGTAGGTGTAACTGAATCAGAAAAAATGAGAAAGCTGAGTCTCTGGAAGCCCTTGCACCCAGTAATTTGACACTCGAATCATGTGCCTCCTGCTCCACCTACCCAGTGGTTGTCTGCAAAACGTTACATGCTACAGTTTCATATGTGTATGAGACTCCCAATCCAGCTAATATTAGTTCAACAAAAACAATAGCAACCCTAATGTCCATGGGTATCAAGTAGAACTTATAACAAGCATTCACATGGAAGTAAGCAAAATAATATGACACAGAATTTTCTGTGTAGATTTACTCTAAACCAATATTTACATTTCTATTTTATGACAGGACAATACTTTGTTTTAGACTTAATCTATGCAGGCATTTGATTCAAAAGAAAGAAACCATCCAGTATCTTGTAGTTGAATGAGATTCAGCCGAATCAAATGCTATTTAATTCGCAAAGCAATAAACCCTCTTAGCATTAGCAAATATGTGGATGATAATTTTTTAATGACAAATAGAAGGAAAGAAGAGAAGAACCCCAAGTGTAAGTAAAAACAAAACCAGACAGAAAATGGTGGTCAATATTAAAAGCATAGACGGTATATAGGTTATTTTATCAGTTAGCCAGTCAAATCTGTTTAATACAATGAAAGACACAGAGGAGAATTCTCAATGGGTCATTTGATCAAAGGTCAAGTCTGTCTTTCATATTTCTCAACTGCGTTTCGAACCTTTATCCAGATACTAGGGTTACATCAGGACTATGATGGACCTGCGGATGGCTGTGTATTTGAAGTGGTTTCATCCTTTAGTTAATTGACCACTGGAAAGTACAGCAACCAGGGGTATGAGTGGCGTAGAATGGTCACTGGTGTGCTTGAGTTACTTCCGACTAGTGGCAGATTAGCACAGTCAAGAAAGCGTCATGTCCTTAAAGCGGTCTCGATGGGCCAGAAGTGGGACGCTTCTAGGCTGGATTGGATGGAGGATTTGTTCAGCCCGTAATAGAAGCCAATTACTCCTGGAGCAGTGAGTTCATAGTGCTCTACCAATCTGCTGCTCTTTCACTGCATCTCTGATCGGGAGAACACTATGAACTGACTGCTCAGTCTAGAACAGAATTTCGCCTGTCATAAAATAGAAATGTAAATGTTGGTTTAGATTAAATCTACACATAAAATTCAGTGTCATCTTATTTTGTCACAAATTAGTTCCATGTGAAAGCTTGCTCCAAGTTCTCCCTAATACATCTGGGCATCATGTTTTCAGCCCCAGTAATTAATTTAACAACCATTTCTTGTGACATGGAGAGATGTGATTATCATATATATGCATCGTATATTACTTTATAAATAGGAAAGCAGGCAGCGTGCATTGTTTAAGATGGAAAGCCTCGGGGAATTGTGACTCCATGCACCCAAATTACATACATTAATATAAATAGCCTATTGAAGATTGTGTAGTTCAAACAGTCTTGTTTTTTCCCTATAAATAGGAGTGCAAGTACCATAATGCACCTGCAAAATATAGACTGCATAGCATGTTATGCATGACGTAAAGCAATTTGAGATATATGAATATGTATCTAATGAAGGGGATTCTGTACACTTATGAGCACTGCACTCCTCAGTCTTGCTGCTGATAGCCTTCAAAACAGCTATACACAACACTAGCAGATCTGTGTTTCAGAATTAGAACTCAGCCTCATTAGAACAACTGCAGGCAGTGGCACCAAAGCCTGCAGGTGCCTGCAGAAGAGGGGGTTGTTACTCATGTTTTATCTAGGATGTAATGCTTGCAGGCAAAACAGTAGGGAGCTAGCGCTTGAAGGGAATGGGAGGTGTTATGCTTACTTAGAAACTGAAGGGGGTAGTGTAACGATGTGAAATGTATGGGGCACTAGGACCTACCCGGGGACAAAATAGAGGCGGGCGGAAAGGGAGTAGTCGGGGGACAAGTGGGGCAGTTAGCTGAAAACCCTGTAAGCAGAAGGACGTACAATAAAAGAAGTCCTGAAACTCACCCCGTGTCCGAGTGTCTGTGGCCGTCAGGACACTACAGGTAGGTGCTGCCAACAAACAATCTGATTGGAACCAGTGAAGGCAGGGTACAAGGAAGCAGTGCTTGTATGGGAGTCATTGTGTCACACATAAGGAAAGGCAATGTCATTAATTGGTAGTCAGCAAACATGGAAATGTCAAACAAGAGCACACTTCAAACTCGTGAATGGTTTATAACTCAGGCAATGACAAATTATAATTGGGGTATACACAATCCCTCAGAAATGTCATGATATGTACTAACATGTTGGAGTTAACTGAACAATGGCTGTCACACATTTCCGATGAGACTTGCCGCAATAATTAATTATAAAAGAGGCACCTCTCTGAGAATGTGAAACTCTATGCACCTTATGTTGCTCTTGTTTACTTATTTTTATGAGACATATGTATAAGGAAGTAAAAGATCTTATGTACACAGAGCCCAAGAGGATAGAACGCAGGCTCAATCACAAGAAAGGAAACATGTATATAGCTATTCAGACATGCATGTAAGGATGATACATTCTACACCTGACATGCATATATCGGCATGATTTCAAATAGTACACTTTACTGCGAGTAAAAGAATGTTTTTACCTTAGGATGTTAGCTGTTGCTTTTCTCTCCTGGGGTAAAAGGTCAGGATCTCTCAAAATTTCTTCCAATAAATTTACTACATTCGTTTTCATCTCAATATTTAGTTCGAAGTCCTATAAAATGAAATATATTACTGTTAATATTGAAAACATAAGCTAATAATGCAATAGGTAGTCAGTTTGTGTATGTACAGTTTAGCATTGCAGGAGTGATGTTCTATAAACACTATATTCTAGAGAAGCTGCGAGAAATATACAGTGCTGAATATTCTATCTAGTTTAGCACTGTGTGGATAACACTCTTACTAGTCGATTTAAAGTCTTTTCTCCCAGTCTTTTCAAGATTACATAAATCAAACGACAAGAAACCAGGGCATATGGTCAAATGACTTTCTTTACATATATTCCCCGAGTGACGCTACTGTGGTTGCTCTGTCATGGCAGACACACTGTCAAGGTGAGGGGCCTGCCACTGCGCTCGGAGAGAAGTAGATGGGCAGAATTTCCAAGAGGCCAGCAGGGAGGGGACGCGGCTTCACTGATAAATCCCGGGGATTAGACGGATAACGGGTGCGTGAAAAGGTCAGCTTTTTAGTCCCGTGAGAGTTTCCGTCATTTATATCACTCTGGCGAAACCACTGCAGAGAAATGAAATGGAGAAAGCCAGCCTCTTCTCTGAAGTTTGTTATTTTTAGGTCTGCTAGAAACAGCTTTAACTGTTTGTAGAACCTCATGCAATGACTAAGAAATACATTGAAAACATTATAGAGAGAGAGGCTTTGACTCTGCCTCTTAGCTGATCTTCTCTTTCTTCATCCTCTTTGATTGAGCAGCATTTGTGTTAGCCCACCTATGAAGTAGTTCCATTGCTTATAGCTGATAGAAACAATTACAGAGGGAAGGTGTTCACTGTGGTGTAACCCTGTGACAAATGCAAAAGGAAGCAGTTTTATACTGTAAACTCTGATAAAAATACTATAGGAAGGGGTTTACATTGTGAAATGTCTAACACAGGGGTCTCCAACCTTTTCTGTATAGAGAGCAACTTATATTCAATGAAACACATTGACAGCTAATCATATTAGTAGTGCTGCACATAGGTGAGCTACTCACAGGTAGCTGGAGAGCTACAGTAGCTCGCGAGCTACTGGTTCGAGACCCCTGGTCTAATAAATGCATTAAGAAGGGATTTTACATTAGGAACTCCCTGAAAAACACCATAAGAAGGGGAGTTAAATTATTTAACACTGACAGACTTTCTAACGCAGATATATAATTCAGGAAAGGCCAGAGCAGTCTTGGTTTTATTCTGTATATTTGTGATCTTATGTTTCAGTATTTGTGAGAATGTGGATTATTAGTTGGAATGGATAGTAGTCCAATACAAGTAATAATGGTACCATTTTTGTTAGGTTCAGTAAATGTTTCAGTAATTTAAACTTGAGCACAAACTGCGGAAGCTATGGCACAGAGCAGACAGGCTAAACTTAAAAAAATGATTAAAGCAAATGAAATGGCCACAACAGTGCAAAAGTTGAAAACACAATGCAGTAAGTATCACACTCCAATTCATAAACAAAGAGAATACTTTACTGAAATAAATAAAACCAAAACAACAAATATCCAAAACGGTGAACCAGAAATATGACTTTTTAAAGTTTTAAATAAAAATAGCACCTAAAAGGGCAAAGTGCGGCTGCAGGTAACTGGTCGCATTAGACCTTGACAAGGATAAGGTTTAAGGGCAAGCACAAAGGAGTATGGTTCGGATATGAGGAACAGGTGGTCCGGTCAGACACTTACCGCCACACTTAGAACATTTTTGAGAAGATAAAGTCCTCAGTGGGGCAAGGAATCAGACTGGATTGGAAGACTGGATCGTCGAGGCAGGGTTAGCAAAGGACAAGGTCTCGAAGTTGTCGGCGGTGGCAGGGAAAAGCTCAGAGCGGGAAAAGTTCCAAATTTGCGCCAAGGAAATAATCTGTGACAATCAGATGCTGCTCAGTGTCGTGCCTGGTTAAGATTTCTGATTAAACTCTTTCCTTGAAATCGGAATCCGTCATCGGGGCAGGCTGTAGCAGAAGAGGGTTTAACGTTGTTGGATGCCGGTCAGCATCGCACCACTAAATTTGCTACTTCGGAGAAGAATGTAGTGGGAGCTACCAGGAAGTCAGGCCCACTGGCGCCGCACCCTCATTGAATTGGCTTAGCAAGTTGGCCCTGGTAATCTGTCAGTTCTCCTCGTAAAAAGTCTTGAAAACATTTCTAAGTCCCAGGTTTTAGGGTTAGGCAAGAGGTGTACACTCTGACAAGAGTCAAGGGTTCTAGGACCTCAGGAACAGCACTTAGTGGTCAGGACTCACTCCAAGAGAAGCCACCAGCAAGGTTCAGGGCATGTCCAGGTGAAGCTGATCAGCTAGGCTCTGTCATTAAAATGGGCTTATTGCAGTGTTTGAGTCCCTGAAGTTTAACAGGCAGTCAGCCAAGCGACTCTTGGAGTCCACTTCTTTATCTTGGGTACAAAGTGGGAGAAGTTCCAGTCCTTAGAGTGCTTCTCACAGGTCTTAACAGCAGATGCAGTCCTTCTTCTGTCCTCTTCAGGTCCAGCAGTGTTATGGGCACAGGGGTGTCACATTTATGCCTATCACAAGCCTATGGGGGGGGGGGGGGGGGGGGTGACTCCTGGCCCCTTCCTAACCAATAGGGAATAGTTTCCAGGGAATATATGATGTTACAACACATGCAATTGCAACCCATGGTTTTACATCTAAACTACCGTTACATTGCATGATTTTACAACGCATTCCATTACAACGCATTTATAAAAACTACCATTTCAGTGCATTCCTTTACAACACATTCCATTACAACGCATACCATTACAACACATATTACTTTTAGGGCAACAGTAAGTAAGTGTAGGATAGTATTGGGGTAAAAATTACTATTCCCACACCAGTGAGAGCAACAGTAGGGTAAGTGTTGGATAATGTAGGGGTAAAAAATGATTAAGTGTTGGATAGTGTAGAGGTAAAAATGACTATTCCCACTCCAGTGAGTGCAACAGTTGGGAAAGTGTTGGATAGTGTAGGTGTAAACACCCACCCTAATACTGAAAAAAACTCCATTACTTACCTTATAATTCTTTGTAATGGCTTGCATTGTAATGGCATGCGTTGTAATGGCATGCGTTGTAGTGACATGCGTTGTAATGGCATGCACTGTAATGGCATGCAATGTATAGGCAGTTGCGTTGTAACAGTTGCATTGTAAAGGTAGGTTGTTGTAATAAATGCATTGTAATGGATGTTTTCCTCTCCAGTGGCAACTCAACCCACTTTTGCAGCAGTTCTTGTGTCCTCTACTGTAAACAATCCCACAGTACCCCATTCTACATAAAACCAATTTTGCAGAACCTTTCCACCATTGTGCAGACCTCCTGTACCGGCCCTAGCAACACCGGTTCTGGGAGGCAGTTCCACTCCCATTGGGATTGGTGCCTGGCTGACTTAAAAAACACAAAAGAGGGGCAGGTCCAAGAGTTAGCTGCATCAGCTTGTGACAGGGTAGGCCTCTTTGAAAATAATCAAATTCCTGAGCACTGCCAGGTCGTCAACCTGTCAGAGGAACAGAACATCTCCCCACACCCAAGGCCCTTGTTTCAGCTCTGGAGCAAGTTCATAAATCATAAAGGAGCTATTCGGCTCCTGGGTAACAGTAGGAAGTTCATGCAAGTGGCCTTCTTGAGGCTTTAGGAAGTGCATGCAAGTGGCCTTCTTGAGACTTTAGGAATGCAAAAATGTGATTTTTGAAAAGTACCTGTAATGCAAGATTTAGTAGAAATCTGACTTTACCAATGCATTGTATTTTTAATAGTTATTTAAGAAAGTCAAATAATTACTTTGTTCTAGGTGGAGATAACATAATTTTATTTTAAAATTAACTCCAGAAGCTTTCCTATGTCACTATTAGGACACTGTTTAAAAGTAGACTGTTGCATGTCCTACTTTTAAACACCAAGCACCCTATCCTACTGGGAATTAAGACTTACACAGGAGAGACTTATTAGTAATTAAAAGGAGGGTTTAGGTGTGTCAAAAGGGTATATTTTGACATGTCAAATTTGCAGTTAAAACCTACACAGCCAGGTACTGTTTAGCTTTGCCTCTTTAGTGGTGGTACAATGTGTGCGTCAGTCCACTAGTGACATTTGACATACAGGCCCTGGCTACAATTTTCACTGTATGTTAGTGACACATAGGTAAGTTAATGGTGGCAATTAGGAGTACAGCCAATATTTTAAAAAAAATAGGGGTCAGAGCACATGCACTTGGGGCTCGTTAGCAGAGTCTTGGTGCACAGAATAAAATAAACTACAGCATCAGTCCAAAAAATGGGGAATATGATGCCAAAAATAGCATTTTCCTACTGTACTTTTAACTAAATGCTAAACATGCTCAGTAACACAGGTCAGTAATTCATATTTCTGAGCTCTGCTTTCAACAAAACATGCACTAACTTGGAGATCTTTAAGTTAATTTATGCGCTCTAGACAAAAATAAAAAGAAATGGGCAGATCCATTCTGCATTAGCGCAGCACAAAGAATGGGATCATGGTATGACCTAAGTGTGACTAATTATAAAAGAAGCATCATGATTTTGACTGGTGCTATTCCCTAAACAAATTCATCAACAGATAATACATTGACACTTCATGGAGTACAAGTCTATTTTACATTTTAGACAATTGTCGATAAAGGTTTTCTATACATATATATATTTTTTTAAATTAAAACCTAATAAACCTGTGACTTTGCTCTAAACTAATTCCATTAACCTCAATTGGATGTTTTGTTGGCCCACTTTAGCTTTTATTTTTTCTTCCCTACCTGCAGAGATTCCTTTGAGCTGGTCTAATACTTGAAAGTCTAGCGGTCTGAAAGCGAGAACAATTGGCTTTGCCTGTGCTTGTTCTTAATGCATTGTACCCTGCTACAGTTGTTAAAATGATATTTCGGAAGAATGATCAATGCCTGAAATGCTTGGCAGTTGTGTAGACAGTGGGGCTCATTTACTAAAGCATTTATAAGTATGGGAAGTAGTAATACAGGATTATACTTTTATGTAATCTTACAGGTCATTGTGAATTGTCCAAAAATATACAACTCCCTGTTAGAAAATGTGCATAGAGTGCGGTCTCCTTTCTATTTGTACTAACACTATATAAATATTCCCTGAATATTACCATCTTATCAATTTGAAATGTTTTACAGCCAATTCACAAAGGCATGTAAGTGTACAATGAAGAGTACTGGAGGGGTAAAGAACTTTTGGTACTCCAAAATGCCTTTCTGAACAGGCCTCAATGCATTCATGTTTGCCACATTGGCATATCTCTGATGGTATTGGAAAGGTATTTTAAAAATAATGCATCTGCCACAGGATACATTTACATATCTACCTGTGGCAGCCTTAGTGGAATAAATTACATCAAGGTCACACACTGCAAAACCTTTATGAGCTCATTTAAATACCCTAATAGTATAGTTCCATACTTTGTGCAGATTGCTCATGACGCTTTTGGTAACCTTATGTAAAAACATTTCAATTATCTAGCTGCCACACCCAACACTAGGGTTATATTTTTTAAATTATCCACAAACAATATGTTAATGTATTTACATTTCTCCCATGAATATCATATATTAATAAAGTAATAAAGTTATTTCTTTGTTAATTGTTAACAGCATCACAAAGCTGTCCATTTAATACCAAACCTTGGTTAAATCTTTCTTTTATAAACGTGTTTTATTGATTTTGGGATGAAATATATATAAACGTTTTGAAACATACTGAAGCACAAAGACATTGCAACGCATCCACACCCCAGTCCTTAAGTGTCCTGTGATGGGTCTTCAGCAATGGGAGTTGTGTCACCAAGCAAGTTCAATAGGCTCTTGTAGTCTCACCCCCTGTCATGATGTAAGATTGGATTGGTCGGCCTTATCAAATCCTCATCATATTGTCATGACCGAGAGGGGCTAACTCATCTGATATGGTGGGTCGCTCCAGAGTCAGTTCATTCAATCATTGATAACAAGAAGCTGGGATGCCAGGTAGTACAATTGAATGTCCGCTGCACCTGCCCACCATCATAGACCACTTGGCAGCAATTGTTGAAGGGCCAGCCCCTTTACAGAAAAGAGTGGAACAATGCTGCAACCCCAACACACCAGGAGTTAGGGATGGGGATTGGGAAGTTCTGTAACAGGTATAGAAAACGTGGAAGTATCATCATTTTGATGAGCGCTACTCTTAGAAATGGGTGTCTCTAGTTGGCAGGCTGTTACCCTGTCCAAGTAGGGACCCTTCTTCCTAGTCAGGAAAAGGGAGTTACACTCCTAAAATAACCCCTGCTCACCCGCTTGGTAGCTTGGCACGAGCAGTCAGGCTTATCTCAGAGGCAGTGTGTACATAAAATACAGTAATATCATGAGAACACTACAAAAGGACATCACACAAGTTTAGAAAAATATCCAATATTTATCTGTGTAAAACAAGACCAAAAAGATAAAAATCCAACATACAATAATCAAAATGTGTACTTTGCAAGAGTAACTTTTAAGTCCAGTTCTTTGAAGACGGTAGCTCCGTACGGTGTTAACGCAGTGCTGAAGACAACCAAATCCAATAGTGTCAGTCGACCGCGTCAGTGCGGAACGGTGTCAGTGTCAGAAGACTTGTAAACCGTACCCTTTATTCTGGCCAATCATCGGTGGTGTGGGCCGGCGGTGACGGTCATCGTGGCTGCAGTGTGAAGTGGAGGGCTGCGGCCTGCAGTGCCGTCAGGTGGCAGTCATCCAGCAGCTTTGGAGAGACTAGGCCTGTGGTGCTAAGCGGGCGGTGCTCGTCGCTGTGCTGACGGTCACTGTGTAGGCAGTGGCATCCGTCGAAGATCGGCAGTCGATGGGGCTGCTTTGGTGGGCTGCAGTGTGGGACGGCAGTGCTTCATGTAGCCTATAAGTGGTGCCCCCAGACCATGTTGCAGAACCCAGCGGTGGTGTCAGCTGGCAACGGCTTCATCAGTGCCACCACAGCAGTGGAGTGAAGCAAGACGGTGCAGAATGCTGGACCCCAGGTTGCAGTGCATGCAGCGGCTTGGTGGTGGCGCGGTCAACAGCAGCGGTGAGACGAGGGTTGTGGTGCAAAGTCGGGCTGTGCCCTCTGCAGTGCCTCAGGTCACGGAACCGCCTGCGGTCTTGGTGACGGTGTCCGGTTGTGGTTTCCCTCTGTGGCAACTGATACATACGGTCCCAAAGGCGGTGCCCAAAGGAAGGTGAAGTTCATGCTGTTCCTGAGACTTCTTGAACAGGGGACAAGCTCTACTTCAAGCCCTTGGAGAAACTCATACAAAGAACTTGCAGAAAGATCAGTCCAGTCCCTTTTCTGCCCAAGACAGAAGTAGCCATTGCAGGATAACACAGCAAAGCACATAGCAAAGTGGTAGTTCCTCCTTGCAGCTTCTCGAGCTCTTCTTCTTGGCAGGTTTCTGAGTCCAAAAGAGTTCTAAAGTTGTCGGGTCTGGGCCCCAATTTTTATATTAACAAAGGATGGAACATGGGGTGGACAATATTTAACGGGGTCCAGTGTACGTGTCCGAATCACTGGTAGCAAAAAGAAGTACAAAGTTCCGCAGAAGGATTGTGTGAAAGGAGTGTGTGTATGTCTATATAGCGTAGAGAGAAAGAAAGAAAGGTATTCAAGAGGGAAGGGGAATTTCCCTCTTGGGAACTAAAACCCTCACACACACAGCAAGCTAGGTGTCATGCTTCATCATATGGGTTCTGCTCCTCGTCAGACTGGCGCTGCAATGTCTGACGGGCTCCCACGAAGGGGCTCTTTATCGGAGATCTTTTGTTCCAGCCATATGGTGCATGCGTGTAAGAGGGCAGAAAATTGTGTAGTCGTGAAAAAGTGATAGTAAATTAAAAAAGGTGGGTTAATCCACAAAGAACTTTAATAGTGTGGCTAACTCCCTTGGTTAAAATGGTGGGAGGGGAGATATACACCACATGTATTGGTGGTGAAATACCTACAACCCTCTGTTAGGTCGACATGTTTCTTGCAATTCTAGCAATTCCTCAGGACCTCAGTGCTCAGTACTACACAGTGAATTAAAAAGTTTTTTGATACAACCTTTTAGTCTTAAGGTCAGGCTAACTGGTCCTGCCTATAGCGATGCAACCTAGGGAAAGGGAGAACATATACAGAGCACAGTCAGTGTAGGTCTCCGATAGAATCTAGGTGCACTCTACTCTACACAATAAAAAGACACACTGTTTTAAAAAAGTCCTGGAAGAGCCTTAGAGAAAGAAAGAACACGTAAGGACGCTTACCCTAGGTGTGTCCCTAAGGTGCCCCGCAGTCTGCTCCTGTGGGACCTGCTTCAGAAGGGTCAGGCACCTAAAAAGAAGAGGACAGATTATATCCTCTATCAAAGCCGGTATATGATCGTGGTAAAAACCACTTACAACCGGGCTTAAAAATGATGAGCCAAGTTCACTCACTGGCATATATTGCCCACTGCTCAGAACGATATCACCGGTAGAGGCAAACAACCAAGATTGTCTCGGCAGGGCAGCCATTCCCCATTAAGAGGTCACCGAAAGGGAGACAGCGGGGCCCCATCAGCCACCTCAAATCCCCAACACCATCAGGAACTGACGTCTGGGAATTCGAGAGGAGACTAAGCCCATGTCCCCCCGCCAGCGAGCCATCTGGTGAACTGAACTGCGCCCACCCTCTCTTGTGATTGCCAGTGTGCCCCGTGTTTACCGGTCAAAAGCGTACACAACAATCCCAGGGTGGACCGGCGCAGTCAGCTTCAATCGTAGACAAGGTAGAGTCTGGTACTGGCCCGATACGAAATGAGGCTGGTAGGACACTTACCCAAGCGTTGTGCGGTCTCCGCCTGCAAACCTACCCCCACGCGTAATCCGTTAGGGATCCGGAGCGACTGGTGAAAGTTCGCGGTAGTGAGGGCGCTCTTGTACCCTGCATCTCCATGATGCGTCAAATCCCGCGGGGGCGTGGTCACGCGGCCAGTACTCACGCATGCGCAACGGTAGTTGTATACAAACTAATAATGGTCTGGTGTGGCTGACGGAATGAAGGGTACAACCCGGCGGCCATCTTGGGTGTATAGATCTTAAAAGGCAAGCACCTTTATACATTGCGCTCAGACCAAAAGTTGACGGCCATGCTACGAAATGTATTTTACATATTAAACGAAATTATGGAAAACTACTGTAGGTCACTCTCTTGGTCTAGTGATTGAAGGAGGACCAATGGACGGCGTCGTTGAGACCCACTGTATCTAGTCTCAATCGATGCACCCATCTCTGTTCAATCCTGAACAGTCCTTGTTTGGTAATACCGGGGTGGCATTCTAGAACCTCCCAGCAGATGCTGTTAGCTGGGTGTCCTTGTTGTGTGCAATGTTGGTACAGTTTTGTGTGTGTCTTAAGGCATCTGATATTGCTCTTGTGTTCTTGTATGCGCAGCTTGACTTGTCTCATCGTCATCCCAATATAGTGTTGGTTGCAGGGGCATATAAGTAAATAAATGCATTTCGCGCTGTTGCAGTTAGTATGCCTTTGCATGTGCCAGACAAAGGTATTTGACAATTGAATTTCTTTAGTTAGACTAGTCTGGGGACATACTGTACATCCTCCACACGGAAAATGGCCCTCCACTGGCGGAGGATCCCATAATGTGCTCTGGTTATTGCTGTTCAGTTTTTTTGGTCTTGTGTGGATCAGTGCATCCTTCAGATTGGAGGTGTGTTTGAATGCAAATCTTGGGCGTGGAAAATCTAAACCCCCAGAGTTGATGATACCCCAGTGTTTATTGATTGTTTTCTTTATGAAAGCAGAGTATTTTGTGTAAGAGGTAACACAAGTGATCACATCGTCAGGCTCTTTAACACGGGTCTCCAGTACGGCTTCTCTGGGATTGTTTGCGGCCCGTTTGTAAGAGTTTTTAATCAATCTCGATGGGCAACCCCTGTCTTGCAATTTGTGCTGTAGAACACTTGCTTCTTGTTTAAAATCAGTGTTCATAGGGCAGTTCCTGTGGACCCTGAGAAATTGCCCGAATGGGAGATTGTCCCTCAAGGCCCTAGGATGATAGCTTTCGTAAAGGAGCAAGCTATTTCTGTTTGTATCCTTGCGGTTAAGAGTGGTACTCAGACCCTCAGCCTCTAGATTGATTCTCAGGTCTTTTTGCTACCCCCAATTTTTATATCACATTTCCCTTGGTTTGCTTGTGGCAGAAATTTTCTTTGCTTAGTTCAAATCAGTTCTGTCCTCTCTGGTCCAGCTCCCTGGCAGGAGGCAGATCAGGCCTATTCAGGTGCAAGGAAATCTGCTCACACTTCTCTAAATGCAGCCCAGATCTGTTCAGCCACGCCCTGACTCATCCAGGAAAAACAGGACAGACCTCAACACCCCCCAGTGGCCATCTACAATGAATGCACATCCCTAGCCTCTGTCACTCCAAAGCCAGACAGTCAAGCCACAACTCAGCAGAGGCACACAGGATGGTTAAGCAAGAAAATGTCTTCATTCTAAACGTGTCATTTTCAACCACATAAATTAAAAACCATCTTTACTAAAGGTTGTGTGATTAAATTCTGAGTTCAGAGAACCCAAGCTCCATTTTTGTATCTTGTCCCAATGCGAAGTTATACTTGTAAAATGTTACAAAGTATCTCCCATTCTATCCTATAGGACAGATAGCCTTTCAATGGTGAAAAACGAAATACACTGTATTTCACTATCAGAACATGTCACACACACCATTACATGTCCTATCTTTCTCCTGCACTTCACCCTGCACATGGGGGTACCTTGGACCTACTCGAGGGCTGACTTACAAAAAGAGAAGGTTTGGGGCCTGTCAAGTGGGTACAATTGCCAGGTCGACATAGCAGTCACAGCTGCGCGCAGATGCTGCAGGGGCAGGTCTGAGAATCCTTTGAAGGGCTGATGGTGTGGGCGGCAAACCAGTGCTGCAGGCCCACTAGCAGCATTTGATTTACAGGCCCCGGGCACCCATAGTGCACTATACTAGGGACCTAACAGTAAATCAAATAAGCCAAACATGGAAACACCAATCCTTAACCATAATTTACCACAAGGGCACTTGCACTTTAGCGCTGATCAGCAGTGAGATAGTGCGAAGAGACAATAAACCAGCAAAAACAGAGTCAAAACCTGTAGGTCAGAAAGCAAAAAGACAGGGGAAACACTCCAAAAGATGCCATGTCTAACAACTACAAATCACATTGCATTCAGGGGGAGTTTGTTACATGTATTTAGGTTGGCTTTAGGTGTGCTTAAGAGAGGGGTGAGGTTAAGGTTGCGTGTGAGTTCTGGTACAGTAGCTATGTGAACACCTAGATACTTGAAGCTAAGGCAGCGAACTGGAATGTCTGATTGTTGGGTGGTTGGAACACTGTTCCCTTTTAGGGGGACTAGAAGCGATTTTCCCCAGTTTGCACTAAGGCCAGAGGTGTCTTCGAAGACCTTCAGGATGCCTAGGACCCGAAGGCAGACATTTGGGGGTTTGCAAGAAAAATGTGAACGTCATCAGTATAGACTATAGAGTGTTATCCTGCCTTCCAGCATCCCACTCCAATTCCACCCCTATAGCTGAGTGTTGCAACAGATGTTTCTGGCTAGGGGCTTGATGGCCAGAGCAAAGCGGAGCGAGAATAATGGGCACCACTTCCTGGTCTTGTGTCTGATAGGAATGGTGTCTGATAGCACCCAGTTTATAAGGACTTGTGCTGAAAGGTCCCTGTAGAGAAGATTAATGTACCAGGTCCAAAGAGTTCCAAATAACTGTGTTGAAGACTTTTGCGAAATCTACGAGCTGGATTGCTGTGGAGTCAGCTATCTCAAGGGTGTGGGCTAGTGCAGTGTGGATGCGTCTAATGCAGTGGTGGGTCCTGCGGTTGGGCATGAAGCCACATTGGTCCATATGTATTAAGGTACAGAGAACTCTCTGAAGCTTGTTTGCCAATGATTTAGCAAAAATGTCGTGTTTATCAGGGAAATGGGGCAGTATGAGGCACAGCAATATGTTGAGTGTTCTGCTTTGGGAAGTACCACTATACTAGCTATGTCTAGGTCGGATGAGAAGGAGTCCTTTTGTGTCGCTTCAGTATAGAACCATAGCAAGTGTGGGGCAATAATGTCTCTAAATTTACAGTAATACTAAAGAGGATAACTGTCGGGACTAGGAGTATTTCGAGTATTCAAACTACACATTGCGGATTCTGTAAGTGGGGAGTCTAGTTCTTACCACTGAGACTTTGTGAGGTGTGGAAGGGTGTTTCATTAAGCAGGGTACTGGCTTCTGGAAGGGCCTTGGCTGGTGGGCAAATAACTGTCTGTAACAGTTTGCAAAGGCTCCTGCTATCTCGGCTGCTGTGTGTAGTGAGCGTCCTGATGGGTCTGTAATGGAGGTGATCAATTTGGAGCTGGTGTCTCTGGTGGCAATCCAGTAGGGAAGTTTACCTCTTTTCTACCCTTGCTCATACATGCATTGGATACATTCGATGCATCAGTTCTCCAGTTTGGGAGCATCTGCGCTCAGTGTTAGAGGAGTCGGAGGAATATTTACATGGATTGCACTCACTCTGGAATTTAGTCAGCTGGCATTTGGTGGACGGTTCTCCTTGCTGGCCAAACCTGGAGATTCATGGAAAAAGATTTCTTGCTTTTCTGCAGCCCATTCCAAGGCCTCCTTTGGAGTTTTGAAGAAGTAGAAGCAGGATTTGTGGAACACTTTAATTTCTGCTGGGAAAAGCAGCATGAGTAGTGCGCTTTACAAGTTCTGTGATTGATTGATTAATTGATTGATTTGCTTTGTCTGTGGACAGCATTTGTGTAGTCAGTGAACATCATAATGTGGGCTGACTGGAAAAATACTTTCTTTTGGGTGCGTGCTGCTCTCAGGATGCTGTCATGGTCGCAGTAGTTTTGAATTTTAGCTATGATAGGATGCGAGGTGCGCCTGGTAAGGGGAACTACTGTGTCAAGGCCTGGCATGCACACTCCACAATGAACTACAGGGAAAGGACTCCCTCTGGGACCCAGGACCTGATCCAGGTCTCTATGAAGGTTTCTGGGTGGGAAAGTCCGGCACCTTCCGGTAGTCCCACAAATCAAAGATTATTGCACCTAGAATAATTTTCAAAATCCTCTGCATTAGCTTTCAAGGTGTGGGTAGTGGAAATCATCTTAGTCACCTTTGTTTTAAGGTCAGCCTCCTTCTCCTCCACGATGGAATCCCTTCCTTCTGTCTCAGTGACTCTGCTGGCCACATTACGAAGGTCTTCGCGAAGAAGAGCAACGTCCACACGTACCTCACCAATTTTTGTGACCAGGGCTTCCTGTGAGGTTTGGATAGCTTGCAGGATTTGTGTGACTCCTGTGGCAGCTAGGGATTGTTAAGTTTGGGGGGACTCTGCGTGCTGTTTGGCGATTTCTGAGAAAATGGTGGTATATTTATCAATTTTAGATTGAGTGTGCATCAGTGGGGCCTTCTCTTTCCTCATGTCCATTCCATGTTGGGCGGATCATGGGACGGCGGGTTACCACGCTCTTGTTTGCATCAGGTTCGTTGGACCCAACCTACTGTAGTTTGGATGGCTGGGTTAGGTGCAACTATGCAGTCTCATGACGATCCTCTGGCACGGAAACACACAAGTGCTTGAGGATGGTGGGGTAGTCGACATGAGGTAGCACCCACAGACGGTGCTCTGAGTGGATGAGGCCCATGCACTCCCTCCAGCCCACTTGACCAGGGAAGCCAAGGAGGCAACACAAGCAGCCTGGGCCACACACCGTTGATCCTGTTTATGTGGAAAGGCTAGTGCGCAGAGTGTGTGAGACCTCCAGTTGCTTCAGACGTTCCTCCCCAATAGAGTGCACCGCACCCCAATCATGTTGTCTAGCGCCACTGACTGAGTCCTCGAGTCCGCTATCCTGGCATGTCAGAAATGGAAAAGGTGTTCCACTGTAAAGGTGCAAGATTCAAGCTGAATTAATGCTGCATGTAGCCCATCTACCCGATGCAGTGTGGGGGCAGAATGAGAAGCTGTGATATATCTCAGGGCCATCAGACTGGGCCGATTGGTCCCACCGCCAGGAGCGGTCTAGTGGGCCGCGTCCACTCCTGAAAGCAATGCAAAAACTGAGCAAGACCACAGCCCTGACAATAACAGCTCTATGGCTCACCCGCATTCTTATGTGGCAAGGATTTAGTCACGCAGAGACGGGGTTGGAGACAGGATTATCAAGTGTCTGTCAACTTCTTTTATCAGGCTCCCCTCTGCAATTCTCGGCTGAACATTGCCACTAAGTCACAGCAACATGGGGTACCTGGAAAACCTCAAAAAGGCTTCAGCTCCTCGACTGCATAGGCTTCACAACACCTGGTAAGCCGGCTGCTGCACCTCTAATTTACCAGCAGGTCAGCTTGCAAATCAACAACTTTTAGCACCACAACTACAGTGGGGGGACCCACAGCCAGCAGGCAGTGGGGCTGAAGCATGTCTGTCCCAGCGGAGACAGCAGGACGGCGACGAATGGTGGAGGAAATCCGGAGGCATTTTTAAAACACATCTACCATCTTGGTTGTTGCTAGGGCCACGCCCCCATTTTGATCAAATCTTAGTAAATTTTTTACGTGCAGCCCTGGGCTTGCTATATTTTCTCTTTCATAAGGATATAGTTCAATGAGGTGAAGGAGTACCAAAGTCAAGCCCTTCTGCGCCTGTCCGGGACCCAACTGCGACGAGTGCCAAGGACCCTGTATCTCCACCCGCACTGCTACGACTCCACTACCCTCTTTGCAACTCAACCCAGGAAGGAACAACAACAGCCAGCTGTCCACACTGACCACCACACACGACTAGTTCTCCTGCCGCCACTGATGCCGAACCTTCACCAGTTTCGGCACTGCCACCACTGCTGCTCCCACGACGGACCCCAACACTACTGAAGACCTGAAGTGCATCCTACTCAACGTGCACTCCCTGCACAGACATGCCATAGAAATTTGGGACCTCCTCAACACCCTCTTGCCAGGCGTCGCCTTCTTCATAGAAACCTGGACCAAAGACTCCTTCGCCCCCAACATAGCCACCAACATTCCAGACGGCTACAAGATCCAGAGGAAGGGCCGCCCCAAACGCCCAGGAGAACTCGCCATTGCACAAAAGAGCTTCCTCCGACTCTCCACCCCCACCCTGAGCTACTCCTCCGCTACCACCGAAAACCTTCCCTTCCAGATCCAGGCTAGCCCTAGAACCACTCTCCGCTGCACCCTCACCTACAGACCCCCCTGAACCTGTGATTAGTTTGTCACTACTATTGTTGCTGACTTCATCGCACCCCACGCCATCGCCTCTATGGACTACATGCCCATAGGAGACCTGAACTTCCACCTCAACAACCTCAGTGACCCCAACTCCCTTGCCCTCCTGGACAACCTCGTCAATATTGGATTGAAACAGCTCATCACCACCCCTACCTACAAGGAAGGACACACTGACCCCATCTTCGCAGGAGGGAACAAGATCTGCTTTGGATGGACCACCACTGCGTACACTTATCTTTCAACACTGCCACCACTCTCAAACCGTCTCCTCGTTCTCTGCGAAGGAACTGGAGGAAGGTCATAGAGGAGCACCTCAACTCCACCCTCAGCCGCAACCCCCCACCACAACCGATGACAACTCTGCAGCCAAAGAACTACACCACTGGATCACCAATTGCGCAGACAAGCTTGAACCCCTCCGCACCACCGACAGCCAAAGCCCCCTCAAGACCACCTGGTTCCCCACTGACCTCCAAGAAGCCAGACGCTCCGGCAGACATCTCAAAAAACGATTGAGAAAAAGAAAAACCACGGAAGACCTGACCACCTACAAGAACGCCATGACAGACTACCACCAACGCAGAAGATTCACGAATAAGACCTTCATTCGGAACAAAATCCTTACCAACTCCAGCAACTCAAAGGAACTCTTCAACATCATCCAGCAACTAACCAAGCCTAACAGCAAAGCCACAGACGTTTGCCCTCCCAAGACCTCTGCAACAAGCTCAACTCCTACTTCCACCTGAAAATCAAAGCCCTCTATGACAACTTCAGCAAGCAGACTTCAGAAACCACCCTTCCCCCCAGCGACATCAGCCAGACCACCATCACACCTGGACCCCGGTCACCACCGAAGATACCACCACGATCATGAAGAGCACCCATTCAGGAGCCCCCACTGACCCTGCTCTCTGAACACCTTCCACAGAGCCGCCGCCACCATAGCACCCCAGCTACGATGCACCATCAATGCCACCTTTGAATTCAGCACTTTCCCCAATGACTGGAAACGCGCAGAAGTCAAACCACTTCTCAAGAAACCCTCTGCAGACCAAACGGACCTGAAGAACTACCAACCCATCACCCTCCTTCCCTTCCCTGCCAAAGTCACGGACAAGATTGTCAACTCCCAGCTGAAAAACTTCATTGAGGAGAACTCCATCCTTGACTCCTCCCAATCCGGATTCCGCAGCAGCCACAGCACTGAAACCGCCCTCTTCACAGCACTGATGACATCCGCACGCTCCTCGACCAAGGCCACACCGTAGGCCTGATCCTACTTGACCTCTCCGCAGCCTTCAACACAGTCTCCCACCACACCCTCGCAGCCAGACTCCATGATGCCGGAATACAGAGACTGCCCTCGACTGGGTGCAATCATTCCTTGCCGGCAGAACCCAAAGGATCAGACTCCCACCTTTCCTCGCCGAACCCTCAGTGATCAAGTGCGGAGTACCATAAGGATCATCACTCAGTCCTAGGCTCTTCAACATCTACATGCCCCCCCTCGCCACCATCGTCAGACAACATGGACTCAGCATTGTCTCCTACGCAGACGACACCCAGCTCATCCTCTCTCTCACAAAGGACCCCGAAACCACTAGACTCAGCTTCCAAGAATGAATGAAAGATGTTGCAGATTGAATGAGCAGCAGCTGTCTGAAACTCAACTCGGAGAAGACAGAAGTCCTAGTCCTTGGACCCACGCCCTCTGCGTGGGACAACTCCTGGTGGCCCTCCGCCCTCGTCACCCCCTCGGACCACGCCCGGAACCTCGGCATCATACTCGACTCCTCTCTCACCAGGACCTAACAGATTAACGCCATCACCTTCACCTGCTTCAACACCCTCCGCAAGACCTTCAAGTGGAACCCCCCTAAGCCATAAAGACCGTCACCCACACACTCATACCAAGAAGACTGGACTACGGAAACACCCTCTATGCTGGAATCAACAAATCCCTGCTACGCAAACCCAAGACCATACAGAACACCGCAGCCAGACTCGTACTTGACATCTCATGGCATGAGCACATCACCAAACACCTGCAAGACCTCCACTGGCTCTTCGTCGAAAAGAGAGTAACTTTCAAGCAACTCACCCACACCTACAAATCTCTCCACAACATTAGACCCAAATACCACAACGAAAAAGTCTCCTTCCACGTACTCAAAAGGAGCATCCGCTCCGCCGACCTCGCCCTGGCAGAAACCCCACGCATCTGCAGAAAGAGGGCAGGTGGAAGAGCCTTCTCCAACATCGCAGCCAAAGCCTGGAACAAGTTCCCAGTCAACATCAGACGCTCCCCTATGCATACCTTTAGAAAGAGCCTCAAGACCTGGCTCTTCGGCTAAACCGAAGCTGCACCCCCTCCCTCCAGCATCTTAATACCCTCACAGGTGAGTAGCACGTCTTAAACCACCCTGGTTGAATGAGCTCATAAAACCATAGCTCTGCAGTAGGTAACCTTGATGTAATTTCTGCCACTGAAGCTGCCATAGGAAGACATGTAAATCTGTATGTGCATTGATTAATTGCATAAGGTAGGCTGGGACTAATCCATGCATGCACTTGAAAACTAGACAGCCTATCTTGAACCGGATCCTTTGTTTAACCGGCAGCCAGTGTAAATGTTTTATGGCTGCCATGATCAGATCACACTTTTTCAACTCCAAAAAAAGTGGCAAGGCTGCATTCAGCACCCTCTGCTGGCTGATATGAAAATAAGGAGTTAGGTAAAAAATCAAATTCGGAAAAAACATTTGTGAAGAACAGCACCACTGGCAATCACAGAAGAGCATGTGATAGTTGTGGCTTACCTGCAGCCTTGTTGGAACATTTACACAGAATAAGCTCAAACGTTGTGAATTGGAAGGACTAGAATTGCACAGTGCAAGAATTGAGTGTAAACATCCACTTCCTGAATGCTAAGAGTTGACAAAATTATGCATCACATATGCAATGATCCAAGTAGCCCTTGATATATTAGCAGATTAGGCTTCTTGGGGTCTGGAGGCTCTGTTAGAAAGTGCTGACTACCACTACACTGTGCACCTACCCACCTTCCTGCACTGCTATTCACACTGCTTTGGCTGGCTGTCCAGGTACTGCCCTCTCACATCAAATGGGAATGACCTATAACCCCCAAGGACTCTACTATAAAAGTTTTCCTAGGGCTAAAATATATCTGAATTCATTTTACTCAAAACATAATAAATGATGCTACATTGTTACTGTGGTATTCCCAACCATTTATCAATTATTTTAAGTTTTATACAACCCAAACATGACCCTTGCAGGTAACAGAGCACTTTGTCCATGTTCAGAGAGCTGAGACATATAGAAACCAAGAAGGCTCCCCGGATACGGGAGGGGTCACTACAGTATATGGATAAAAATGGATACAAAAGTACAATAACAATAAGAAAAACAAGAATTTGCAATGCAATCGGTCCTTATATGTATTTAGCAGTGCAGCACATTAGCCTGGGCGCTGAAACATCTATTGTTCTTTAACATGGAGGGAAAGTAAGCACCAAACTGTGTGACACGCCAGGTATGGGAACTCATGGAGAGAAATATTGCCTTTCAGCAGGAAATGGTATAGTCCAAAGCTCTGTTTTAATATAAAATCAGGGCTTTTGATGGTCATATCACTGAATATACAAGATCTTTAAAAATATTATTGTCTACGGGTGCTCGTGGAAGACAATTTCTATAGACTAGAATCTAGAGAATGTTAAAGTGATTCTGGTATTTTACTAACCTCTGCTGGTCGTTTTCTATCAAAAAAGTTAAACAGAGGCAGTTGCCAGAAAAAGAAAAAAAGAAAGTCTCTTAGCAGAAAGGAATTCTGATATTTTACTGACCTCTGGTGGTCGTTTTCTATCAAAACAGTTAAATGGAGGCAGTTAAACAGAAAAAAAGTCCCTAAACAGAAGCAGACAAGTCCTACTGCTGATCTCCAAAGCACACATAGTACATACACATAGAAGTATATAATAAGTATATTATATATTATATATATATATTAAAGTATATACAAGAGTTCTCAAATGCTTGACCTAACAAAACCCACAACTATAACAGGGAGCAGTAGTCATGGGAGTTATTGACGATTCAAGAGAGGTACGGGGAGTGGAGATCCTAGCATCCAGGGCATGAATTTGTTCATGAGTAGTACCTTAACTTCTTTCTTGAAAGAAACAGCTGAGGAATTCAGACTGGTTTCAGGGGACAGGGAGTTTCAAATTCTCAGGGCAATCCCATAGAAAGCGTGGTTGTAGGTTTTCTTTTTACAGAATCTCTGAGGTTTCAGAAGTAAGGTGCTGGAGCTTCTGGAGGATCTGCAGCCGCTAAAAAGTTCCAACTTCTGAGCAAGGTATCTCAAGGTAATAAAGTGCAGGGCCGTAGGGGTCATGCAGGGGATCAATCATCATCCTGTGGATAGATTGCAATGCCAACTCATTCAAGACATTAACTTTTGCTTCACATTGATATTTATTCCTGATCTACAAGGTCCATTTTAGCAACAAAAGCACTAAAAACATAGTCTATTGATTCCATTATCAGTCCTTGTATTTTTATGGTGTGATATCTTTGGTCTGGTGTATAATTTAGTGGTGAGGTGTTTTTATTATTTTTCCTTTTAGTCATTCTCCTTTAATCAAGCATCTTTAGTTTATCACTCTTGTACTCCTCAGGAAATATTGAGACGTTTTGGCCTTGAACAACTTCCTTGGCCTCCTCCGGGCATTTACTAGGTTGTAGAATGACTTCATATGGATTGTATTGTTATGCCCAGGTGAGCATTATACATAAGCGTCATCTATTTTGTGAATGCACTGCAGCCCTTTCAATATAGTGTTGTGCTATACGTCAAAATTAGCTGTAGCAGGTAGGGTACTGGTATTGGTTAAGTAGGGGGAACTGACTTGAGTGGGTGATAAGAGAGTGGGTGTACACTTGGTGTGTGCAAAGCTGTATACCAGAGTTGTTTGTGTGCATGCCATTGCCTTGAGGTGCATTTCTGTGTCTGTATAAATGCAGAGTTCTCTCTCCAAATGCTATTGCCTGAACAAATGTCTACATGTATGTAGTTCTATATGTGTCTTGTGGCCAGAGTTGCACCCGGTTGTCATCACACTGATAGCTGGTGGTTGCCATCTGCTGTCATGCAGTGCTTCCCACCACCTGCCATGTTGTGGTTAATAACCATCATTTCTCGTGGTTGCCACTCTGTGGCATCAAGCAGCTACTCCCCTCCAAGTGGTGCCCCTCCAATCCTGGACTCTTGGTTGTGGTGTTGAAGATGTCCAGATAGCCAAAATCCAAAACTTGGGGACATTTTTGGCTGAAAACTGCTCTGAGAGCATAGAGGAGATCGGGACCAAGCTGCTTCTCTACTCACACAAGGTACACCACTGGTTGCCCTAACTTCACGGCAACTCTCGCTACGTTCTTCAATGCAGCAGCAAGTCTCGTCAGCTCCAGCCTCCGCTGGAGATTTTTTATTTCCCAAAAACAGACTAATCCAAATGTAGAACTATTCAGTGTGACTACGTCAAGCCGCTCCACGACGATGACGCCTCCTCCTCGGGCACTGCCTGCAGCCTTGTTATGCTGAATTTTACCTTCTCAGACAACTTTTTACTGAAATTTCTAAGTCCGAAGGTAAGTGCCGACTGGGCTCAATCCACTTTTTGCATTCAACCCACGCTCCATCCTGATAAGCCATATTTTTCAACTTTGACATGGTCTTGCATTTCGAGATGTCTGCAGTTGGTGCTTTGCTCTTTTAGGTGCTCGTTTTTAAGATAAACTTTAAAAATTCATAACTCCAGTACTACTAATTGAATTTTTGTTGTTTCAGGGGCAAATCCTTTAATAAAATGTACAATTTTTCTAATCTAGCAAGGTATTTTTCTTGTGTTGTTTTTTCGCTTTATTTCTGTTTGTGTGCTGCATAAATACTTTACACATTGCCTCTAAGGTAAGCCTGACTGATGGTTAATTTAGTGATTTATGTGGTTCACCCTGACAGAGATTGTGGCTGTTGCTTGAGGAGGATTTACCTCAAACTCAACTAACAACCCAATTTCTCACATGGACATGGGCATGTATGAACCCATAACTAGCATGTACAGTGCCATGTACTATGGTCGTGCCGAGCATTGTTCTGGTTCACCAATTTTGAGCATTGTTTTTCAAATTGCAGTGGCATAATGAAACTTGAGGGCTCCCCCCTGCAAAGTACATAGAGGGGGCTCCCATGTTCCAGACCCAGTAAAGATCTTGCAGGCCAAGAACCCGCCACTCGTGCACAATGCCAGAGGGGGCACCTGGAGCTCGGTGGCCACCCAAACTGCGGGGGCTGCAGGGACTACTTTTATGCCATTGTGCAGTTGTGGAAAATGTAGAAATAGAAAAGATAACTGAGTGTCATCCTTTGGACAACACCTGACTTGCCTCTCTTTGAGGATTCACCCACATTCCTCACTTATTACAGGATATCTGTCTGACCACTGTTTTTTGAAAATGTTCTTTACCACTCCTCCCTTGTGTTGTCTTCAATTCCCTGGCATTTCCAATGTAGCTTTTGTCTAAATTCCCTAGTCAGATATTTTTATACCAGTCTTGCTGAAAATATCTCCCAGATTATGCACTGCTTGCCACGATCCATACTAGAAAACACTTTACAGTTCACCAGGTAAGATCAGCCAGGCCTGTGGTCATTATGCCAACCTAGGCTTAGTATTGCATTCAGGAAGATGCGCACAACAACATATCTGAGTTGATCCCAACTTTCTAAAAACAATATTCTACGAACATTTGTTCTAGACAAAAGGCTAGATATGATCTGAAATACTAGCTTGAAATATTTTATAGTTGTAAGTTGTAGTTGCCTTCACTTTAAAATGAATTCCTTAGTAGTCATTTAGCCAAGAGGTTGGTATACTAGGTGGTTATCAGTGAAATAAACTCAGAATCAGGGCATGCTCTTTGACAGCGATGTTTCCTATTCTGTATGGAAAAATGTGGCTCGCAAATCAGCCTTTTTCCACCTGTGACAACCCAAAGAGATTCTGCTGTCCCTACATTTCTATGAGAAAATAACCTTGAACCTCAAAGTTGTCTTGTCAGGGCTGGATTACTATAATAGTCTTGAACAGACCTACCAAATGCACCCTTCGCCAAGTTGCAATGAGTACAAAACCAGGCTGCTATCATGCTGCTGTGTCTGAATCTACATGATCACATGGGGTTTGCTTTCGGATCACTCAACCTGCTCCACATAAAAGAAAGGGCATCCTTTAAAACTCTCTGTATCTGTACCTTTTGACTGGAAACCTCAGGCCACCTGACAGAGGTCTACTGTTTATGAATGAAATGAAAAGAAAATGTATAAAGCGCAGTGGTTATCCTGAGGCGTCCCAGCGCTACAGACAGATGCGAGCTGATGAAAAAGGAAAGTTAATCGGGGTAGGAGAACAGTAGAGTTTTTAACTGTTTGCGAAAACAAAGGAGATTAGATTCTGATCGCATGTTAAGGGAGAGGGAATTCCAGAGTTTTGAGGCATTGTAAGAAAAGGAGAGGCCTCCACTTCTGGATTTTTTAATCCTAGGGACTGTGACCAGCGAGGAGGAAGCTGATCTGAGGTGTCTTACAGGGTTGTGAGGGGTGATCAGAGAATGGTTTATGAGTGGACCAGTTTTCCAGTAGGCTTGGTGGGAAGTACAAAGGGTCTTGAACTCGATTCTACGCCTTACTGGCAGCCAGTGTAAGGATCTATGACCAGCCTTTATTGGGATACGCCGGGGGATTTGGAGAAGAGTCCGGGCCGCAGCATTCTGCACCACCTGAAGAATGTTGAGAGTGAGTTGGGGGCACCAAGGTACAGAGCGTTTCCGAAGTCCAATCTGGATAGGATTAGGCTTGAACCATTATTTTCCTTGCTTCGAAGGGTAGCAAGGGGAGGATCTTCCGAATAGCCTATGAAGGCCGAAGCAGGTTGCTGAGAGTTTGGTGGCTTGGGCATTGAAGCTGAGGGTTTTATCGAGCCATATACCAAGACTCTTGATTTTTTCCTTGGATGATGGAGTCGCACCCAGGGAGGGAGGCCAGAGTAATTTGAGAGCCAATCGGGAAGAATTGCCTAAAAACAGTAGCTCAGTTTTATCACCGTTCAGTTTCAGGTATGATTGGGTCATCCAGTTTGAAACTTCTTCCAAGCAGGTCCTAAGGTTGTCAGGGTTTGTGTCAAATTGGTTGAGGGAGACCACCAGCTGGGTGTCGTCCGCGTATGTGATGATTTTAATACCGAATGGACGGACTACCTCAGCTAGTGGCCCCATGTAGACATTAAACAATGTGGGGCGCAAGGATGAGCCCTGGGGGACGCCACAAGGAAGAGATTTGCTTGGGGAGATGGAGGGACCCTCAAACACCTGAAAGGAATGGTCAGTGGGGAACGATTCAAGGCAAGAAATGGCCGTGCCCGAGATCCCAATGTTAGTAAGCCGTGAGAGAAGTGTGCTGTGGTTGACAGTGTCGAAAGCGGCACTGAGGTCCAGGAGGATTATGGCCGCTGATCCTCACTGGTCCAAGATCTTTCATGCCTCCTCCGTCACTGCCAGCAGGGCAGTTTCTGTTCCATGCCTGGTACGAAAGCCGGTTTGGGAGGCATCGAGTAGATAGTTAGATTCGATGAAATCTACCAGAGTGGTATTGGCGAATTTTTCCAGTACTTTGCTCATCCAAGGGAGCAGAGAGATGGGCCTGTAGTTTTTTAACTCGGACTGGTCGAGATTAGGTCTTTTTAGGAGGGCCCTAACCATCGCGCGTTTCCAGGGTGGTGGAACAACGCCTAAGCCTAGGGAGGAATTCAATAGGTTGAGCACGGTGGGGAGAATGGTGTCGTTGACCATATTCAAAGATCGTGGGGGAGCTGGGTCATTAGGAGAGCTTGATTTGACCTGAGATATTATGGAGTTTAATAGAATGGGGTTGAGCGGCGGGAAGGCTTGTAGGGTGACCGTAGGGTAGGTGTCAGAGGTCAGGGTAGTTGAAGATCGGACGGTGAGGGGAGGGGGCGGGAAAGCAGAATAGATGATTTGAATTTTGTTTGAGAAGAACTCTGCTAAATCGTTGCAGCGGGCTTGTGCATTGCCCGGGTCTAGGGGCTGCTCTGGGCACTTCAGCTGGGTTTTTGCGATCCTGTAAATTTATTTTGGTTTAGATGGCTCTGTATTGATTTTTTCTGCGAAAAAAATCGATTGGGCCGTTTTGATCTCCTTTTTGTATGCTCTGAGCATGAGTCTGTAGTTGTTTTTACTGACAATGGAGGAGTCTAGTCTGCATTTCCTTTCAAGGCGTTTGCACTTGGTTTTTAATTCCCGTAGTGCGGGTGAGTACCAGGGGGCCGTCTTGGAACTCCGCTTAGGATCCATGCCACTTAGGGGGAGTACCAGGTCTAAGGAGTTGGAGATCCAACGGTTGAAGTCCTCATTAGCTGAGGTAGGGTCTGAATTGTCAGGAGGTCTGGTGTTCACCAGAGTCAACCGCCAGTCATCCAACGGCAGTTTGGACCAATGAGCTTGTGAGGATGGAAGAAATTTAGAGACCGTCCAAGTGAAGGGAATCAACTAATGATCCGACCATGGGATTGGAGAAGGAGTATGGACAACCAGTTCCGGGCAATTACTAAAGATAGGATCGAGGAGGTGGCCTTTTAGATGAGTTGGATTAGTTACTAACTGGGTCAACTGTAGGGCAGCTAGACTGGCCAGCAAGTGACGAGCAGTAGGGTTGGTGGGGTCGTCAAAATGATTAAGATCACCCAAAAGGGTGAAGTTAGCTGGCGTGGTTGCTAGACAAGCTAGTATTGACGGAAGATTGGAGGTAAAGTCACCCAGGAGTCCAGGAGGGCGATATAAGCGGACTCCCGAGAACGTGTTAGTAGGGGAGAATTCTATAACAAATGAGACGCTTTTCACAGTCCGGAATAGGGTGACCAGAGCTACGGCACTGAAAAGTGTTCCGAAAGATAATGGCTAGACCCCCTCCCTTCCCGGTTTTACGGTCAAGGCGAGTTATCTGGTACCCAGGAGGGATGGCCTGAACCAGATCAGGTTCAGAGTCATTGGTGAGCCAGGTTTCAGTCAGAAAAATAATGTCCGGGCCGTGGTCCTGAATAAGCATGGGCTGAAAATCCGTTCCGCTTGCGGATTTTCGGTAAATTCGCAATCCGCGAACTCTCGCGAATTCACCGAAAATCCGCAAATTCGCACGCAGCGGATTTTTCTGCTTGGTGATACAATATTGCGGCGTGCGGCGTTCACTTACCGTCATTCAGCGTTTGCCGAGTTGTTTTTCTCGATATTTTGCGAGTGCTGCACCATTTTGGATCTTGCTGCGGGATCCCGCGGGAGTTTGGCGACGCATCGCGAGAGTTCGCAATTGTGAACATGTAGATGCGGCGGGAAGCTACAATCTCGCACTCGCAAAATTACAAAATTTGCAATTCTGCACAAGAAATCCACTAGCAAGCAGCATAAACCTTCTGAAAATGATGATTTTTATCAGAATAACTCCTCAGGTTGACATTTGCCTGCACTTTTTTGGATTTGAGGCCTTTTTGACTTTCTTTGGATCACTTTTGGATTAGAAATCAACTTTCACAAGTAAGTTTGTCTGGGGCATTACAGTTGCGGTTCTGCAGAAAAACGAGTTTTGCAAAACTGAAAGCACTCAGCAGGTGCAAAAGTTCACTCATCATTAGTAACCATTCCCTGTAGTGCTTCCTGAGGGGCCCCTCCAGAGTTCAGTTGCCTATGTTTGTTTGGGGCATTACAGTTGCTGTTCTGCAGAAAAACGAGTTTTGCAAAACTGAAAGCAGTCAGCAGGTGCAAAAGTTCAAACTCATCATTAGTAACCATTCCCTGTAGTGCTTCCTGAGGGGCCCCTCCAGAGTTTAGTTGCCTACTTGCAACTATTCTATGACCCTGCTCTGACCCTCACAGCAGGCTCATAGAATAGCTACAAGTAGGCCACAAAGGTCCTGGGAAAAAAAATTGCACTGCAACAGAAAGCAACTTACAGATAAGGAAGCAGGTGCCAGACTGGAATTTTGAAACAGTGACACATTAATAAATCAACCCCAAATTAATTCATGTCAGTTGAAGCAGGGCAGGTGTGCTTGCTTTTCCCCCCCCATAATCTACAGTGATGAATCAGAGGGTGGCAGTGATGTACCAGAGGGTGACATGGGTGAATCAGAGGGTGGCAGTGGTGAAACAGAGGGTGCTGTGAACCTGTGATGATGAACCAGACGTAGAAACAACAAAGTCGCGACCGTTGCGAGCCGACAAGTAAGTTCGCAATTGCGAACTGGTACAAAACCCTCACGAACTGGCAGAAACCCTTGCGAACACACAAAAAAAAATCCGCAAATTCGCGAGAATTCGCTGATTTTGCGGATTGCGAGTTCGCAAATACGCAAATTCGCGAACGCCAGATTCGCAAAATTCGCCCATGCTTAGTCCTGAATGAGAAGATTGATTTCTAAAGGATGCTTTACCATGGATCTACAGTTTAGAAGATACATCTTGTATTTTATTGACGGGGTTACATTAGGTGGCAGTCTCAAAAAGAAAAAAACCACACCCGGGGCAAGAGGACTGGGGGAAGGCTGGATCCCACGAGTGATCACAGGGTTTTTGGATGTTGGGCCTAAGGTCAAGGAGCTTCCCAGAGCTGTATGATATAGGGATTGGAGTGGAAGATGCAGGGTTTATGGCCCCTGGCCCCGGTCGGCTGCGGACGGGCGCAGACGGGCTTGCCTTTGGCGAGCCCGCTGAGCGACCGGCCAACTGCACCGTCAACCAGAAACTTCCCCTAAGATGGCGACTAAACTTGCAATCAGTTCCCCTCACAGCGCCTAATCGGCTGCAGAGGGAGAGGCCAAATGAAATATCAGGAAAGGGTAAGTGGGATGTGCAAAGTAAGCAAGCAGATTAATTAAAAACACACTTTTTAAAATTCGCTCTAAATGCTGCTCCCGGCTTCTGCCTCAGGAGAAATGCGCTCTGTCAGTAATGCGCGCGGGCTAAGAGGGCGACTTAAGTACTGACAGGGGTGGGAGCGGCCGGCCAACTGCACCGTCAACCAGAAGCTTCCCCTAAGATGGCGACTAAACTTGCAATCAGTTCCCCTCACAGCGCCTAATCGGCTGCAGAGGGGGGAGAGGCCAAATGAAATATCAGGAAAGGGTAAGTGGGATGTGCAAAGTAAGCAAGCAAATTAATTAAAAAACACACTTTTTAAAATTCGCTCTAAATGCTGCTCCCGGCTTCTGCCTCAGGAGAAATGCGCTCTGTCAGTAATGCGCGCGGGCTAAGAGGGCGACTTAAGTACTGACAGGGGTGGGAGCAGCCGGCCAACTGCACCGTCAACCAGAAGCTTCCCCTAAGATGGCGACTAAACTTGCAATCAGTTCCCCTCACAGCACCTAATTGGCTGCAGAGGGGGAGGCCAAATGAAATATCAGGAAAGGGTAAGTGGGATGTGCAAAGTAAGCAAGCAGATTAATTAAAAAACACACTTTTTAAAATTTGTGCTAAATGCTGCTCCCGGCTTCCGCCTCAGGAGAAATGCGCTCTGTCAGTAATGCGCGCGGGCTAAGAGGGCGACTTAAGTACTGACAGGGGTGGGAGCGGCCGGCCAACTGCACTGTCAACCAGAACCTTCCCCTAAAATGGCGACTAAACTTGCAATCAGTTCCCCTCACAGCGCCTAATCGGCGGCAGAGGGAGAGGCCAAATGAAATATCAGGAAAGGGTAAGTGGGATGTGCAAAGTAAGCAAGCAGATTAATTAAAAAACACACTTTTTAAAATTCGCGCTAAATGCTGCTCCCGGCTTACGCCTCAGGAGAAATGCGCTCTGTCAGTAATGCGCGCAGGCTAAGAGGGCGACTTAAGTACTGACAGGGGTGGGAGCGGCCGGCTAACTGCACCGTCAACCAGAACCTTCCCCTAAGATGGCGACTAAACTTGCAATCAGTTCCCCTCACAGCACCTAATCGGCTGCACAGGGAGAGGCCAAATGAAATATCAGGAAAGGCTAAGTGAGATGTGCAAAGTAAGCAAGCAGATTAATTAAAAAACACACTTTTTAAAATTCGCGCTAAATGCTGCTCCCGGGTTCCGCCTCAGGAGAAATGCGCTCTGTCAGTCTACCCATCGATTCTGATATAAAAGATTTGGAAGCTCCTCTCTTAAACACCAGAACCATCTGGAATATTTTACCCACTCATCAGAGATTAGAAATTGACTACATCAAATTCAAGACATCCTTGAAGACACATCTCTTCATCATGGCATTTGGGCAAACCTGTTGTTCTAAGAGTAGTAACAGGCTGATTTACACAAATCCTACTGGTCAGATGGCTGTGGCCAGACATCCCCTCTCTACCTGGTTTCAGACTGCCTCACTTCCAAGGCTTTGTTACCTGTACTAAAACTCTAGTGGGATTATTAGACAGCGAGAGGTACACAAGTGAGCCAAACTCCCTTGTATATCTCTTCTCCTCCCCCTCTACCGGTAAAGTCAACCTTAGTGCCTAGAAGCCACTAACTGGGGTATTTGAAGCCCTTTAGAAAAACCCCAAATACAATAATACCCGGATATACATTCGATCTTTAGGTTACTGCTTTACTCACTTGGATTAAGGTAGAAAGCTTGATGCATTGAGAATGGACAGATGACATTAAAAAAGGGCTTGTGCATGCACAGATATATACTTTTTCTGACCAAAGATTAGGGCAGTCTATCTTTCCTGCTCACTGGGTATATTTCCTTAACAGTAGATCTATGTTCTCATTTATGGCTTGTCTGCAGTCTGTTTGTGGGTTCTTCTTGAACTGGGCTAGCTGACACGGGGATTTGAACTGAAAGGGTAGGGGTGGCAATCGCTCTACAGTCTAGATACACAGCATATGCAGTCAACAACATGACTGCTTTCACCATGAGATCAGTGTTTGAGGCAAAATTGTGGCTGGTGGTTGCCCCCAGCTATACCTGTAAGACAATTTTCAACCCAGTAGGGAGTGCTACCAAATATATACTAAAGCAATCATATAGTCTAAAAATCAAAAAACACAGTTCGTCAAGATGGAGATATCTTAAATCAGTTCATTGATATACTAAACAAAACCTCTATCCCAGTCAACACGTTTAGCCCTGAGAAAGGACTTCATCAGGACTGTAAAGTAGATATATACAAAACCAAGTTAAAAAAACCATATAAAATACATAAAACCAAAACAATTCTTTTAGGCTAGTTCAGTGCTGTCTTAACTAGACAAACCAGGGCCTAGCAATACAGAGACACCAAATACCTTGTCCCATGTGTCTTCTTTTTTTAAGTTTGACGGTGATAGTGTGCCTTTCTATAGAGTTGTCAATAATAGCATAATATATTAGATGTTTGTGGTGATTGGTCCAGAGTTTAGTCAATGGGTATGGCTCTGAGACGTTAATGCAAAGCAAAGTAAATGTGGGACTAATGGATAGCAGTTCTTTGGTGGGGGGAAGGGTCAGTTGGTGGACTGAAGCCTAGGAATGTTCTGATTGGCTATAACCTTGACCAATGAAAAGGGATCTACACAAAAAATGCATGCAGCCGGCTATAGCAGGATATGTGAAATGGTGCAAACCATTTTTAAAACACAACATGGCACACTCCCTGTGTGCCATGCCAAGGTACACTGCATATATTAGGTGTAAGTCACCCATAAAACAGGCCTCAAAGCCCTAAGTCAGGGTGAATTATATTATATATGATGGCCTATCTGCATGAGCAGCAGGCACGGCCCGTGCCGGGCGGCATACTGGGGCGGTGACGTCAGGCAGGGGAGGGTCAGGGTGGGGGGTTGTAAAATGCGGGATATGGACCATTAGAGGTAAGTACCGAAAAAAAAAATCGTTGCACACGCTGCATCGCCAAATGTGATGCAGCGTGGGCAAAGAAATTTGTTATTTTTTTTCCGGTACTTCTAATGGTGCATATCTCGCATTTTACAACCTCCCCCCCTGACCTTCCCCTGCCTGACGTCACTGCCCCAGTATGGTTTTGTGTAGATCCCTTTGTGTGGCATAATATATGCTGCAGCCCATAAGGACCCTCTTTAGTACCCATGCCCTGGGTACCATGGGCACCTATTTACTAGAGATTTACATGGGTGTTAACATTCTTGCCAATTCGGTTACAATTAAACATTTACCTTGTTTTAAGGGAAAAAGTACTGGCACTGGGGGCCTGGTTAGCAGGACTTCAGGGCACTTTCTGTTGAAAAGCATCAGTACTAGGGCAGAATAAGAGTCATATCTGTCTGATAGTAGCCCCATATAAATTATTAGCCAGTACCTGTGAACAATCCTTTGAGCCAGACTATGGACCGCCATATGCACGTTTTTATGTCGAGCCTAATCAGTGCACATGCGCTGTCTGCAAGACCTGTATACAGAGTGTAATCCCGCCTGCTGCTTGTCATTCGTTCACTCCTATGCTGCTCTTGTTTCCTGGCTCCTTATTGGTTGCCGCTCCTGAAACATCACTTCCGCTTTATGGTAAGGAGCACCGGCCAACAACAATTTACTTATGCTACTAGCTGTTTAGGGGTTTCGTTTAATGACTACTTCTTTTCATTTGATAGTAGTGATATTATATCACCACAGTGCCTAGCACGGCACTCGCTTTCATTTGTATCACCATGGAGTCCACTTCACAGGCCGCCATTAGCATACATTTAATATGTACAGGGGCCGAGCTTCATGTTGTAACACATCGCCTGCTTCTATATCTTTATTTGTATAACCATGGGGTCGCTTCAAGGGCCCACGTGTTCATAAATTTTATATGCACAGGCGCCGCTCTTATTTTTATAAAATCATGAAAGCCAGGCCACTGAGGGAGGGCCTGCTGCCTATCCTTTCTCGCATATTAGTGCAGCAGCCTGGAGCCAGTAGCACACTGCACGACTTGGGATCTGCAACCAGCTACCCAGGGAGCAGGGTGAAAGTGGAAGGCTCACCTTCCAGGGTCCCCTGGATAACCACAGCCCAGGAACACCGGCAGAGGTAAGAGTGCAGCTTTGGGCATAGGGGCGACACGGGCATAGGAGCAGAGCAGGGGCAGCCTTAGGCATGTGCAAGCTGTGCACCTGCACAGGGCCACCAAACCCCAGGGGCCACCACATCAATATGTTTCCTTAATATAATAATCCTCTGAGGATGGATACATATTTGCGTAGAGGCCCCTGGCAGGGATTTGGCGGCCTCCGGCTCTGTCCCAGTTCCAAACACCCTGCCCCCCCCCTTCACTGGCCTCTGCGCTCCGCCCTGCCCGGACCCCCTCTTCCAGGGCCCCCTACCCACGCTCCCTGCCCAGGGACGCCATGAGCCTAGAGCCGCCCCTGAGCAGAGGTACTGCAGAAAGGGGTGCAGGCACCAGCTAATTCATGAGGCTTACACTGTGGTCTCCACTCTTAGCAGGGCCCGGTACCGCATCCCTCCCTCTTCTCCCTCGTTCCCGTTACACTGTCAAGCATGCTACTTACTGGTTCATGGAGGCACAATGTGAGGCTGAGTGCATCTCCCCTCTGCAGTCTCCCAGACTGCATGGAGCGGGGTAGGCGGTCACTTTCTACAATTATTAGGTATAGCAAATGACCCTCCTCCAATCCTGGAATCTTGTGAACACGTGTATTTTCTTATTTTAATATTGCCCGCTTTTATGTTTGTATTTGTTTTCCCATGCGCATAAATTTAATATGCATGGGCACCGCGCTTCATGTTGTAGCACTATACCCGTTGGCATGTTTTTGTCATTGTTCTGTGAGGATGAACATATAGATCCCTTGAGAAGACTGCAACAAGCAGCTTCTGGAAGGAGTTCGCACCAAGATCCTCTATTGCCTAATAACAGCACTTTCAAACATAAGACTCCTCTGCAAAAAGCCTCTTGACGTCTCTTCGAATGTATTGTCAGAACTGCAGTTTTTTGCCACTCCACATTCTCCAGAACCACATTGTTAGCCAGGTATTTATTTTTGGGAAGGCATTTGTGAACATCTGGTTAACAGAAATTCAGATCCTCAGTGTTTGATGTCTTTGGGAAAACATAATCGCCTTTTAAGTTGTAATGTTTGTAGTTTTATATGTAGTGTCCCAGTTGGAAGGCAAGACTTTATTTCTCTTGAAACTTGTAGCACATGTGCTTACTTCCCTTCCAATCACAGCCTGACTGTCCTCGTCACACTGTCCGAGCCCTTCATTTAACATTGATGTCTCCTCTGAAGAATGACCAATGCTAGCATTCACACCTTGGGCCTCATTTATGAGAAATGACGCACCGCTGCGTGAAAGCAGCGATGTGGCTTCCGATGAGCAGTTGGAACCGTGATCCCAGAGGGCAGGCCTTTCCGCCCTTGGGATTACGTTGCACGATTTTCGACATGGTTTCCATGCTGGCCTGTCCAACATGGACACCATGTCGAAAAGTGGTTTTGGGGGCTCACAGCAGGGCCCCTTTAGGTGCACAGCCTCCAGTTGGAGGCCGAGGGGGCACCTATGGTGTCCCCTTGTTGATCACTGCATCTTGTGGCAAGCACCTTCAGGTGCCTGCCATGGGGTGCAGGAATGAACAACACCTCCCATTTCTCAATGGGAGCTTGTGTTACGGCCGGTTGAATTGCCGTAACACGAGCTCCCATTCAGAAATGGGAGTATGCTACCGAACAGTGTTTGGTCGCATTGTAATTAGCAGGTCGGGATCATCGACCACAGGTCGATGATCCCGGGACCGAGACGGCATCCGCCCGAAATCGTAATCAGGCCCTTAGTCTCAAAGTCGCAGGTGGCGAAAGCTGATTCTCAAGGTACTTTGCCTCCTCAACTTGCCGGATGCTGCCTCCCTTATTTACATTAATACCCAATGTCAAACTGCCGTCAATACGTTTTTGCCCCTCCACTTGCAACAAACAGGGCTGTTTAAGGTAGCCCGCTTCTGTTTGAGAAATCGCAGCTGGTTTTGCGGGCACGGGCAGCACTGTCATATGACCCACTGTTCATGGAGGTACAATTTAAGGCTGAGTGCATCTCCCCTGCGCGGTCCCCCCGCCAGATGCTACAGAGAGGGGGAGGCGGTCACAGTTTACAATTAGCAGTAATGGCAGATAATCCTCCTCCAATCCTGGGATCTTGTGAGTGCATATGAATTTATCCTTGTTTCATTTTAATAACACTCCTTATATTATTGCGTCACAGTTCTTTTATGTTTCACCACCTTAAGCCAACCAAATCACTATTCTATTTAGACAATAGCACTACCATGTATATTTGTTGTCCCCTGCCCATGGTGCCTTTACTTTTATATAGCTGTCTACCTAAGCCAATAGGATCCCTCCGTTTGTATATCTGTTTCCCTCAGTCCAGAGGTTTCACTTGTCAATGTGTCTTGTCCCCACCTCTTCCCCTCTGCCCACCTACCTCCGCCCACCCCAGCTACTGGACTGCTAACTCTTACATCTCCCCCTTTCTTAATAACATAACAAATGAAAGGATTAGTCCATTTCTACAATCAGTCTCTTCGGGGGTTGCACGTGACGCCGAGGTCTCGCTGGTGTGGACACAATGTTCTCGGTGGATGGCTCCTTTGCCAAGGAATGCCCAGTGTCTGATGTGACAGGCTCAGGTTCGTCTTGACTCTCGGATATGGGGATTGTGGTCGTGCTTTCACGATTCTCAGGGGAACATTTCTTGAAGTGAGAAGCGTTGCGGGTGACTCGCCTATTTTCCGATTCTGCGGTCACCATGGTGCCCTTTTGTTGTACAATTGTGAGAGGCTCATCCTTGAAACGACAGTCAGTCTTTTGGCGCTGTTCTTGATTGACAAGGACTCTGTCGCCCTCTTTGAGGGATGGTGACCGGGCTCTTCGCTTGTGGTCAGCATACTCCTTCATCTTCTCTTTGCGGCACTGATCCGTTATGGCCATGTCTCGGTGCTGCTGATCCGAGAGGGGCTTCTTCAGTGCTCCGTCCCAGGTTGGGATCCGATTTCTCATTGTTCTCCCAAGCATGAGAGTGGCAGGGCACTGGCCCATAGTGGAGTGTGGAGTGGTCCTATAAGCGCACAGAACTTCATTCAGGGCTGACCCCAGATCTTTCTTCTCGGCGGTGGCTTGCTGGAAAGTTCTCTTGATGGTGGACATGAATCGCTCTACGGTGCCGTTGGCTTGGGGCCAGAGTGGTGTGACTTTGCGGTGTTGGAAGTCCATGTGCCTCGCAAAGTCGCTGAACTCGCGACTGTTGAACGGGGGTCAGTTGTCTGTCTTAATGATCTTGGGGACGCCCCATGTTGCGAAGGTTTCTTCAAGCACCTTGAGGGTGCAGGCGGCACTGGTGGATGATATGAATTGGGCCACTGGGAATCTGGAATACTCATCCATGATGACAACTACGTACTTCCCGGATTGCAAGGGTCCGTAAAAGTCCATGGCAACTTCTTGCCACACCCCGTCGGGTAGTGGGGTCATCTGCAGAGGTGCAGGTGGGTTGCTTTGGCTGGTCAGTTGACACGAGTGACAGTCTTTCAATGTGTCCTCAACCATCTGGTCGAGGGCTGGAAACCAGACACGCTCTCTCAGTGCCCTTTTTGTGGATACGACCCCGCGATGTCCTTCGTGGGCGAGGTCAATTACTCCTTGTCTCAGTGTCGCCGGGATGACTAATCTGTGATCTCTCAGGAGGAGGCCATCACTGGTTACGGAGAGTTCATCAGCGATGTGTCGGAAGGCCTGGAGTTCTTTCTTGATGGCAGGGTCCTCCTCTTCTTCCTGCGGGTGGTACCTCCATCTGTTGGATTGTATGCGCTTTAGTACTGCTTGCAAGATGTTGTCTTGAGTGGTTGCTTCCCGAATGGTGAGCATGGGGATAGCTGGTGGACGAGCATGACCAGTCACAAAGTGGATGTATTCTTCCGCGATGGAGGGCGCAGTCTCTGAGGAATCTTGGGGGTGGCGGGACAGGTAGTCCGCTGGATTCTCTGCCTTCCCCGGTTTGTGAATGATCGTGAAGGTGTACTCTTGAAGCCGCAAGCCCCACCTCTCAATCCTGGGGGGCATTTTGCACTTGGGATTCCCATAGATTGTGACAAGGGCTTGGTGGTCGGTTATGAGCGTGAAGTGTTTTCCGTAGATGAAGATGTGGAAATGTTCACACGCCCACACAACGGCCAGGCTCTCCTTCTCAGGTTGGGAGTATTTCTTTTCGGGGTCAGTCAGGCTCCGACTGGCGTAGGCGATGATTCGCCTCTGGTCCGTATCGTTGTCATATTGGGCCAAGATGGCTCCTAGGCCCACGGGGCTGGCATCAACGGTGATTTCAGTTTTTCTCCTTGGGTTGAAATAAGAGAGACAGTCAGCCGATTCCACTGCGCGTTTGATGTCAACGAAGGCACGCTCACATTCGGGGGTCCAATCAAAAGGCTGACCAGCTTTTGTGAGTTGTCTCAGTGGGTGACTCACGGTGGCGTAGTCACGAATGTAGCGGGCACAGTAGCTCGCCATTCCTAGGAAGGAACGTAGGTCATTGACGTCAACTGGGCTCTTGGTGTTGTTGAGCATGGCGATCTTGTCGGGGTCTGGTTTCATGCCACTGGACGAGAAGATGTGACCGAAGAATTTCAAGGTGGATTGATGAAATTCGCATTTCGCTTTGTTGAGGGTCAAGTTGGCGTCCATCAAGGCGTGGCAGACACGGTCAAGGGCGCTGTCGTGCTCTCGCATGTCAGATCCGTAGACTAAAATATCGTCGCTATAATTGAGGGCATTGGGTACGTGCTGGATGACAAGACGTATTGCCTCTTGGAAGATTTCAGCGGCTGATGATACGCCGAAGCTGAGTCTTTTATAGCGGAATAGACCAAGGTGCGTCGCAAAAGTAGTGATGGAACGTGAGCTGTCGTCCAGTTCGAGCTGATGATAGCCCTTACTCAAGTCCAGTTTAGAAAACACTTTCGCCCCATTGAGCGCTGTGATCATGTCGCTTAAATGTGGGCCGGGGTGTCTCTCCCTTTCGATGGCCGTGTTCGGCAGGCGCATGTTCACACAGAGACGAACCTTGTTGGGGGTCCCTTTCTTGGGAACAATGACCACCGGGGACACCCAGGGGGTGGGGCCCTCAGTGCGCTCGATGATGTCTGCGTCCAAGAGTTCTTGCAGTTCATCTTCAACTGCCGATTGTGGGTGGAAGGGCACCCGCCGTGGATGTTGGGCCACTGGCTTGATTCGTTCATTTACGTGTAAGTGAATTTGTCGGCCTTTCAATTTGCCCAGGCCCTGGAATAGTGATGGAAATTTAACAACATAGTCCGAGCTGTCGTTCACATTGAAGAGCACATGCACTAAACGGAGGCGTTCAGCGGTGGGGAGGCTCAACAGACAGTCAGCATCGGGCCCCTTAATGACATGGATGACTGCTGGGATGGAGATGTCGCCGTGCGTGAGGGTGGTATCGAACTTGCCGAGGCACGGGAGTGGTTTTCTCGACATCCAGGTGTACACACGGACAGGCGCGAAACGCAAGCGGGGTTTTGGGTCCATGCGTTCATGTTCGGCAACTGAGATGTAGTTGAGGGATGCGCCACTGTCCATCACGAATTTCGCTGCGTGGTTGCCCACTTTGATGTCGAGACGTGGGTAGCGTTTGAGCTGATCGTTGTCAGCGATGTTGACATATTCGGTGGTGTAGAGAGACCGCCTGGATGAGGATGATCTTGATTCTCTTGATGGAGAACGACGGTCCCATCTGGAGCGTCTAGATTCGTGGCTGGAGTGAGAAGACGCTGGAGACCGAGTGGAGTCACCCTGAACTGCTCTGATGTGGTGACGTTTGGTCTCAGATCTCGAGGGCCTCTGCTGGCTGTCTCTTCTGTCGTTTTCACTGCGTCTTTCTCTGTGATATTCGCTACACATGGCCTCAAAGTGATTGGACCGTCCGCATTTTCTGCAGCGTTGTCCCATGGCAGGGCAGGAGTCGATGTGAGGGTAGTCATACCCGCACCTGAAGCACCGCCTCGTGCGGTCGGGCCGCCGATCTCTCCTCTCAGGTTCCTTCCTTCTGTAGTCCGAGCGTCGCCTGGGCGAAAATCTAGATCGGCGTGACCTGTCACGCGGGTTGCCACGATGATCTTGTCTTCCATGTCGTCGGTCAGAGATGCGATTGGCATGTTCATTGCTGGTGCCGGGTCCAGTCTCGATATCCGCCGCATTTTCTTCAGCCTGGTCATACAGCCGGGAATTCTCCTCTATCTCCGCGAGTTCTTGCGGTTTCCTTAGTAGTCGTCGTCTCAGCGACTCCGAGTGGCACCCAGAGATTATTTGGGATTTGATGGCTGCATCGGGCGAGAAGTTCGTGAAGTCACAGTATTGGGACTGACGTCGCAGTCGATGTATGAAGGAGCTCAGTGGCTCTTCTTTGCCCTGGCGCTGTTGGTGGAACTTGTGTCGCTCGTAGTCGACATTCCTTTTGTGCAGAAAACGGGTATTTAGCATGCCCTTCACTTTGGCAAAAGTATCACCTTCTGCGGTTGGGATCTCTCGTACGATCTTGCTAATCTCACGCCCTCCTAGGTTGCGAAGGGTTATTATTTTGTCTTTGTCTGATTCTATTTTGGACCCTTCAAGGTAGTCCTCAAGGTCCTCTAGCCATTCCTGCCACTTTAGGCCCATGCTGCTCCCTGTTGTGACGGTTAATGGCTCCGGTGCTCGCAGATGCGTTCCTCCCTTGACTTCCCTTTGCGCGGGAGGGTTAGACATTCTGACGGTGGACTTACAGTGCTTGTTTGACTTCGGTTGCAGTTACTGGCGTTTTGTTTCACAATTGTCTGCTACAGCTACCAATGCTTGTTTATTTCTTGCTGTCCAGGTTCACTTGGTAAGATTCGCTGGGCTATCTTGTCCCGATTCGTCAGTTTGCGCTGCCAGTGCTTGTTTCTGGTCTTTGCCTGACTCAAAGATGGCCGCCGTCCATTCACGTAGGGTCTGTCTTTCAAGCTGCCTGACCTCAAGATGGCCGCCCCCTCTACAGCCCACGAGGTTTTCTCTCGCCCCAGGCACACACACACTCGGTGCTGCTGGACTCACTGTTGTGCTGTGGCAGGTCTCCACTCTTCCGGCGGGGTTTGGGTGAGTTTACTCTGCTATGCGTGGTTTGCTGGCCTCGCGCGCCGCACATCAGGCGGCAGGGCTTCACTTTTGCCGGCAGATTCAGCGCTGGCTTCGGACACTCTGCCACGCGCACTTGGGGCACTTCTCCCGCCCTCGCGGCGCTGCAGGCGTACTGGGGCAGTGTCGGAGTGAGCTTCCGACCCTCACTTGGTCCCTTTGCACTCCTGGTTTTCGCGCGTCCAGCGCGACCGGCGCTCCGGCGCTCTCACTTGGCGCCCTTTCTTGTGGCGCTTCTGCGCTCCCACTCAGCGCTCCTTCTTGTGGCGTTTCGGCGCTTGCACACTTCGCTTTCTTCTTTTCTCGACCCTCTTCCGCTGTCGAGGGGAGATCAGGTCGCTCCTGGGGGGCTCGCTATCGGCGCCGCAGGGTCTCGGTTGCAGCGGAGCTCTGGACGCTCCACGCTGCGGGACGGGGCACTCTCGGGTGGGTTTTGCTTCTTGCCACCCTTCGTCGCCAGTTGTAGTGTCCCACTACAAGGATACACGGACACAGGCAGGTTTGTTCTCAACTCTTTATTACCGTGTCCGTCTCGTTCCCCGTCCCTACACTAACTGACCCTTTCCTGTCTTGTCCCCACCTCTTCCCCTCTGCCCACCTAGCTCCGCCCACCCCAGCTACTGGACTGCTAACTCTTACACTGCTCTTGTTTCTATCCTTCTCTACCCATATGATACCGGGCCTTGTATATCTGCATTCCTGCACCCAAACGATCACTAAGCTGTTATATTTGCTTGATGCTGCTCATGGGATCACTACAGTATTATATATCTGCCCTCCACAATCATCAGCATTGCAGCACTTGTACATTTGTCCTCCACCCCTGTGGGATCCCTGCACTTGTATATTTGTCCTCCTCAGTCCAACAGATCATTGTGCGTGTTTGTCTGTCCTTATCTGTCACAAAATGTCTGTTAATGGACCTACAGTTGCAATACATATAAAGTTAATGTCAAAAACCATTGATGCCCAATTATAGTGGCCAGCATCAGTGAACAAAGATTTACTTGCCAGGCCTACTTCAGTTGAAAGAACCATGGGGCATATTAGCAATATATGGCGATAAATGTCGCAGAGCGTGCTTAGCGTTTTTTTATTTATAAAAAAAATTCCAGCGATAGAGGGGATATCGCTGTTTTCCATGGAACAACGCTGGTTTTCCAGTGATGTTCCATGGAAAACTGCGATATCCTTGATGATAGGGCCTGTGGTCTTAGCCACACAATCCACCCCCCATGTAAGGTAAGCCTTAGTCTGGAATTTAACAGACGTTAAATTTCAGCGGTAAGGCCCAGTTTGAGCCCAAAAAATCTGTGCTAAACCGGATGGGGCTTTGTTGTAAATACAGCGAAGCACCGTTACTGATATTTTATGATGTAGTTGTGAGGGGCACGACTAGCTTGCATCTCATTAGCGAGGTGAGGCGATATGGAACCGAGCGTTAAGGCAAGGAAACACGCGCTAGCTTGTCCTTGCTGATAGTGCGATACCATTATCGATGCTTTTCGGCTGAAAACGGACGCTAAATCGGCGATAATAGGCTTGATATTATCCCATCTAAGCGTAGTTGGTGATAATAACCATAGCTGGTGAATATCAGCACAGGGGTGTGGAATTTGTATCGTCCAACATCCAGGAAAATACAACATGTTTATTTTCATCACAGGACAGCCCCCCAACCCCCGCCCCCCGCCCCTTCACCCCCTGCAACCAGGCCGGACGAGTACCCCTGGCAAAGTGCTCGGCCGGCCCCCTGGGGGTGCAACCGAGCTCTTTGTCAGGCCGCTTTTCGGCCGATTTTGTTACAGGGCCGATTTTGCAACTATGCTGCAAAAAAAGCCCTGTAACAAAAACGGCCCCCAGGGCCCAAAAACCGGCCCCCACCCTTGCGGTGCACCGGGGGATTGCCCGGTGCCCGCAACGGCCAGTCCGGGCCTGCCTGCAACGCAAACCCAGTGGCTGGTACTTTACAGCACCACAGTATGGATCTGTCAAAGAGGATTGTTTCCTACTACAGCAAAATTTGTGTCCCTATTTATTAGTTAAACTTGTATATATGAATATATGATTCACTCATTCAAAGCCTTTCCTTCAGGGAGGGTGTTCTGAGTAAATGATATGACCGCAGTTGGCATTTCTACGTTAATATAGCTATAGCTTTAGTGTACAGTTCCTGTAAAAGCTTATAATATGGTATCACGTGCACTTTTTCATTAAATTAGCACTCCACAGCATTCCAAAAACTATTTAAAAAAACATCTACTTTTACAAATGCGAGACCTATTGTATTACAAATGCGTTTGCAGTATGCGCACACATATTACTTCTCATGGTCAAACCTATTTATGATAAATTGCACACGGTGGCGCTGTTGCGAAGCGTGAACTAGCTTAGCCTGTTTATACATCTCTGCAAATATTCCACTAGTTGGATTTTTAAAGTGTTTGCTTTTAAATTGCTCAGAAAAGATAGAATACCGTTTTCCCTTTTTCGTCTGCCTGGATTTTAGGTGTGATCAGGTAAATCTTTTTACAGGCTGTATTTAGACTTGGCAATTATATTACCGAAAGCAGCATGAAATAGTAACGGGGAGGGGTAATTTAGTGTTCGCAACGTGTAACAGGCAGTGAACAAACGCAAGCAAATATTAGTTTAAATACCACTCGAGGCAAGCCTTTCGGTGTAGAAAACTATGTGTTACACTTGTTTCCAAGGAGACGTGATGGCGTAATTTTTATGTAAAGTCGCAGGCTCTATATACAAAGATGAGGCTCAAGATTCTTCAGATACATAATTCTGTATTCATTCTATCTGCACTGACCCTTGATAGGGCGAGCAGTAGGAAGAGGACAACACGATCATTGATATGCCTTATTAAGATTTCAAATAACAATAAAGGCTTCCAATTCAATTTCATAGAAATGCACAAGACCAGGAAGTATGAAGACATTCTCCCATTTCATCACACAATAAATACAATGAACAGGAAGAAAAGCACATTTTTAAAAAATGGATAGGCTTTACTGTGTCTCCCCTCTCCTTAGCCCACACCCTTCCTTTTCCTCCACTGGACATACAGTTAAACGCAGTATGAAAACTATATTTTATAGCAAACGACCACAAAAATATTTGGGCCGAAATGGAGAAAAAGAATTCCACACTAGGATCCAAACATATTTATACAACGTATAATTAATAGGTAGGGATCCAAACATATGTTCCCATCGTATAATTATTAGGTAGGGGTGGTCCAGAAACTGCCTGTGAGAGGGTGGCCTGGTATCTGATGTCCACTAATGTAAGTGGGCACCCTACACCAGTCCAGACAACCCATATGGTGATTTAAGAGGTCTCAGACAATCTTAGAAAGCTATCCAAGTGGTAGTTGTGGAGAGGAGCCTTCAGGATTAGTCTTGAAGGAGTGTAAAGTAGCTTGTTTTACCAGAATGCAATCTTATAGTATAGATTAAATCAAAAGAAACCACACAAAGTATGCATACAAGTATGTATTTATTATATAACACTCTCTAGTATGTTACAGTATCTCCCACACGGAGGTAGACACAAAGCACACAACACTTTAGCAAATAAATCACAGTAAAAAGCACTAATGCACAGTGGACCCCGGAGGGGAGGCGGGCGTGGGGGCAACGGGGGGGCAAGAACAAACCATGACTAAGAAAGTGGTATAAGAACCCCGACCCCAGTCAGGAAAATGTCGAGCGGACGTAGAATTGCTGGGGACCCACCGAACCACCCAAGATAAGTAGATAGGGACCCCATGGAGAGCGTGTGCAGTGTGGGAACACGACTGCGTACTCCATACAAGTTTATGTGCAAGTCACGGTTGGAATTTCAAAGATTAGGGACCCTTCCCACTGGACCCTGAAGAAACCCTGTGGAAGACAGAGGTGGGTGAGCACCCCACCCGTAGATACCGTGGTACCCCAGTTACCTATCCCGGGGAAGCAGGGTGCATAGGTGTGAAGTGGTGTTGGAAATCACAGTCAACCCCAATGGACGACTTCAAGAAAGTGCTGCTGCTGGAAGAGGAGAAAGTGTCCGGAGCAATCCAAATGTGGATTTTCGAAGAGGAGTACCTGAAAGCAGAGGGGACAGTGTCTATGTCACTCAGGAGTGACCAGGAGACTTTAAAGATGGATTCCCTCCGATGTTGGGTGCTTCAGGAAGGATGACAGTGACCTTGATTCTGCAGCTGCGAGGACCAAGAGGCACTGAGGACAACCAGGACCCGGATACAAGCTGTCCCATGAAGGATGTTGATTGCTGAGGTGTTGGTGTCCGGCAGGAGCACAATCAAGCCTTGGCAAATGCAACCCACGCAGGAAGTCAAGAAGGTGCAGGGTTGGGACCAGCAAGGTCCAGCGGACTCTCCACAAGCAGGGGAGTCAGGACAGGCCCGAGGACTCAGGGAAACCCAAGGAAAACAAAGGAGACCCTCAAATGTACCCACAGGCTGGAGGAACTGGAGTTGCGAGAGGACCTCGAGCAGCTCCCCAACAGGAGCAGGCTACAGTGCCCACAAGGCGGTGTGGCTGAAGATCTTGGTGAAAGAATTTGCCAGAGGTTGGGGCTGCTTGGAGCACAATGCACTTGTCGTAAAGTTACCAACAGGCATATGCACTTGCAAAAGTATGCAGTGCACAGGGGTTCAGTTAATTCAGCCCCGAGGTATTCTGACCTCAATCTCGGTGAGAGGACATCTTGGGCCTCAGGAGATGTGAAAAACTACCACTGTGTTGTTGAATCCTTCATTGTCCGCAGGAGCTCAGGATCAGCAGGCCGGTTAGCAGTGTTGAGGTGCCTGCGGTCAGCAGTGTTGAGGTGCCTGCGAATGCAGGAAAGTGACTCCTTCACTTCTTTTTTGTTGTTGTTTATTTTTCAATTGTATAGCCACAAATAGAAATAAGTTGCATAGACAAAAATTCATAAATAATATACCAATAGTGATCATAGGCAGGACAAAGAACATATATTGGCTTAAACCGAGAAAAAAAACATAACAATTTGGCCAATTCAGATACTTTTTGATACTGTTATAATAACAAAATACTTTAAACTCTCAGTCCCATTGAAGGCAAGACCATATCCTTTTAAATTTAAGCCAAGACCGAGGGCCTTTAACTTTAGCTAATGCCAACTCCATTTCATAGATTTCCCTTAGTAAGGCCCAAAATTCATTAATACTTGGACTCCTGCTCTGGAACCAAGAACAAGCTATACATAGACGAACATAGGCCAATATAATAGAAACTTAGGACTTAGTAAAACAGCCTAACTCTGAGAATATTCCCAGCATCAGCTCTTTCTCGGTTACTGGATTATCATACCCGGCCCAGACTGCAAGAGCGAGGGTAATACCAGACCAAAATGCTTTCAGTTTAGGACATGTAAAAAACATATGATGCAAATCTGCTGCAAATTCCAGGCATTTCGGACAGTATGATTTAGTGTTGTTTGAGCTAGAAGCCCATTTAGAAATTCGCTCCGCAGTATAATAAAGCATAAAAATTTATCTCACTTGCTGGAGCTTCAAATTGACTTTTGTTACTGCTAAATCTATTGTTTCTAGAGATTCGTTCATCTCCTCTTTAGTAACATTGCAGATAAAAATCCGACTTAGTTTAGCTGCTATCTGTATGCCCCTCTATAAGTTTCGGATACGTTTTGCCGATGACACCTCATTTAGTAATACCAAAAAATGCGAACAAGACCTCAGAGAGGCTAGATAACTCTCTGATTTGCAAGTACTTATAAAAATATATTTGTAACAGACCAAATTCTTCCGTCAGGGACTGGAAAGATCAGCAACCCTGTCCATCGCATAGGTGACCCAGCCGTTTCACGCCTTTATGTTACCATTCTTTTCCGACATGGTCTTGGAATATACTAGGCAATAAAGGATTCCCCCATAATACAGTATGCACATGCAAATCAGGTAATTCGTAGGTCTTAGAAATTTCGCGCCATAAATTAGTTATGCCCCTTACTATCTTGAATCGCACCCTCTTAAAGTAATTCGGATCAGATGTTTTATATAGTAATACCAGAGTCGTATCCACCAGCCAGATGATATGAGAGCTAGCTGGCGCCGGCTGCAAGTCCTTTGACTAAACTCTGTATTTTCCCAGAAAATGCAGCCCAAACGTATAATTTCAAATCTGCAAGTTTGAAACCACCCTGCTTGAATGATAATTTTAAATATCGTAAGGCTCTCCTGGCACGCCGGTATCCCCAAATAAAACTACTGAGAGCGCTATCCAAGCGCTTAAAAAAGGTCTGGGGCACCCTCAGAGGGAGAGTACGGAAAAAATACAAAAAGTTTGGGAGGACATTCATTTTAACGACGTTACATCTCCCATATATGCTTAGGGGGAGCCGGTGCCAGCATTGCAGATTCACAACTACTTTCCTCAACAAAGGTTCATAATTCAATGAAATATTATCACTAACTTGACAACTAAGAGAAATTCCTAGATTCCTAGATTCCTAGATATACTGCATTCTTTTTGACGCCTACAGTCAGTGGGAGATGTTCGAGTTGAAAGTTCAATAGTGTCTGTGTTTTGTTCAAGTTAAGTTTATAGCCGGAGAAAAAGCCTCAAGAGTTATAGCGGACAGAGCATTTACCGGCTGACTCGAAAAAATGGCAATATCATCCGCATATGCAGTTAGTTTAAGATCCATCCCATTTAAAGTAGCCCGGATTATATCTGCACTAGACAATAGATGCTTAATAAATGGCTCAATATAAATGGTGAACAGCAGGGGGAGGGCAGACAGCCCTGCAGCGTACCCCTAAGGACTGCGAAGCAAGCAGATGATTGGGCGTTGAGCTTGATTGCAGCTGTTGGGATCCTATATAGCCTTTGTACTGCTGAGATGAACCTTTGATCGAGGCCCATAGAAAACATCGTTGTCCATAGAGCACCCCAACTTACTTGATCAAAGGCCTTCTCGGCGTCCAATATTAGCATCCCCAGCTTCTCGCCTAGTAGTCCCGAAACATCAAATGCCGCAATCGCGGTATTAATGTGTGCCGCCGTGTCTCTTCCGGGGACAAAGCCGTTTTGCTGTTCTGAGGCTAATCGATGAATGATGGGGACCAGTCGCGTAGCGAGGGTTTTAGAAAAAAGTTTTGAATCAGCATTTATCAATGCTATTGGCCGGTAAGAGCTCATTTCGTCTATAGGCTTCCCCTTTTTAGAAAAAACAACAATAATCGTGCCCTTCCAAGAAGGGGGAACTTCATCGCCTTTCATAATTGAATTACAGAGCTTGAGGTAGATTGGGGCTAATGTAATTTTGAGAGCTTTATAAAGTTCCAGCGGAATCTTATCCTCCCAAACTGCCTTGCTAGCGGGCAGAGCCTTAATTGCTTCCTCGACCTCCCTAACCCCGACATCTTTTTGCAGAGGTTCGGAGTGTAGAGAATTCAAAACAGGCATTGCACACTCCTGTATGTAAGCTGAAGAGATTTGTTGATAAAAATAACCAGTCACTGTACAGGTGGGACCTTTGTTGTGGGCCTTGAGACCTTTGATGTGGTAAAGGAAGGTGGCGGAGTAATGCCGCTCGCCTGAAGACGCTCTCCATGCCTCCTCCGTTGAACCTCCAGTGACCCATCATCCTGTATTATCCCGCCGGTCCCACTGCCTCGGATCAATGCAAGTTACGGCTAAGGTTTGGACCAGGGTCTGCGGACTCGATAATTCTCTCGCCTCGGTGCCCACTCTGATCAGCGATCACACTCGGCAACTCTGGGCATTAGCTTGCCTCATCTTCACTAACGGCCCCACCAGACCGCCGGGGATGCCTGGTCTCACCCTGGAGATACCCATTAAGGGACCATCTCTCAGGGAAGCCAGGAAGGATTTCGCAGCGGTCGAAGCGCCTTGGGACCCTCCGGGTAAGTAGTGCGCTATATAAATGCCTATACATTACATTACATACATTACATACTGATATGGATACAGCAGGCTGCATACCTGAGCGCCGCCCGTTCACTGCACTCTTCAAGGAGCCTTGACCCAGCAAATGTGCTGTATTTCTTCTGCAAGTAAGGGGATCTCTGCGTGCCAAACCAAATGGTGGATTTCACGGCCGGCTCTGTCCTGGGTATTTCTGACTCCCCTGAAGCCGCGAACGCCACACTCACTGGTCAGGTGCTTTGCGCGATTCTCCAGTTTTGTTCATCTCTCAGCTGCACACTCAGCGGGGAGCTGTGAGCTGTTATGCCCCACCACATATGGCCAAAGGACGGTGCAATCAAAACACAAGCGCGATTTGGAAAACCGTAAACAAGGACAAGTATGAAGAAGGTAGCGGCGCAGGTGAGCCGAGCCTTTTTAATTCCTCTGTTGACATTCATGTGGTCCATGCTGATACTATCATTGCTACTGGTTCTAGGGTCGGGTCTGGAATAGGGTCACAGCTTGGAAAACCAATTTTACAGTTACTTCAATCCGGGAAAGCAACTGAACTGCTTAGGTTATGTGGATCTGAGAACTCCATCCCGGATGTTGTGAGGACCGAAGTGCTGAATGCTGCAATACTGGATGTTAGAGGTGGCGAGGTTAGCCCGGACAGCACTAGGGGCATACTTGCTGCGCACCATGTTTCTATACTACAGGAAGTCAGAAAAGCAACTGATTCGGTAATTAGTTCAGCTGGCGACTTTGCACCGGAGAAAGTTGGCTTTATGGGTACGAGAGATCGACATACAGACAGTCTAATGGATAAAAAGATGAATAGCCCTGCAACAACTACTGGATATGTTGATCTAACTTTGAAGGAACGCACTGACCCCATTGTGCTCCCTGATCAGACAATGGGGGAAAAACGTCAGGTGGGTAACAGTAGCGATACTAGTAATACTAGCAGCGGCTGGGGAGTCATTCGTCCTGGATGGCGACTGCAATCCTAGCAAACAGGGCACTGCGCTCATAATCTCACCGATACCTCTGTCGATGTTGTCTCTAGTGCAGGGCTGGTTTGTCCAAGTTGCGCTGCAGTGGCACCAGCGGCTCCAGATATGGAATGGTTTAATATGGCCCAAAGTTGGGAGGACAACCAAGACAGCACCCCTGGCAGAGGGGGGACGAAAAATGTAAGAGTTAAAAGCCCCAAAACTACCAAGACATGCAAAGGTGGTACAGTTGGGAAAGGCCGCTGCGGGGGGAGTAAGGCAACAAGTGATCGATGCAATGGGGCGTTTAAAGGAGGTTTCAACTAGTACTGCTGAGTCAGGTCCAGGGGTCAGTCCCTTATGGAAATGGGTGTCTTTGAAAGGTGAAGTTAAAAACATCATCTCAAGGCTATCCAATGTCAGCAGTACAGCAACCACTCCTACAGGACTATCAGAGGGAGTTAGAGCCGACACCGATCAGGCAGACGCCAATGAAAAATCTGCATCTGTCATTAGCAGCCGCCTCCCAATATCTTCATTCTTCTCCACAACAGCAAATTCCGTAGCGCTACTATCACCGGTAACTTAGTCAGGACCAGGTCCTGTAGCTAACAGTCTGGAGCATACAGGAGAGGAGCCGTGATTGTTCAACGTCATGCAAGCACTGTATGCTCAGAGAGCAGAAGCTCAGGCACACTTTAAATAGGCTAATGCCGATAGTAGAGAGATTAAGCAAGCCTTGGCAGAGGTAACATCAAAGGTCAGTCTGCTCTTTTCCGAAGTGACGGATCTACAGCAGCGAGTAGCCGCGGTGGAAGAATCTAATTCTTAAACAGTTAATCTGGCGAAGACTCAGAACTCCCAAATGATGTTAATGCAGTCTAAAGTCGAAGATCTTGAAAATCGACAGAGGCGTCAGAATTTACGGATCTTCGGCATTCCAGAAGGAAGGGAAGGCAGCGATCCACGGATTTTTATATTTAAACGTTTGCAGGTGGCCTTTCTGGATCTTGGAGACTGAGATATGGACACTCAAGTGCAACGCACACATAGATTGCCACTATCAATCTCCCAAGGCAGCCACGCCAAATCCAACTTTGTTAGAGCTATTCTAGTCTGGCTGGGCAACTTTTTGCTACACCAAGCTATATACTTCAAAGCGTGCCCATCGTTTCCAGTTAGGGTGGATGCAATGTCTATTTTTGTGCGGTCGGACTTGTGTAAGGTAACAATAGACAGACGATGGAAGCTTCACCAGCTAATGGATCCTCTCAAAACTGTATGTTCACAAGTGTTCCTACAACAGCCGGCCCATCTCAAGATCATAAAAGACTGTCGACGACAGTTCTTCTTTAATGAGCAGGACGCTAAACAAGCTTTCTTAAAATGGCAAGCTACCGGCAAGGAATGATTTCTAGTTTTTGACTTAAGGATTATAACGATATAAGAGAGGTCCCTCCCATCTCTTTCTTTTTTCTGCAGATACAAGGCCTAAGATTTATGACTCTAAAATTACTCTAAAATCGGCTTCTGTTTCATTAGATATGAGATAAAAAATAATATTGGTGGGCTGGGCTGCGTGGGTATGATGTGGTCATGGGGTTGGTGGTGTGGGGATCGAGAGGGTGTCTTCAGTCTGCTGTCAACATGGGACAGCAAGGTTGGGGGCGATTCCTTTTTGTAGGTACTGGGGTGGGGAGGGATAGGGGGAAGAGGAAGGGGAGGGGGTTTCGGGAGAGGGGACTTAATAAAGCCACAGTTTAATGGATTTCACATGGGCAGAACATTGGGGGAAGGAACACGCATCTGGGGTGAGGACGACGGGAACGAGTTTACATTTATTATCCGATGTCAGAAATTAAATGTATGTGTTGGACTGTAGCCGGACTCAATCAATTTGGCAAGCGACGGTTAGTAGCGGAAGAGCTGCGCGTATTTAAGCCCCACCCATATTAGGGCTGGCAGAAACACATATCGCATACAAAGACAAAGCTCTGTTAAAGCAGCTGGGGTACGACGTTATTGTGTGTACGTCGCCAACTATTTCTTTTCGAGGGGTGGCTTCATTAAAATTTAGTAGATGCAGGGCTGTTGTCCTTCGATCAGCTGCTGTCCTTAAGGGGAGATGGGCTATTTCACAAATGACAATTTGTGGGTGTAAGTTTACAATATGTATGGTATACGGCCCGAAAATTGATTGCCCGGATGTTATTTTTCATTTGAGTTCTGACCTCCTCGAGTGGTCTGGCGAAAAGATTGTGATGGGAGATTTTAATTGTATTCTGGATAGAAAGATCGATACCACCAACGCTACTGCATGTTTCAGAATGTGCAAAACCAGGGCTGCAGTTTTAGAACTCCTCCATTTACACCAGTTGGAAGATTCATTGAGAAGGCTATTTCCAAACATACCAGGTTATACTTTCTACTCTGCACCGCACAGCACTATTCAAGGATTGACATGATATTCGCTGATCGGGCTTTTTTGGAAAACGCATTCTTTACGGTATGTCCCAAAATTACATCTGACTACAATCCGGTCATGTTAACAATGCAGCAGCAATCTAATGCTCAAGAACTTACTAGGGAACTTACTTTTCCTAGACATCTCCTCAGTAATTCGGACTATTTTGATTTTATAAGAATTACACCAAAGGAATACATTGATAATAATCGGGGAACGGCTCCCATTGCCATTGTATGGGACTGTCTAAAAGCCTGTGTAAGAGACGCCACGCTGCAATATAACATTGAACAAAATCGACCGGGCTTCCTCCAGCTGGAGCAAAAACAAGAACGCTGTTTAGACTCTGAGCGCCTACATGCTACAGCTATTGCTTGAAAAGTTGTTGCTGAACAACTAATTTATCAGCAGGTTATCGAGGCTCGAGCCAAGATTAAGAGAAGGCTAAGGGACAAAGTTGCAAATAGCTATCTCAAATTTAGAACAAAACAGTACGAATACAGCGAAAGAGTGGGTTGTTTGTTGGCTAATCAAATAGCAGGCCACAGGGCTAAATCATGTGTCAAATCAATCAAAGGGGTAGATGTTTTGGTTTACACAAGATCTATGGATATTGTGACTCCTTCACTTCAAGGGAGACTATCTTCAAATGTCTTGGATGGTCCACAGATCCTGCACTGACCCTGTATGGTGCACAGGCACAGACAATGCTGCAGACTGAAAGGGACACGAAGTCAGGCCCAAACGAAGACCAGCGAAGTCCAGAATGCTCAGACGGTAGAAGTGCAGTGGTTTCAGTTCTTAATATTGTCCATGATGAATCTAGGAACCTACACCCAGGTAAGCCCTTAAGTACCCTAAGCAAAGGATTGGGAAGATTCAGGGGACCCTCTCAGGGGAGAGTCTGGACAGGGGAGAGATTACTCCCATGTCCTATGTCCAGTTTTCGCACTAGAGTGGGAGCCAAAGGCTCCCAGGACTGGTTTGAACTGGACTATGCACAGGGACACCAAATGTGCCCCTCATGCAGACTTTCAGGCGCTGGCAAGCACACCCACCCAGCCCTAATACACTAAATCTTGTCTGGGAGGTGGTCATACCTCCCTGTGACAGGATGCTTATTGTTCTGCCTTCCCCACTTGAGCTTGGCTCAGCAGCAGGAGGGAATAAATGTTGCTCTGGTCAACAGCAACCATTTTGTGCTGTCTGGGACTAGAAGGCTGGTACCAGTAACACTGAGAGCCTAACAAAGGGCTCTCCCAGTGCTTGGAGTCACTGGGCCCGATTCACAGAACTAACTTAAGACAAAATCCTAAACTTACTACCATTTTCGTATTCACAGACGGCACTTACTCATTTTGGTATTCACAGAAGGCACTTACTCATTTCGGTATTCACAGAAGTTAGGCGTCCTAACTTTAGGACTCCTAAATGTCTTCTGTGAATACCGAAAGTCTTAAAATTAGGATTTTTCTCAGTTTAGTAGTAGTAAAGTTTGGACTACTAACTTTAGGACTCCTAAATGCCTTCTGTGAATACCAAAAGTCTTAACATTAGGATTTTTCTCAATTTAGTAGTAGTAAAGTTGAGAAAAATCCTAATTTTAAGACTTTCGGTATTCACAGAAGGCATTTAGAAGTTCAAAAGTTAGGAGTCCTAACTTCTGTGAATACCGAAATGAGTAAGTGCCTTCTGTGAATACCAAAATGAGTAAGTGCCTTCTGTGAATACCAAAATGGTAGTAAGTTTAGGATTTTGTCTTAAGTTAGTTCTGTGAATCGGGTCCATACTTCCCACACTGTGTATGATGTGGGGGTATGATTCCAACATGTTTGATACCAAACATGATAGGATTCATTGCAGCCGTTTTCGAGATGGTAATCGTGCGGTCATGCAATGCCCCTCTATATAGTATATGGCTGCATTACTGACAGCCCAGTGGAATGGACTCTGTACTACATCCTACACTCCCTCCAACACATTGTCAGTATAATCAAGTTTTTGAAAGCTACCTCCTGTGTCTATGACGCATGCTCCATTCAGTTACAAAGACCCTGACCACCAGCTCCTCCATCACATTGTTTGTAATGGCTGATCCATTGCCGTTGGCCGACGGGAGCACTCCCTCCTGGTGTTGCGAACAGCCGTTGGCCGGCACAGCCCCACCCACCCTTTAGAACGCCAGCACCGCAGCGGAATTGCCGCCGCGGTTAAGGCGTTAAGCATGACGGCTTGACACACAGCACAGTTTATTTTATGGGACTCAATAGTGTACAGGTGTTGGGCAAGTATATAATGGTACATAATTAACAATAAGCATAATTTGTATTCACACTTGAATCCTGTGCCCGCTTATGTGATACTCTTGCCTTTAAAACAATTTTTGCTATCCCTTATTTTGGTGCCTATCCTTGGCTTATGCTAACTAGGCCGCAGCTAGGCCTCAACATCATCTTGTTCAAAACCAATGTCTCACCATGCACTGTTTATTGTGTAGGCTACACATATTCAAGCAAAGTCATATTTGTTTATTTCCAAATGACATTGTTCTTGAAGAAGACTTTCAAGCTTGGGCTCAGTAATGTTTCAACCTTCAAGGTTTCTTTCCCCAGCACGCTGCATATCATTCATTCACAGTAGTTTACTGTTGTTTTGTGACTCATTTGTTCTGACTTCTCGGGTGTTATTAGCATAGAGGGGGCTGAATCATTATTCATGTAGTGTGATAGTGCTTAGGTGGTAACTCTAACTCTATGTGCCACTGTATGAAGCTTTTCATTTTGATGCTCTGATTTGCTGAAATTGTAATTCTTTTGCTCACACTATGGTTAATGTGCAGTTTTCATGATATTCTATGAGAAGATTTCCTACATAATCCCTCCAATGTTGAGATGAGCTAGCATCTTTTGGGTGCTAATAGGAATGCTGTTCGATTTCTTTCTGATTTTGCTGCTCATTTGAGACTTTGAATATTTTTGATTTTGCTTATTATTTTGTATTGTCCTACTGTTAATAAATAATCTTTAGACGGTTATAATACACAGTACAAATAGATACAAAAAAATACATTTATTTAAATGTATCCAGTTAAGAAGGGTAATTAGTCACAAACAATAAAATCACATCCTAAAAATATATACATTAAAATCACAGTTGAAAATGTAGTAATCATCGATATAGCGAAGGTACAATAACATTTTATAAACCAATGTGGAGACAGGGTCTCAGCCACAGTCAGAAAATTATTACTCCTCATATACTAACTACAAGGTGCATCCCATATTAAGGTTACATTTGCCACAATTCGAGTCACATTCATCTTAGAAACCCAGCTGACACCCACAAGTAATAATGGCTGATAAGAAACATGCAACAGAAAAGGCTATACGTTAATTCGCTAACATCTGTAGAAAAAGAATGTCTGGTCGGACCTATGTAAAGCCTTTCTCTCTCAAAATTGGAAGAATAAAAGCCTTGTGAGGACCAAAATAAAATTTGCAAAACATCACAAAATGTAAGAGGGTTTGTGGAGAATTTCAGGTGCAAGCACAATGCCCTGAGTTTCTCGCAGCTATGGGTACACATACAAGATATTGCACCAAGCTGAGTCTAAATCGTGTTAACAAGTACCGATGATAGCTCTTCCTGACAAATAATAAGTATGGTTCTATCCTATAAAAGTTTTCAAAAGTGCATGTGCTCTGATAGAGGGTTTGGTTAATTTATTAAGTTCCCTATTGGTTTCTCACCATTGCCAATAGTGCGTGCAGGTCCATACTAAGTCAGCTCGAAGGTCTCCTGCCTCCCCATACCAGAACAACTAATTTGGATATATGTAAGCCAGTTGATGGTCTGCCATCCATCCCGAGATAAGCAGTCCTTCAGACTCAACCTATTAAGTTTACATTCTGGGGTCATCCATATGGTGATCTATTTTTTTAATTGTCTCAGAACAATTATGTCCGACGAAAATCTTAGGCGTAGATTATGAAGGACAATGAAGGCTGGGGTACTCATAGGAGTTTAAATACCCCATATATTGGCCCCATATACTAGCTTAGATACACATTTAGCGCTGTATATCTGTAGCACGGCCCCAACAGTTTTCTTACCTAACCTAGCAGAAAAAGCCACTACAACCTCTAGAGTGTGGTGGGAAGAGTTTCTGTTGGCCTCCAAAAGAGGAGACCAAGAGACCCTACTACAAAGATGACACCCAGATATGTAAATTAGCTCACTTTCTCCAATGTGTGCTCCATCGCAGAGAACCTCCTGCTCTTAGTTGATTTAGGCCCAGAAATTAATAAAAATGATTTAGATAAGTTGGTCTAAAAATATAGCCTCTGCATGTAGACCACAAAAGAGTCTATTAAATTCTGAAGGGCCCTGGTGGTTCTGGACCTCAGCAGAGCGTTGTCCGCATGTAATAAGGTGGGATGGGATTCTAATTTGTAAATATACAAAGTAAATAAAAAAGGGTCCAATATTCACCGTTGACAAACCCCCTTTGATATCTCAAAACACCCTGTACATAAGCCATCACTAATAAACTTGACTGCTGCTTGCATGGTTCGGTGTAAATCCCTCAAGAAAAATACAATGTCTGGATCCATCCCCATGGATAATAAGATTGCCTATAACTTTGACCTGTTTACACGGTCAAAGGTCAAGAGAGGTCCATACAGGCCAGATGGATAGACCCGCAGCCGACACAAGTAGATATAGTCTGAATTACTCCCTGGAATATCCAACGGTATATTAGAGATTCCCTTAAAATGATTGGCCCACACTTGTAGGTTTATATGCGTGGTAACTAAGCCATGCTCTCCCCTATTGAGAAATGGTTGATTGCTGACAGACCAGAATTTACAGGTGTTCTTAAGATTGCTTACATCTGTAAAATTATCCCAAGCTTAACTTTTTATAGCAAGTTTCGGGGTGCTTAGTTCTAGTTTATAGGATGCTCTGGCCCGATAATAAAGTTGTTGTCCCTTGGCACAGTTTTAGGGGCCATTTTAAGTTTTTTAAGAGCAAACAAATACTTTTTGCCAATTGACCTGGGATTTGTAGGAACTCTATGAGAGCTAGTCCTAAACTGCATTGGATTTACTGTCTGAGCTATCCAAATAGAAACCCACTAAGATAGTTGCGTCTGAAGGTGATTTATCAAGACAGATGGCAAACTCCCCATCACACTTACAGAAGAGCTGAGCTGAAACATCTGCAGGGACTATTTTAGTTCATTTTAACCTCCTCTATTGGTACGTTGGTTGTAATCCCCCTGCATTACCCAGGTGTTGGGGTGTTGGTTCCCATGAAATGAGGCTTTTAAGGTTGTTGATAACCAAATTGGATTGTGATCACCTGACCCTGAATTTCCCACCCCCACCCGACCGCTAGATTAACTATAGAGTTTGAACTTGAAAAATAATCAACAGTTGTTGAACAATCACAGCCATTATCAGTCCTGGGAGTCCTGAATATCCAAACCACATATCAAACTAAATTCAAAGAACAACCCCTTAAATAAATTGCCCAACCGAGTATGTTCCAAGTGGGTCACAATATTAAAGGGACTGGAATGATCAACGACACAGCTGTTACATGTACCACAACAAAGGTGGAGATAAAAATTGCCCATAAGAAGCATCTGGTGCAAGATGTTATCACTCAACTAATCTAATTTTAGGAATTAATCTAAAGCTCAGAAGGAATCAGAAAATGAATGTGAAAAGATAGCATATTAAAATCTGAAAACTAATACTTTGGATTTATCACAAAGATAAAGCTGAATGGCTTGTAAGGTAACGGATCCCTTTCTAAGTACCTTGATCCTAGCTTTTACCCCAAGAGATACCAATAATAATAAACCCCTCTTAGCTTTACTAGCCACTGTGGCAGTTGCAGGAGCCACAAACAACTGATCCCCATTCTGATGGAATGAATCACTTGAATCTCAAGTTTCTTCGAGAGCATTACAATTTCATTTAAAAGGAAGATCAAGCAGGGCCGTTAAGCTTTGATTTAATATCTGCAACATTCCAAGAAGTGAAACAAATACCCGAATCCTGGCCTCTAAAATGTACATGGGTGACTTCTATTTCTGGGCTAGCGGCCGAAACTGGCCCAACACTATTTACATGTGGTAGTCAATCTACCTGGCCAAGAGAATTTAGCAGTTCATAACGGTTAGAAATGGGTATAGCAAAAGGAAAAGGGTGGATCTATGGGTGGGTCTGTGTAGGCTTTGTTGTATCTCTAAGCAGCGCATTTTAGATTAAAACCTCATGCTAAGTCCGCCTGATCTACAGCCCACTGGGTCCAGGGATGAAGTTCCTTACTATGTGGGGACAGATTCTGGAACTGTTCATTATGCACCCAAATTTTACTTTACTAGGCAACTTCAATTTTCCTCTGGCGGACTCCACGAATAAAAGACGCCACCCTGCTGTTGGAGCTTATGGCCAATTTTGGCTTTAATCAACTACTTCACTCCACCACCAACAGTGCAGGACACACCCTGGATGGCATTTTTACCAATTTACTGACTGCCATGTTAAAGAGACTCTCTCTCTCAGCTAATCGGATCACTGGGTGGTACTCTTCATGTCCTCTCTCCCCCTCTTATTAAGTAGCATGAAACAACCCCATAACAAGTCTCAAATCTACAGAAACTGGAACAAGATTGTTCCCGTAGAGCTTCAACTAGCTCTTAATGCTTCAGTATCAGATGTAGACCATTATTGGAACCATCCAGCATAAATTGTCGCCGGCTGGTTTAAGGCAGCTTTGGATAAGGTACCGCCTATGAGGGCTAAATGCCCAAAGAGGAATACCTTGTCAGCGCCCTAGTACTCTGAAAAACTCTGAGAGCTGAGATAGCAATGTCATAGGCAGGAGCAGAAGTGTTGCCACAAGCTAGACTCTAATGAGAAGGACAAGCATTAAGCCTTATTAGCCATATATAAGCTTGCAATTATCGAGGTTAAATCCAATTACTACATATTAAAAGTTAGGTCAACCAGCAATTCAACCAATGAACTTTTTAAAGTGATCAAAAACTTCTCTAACCCCCCAGTAAGCAACAGACCAATGCCCTCAAAACTTTCTGTGATAGCCTGGCTACTTTTTTTTTTCTTCAAAACACAGATTTATTAAGTCAGCAGATAAAACAGTCATATCTCGAACAGGAGAAAGACAGTTAGTTCTGGTCAGCATTATAAGAATCAATCTGGTGACTTTCATATGACATTTACAAAATAAGGAAATAAACATTTCAGGCTTGTAAACAGCAGCCCACAAGCCTCGCTACTTTTTTCAGGGACAAAATCCTCAACATATACTTGAAATGTAATTCCACTGAGACCTTCGAGGAGATGAACACAGCTCAGGATGTACCCCCATCAGCACTCTTGCTGCAGGCTTTTCCGCTGATCACACAGCACAGCACAACAGGTGAAAGAGGAGCTGATGAGTAAAATCAGGTTCTCCTACAGACCCGTGTCCTCCTACAATTCTGCAGCTGGCCCCTGATCCAGTAGCAGAGTTTTTGTAAAAAAATGTCCTTAATATTTTGGCATCTGGAGTCTTTCCCAGGATATGGAAGGAAGCTATCATTATTCCTCTTACTAAAAAGCAAACATAGATCCTGAAAAGCTGAAGAACAATCTTTTTGCTCACTACCCCAGTGAAGATTTTCGAAAAACATCTAAATAAAAAGTTAGTCAAGTTCATCACTAACCATGACCTTCTGGACCCCTCTCAGAATGGAGTCAGGAGTTGTAATAGGACTGAATCTGCGCTTATCACGGCAACTGACTCTTTCTGAATGCAGGTTGATCAGGGCGGGACTGCTGTCCTAGTCCTATTAGACCTGTTGGCATCTTTCAACACTGTCTAACCCACATTCATGGTCAAATGTCTACAGAAAGTAGGGATAGGGGCTAAGCGACGAGAACTGCTCCATTTTTGTCTTGTAGAGAGACGTCATATAGTAAACTGAGGTCAGTTTCTAGCTGAGACAAGGTCCCTCACTTAGACCTCGCTTTGTAACTTGTAAGTCTCCCTACTGGCAGCCTTAGTAGGATCCTTTGGATTCCAGGTTTTACCATATACCAATGGTACACACATTATTTTGTCACTCTCTAACAATCTATCTGAGACGGCTGCAAAATGTAAACTTTGTATGACCGGTGTGAGTAGCTGAGTGAAGGATAAATTCCATAAGCTTAACGCTTAGAAGACCAAAGTCATGGTCTTCGGAGCTCAGCACTCATCCTAGTCAGAGCTGCAGTGGCTGGAATCCTGCCAGCCCCTCCCTGCGCCTCTGGAGTCAGTAAAGGACCTAGGGATGCTGTTTGATACCTCCCACAACGTCAATCTGAAGGTAAACAATACCACAAGTTCCTGCCTTTTCATCATTAAATCTCTTAGGAAGATCTTCTTGTTCATCCCTGAGGAACTTTGTAAGTCAGTGGCTATCACATTGATCACCTCGTGATTAGACTACTGTAATGCTATATATCTCAATATAAATAACACCTAGTTGAACAAACTCCAGATGGTTCAAAACGCAGCTGCGCATCTTATATTGAATATCCATAAATTTCTCCCAGTGAGAGAAGACCTTAGTAATCTTCATTGACTTTCTATCAGGAAATGTTTAAGCCACTTAGCAGAGTCCACCGAGCTCTCAACGTAAGGGCTCATTAGGTCACACTTTCATTTTGAAAGTCTGGATGTGGGGCTCACTGCATTTGCGTCACCGCTGCCAAATAATGTAACACTATGCCAATCCAAAATGCAGAGATCAACTCCTTCACCTCTGTCAGAAAACACGTAAACACTTGGCTCCTTACTTCTTAGCGGTACAAAAGGGGGTGGTGATGGACTGAGCATCTGAACCAATCAAACACTCACACCCAGTCAACAGATCTGATTTTAATCCATCACCGTTCTTTAGCCCACTCTGCCACCCCAGTTCAGACATGGCCATATGCAAATCAGTCTGAACCTGTGCCTCATGGGAACAGTCCAGCCCGAACTGCCAAGCCATGCCTTCCCTGGACCAGAAACAAGCTTCCTAGGACCGGTTTCTGGCATTACAGCCGTCTTCAGCCAATGGATTGAACCCAGATCTGTTGACTGGGTGTGAGTGTTTGATTGTTTCAGATGCTCCATCCATCACCACCCCCTTTTGTACTCATTACTTCTTAGGCAAGTTTGTTCCAGGTCCCTCTGATTAGAGGCCCTCTTTTGTCTTTCCTTTCTCTAGACTGTGACACTGCTCTTTATTTTTTTATGTTACTGGGGCAGTTTTCTCCTTTGGGGTTTTGGAGAGCTTTGGACTGAGTGCCTTGATACCTCTGGGTTTAGAGCGCTATATATGGTTTTTTTTCTCATTTAATTTCAGTTCATCGTGAAATATTAGGTTGTCCCAGGGAGAAGGGTTAACCTCCATAACTGGGGAAGAATGTCTTAGATGCTTATGACAGAAACCCAACAGTACAACTGTTATTATAGAACGGGGAGTAGGGACTCTAGAAGCCAATAAAAGTACATACCCAGCCACCGAACTGATGTTGAAATTAATTACAATGCAATTCCATGCGACTGATTAGAGTCCCTGCCCTATCCAATCCACCCTTCTAGGCAGTATAATATGTTTGTTGCCCAATGTCAGCAGACACGCCCAAATTATAGCAAAACCAGTGGATCGCCTTGCTCCTTAAATTAAGAAGTCTTTCCTCCGCATTGGTACTTAAGTTAAGCGCATTATATAGAATAACTCTGTAATGCATTGCTTGCAGTGGTTAATTCTAAGCAGACCTACCTTGCTGGCCGTAGGGGCTATTATTGGTCTCAAAGTGAGGTGATTTAGTAATATAGTGCCTAAGTCCTCCTTATGACAAGGTCGGCTGTTGATTCAAATCGGATTTGGAGATAGAAGGGGGGGGGGGAGATCCCCCACCTGGTAACTGCCTGCTTGGAACAGAAATTGCTTCCGTTCCCCCAGGGATACTTGATAATTTGGAATGTGGACTCCCATTTAACATAGAAACCTGATTAATGCCATTACTAAGCACATGAACATCCATATTTGTAACAGGTAAAGTATATTACTCTGTACCTAGAACAGATACAGAGTTCTCATTGCGGACATGCAGAATTTTGCCATGCGAATCCACTGTTGATTCAATCCGGATCAACCTTTTAACACAATGATCAAAACATGTATTAATGAGTGATTCAATCCTTCTCACCATTTTTTTCTAATATACCTTCCAAATGAACAAACCCTTCTTGGACCTCTTCTCACTCGTTGGTTTCCTCCCTGTTCCTAGCCCTTTTTGCCAGAAGTGGTGTATACAAACATACTTTTTTTTCCTTTTACGTGCTGGTTGGTCAGTGTTAGACATGGAATTGTTCAAGACTGTGGATTTGAATGCTGAATTATGTACTTGCGCAACAGTTGTAATGGGTACAGAGTCCACCACCCCAAATGCTATAGAATTTAAGTTCAGATGATGTTCCATGTTGGCATTCATATTCCCCTCACCGACCACCATGACTGTAGTGAGTGAGGTCCCTTGTGAGGCCAATTCCTTCTCGACTGTTAAAATTTGGTCATTTATTACACCAACTGCAGAAGTTAGGTCATTTATGATGGTTTGATTGGTGCAAGAGGCCTTCAGGGCTTCGAAGGATTAATTGCTGAGGCTTCTTGTTTCACCTTTGGTCCCTGTAGAAGAAGTTGCTGGAAAAGGTGACATTAAGGCGGGTTGCCCAGCCCAGCCTCTTCCTTGCTCTGATGGCTGTGGATAGGCCCTCCCTTAGCCTGTACACGTCCCGCACAGAGGGTAGGGTACCATGCTCTTGTAGTGCCACATGGTTGGGCCCCTCCTCCTTCCTTTGGCCCAAGGTGATGTGGGCCCTGTGGTCCAAAGCAGCAGTGCAGGATACCGCACTCTTGTTGTTCTGGATGGGTGGCCCCCTCCTCCTTTGTCCGACCCAAGGTGATGTGGGAGATGTTGTTGAAAGAAGCAGTACGGGAGCAAAGACCTTACACTCCCACGCTAGGCATCCCGTGCAGCGGATGGGGTAGCGTGCTCTTGTAGCACTAGATGATAGGGCCCCTCCTCCTTCCTCTAGCCCACGGTGATGTGGGAGCTGTAGTCCAAAGCAACAGTGTGGGAGAAATACCTCGGACTGCCAAGTCAGGCACCCTGTGCAGCGATGTAATACACTTCTTCAACCCCTCAATTGGGTCCTAATCTACAAAGTTAGTTTTGATGAAGGGAGATGAGAAAATAGCATGAAAATTCTTGGCAAAGGACAAAAAAATCCATTCATAAAATGAGGACATTAAGTATATCCAACATGCATATTCAGCTTGCATCGACTTGTAACCAAAATATCTTAACCTCATTTTTCTTGGTCCTTTCCTCTGGGTTCAATATGTTCATAATGCCATCTCACAACGTGTGTGTCTTGATGCCGAGCTACTGGGTTTCAACTTACCCGGAACTCACTCAAATGAACGCAGTTTGTGCCCGATTTATGGATGGGTTACCTTTCGAATGTCTAATTGAGGACAACATCATATGTTGATTATTTTAGCCTTGAAGAAGTTCTGTGAGACAGATGCTTCCTTCCTGAAGAATGGTGTCTTAGTGACACTGCCTGGACAAGCCCCTATTGCTGAGGGCCTTCCTGGCAATAACTCAATGATCAATGACTTATAATTCCTGTACTGTACCCTTTGGATTTTTGTAATAAATCTTTGCAATTTTCTAATAGCGCCATATAACCCACTTATTATGTCTGTCTTTAGTTAAGTGACTGCATTTTTAATATGCATCTTATCTGGGGACTGAGGAAATTGAGGTTTAACACAGTTCCCCATCCACTCACCCATGGGTGTGTTTTGGGGTGTAGGATTTTAGGGGTCTCCTACACCCATACCAGCTTGTCTAATTGTGAAACAGACAAAGTTTTTAAACGAGGAAAACATTTAAAATGCCTAAAAAAGTGTCAAACAGTGCATTCAGAACTTTCCTGCTACCACGCAAGACCAGGGGCGGCACATGATTACTTCTTTCATTGGCCGCACAAGTCCTCAGGCAGAGCTTATAGGAGCACAAGGAAGGGAATAATAGGTTCAGAAAATCACTGCCATTGTTTTTTACTTCCGCCCCTAGGTTACATCAGGGATGGACAATGCTGCAGCTTGATGCCCCTTAAGGGCATCAGCGTGGGGCAGCCATCAGGTCGCAGAGAATGGGTGAGTACAACATTTCCCAAATTCATCTACTCTTAGGCCCCAACTATGCTCAATCATTATTGCACAGGCTCAAAATTATGAGAGTTGCAATATAGTCCGCGCCCTAGCACTTTTCCCCAAGTACATATCAGTGGGTTAAACCTGCTTATATACACTGGTACATGGTTGCTATTAATCACACCTGTTACATTCCGAACCACAGGTATTAATTTTTAATGGGTAGAGTAAATATCACACCACCCTTCACAGCACTTGTAATCGGGCCTAAGTCTGCAGACTTAAATCCTCACCCACCCCAGACCACGAGATTCTTATCAAACCATCTGAAACAGGCTGTCAGGTACATATGTATGTATGCACTTGCCAGGTCGAAATAGCGGTTTAAAACTGCACACCAAGACACTTCTGTGGCAGGGTTGAGTCAGGTGTGATGGCTACTGATGTGGGTGACATAATCAGTGCTGCAGGCCCACTAGTAGCATTTAATTTACAGGCCCTGGGCACACATAATGCACTGTACTCAGGACTTACTAGTGAATCGAAAATGGCAATCATGGAGAAACCAATCACCATTACATTTTAGAAGAGAGCATATGCACTTTAGCACTGGTTAGCAGGGGCAAAGTGCCCAGAGTCCTAAAGCCAATGAAAAGATGGACCTAAAAAACAGGAGGAAGAAGGTACCAAGTTTGGGGATAACCCTGCAAAAAGGGCCAGGTCCAACAGACCACTAGATGGCTTAAGTTTTAAATATTTTACATCTCAAATATATATTATTGTTTTAAAAGTCACAGTTCTGGATGCACTGTCTTACCATACCATATTTCTTGTAATAAATGGCATTTATATCATTCAAAGTTGAACAACTAATACATTTGTACTATAATATGATCAAATACGCACATTCTTGTTGAATGACTCATGTGCATGTACTGGGTAAGATTCATATGTACAGATAATATTACATTTCAAAAGAGGTAAGGATAATTAGCTGTTTTTAGAACTTGTCTCGGACAGTGCATGTTTTGTCGCAAGTGCCCTTCCACTGCTTGCACTTTTTCAAGGGTACTTTTTTCTTTTCCACTTGCAGAACTCCATAAGCGTGTATGTGTTTGCATGTCATCTCCCCTCATCCCCTTTTTCCTGTTCCACGTCATTCTTTGACTCATCCTCCTCCTCCCTCTCGCATTGTTGCTTGACCTGTTCCCTAGTCTCCTAGTCCCTCTTCCCATTTTGCTGCAGATTGCCCAATCCCTACCCTATCGCTACTTGCTCCCCACCACCATCCTCCCATTAATTTGCTTGCCCATTCCCCAGGTCCCTCCCCTGTCATTGCTTCTCCATTTTTCCATCCCTCCCACCAAAACAACAAAATGCTATGATGCGGTAATAGCACTTTTTCCCTCTAACTTTTAGCCATGCTGTACAGCAGCCATGATGCTGTATAACATGGCTAACGCACATTGACAATGCCAATAGCTCTTGCAATGGGCTGACCTATCGCCTTTGCCAATGCTTGTTGCTTTTTTTGCTTTTGACACTGATTTAAGCACATGATTTATTGTCAAACTGGTGCATTTATTTGCTAACATAGTCATATATAACATATTAATTAATTTGTGGTAAGCAACATCGTAAAAACAGACTACAAGGGACCTTTCTGTTTTTCCTTCTAAAAGAGTAATTCTAATTAGGAATCTCTTTTCATACAATGCTAAGGCTATCTGCCAACTAAATATAAAAACATTACCCACAATTAATCTCACATACCACCAACAGAAACTACCACATTCAATAATATGCATAACACCCTTCAAGCATAGTGCCAATTACTGTGTGTCAAAGAGGCTATCCAGTGAAATTAAAAAACTGTTCTGTTCACTCAGTCCTGCATTGCTAACAATCACCAAAAATAGCTTTTAAAGAATGTTCTTTTGTTTAATAATGTCAGTTTGGGCCAGCCTGAGGTTTAAGACATATTGTGGCATCATTTACTGGATGGCCCTTTTAACATTTCCTGACTCGTAGCAAAGCACGACTCATCCAGATAAAAAGTCAGACGTAGTTATGTTCTGTTATTTGTTATTTATGGGTTTTCTATAGCGCAACGGCTACTCCAAAGGAGTCCTGGCCCCTTGATATACCTCCATACAAAATGGATTTCTAGAGATTTTCCATTGTTGATTTGTGTTTTTGTATCTTCAGAGAAGTAATCTAGCTTGGGTACATATTGCTAATCCGGGCCAAATTTTTCTGGATCGTATTTTTAAAAATGGAAGATTTGTTGCAGTGATGATGTAATATTTCAGGAACCATGAGACCTATATACTTCATTATGCTGTCAAAACATAGGTTTTTGGTGTAAAGTAGTCTTTCAGAGACAGAAAATACCTCCTCAGAGCAATCCTTCTGCCATTTTTCGAAAAGACGGCTCTATAAGCATGTGTTTTAGCCATGATATTTGTAATTTATTTTAACATTGTTTTTGTTTCAGGTTTTTGGTTGATGTCAAATTTGTAAACATGAGCGAAGCAGGTGGTAGCAGAGGATCTTTACCTCTTGTCAGAGTGTTGCTAACCAAAAAAATCTGAGACTCATTCAACAAAGAAAAATGTGTCACATGCCAAACTAATCCAAAAGAAATGCTAATATCAAGTGTGGCTGGAGAGAAAAGAGTTCTAGATTCTGAAGAAATACAGCGAGATGAAGTTCACAAAAGATTGAAACTGATGGGTGAAGAGTATCAAATATGTTATCATTGTAACAACAAATGCTACAAGGCATATGCAACGGAAAAAAAGCCTAGAAAAAAATTGTCAAAAAATAGCAGTGAATCACAACAAGTATCGGAGTCTTCTGAGAAAGCAACGAAAACCAAACCTAATGCCCATCCACTTAGAAGATCGATGGGTACCCCTCAACCCAGCTCCTACAACTGATCAGAAAGCAGAGGATTTCACTGTGCTATTTGTGGTTTACCCAGAACAAGGGCCAAAGGGATTGATGAATAAACAAAGTACAGAGTATGTGAGTCTCAAAGGGCAAACATGTTTTTATCTGCAGCTTATTTCTTCTAAGACAACGTTTTCAGTCGAATAGCTGATCTAAACAAAGAGGTGAATGTATTTGCAGAGGATTTGTATGCCCACACGAACTGCTTGCATGTATACGTTCAAAAATATGAATGTACAATGAGCCCCCAGCAGCAACGTAACTGCCAGCCTTCAGTTAAGTTTGCACTCTTTGAAAAAGTTTAAAGCCACTCTTGAGTGCTGGATACAAGTTCAAACTCAGTGAGATCATAAAATAATGGTCAACATTGATGAAACTGTATGGATCCAAAATAATGAAATCAAGATTTTTCCTGGTGGGAACGTAACGTTTTTGTCAGTGTAACAAAGAGAATGGGGGTTGTGGCCTGGGCGTCAAGATGGTGGCCGCACTCTAAGAGTGCTCCGAACCCCCATCCATCATCCGCCCGGCATCCGCCTTCACCAGCTACCATCGACTTACAGCCCCTGTATACCCGGATTCCCCTGGCTGCCCTGTACTCACCGGTGCCGCGGATTGCCTCCCCGGGCTTGCTAACACCCCCACCGGCACGATCCCTCCTGGCCGCGAGGAAACCAACATGGCGGCCACCATCTGAGCTGGTGAGACGACCTGGCGCGGGGAGGCCCCCATCGGCGAGTCCCGGTTGCCCGATCCGCTCCCTGCCCCTGTCAGACGGGTAGAGCCGCTGGGCCTACTTGCTCCTTGCTGGGCCCCCCGCCAGCCAACGAAGACCTCCTTGGGGCTGCTGCCTGTACCAGGCCCGGCAATGGAGGTGCGGCGCGGTGCCGACGGCCTGCGGCGCCTGTGATTGCTCCACACTGACATCCGGAGCGGGCCAGTGAGGCGGCGTGGGAGTCTCACGGGAAAGGCCCTGTGCCTGCTGCGACGTCGCCGCACCGGCGGATCCTGCTCCCGCGGCCTGCGGCGATCGAGGGCTGCTGAGGGCCCCGGAGGTGAGGAGAGGCTCGGAACAGGACGGGGGCTCCACCTTTGGCCTCGCCCGGGTGCAGTTTGAACGGGCTGGGAGTCCGGGAGCCCCGGGCGCGCTACCTGCGGTGAGGCCCCCCTCCACTGACATCCTGCTTGAGCCGCGGGGTGGCCTGTGGGATCGGCGGGCCGGCCCTGAATTTGCCGCGGTGCTGCCGCATCAGCGGACCCTGCCCCGTGGACTGGAGCGACCAGGGCTGCTGCTAGCCCCCGGAGGTGTGAGGAGGCTTGGAGCGGGGGGGGCTCCCCTTTGGCCTCACCCAAGTGGAGTGCTGATCGAGCGGGTTGGGAGGCCTAGGAGCCCCGAGGTGTACTACCAGCAGGGACTGCCTCCCGCCCGGCCACTCACTGGCCCCCCCAGCGCTTCCCCCGGTGCCTTTGTGGCTCCGCAGGGGTGTTGAGCCAGCGGCATAACAGATCATCTGGGCGCCTGCCCCCCAGACCTGCTTCCCACGGGCTTGGAGGCCCCCGGGGCATCGTGCTCTCCCACCGTTGTTGCTGCTGGAACTTTTGCCCAGAGCCTGGGGCCTCGTGGTCTGGAGGACTGTGATACACACCGTGGCCCGCAGACCGCCTCACTTGGGGCCCCGCTTTTCTCCATTGGGGGCTGACCGACTCTGCTGACAGCCAGCGCCCCACCCTGTGGGACTGCCGGGGGGCCCCCCGCCTGCTCTAAGCCGTCGCAGCACGAAGAGCGACTCCTACCCCTCTTCCCTTCCGTCTCCCTGCTTCCTAGACCCGGCCGCCTTCACCGGGGGGAGGCCTGGAGGATTGCGGCCTGTGGCAGGACTGTCTAGCCACCACCAGACTCCGGAGATTATGAACCTTCTGGGACGCAAGGAGGTTTGACCCCTTGGAGTGGGCCCTAGGAACTGGATCAATCCCTACACGCCGTCATCCAGCTCGCTGAGACCATGGGCAGAGGAAAGACCACACAGACTCCGGTTACCCCAACCCAGATGCGAATGGACCAGTTCACTAAACCAGACCACTGTCCTCCAGGCGATCAGTACGTCCCAGGCCTCCGTGGAAAACAAGATTGGAGAGATGAGGGTGGATGTGGCCCTTATCCGTCAGGACCTCCAAAACGCCACGGCGCAAATCACAGCAGTGGAATCTCGCATCTCCACGGCGGAAGATGACCCGACCACCCTCAAAACCCAGGTGGCCCGTCTCCAGACGCTGACGTCGGAGCTCCATAACAGGGCGGAGGACTCCAAAAATCGGGCCTGCAGAAACAACTTGCGCCTCCTGGGATTTCCGGAGGGAGTGGAGAAGGGATCCGCCGCCGTCTTCCTCGAAACCTGGATACATTCTTGGATGCCTGCGGAGAAGCTCTCCCCCTGGTTTGCGATACATCATTCTTCGTATCTTCAACTTCCAGGATAGAGATGCCATCCTTGGGGCTGCCAGGGACCTGGGCCCCCTGCTCTTTCAGAAGTCTAAAATAATGATTTTCCCGGACTACTCCAGAGAGGTCCAATCCCAGCGCAGGTCTTACGATGAGGTCAAGCAAAAGCTCAGGGCGATGGGACCGCGGTATGGTCTCCTCTTCTCGGCTCGCCGTAAGGTCTTTTTCCAGGGGAAGACCCTCTTCTTCGACAGTCTACAGGCGGCATGGACTTGGCTTACAGAGGAACGCCCCCTCCTGCCTGGGCGGGCCCCTGTGGTACTGTAAATCCGGACCCTGCTGTTCCACCGACATCGAGGTCCAACACCCGTATCACAAAATATCGTTGTACCATGACGAATTTGGTATCTACAGACCGGTAATGATTAGGACATTATCCCTATGCATTTGCGTCATGATTGAGTGATGCTAACACCCTTAAATCGTGGTTTCCGTCCCGAACCCTCAGACTCCATTTTGTAAACGGCATCCATCTTATGACTTGCCCTCATATAGTCAATTGATTAAGACCGAGTTTGATCTGAAAGGACACGTCCACCGTAGCCGACTTCCCCATGACCTGGCCGAGCTGACTCCACTGCCTCCAGCCAAGCCTGTTCGGGCAGCTCCTCGCCCAGTGGCCGAGCAAGATATCATCAAGGCACAACATGTCATAAACCATTCACTACATACAGCCCCTGTTTTCCATACACATACACCTGTCCATGATTCTTGTTTATGACCAGTTTTACGATGGGAGGGTGCCCGACCTTATTGGGGTTTTATCGATATCTGATGGGAATTCTGGATCTGGCGGGGTAATCCATCACAAACTGGACATCTAAAATATGTTCTGACCAGCATGACTTCGCTCTTTGTATTATTGTAGAAATATGTGTATAGCCATATCATAAACTCGAGAATTCTTGCCCGCAGCTGTTATTTATGTATATAAGGAGAAGGCTGGTTCTGTAAAAACAAACAGTCTCCTGAGAACTTACGGACCGTGCTGTCGTACTTCTAGGACACATGTTACTTGGTTGCAGCCAATAAAACTCGATCTCTGACTTCAACTAGAAGACTCTGTGTTTCTGTAGTCCAGAACAGGGAGAACTCAGAGGTCTTCGGGTGTGGTCCCCTGGCACCACCGGGTCCCTAAAAACCCGGCACCTCAGTTGGCGCCCAACTCGGGGCGATATCAAGCGGTGACGGTCCAAGCCAGATGTTCGTGAGGAGCTTCGTGTGGAAATTCCAGAGGACGGCCAGCCACTTCAGCGACCCCTGCATGTCGACGTGGTTCCGAAGGTCTTTGCTGCGAGGTTCCCCGCGTCCCGACGGCTACGAAGGACTGCTACCCTGACTGTCGTCCTGTTTTGGACCCAGTGATCTTTGGTAGAGCGAAATGATAGACGAGTCTTCTAGTGACGTCACCGATCTTCAATATTCAGTTAAGTATAAGTGGAGCGTCTCCCAGTTCTTAGTTTGGTTCTTAGTTTTGGTATCCCAGAGATACGGTTTGTATTGGTTCTTGCAAGCACCAAAACCGAGGGATTCGTGTATTCACGACAATATCATAATTAGATAATCCCTTGAAGTTTGAAGCTAGACTAGTGAGCGAAGATGCCTGGTCTCAGCAGACTTGGAAACTTGTTTTGTCTTGGTTGTAGTAAGGACTCCCGATTAGAGGATTCGTGTCCGGTTCCTCCGATTGGAACTCCAACATATGAGTTATATATAAAGCACGGAGTAGGTCCTATCATGTATAATGAGGTATGGATAAAATACACCCGCAAGGATGGTGTTTTAAAATGGCCCCAATATGGTAGTTTTGACTCAGAAATATTAGACAACCTCGAGGTCAAATTGTTCAAGAAGAAAGCCCAGCCGGCGATGTTTGACTCTTTTCGCTTATGGCGCAAAGAAGCCAAACAGAAAGAAATAAAATTAGCAAAGAAAAATAAAAGAGGCATGTCGATGGTACAAGCTGCCATTGCATACAGGGATAATGAGGAAGAGCAGGAAAGTGAACAAATGCTCAGAAGCAAGAAATTAGCAGTAGATAAATGCTACCCGATGTTACCACATGAGGGACAAGACTCAAAGGGAACATCCGAGAAAGATCCATTAATGTCCCATTTACTGAACTCACCACCCCCATATACATCGAGTATTGTTGGACCCCCGAGGAGTATTGTTATACCGCGCCCCGGCGCACGAAAAGCAGCTCTTGCACAAACACCAGCTCCCCTTCAGCTGGTTCCTACTTCTCCGGCGCAGCCTTCTCAAGGGCCGCCGCCTTTGCTACATACTCCATCTACTTCTACAACTTTGCCTACTGCTCCAACTATTCACTATGATGCTACGTCTGCTACTGCCTCAACTTCTTCTGCTGTTGCTTCGACTTCCTCTTTACATCAGCCTGTCTTTTCTGGCGCATCTGCCTCGCCGCAAGCTTCTCCTTCTGTCAGACAGAGAGTGGCAAGTACTGTCACTGGTCTATTCTCGCCCTTCTTTGGGTCGCCTAAAACGACCCCTAAAACAGAACGTAGACAGTTGCGGAGTCAACTACCCGACTACGAGGAAAGAGAAGTGCTGAATAAGTTAGCGCGCAAATGGGTTACTGATACTGTAAGATATGATGTTCAGTCTGTTATGGAAGTCTTCCGTCAGTGGGATACATCCACTCAAAGATATGTATTTGAAGAGATGTGTGTGTACCTCTGGGAAGATTTACAAGACAATGACCCAAAACACAGAATGCAGGAACTAGCCCGCATGCGATTCAAATTTTACGAAGGCATGATTATAGGTGCAGATGTTGAACGAGCAATGGATCTGTTGTTATCTTATAGGAGTAAGGGAAACAGCTTTAGATCGTCTAATGAGGATGATATGTCTGGTAGGAAAAAGGCGCGACAGTACCCCATGAGAGAGGTTCCTCCAGTATGGAGGGAAGGTGATGCGAATGTAAATCCGCCAATTCTGCCGCATTTTCAGAGTATGGGTACATGTCCCCTGGAAAAGATCCGAAGTTTTAGCACTCAAACAGACACTACCTGATCCACGTAAAAACCCAGCTGGATATTACAAGGAATTATCACAGACCGCCAGCTCATGTATAATGAATTTAGCAGATATAGACATGTTGTTTGGGAACGTTGTCCCGCATCCTTTATGGAGTAAAATTCGTCATGCAGATCATGATCAAGAACTAGGTGACTCATGGGCTAATATTACTGCTACTGATGCTAGACAAGTTGGTGGTTCTAAACCCGAGCCATTAATAGCAGAACTTCCCGGTAGGATTATCGCGTACATGAAAACGTTAATGCCTGAATTACGTGTAAATTGGGACAAGCTATCTGCATGCAAGCAGAAGAAAGATGAGAATGTGTCTGACTTTTTCACGAGATTTGAGGAGACTTTCACCGATCATAGTGGTCAGGACATGGCTACCGAGGGTGGCAAAAATTGTTTGTAGACAAATTTGTACATAATCTGCTTCCTGAACTGTGCAATAAATTGAAAGATTCAGAGAGTGCTTGGGCTGTTTCCACGTCAGCGCAGATTTTAGCCACAGCCCAGTACTATGAAAATAGACACAAAGACGAGCTAGATAAGACAGACAAGAAGACTAAAGAACTAAAAACTAAAGTTCTTCTCCAGCAAGCCTATCCGCCTCGCACTCCTAGTCAGCCCTATTATCAGCAATCACAGCAGTATTCGAGAAACGCGCAAGGAAACGAGTTTTCCCACCAGCGTTCTCCGTATGGCCCGAATCAATGTGCATATTGCAAAGAAGAGGGTCATTTCAAAAGTAATTGTCCAGCTCTTGCGCAACGCTTAAACAGTGTTTCCGGTACAAGAGGTAGAGGTGTTCAACAGGCTCCTAGAGGTAGGGGCCGTGGAAATTTCCCCCAGAATACCACTTCTTTTCCGCCTCAGAATTCTATGAATAGCTTTGACCAACAGAATAATGCGTCTTCCAGGTCAGCTCAGTACTATGCAGATGACTATTACGCAGAAAACGAGAATGAGGGTAATAATTGCTAGGACAGCCATGGACAAAGAGAGGGAGTTGTTTCAGTTCCAGTAGATCAGAATGGACCTTATGTCGAGGTGATTACATCCGGAGTGTCGGAGCCATTTCTGCTGGATACTGGTGCTACAAAAAGTTCTATTATGCACTCAAAACTTCCTGGCGCACCTTTGTCCGGCGAAATGAATGTTTCAGTAGGTTTTTCTGGCGCCCCTGTTAGAAACCCGATCTCCAGTCCCATGCCCCTTTCTGTTGACCCATGCGAATTAGAAGCACCCCTCATTCTTACAACAGGTTGTGGCGAAAATTTGTTAGGTTTGGATTTGTTGAAGAGATTATATGCAACTTTGTACTGTTCTCCTTCGGGAGTTCAACTTACCCTTGGTAAGAAAGTGATTTCCCCGATGTATTTGTCAAAGGAAAGAATTCCGACTGAGTTGTCATCTCTTCCAGATGTACTTTGGGCGAATGGTTCTAATGATGTAGGTCATTTGGAGATAGCACCGTATGTCATAACATTAAAAGCTAATGTTAGGTTGCCACGTATTCCCCAATATAGAATATCAAACGAATGTGAAAAGGCTTTGTTAGCGATCGTCTACGATCTGATTGCGAAAGATGTCATCGAAGAGACTACAGGCAACATTTGTAATAGTCCTGTTTCGCCTGTTTTAAAGCGTACCGATCCTTCACAGCCCCCTGTGTACCGATTTGTGATCGATCTAAGGGAAGTGAATAAGATCGTTGTACCACAGTTTCCAGTCGACCCCGACATTACTGCCTTATTGACAATGGTTCCAGCCTCAGCCAATTGGTTTTCAGTGATTGACCTGAAGAATGCTTTCTTCAGCATCCCGATTGCCGAGGAGAGCAGAGATATCTTTGGCTTCAATTTAGGAGGATGAAGCTTCCGCTTTAAACGCGCTCCTCAGGGCTACTGTGAGAGTCCATCAATATTCAGTCAGGCTCTGAAAACACAACTCGATACGATTGTTCTACCTGGTGGCGCGACTCTGATTCAGTATGTAGACGATTTACTGATCGCTGCAGATACTGAAGAGATTTGCAAGCGAGCTACATTGTCATTGTTGCGTCATTTATGTGACATGAAGCACAAGGTCTCGCTTTCCAAATTACAATTTTGCCGACAAGAAGTAACCTACTTAGGTCACATCTTATCGAAGGAGGGAAGGAGACTGACCCCAGAAAGAATACAGGCAATTGCAGAATTGAGTGTCCCAAGGACACAAAGAGAAGTGCGTGCCTTCTTGGGCATTACATCGTACTGTAGACAATGGATACCGAACTTCTCACTGTTGGCCAAACCCTTGCTGGCATTAATGCGTAAAGACACACCCAATCCTTTGCCTTGGTCTTTAGATTGTCAGGCGAGTTTCCATGAGTTGCGTGAGGCATTATGTTCGGCTCCTGTGTTGGGCAACCCCGACTACAGCAAACCTTTTACATTATACATCCATGAGAAGGAAGGTTGCGCATTATCAGTCTTGACGCAGCACTTTGGGGACAAACAACGCCCATGTGCATATTTCTCCGCGACTCTAGATCCTGTATCTAAGGCATTACCAAGTTGCTTGAGGGCCGCTGCTGCAGCGGCTGTCTGTATTCGACAGTCTGCTGGGTTAGTCATGAATAATACTCTGACCGTTATGGTCCCACATGCAGTAGATATCCTACTAAACAGGACGAAAACACAACATCTAACTAGTGCTCGACTATCCAGCTATGAATTGACCCTGTTAGCAAGTCACATTCACATAAAGAGGTGTGATACACACAACCCTGCTACGTTATTACCCATTCCAGCAGAGACAGATGAGGTCGACAAACATGATTGCTGCTTTAGGACAGAGGAAGAGACAAAAGGGATAGTAGACTTGCAGGACACTCCCCTCCCTGAATGTAATGATAATTTATGGGTTGATGGTTCATGTTTCAAGTTGCCAAATGGTGATACGACTGCAGCATATGCCGTGACAACATTACACACAATTGTAGAGACAGCTCGCATCCCCCACAATTCTGCGCAAGCAGCAGAGTTAGTCGCACTCACAAGAGCGTGTGTGTTGGCGAAAGGAAAATGAGTGAACGTGTATACTGATAGTCAGTACGCCTTTGGCGTAGCCCACAGTTTTGGAAGATTGTGGCGTGAACGTGGGTTCCTGACGTCACCTGGTGCGAAAATTCAACACGGCCAGCTAGTACCCGACCTTCTTGAGTCACTGACCTTGCCCCTACAGGTTGCGATTGTGAAGTGCAGCGCGCATAGAAATATTTGAGATGATGTTGGTCGAGGGAATGCATTTGCCGATGAGGTTGCGAAAGAGACTGCAAGGAACACAATGAGTCGGATGTATGCCGTAGGTCCTGCTAGATGGACCCCTGATGTGGGTATGTGTGAGGACACCATTGAAAGCGTGAAATCTATACAAGCTGATGTTACTGAGAAAGAGGTGAATGAATGGAGAGAAAGCAAGGGTAGATTAGACGCGAATGGTTGTTGGGTCGTACTGTCAGAACATCAGCGATGGTTGTTACCTAACGCCTATGTGCTCGCAGTGGTAACGATGGCCCATGGAATGGCACACATCAGTGTGAAAGGAATATGTAAGCTGTTGGCCCCAGTATGGCAGAATAGTGGTATCCCAAAATGTGCAGAGAATCTGGTCAGAAATTGTATGGTGTGTTTGAAGCACAATCCCGGTAGGGGAACCCCAACCCCAGCTGGTCACTTTGCACCTCCAACGTATCCGTTCGAGGTCTTGCAACTCGATTTCATTCACACGGAGAGGTGCAATAACATGAAATATGTCCTTGTTGTCGTTTGCGCCTTCTCCAGGTGGGTAGAAGCGTACCCACTTAAGAACAACACTGCATTGTCAACTGCCAAAGCCCTTGTCAAGGAATTCTTCCCTAGATTTGGCATGCCTAGAATTGTCTGGAGTGATAATGGAAGTGAATTCGTGGGACGAGTGATGAAGAGAGTGTGTGAGTGTCTAGGCATCCACCAGAAATTCCATGCTGCAAATCATCCCCAATCGGCAGGATTGGTAGAGTGCTATAATGGCAAGCTAAAATTGAAACTGGCCAAAATCCAAGCCAGCACAGGTCTCAAGTGGCCAGACGCCCTGCCTTTAGCACTCCTGTCTACCAGGATGATCGTCCATTCCAGATTAGGACTTAGCCCACACGAGATCGTGTTCGGGCGTCCAGCAAATATATGGGGAGTACCGAGGCCCAGAAAACTCAGTGAGATAGAGTACCCTGCACTGTTTGACTATTTGCATGAACTGACAACTAAACTGCATGCGTTACATCAACAGGTCCACAGCTCCTCTCCACCGGCGTCTGACGATCCAGGCCACGCCATTGAACCTGGCTCCTGGATCCTAGTTCGGAACTTCAGGCGAACAAAGAACGAGGAGCCTCGCTGGACCGGATCTTTCCAGGTTTTGCTGTCCACCCGCTCTGCAGTACGTGTCCACGGGAAAAAACACTGGGTGCACGGCGCCCATTGCAAAAGGGTCCCGCTGCCCCTTCCATATGACCGATGGGTCCAGCAAGGAGTCGCTGACTCCAAAGCAGAGTTTATACCTCGTTTTGTCCCCTTCAGCGATGCACGATTAAAAGGAACTGGTACCGACAAAGAGAGCGATTGTATTTTGCAAGGATCTGTGCCACCGTCAATGCAGTTGGACACTACAGAACCTGAAACATTGTTTGAAGATCACACCGTGCCTGGAAAGGAACGATATAATCTGAGGTCAAGACCAAGGAACTGACATAATCGAATTAGTGCGATTTTCCCTTTTTCCCCATGAACTATTTTTGATTTCACAGCTCTCTCGCCCAGGGAACTAGCTCATTTTTGATTTTCGAACCGCCATCCGGTTCTGCTGCTAGGGCCGCGGTTGAAGTCTGAGGAGTGTAGCCGGGGACGCCTAGGTCAACGGTTCTGGTCAGTCTGAGGGAATTACCCCGGACTGGACAGAGCGCACATCTTGGCAGAAGCAACCTCCCACCGCGGGCAGCAACCAGAGGATGGAGTTTCCGAGGGTAGAGAGACCTGCTAGACACGTGAACTTTAAAACGAAAATATGCACTGTGATGGCCAGGAAGAAATTCCTGATAATATGTATTTTGATGATATGTAGCATAATGATGTTCTTGATTGGTTACACCTTATCCACGTTTCAAATCACCCTTGTAAACAACACTCAGCCCACACCTTCTCCGACTGCTTCTTTACACTCCTTTCACCCTCTTCCTGAACACGAGTCTGCCAGAAGACTAGAGTTCGTAAATAACTCCTTTATCCAGCTCCTACACCAGCACCAGTCTATAATGAACACATCGAATTGTTGGATCTGCGGACTCATGCCGCACACGACAGATAAGGGCATTCCATACTTCATCCTACCATTCAGTTATTACGGTTCTCTGTGGGCTTTCCAGACCATGTTGCTGTTCGCCCTAGAACCATACCCGCCCCGTTCCACGTAGAGCGATTCCAGCAACAAGGCACTAGTGGTAGGAATAAGAAATATGAGTAGGGATGTTGACACGTATCAAACGATTCCTAAAGATGAACTCACTCCCTACAGCCGTTGGAATGTGACTAAACACGGGATCTCTTTGAATAAAAGCCAGAAAACAAAGAAATCCTCCCCAGTCTGGATAGTGCCCCACCGAGGTCACTTATGTCTGCAAGGTATTGGCAGGGATCCCAAAGCACAATTGGGGAAGAGCATATGCACGGAAACATATGTGTTTGCCTCCCGAACTTCCCCTCCATTCTTGGCGGCTAAAGGCACCTATTTCGTCTGCCATGACAAAGCCTATACATGGTTGCCCCCTGACTTCTCGGGCACATGCTTTATCTCGTTTCTGCTGCCACCCCCATACACGGCCGGGGCAGATTACCATCGGACAAGGACAGTTAGGGGTGTCGTGAGTCAAGACGACACTGCGGGTCAGGAGTTTGGAGACTTCGCAAAGGGTTTTCTGCCATTTTGGGGGCCCATGGTGAACACCAGGAACATTCGACAATTGACGAGGATAGTTGAGTCCGCCGTGACTGAAACGGCCGGTGCCCTTAGCAACTTGACAGCTGAGCTTCAGTCGGATCGACTTATGACCCTTCAGAACAGGGTTGCCCTAGATGTCATACTTGCAGACCGTGGTGGTGTATGTAGAGTGATCCAATCTAGTTGCTGCATTTTCATCCCCGATAATGCTGCGACAGTGTACCAGGCCATCTCCAAATTACACAAAATCTCTGATTCCCTTCACATGGAGAAAGGGGATTGGTCTCTGCTAGGGTGGTTCTGGGAACTGATCTCTGCCTGGGGATGGAAAACTCTGATCTTCATCGGGATGATCTTAGCCGTTCTGTTTATGTTCTGCCTGTTTGTGCAGTGCGCTCCTGCAATATGTGGCCTCAGCGCTACTTCATGTGTAAGGAAGCCTGTATCAAAGGACGAATTGAGCAACAGAATGATGCTACAGCAGCATCTCCATGAATTCATCAATACAGATTTGGACTCAGATTAGCATGAGTTATTGCCTAATATGAGGGCAAAAGGAGGGTCTGTGGTACTGTAAATCCGGACCCCGCTGTTCCACCGACATCGAGGTCCAACACCCGTATCACAAAATATCGTCGTACCATGACGAATTTGGTATCTACGGACCGGTAATGATTAGGACATTATCCCTATGCATTTGCGTCATGATTGAGTGATGCTAACACCCTTAAATCGTGGTTTCCGTCCCGAACCCTCAGACTCCATTTTGTAAACAGCATCCATCTTATGACTTGCCCTCATATAGTCAATTGATTAAGACCGAGTTTGATCTGAAAGGACACGTCCACCGTAGCTGACTTCCCCATGACCTGGCCGAGCTGACTCCACTGCCTCCAGCCAAGCCTGTTCGGGCAGCTCCTCGCCCAGTGGCCGAGCAAGATATCATCAAGGCACAACATGTCATAAACCATTCACTACATACAGCCCCTGTTTTCCATACACATACACCTGTCCATGATTCTTGTTTATGACCAGTTTTACGATGGGAGGGTGCCCGACCTTATTGGGGTTTCATCGATATCTGATGGGAATTCTGGATCTGGCGGGGTAATCCATCACAAACTGGACATCTAAAATATGTGCTGACCAGCATGACTTCGCTCTTTGTATTATTGTAGAAATATGTGTATAGCCATATCATAAACTCGAGAATTCTTGCCCGCAGCTGTTATTTATGTATATAAGGAGAAGGCTGGTTCTGTAAAAACGAACAGTCTCCTGAGAACTTACGGCCCGTGCTGTCGTACTTCTAGGACACATGTTACTTGGTTGCAGCCAATAAAACTCGATCTCTGACTTCAACTAGAAGACTCTGTGTTTCTGTAGTCCAGAACAGGGAGAACTCAGAGGTCTTCGGGTGTGGTCCCCTGGCACCACCGGGTCCCTAAAAACCCGGCACCTCACCCCATCCCCTGCCCGGAGACCTGCAACCCACCTGAACCACGAAGCGTCAAGGCTGCGTTGACGCCGCACCGGCTCCCGTAGGCGGGGCTGCCATCAGGGGGGCCTCTCAATTACCGGGGGTGGGAAGGTCTCAGCGGTCCCCGTCTCTGCTCACGAACCAGGGTACCCCCCCTCTGCGGCGCCCTCCTCCTTGGTCATCATCGATGGAACCCCTGAGTTGAGTGCAGGCCTGCGAAAGGCAAGATCAGACTCAGACTTGTCTGGCAGCCCTGTGATCCGTGGAACTCCGGACGATGTGGAGGTCTGAACCATTTTCACCTGATGTCCGGTCTTCGTTCGCCAGGTTTGGCCTGCCAGGTCCGCTTGGGCCACCCGCCTGGGCCTTGCTCACCGCCTGGAGAACTGGCTGCCCATGGCGTTCCCCGTGGGGGACGAGTCCCGAACTGTCTACGCTCTCCGAGGCTGTGTTTCTGACCTGTCTTCCTCTTCTCTTGTTGTTCTGCATCCTTTCAGTCATTTGCGAGACTGTTGCTGTCACCCTGTCTTGCACCCATTTTTGAAGCTCTTGTGTGTTAAGCTGTTGACACTTATCCTGTGATATGGAGGGGGGTCCTCCTTAACAAACTCTTGACTGGTGCTACTGCCCCCTACTAACCGTTTTAGTTTAGTACCTTTCCCCTAGCGGGGAGTTCGATTGGTTGATTGGAATTCGGGGCGACAGATGCTTCCTGTTTAGAAGTGTAGGGTGGGGGGAGTTGGGGGGTATGGGGGGAGAGGAGTCTGTTGACTCTCACTGGTTTGTTGTTTTCAGCCGCCTACGGGCCGCTTTTTAGTTTATCTCTGTTAAGCCGCTCCTCGGCCACTGTTGGTGCTACCTGCGGGTGGCTGGTTGAAGCTCTTCTTTTTGATGAAACGTGGCGGGTGGGTCCAAGCCTGACACGCAGCTCCTGTTTCCCACAATTTTGTTGTTTTCGCCGCCTACGGGCTGCCTCGGGGGGTGTCTGCTGGCGATCGCTCCCCCCCCCTGCTCCCTGCCCGGGCCTCCAGCGCTCCTGCTCCACTAAATGCCCCTGCTTTGCTCTTCTTGCCCCTGTGCGACGCTGCTGGCCCCTTCTTCCTGGGGGTGCTCCCCGGCATTCCCCTGTCCCCGTACATCTTCTCCTCCCCTGATGGCGTACACGTTGATTAGACCTCTCCACATTCTCTCCTGGAATGTTAATGGTCTCCTGGACCGTATTAAGCGCGCAGTCATCCTCCGGGCGGTCCACCGCCACGCAGCGGATGTCCTTCTTCTCCAAGAGACCCACCTCTTAGGCCCACAATGCAACTTCCTGGCCTGTTACAGCTTTGCGATGGTCTGGCACGCTGGGTTTACACGCGGGTCCCAAGGGGTAGCAATCCTGCTCAGGAGGGGACTTCCCTTTACCCTGACCAAGACCCACACCGACCCACAAGGACGTTATGTGACGATAACGGGCATGGTGGAGGGATGCCCTCTAAATGTCCTGAATCTCTACATCTCACCCGCCCTACTGCCCCCGACACTTCGATGCCTTACACGGGTTCTCTTTTCCCCTTCCACACGGCCTCACTGTGGTTGGAGGCCACTTCAACGCCATCCTGCAGCCCCAGCGTGACACGACCGGGACTTCGTCCGTGGCCCGGATCTCCTCCGCTGCTGCTCTATCGAGCTGTGCCTCGGCTCTGGGGCTCTGCGACGTATGGCGGGTCTGGAACCCCCGCAAGGAACAGTATAACCACACTTCGGCCTCCCACCATACCCACTCCTGTATCGACCTTCTGCTGCTTCCGGCCACTGACTGCTACCTGGTCTCTGGAGCGCTTATCTTGCCCAGGGGACTGTCTGACCATTCCCCCGTCTCCCTCCATCTGGGCTCCTCCCCGACGAGGCCGCGGATGGTTTGGCGTCTCAATGCTTGGTTCCTGCAGGACCCTACTCTGGCGGACACGCTGAGACAGGAGCTCAGCCACTACTTTTCTACCAACGAGGGTTCAGTTCCCTCGCCCGGGACCCTAGGGGAGGCTGGCAAGCCCATGATACGTGGGGTAGCAAGGGGGCTTGTGTATGCCAAGCGGGCAGACCAACTGGCCCGGCTTGCGGAGTTGGAGTCCTGGGCTGCGCGACTGGAGGCAGAGCAAACCTCTGTTGAGCGCGCGGACGCCACCCGGCAGTTGGCGCTGGTTCGGGAAGAAATCCGCCAGATCTCATTGGACTCTGCCCAAATGTTGTGGCGATCGTCGGTGGAACTGGTTTATAGCTGGGGGGACAAAAATGGCAAACTCCTCCATAACCTGGTCTCTTATCCCAAAGTCCACCGCATTATTCCGGAGGGCTGTGCACAAAACGGTACCCTCCAGGTAACCTCCGTGGCCATAGCCAGAACCTTTGCAAGTTTTTATACGCACCTCTACGCGAAGCGACCAAAAGACGCGCCCCTGACCACCCTGCTGGACGGGGCTACTGTCCGGCTCCCCTCTCTCACTCCTGAGTCCGCGGAGGCCCTGGAACGCCCCTTCACCTTGGATGAGGTTCAGGAGGCCATCCCCCTTCTCCACCCTGGCAAGACTCCTGGCCCGAACGGATATCCACAGGAGTACTATGCTGCCTTCTGGGATATCCTGGCTCCCCAACTTTTGGTCCTATTCCGGCATGTGGCGGAGAATGGCTCCTTCCCCCCTGAATCGGACCTGGCCACGATAGTGGTCATCTCCAACACCCAGCCCCCCTCCACGAGCTGCGCGGACTACCGCCCAGCCTCTACTGCAAGATCATCCTGACCAATGTGGGTTCATGCCGGCCAGGGGCCCCCGTTACTGCATCCGCCGCTTTCACATGGCCCTGGCCCACCGTGCCCACCTGTCCCCATACCTGGCCCTCCCCTTCCTCGACTTCGAGAAGTCTTTTGACACGGCGAGCTGGGACTACCTACAGGACGTGGTGGAGGCGATGGGCTTTGGCCCGTTGTTCTGCCGCCTCATCAGGGTCCTCTATGCCAACCCTAGGGCCCGGGTGCTAGTCAATGGAACGCTCTCCGAGGCCTTTCTGATCTGCAGAGGCACGCGCCAGGGATGCCCCCTCTCCCCACTCCTATTTGCGCTAGCAATGGAGCCCCTGGCGATGCTCATCCGGCAAGACCCCCTCGCCCAGGGGTGGGCCTGGAGTGAGAGCCACGTAGACAAAATAACCCTCTAAGCTGACAACGTGCTCCTGTACCTGGCGGACCCAGTGGGTTCGGGCCCCAGGTGTTTGCGAATCCTCGCGGACTTCGAAGGGGTGTCCGGGCTCCGGCTCAACGCGGCCAAATCAACGCTGGTCCCGCTCCATCCCTCCAGGGAGTGCTATGACTGGCAGTCGTCTATTCCCCTCAGACACTACTCGGTTAAGTACCTTGGGATATGGGTGGCCCTCCTGCCTGAACTTGAGTGGGCTTTGACCATTGAGCTCCTAATGGCCTGGACTAAGGCGGATCTCAAGAAATGGCAAACCCTCCCCCTTAAACCCCCTAGGACGAAGCGCTCTTTTTAAAATGATGGTCCTCCCCCCGCTCCCTCTACATTCTACAAAACATCTCCAACCCCCTCTCCCGCATTTGGTTCCACGGCCCTCACCCGATTCCTCTGAGGAGGCGGGCGGCCACGGATGTCCTTGGCTCACACTCGCATCCCCCCCTTTGATGGGGGCCTAAAGGTGACCCATATTTACCTCTACTACCTTGCCACCAAACTAATAGTCATCCATGACTGGTATGCGGGCAGCTGGTCCAACCCAGCATACCGCGTGGAGCTTGAGACTACGGACTTTCCGCAGATCCAGGCGTACCTGTACGGATGCCCAGTGCCACAGACCATAGCCCCAATCACTAGAATTGTCCTCCTGGCCTGGCGCGCTGCCCTGCGCCACGTGGGGTGGGACCGTTGGAGAAGTGGAGAAGTGTGGCTCAATGGTTAGAGCGGCAGACCCTGATGCAGAGGTCTAGCCCCGGACCAGGGTTCAATTCCCCGCCTCGGCGGGTCTTGAGCTCAAAATTCCACGGACTCGATAATTCTCGCCTCAGTGCCTATTCCAATCATGGAGTCCCACTCTGTAACTCTGGGCAATAGCTTGCTTAATCTCCACAACGGCCCCCACAACGCTAAGGATGCCTGGCCTCCACCTTGGGGGTGCCCAGGAGTGGACGCCTCACAGGGTAAGCCAGGATGGGTTCCACAGCGGTATTCGTACAAGCGCCTTGAGTCGCTGGCGGGTGAGTAGTGCGCTATACAAGTATCAATTTACATTTACATTTACCGTAAACTCACTTGTCAGACGCCGCTCTGGCATGGCACCTGGCTTCAGGAGGTTTCGTCCTTGAATGGATCCCGCCGCTGGGATCTAATTGGCATTTCGGTCCTTGGTCCTTGGGGACGTCTGGGTGGGGGATCATATCCGTGCCTTTGTGGCTCTACAGCAGCGTCACGCCCAACACTTTCGGTATCTGCAGCTGCGCCATGCCATTCATGCGCATCTCCCTTCACCGGTTTCCCTCCCAGAGTTCATTCAGTTAGAAACCCAGGTGATGATGGGAAATCTAGGCAGAGGAGGAGTGTCCCTTATCTACCGCTCCCTAGTGAATAATGGCCACGCATCCTTGGATAAGCTGCGCGCCCGATGGGAGGAGTGGGTGGGCCCCCTAGAGGAGGCAGACTGGAGAGATGCCCCTATGGCCCCTAGAACTCTAACCACGTCCTCCAGGCTACGACTGGTGCAGATATACTACCTGCACGCGGTTTACCTTACCCCTGAGCGACTCTTCCGCGCCTGCTTGCGACCCTCCCCAGACTGCCCGAAATGTGGCTCATCATCCGCTGATTTTTACCATATGGTGTGGCTCTGCCCGGTGCTGGAGAGGTTCTGGAGGGGGGTGGAGCTGGAGCTCACACAAGCCCTGGGAGGTTCCTCACGACCCATTGCGGATGCTGCTGGGGATCTTCGATGGCCTGGATGGCTCCAGGATGGACAAGCGCCTATTGGGGACGGCGGTGGCTGTGGCCAAAAGGGACAGAGCGATGTACTGGTCGCGTGCCACTGCTCCTACTGGTGGGAGGGGGGGGGGGTGGAGGAGGGGGTTGGACTGGTGTGGCACCCAGGAGGAGGCCCTGTTCGAATCCCGAGGCTCCCCAGAATTGTTCCACAAAATATGGGGGAAATGGTTCAACATGATCCCGCCATAATTCTTGCTGTGTCGAATCTTTCATGCTCCACCTTTGATGTAATGCAAGATGGGATGCTGAGCTGGAATGGTCTGACCCCGCCATGATGTCTTATTGATTCAATTCCGGTGTATATGTTGATTTCTGAGCTGCAACCAATTAATTCTTTTTTGCTGTTTTATATACTCAATAAAGTTGATTATCAAAAAAAACCAAAGAGAATGAGCAACTTATAATGTTCTCAGCTGATTTGACTCCTGAAGTTCTTGTTGTCAAAATAAGATCACAGGATGCAGTAAAATCAACAGGAACCAGTTTAATAAACGTCCTAAAATATTTAGTTTTTGGACTTAATAACAGATTTTGTGATGCCCCAGAGGTCTGCAAATCATGAGAGTCAACAAGAATGCCTGATGTTGTCTTAACATGTTTTACATCATTGTTGGATATCAGCATAGCAAAACTGTTACAAACTAAAGTTCTTGAGTTTGGAACAGAAGCCCACAACATTGATGATGGCTTTGAAGATATAAGTAAAGAACCAAGAGTCTTATGCTGTGCAAATGTACTGTCTTTTCCAAATCATGTTTTATGAATTACATCAGGCAAAAAGAAAACTCTTCTAAACATGATGACTGCCCATGCAATCTATAACAGGTGCAAAAAGTAGAGAGCTAATCACTTCAATGAATAGGATTGGTGTATCAACAAGTTATAATGACATAGTACGGAGCAGGAACTTGTTAGCAGCTCATGCTGTAAAATCTTGAGCATCCGACAGCACAACACTTCCAAGTCACTTTACCAGGAAAGAATTTACTCTTGATAATTTTGATTCTGAAGACAGCTCTTCTTTGTCTGTAACATCCAGCACACATGATACTGACATGGTGCTTTTTCAAGACTGTACCAATGAAGTAGCTTCTGGAAAATAAGCTGTGTCAGCTGTAGGCATAAACAAACAAAGCTGCCAACTGCCTTGCCAACTTGTGCATAATCACTACAAGCCATCAACATGTCATAGTCTACCAGAAAATGGTAAAGTGGTTCAGGACATTGATCTTCATCGACCTGATGCTGCAGTCCGCAAAGCGGATTTAGCTGAATTTATCATAATTCTTATTCGGTGCAGACTAAAGGATGTAGAAAAGCCAATTCCTCTGTGGGCTGGAACTCAAGCTCTGATCTCCCAGAATACCGTCCCACTGAAGAAGGTTGGGTTTTTACCGGTAATACCATTTCCAGTCACAAACTATCCAACAGAGAACAAAGCTCTAAAAAAAAATAAAAAACGTGTGTGCTTAGTTTGAATACCATCCTATTCTGCCAATCTTCTGGGATAAAGGTGTTTTCCATGTTGTAGCTGACATTTTTATGAGCAATATAGTAGAATTCGATGATCTTCACCCAAAGATGCAGGAAGTTATCTCAGTGAATGTGGCATAGATGATGCACTTATTGAGGCTGAAATCTTTGGAAGAAAAACTGTTCAGTCAGTATTGAGTGGAATTCATATGAAGAAGAAGGAATACCTCATTTGTTGATTAATAAAAATTATTGAACACAAGATTAAAAACACTTGTGGTTGTGACAGGAACATGAATATACCAATTTGATCTGACTGGAATCACATCTTTATCCGACAAAGCACACATACTACATTGTATTGAAAATAATATCAAGGTACATTGTAAAGTGCACTTGTGCAGTGTCTTACATCTAGCAGCGATAATGAAAGAGCACTGAATTATACCAATTTGATCGGACTAATATCGCAACTTTGAAAAGCAAAAACCCAAATAATAAATTTTGTTGCCAGTAATATCAGGGGATATTTTAAAATTAATTAATATTTCGCACCAATCACAAAAACCATTACTTTGAATGGATGGTAAAAACGTTTCCAAAGGAACTACCTACCAAACCCCTAAATTTGAAATACATACATAAAAGTACCAAAATTAAGGTGCAATAGATAAAGTATACCTGTGTAGAATCTTACAACTAGCAGCAGTAGTTAAGGAGCACTTGTGCAAGACTTACATTTAGCAGCAATATTTAAAGCGTGATTGTGCAGCATCTAACATCTAACAACATTCTAAACAATTAATTAGAATGGATATTTTCTCCTCATCAGAACAGGCCCACACAAGCAAATAATTGATTTAGTATTGGGATTATACCCAGTTACTACGAGCAATTAAAATCTTTTAACATTTCGGTTTGAGGACCATACACATAATTTCAGGAACAATCTTATGGGATTGCACATTTTTCTTTAACATTTTTGAGATTGCCAACATTGTCCTGTAAAACCAGTCATTAATATTCAAGGCATGCAACTGATGTCAGGTGTCACACTCAAAAAGTAGCTTTTTTCTGCAGAGAGGACAAACTTTACAAACTGTGAGATCAGGTGAGGCGTGTTCCCCGGGAGACAAGTTATTATAGCTTGTCAACATGTTCTCACCCCTAATTATTTAAAGATGGATTTTAATAGAGCTTTCCTTTCTTCTAACAGCTGAGGGCAAGCAGTTACAATATGCATTAAAGATTCTTTATAAAAACCACATAACCTACAGCTGTTTGTGGGCCAAATTTGTTCCCATGATGGGATTCCATCCTTTGTGGGATATCTCCCATATCGTAACAACATAAATCTGTCCCTTAACCTCATCCGTGCGGCGCATTTTCCCACTGTGCGCTGAACTTTTAAAAATCCTGCGGTTCATGACGAGCTCAGCTCGTCATGAGCGTACGAGAGGTGTACTTCATGACGAGCTGAGCTCGTCATCAGCGTCGAAGGGGTTAAAAATGATTTTAAATGGGTTGTGAGATATGATTGTGGTTCTAATTTAGTGAATGAATTGGTAACTGGCCAGGAGTGACTCTTTTTGGCGAGCTCATCCTTGTCTAAGAGAATCAATAGGAAGTTAGCTGACCGATTTATTGTCTGTTTAAACGCCACTTTGCTCCAGGCTATGTCTTTGAAGGGCGGCAACTTAAAGTTATTTAAAATCCCCATTGAATATGCTCTCCAGCCCTTAGCATGCTCTTACCTCATTATCTCCTGCCAACATTGGTACTCAAGGGTGCCCTGGTCTAAACAAAAAAAAAAGTGTGACGATTTTAAAAAGGCAGATTGTCTTATCAGGGTATGTCTTTTTAGACCAAATTTCAATCTGACATTGGCATGCCCAATATATCTTGGAACCCTAAAAACAGATTTAAAACCTTTTATTTGTAGGTTATCAAGGAGTTTTGCATCTTCACCTAGAAAAATCATTGAACCATAAACCAAAGAGGAAATCAACTTTGATTTCATGACCTTAAGTAAATGCTCATGGTTTGGACATTCCAACGTATCCCTCAACTTTCTAAAAGCAAAGGATAAGGCTTTAGCTTTAGCTTTTTGATTAATAAAATGCTGTTTAAAAGACAATTTGTCATTGAATGTAATACCCAAATATTTATAGAATTTCACAGTTTCAATATGTAAACACATTAATCTTCCATACTCTCTTGTCCGATCTTATACTGCCAATTGTCATTATTTTTGTCTTCTTGGTATTCATTTGTAAGCCATTAGCAGATATGTAATTATTGAATGAAACAGCTAGTTTTAGTAGACCTATACCAGTGTGGCTTAACAGTATGGTATCATCTGCATATTGTCAATATTTGATATCTTGTCCCAAGAAGGTAGGTGAGTGGGCATTGACATTTTTAAGATAAAACGGTAGGTCGGTCATAAAAAGATTAAAAAGGCATGGTGCCAAAACGCAACCCTGTTTAAGACCACTTTTAGAATCTGCTAGTTGTACATCTACCATCTCTGACTTTAACTTGGACCCACGTATTAGTATATAGCAATTTAATCATGTCAGGCAATTGATTTGGAATGCCCCCTTCAGATAACTTAGCCCATCGAAAATTACAGGGGACAGAATCAAAAGCGGCCTTAAGGTTGCTTTCTATACTTTGCTCTTTCGTCCAATAAAGTCAGTAAGGCCAAGTTTGCAGTCGCTGGCTCGCCCCTTCGAAAGCCAGTTTAAAATGTTGGAATTAGATTTTCTTTTTAGGTCCATTCTTCCAGGTCATGCTGCAAACAGTTTGAGAAGATTTTTGCCTCTACATCTGTTATGGCAGAGGTATTCAAACTTTTCCAGGTTGAGCCCCCCAGCTGAATTCCCCCAGATGTTGGGCCCCCCCACCACCCGACCGAAACCTTGGGAATCCGGCATACCACATGATCGACTGCAACGCGCACACCACGGGCCATATCCGGCAAACAATGCTCAACACAACAAGAGTGCCTAGCAAACTGCAGGCCTGTGAGTGGGTGTGGCGAAACGACAGAGGCGTACCACACAGATCAAAACACAATCCTCCAAGGCAAAGGAAGTCATCACAACCCTCCCCATCCATCATGTACACCTTGTCATCTACCAACTCCCCCACCATTCATTCCTTCCCTCCATCTGTGCCCCATCCACATCCAAACCCCTTCAACAACTTGCGAACCCATCCACTATCCATCCCTCCATCCATCATCTCACCCATCCATCCCTCCATCCACCCCCTCACCCATCCATCCATCATCCATCCATCCCTTCACCCAATCCATCCCCTCACCAATCCATCCACTCTTCCACCCATCCATCCACCCACTCATCCATCCAACCACTCACCCCTTCACCCAAGCTATCCTCCCACTCATCCATCCACTCCTCCATTCATTCATCCATCCACTCCTCCATTCATCCATCCACTCTTCCACCCATCCATCCACTCCTCCACCCATCCATCCACTCCTCCACCCATCCATCGACTCACTCATCCATCCAACCACCCACCCTCTCACCTATCCAGCCATCCCCCCACCCACTCATCCATCCACCCAGTCACTCATCCGTCCACCCACTCAACCCCCCACTCATCCATCCACCCACCCATCCATCCCTCCCGCTCTCCACCCTCCCCCCACTCATGCATGCACTCCCTGACCCATCCATCTCCATGCTCCTCTCCTCACCCATCTATGCACACACCTGCCCATCCACTCTGCCAATCATTCATCCATGTCCTCACTCATCCATCCATCCATCCTCCCCCTCTCTCTCCATTCCCCCCTTCACCCATCCACCCACTCATCCATCCACTCATCCACTCATGAATCCATCCATTGCCCTCTCACCCACCCCTTCACTCCTCCATCCATCCCCCCGTCCATCCACCCTCCACAATCACCCATCCATCCCCACATCCACCCCTTCACTCATCCATCCATCCATTCATTCACCCCTTCACCCATCAATACATCAATCCATCCATCCATCACCTCTCTCATCCATCCACCCACCGACTCGTCCACCATCCACCCCCCCATCGATCCATCCACCATTTCACTGATCCATCCATCCCTCCACCCATCCATCTACCCTTCCAACCATACACACATCCATCCACTCCCATCCATTCCTCCACTCATGCATCCATCCTCTCTCCCACCATCCATCCCTTCACCCATCCATCCATCCCCTCACTCATCCATCCACCCCCCCACCCATACATCCACCATGTCACCCACACATCCACCATTCCACCCATCACTCCACCCATACATCCACCACTCCACCCATACATCTATTCACCCACATGGCAACATAACGGACGTCTGGTGGCCGGCTCCACCCGACATCCCTCGCTCTCCCTCTGTCTCCCTCGCTCTCTCTCACTCTGCCTCCCTCGCTCTTCCTCTGTCTCCCTCGCTCTCCCTCTGTCTCCCTCGCTCTCCCTCACTCTGCCTCCCTCGCTCTCCCTCTGTCTGCCTGTCTCCCTCCCTCGCTCTCCCTCTGTCTGCCTGTCTCCCTCCCTCGCTCTCCCTCTGTCTGCATGTCTCCCTCCCTCACTCTCCCTCGCTCTCCCTGTCTGCCTCAGTCTCCCTCGATCTCCCTCGCGCTGCCTCCCTCGCTCTCGCTCTGTCAGCCTCTGTCTCCCTCCCTCGCTCTCCCTCTGTCTGCCTGTCTCCCTCCCTCGCTCTCCCTCTGTCTATCTGTCTCTGTCTCCTTCCTTCCTCCCTCCCTCTCCCTCTTCATCTCACATGCCTGTGTGTGCCCGGGCTGACACAGCTTCTGGGCACACACACACTCAGCCAGCCGCACCCGAGCACTTCACACCTCTTTAAGAGACCATTCCCATGCTAATGAGCTTTGTTCAGCTCTTAGGCCCCTGCAGCCCCACTGGGACGGAAATCGCCCGGCCCTCACAGAGAGTCTCTGCATCGCGCTGCACAAAGGGAAGATCGGAGTGGAGCGCGCGCCCCCCCTGGGATGGTGCCGCGCCCCCCCAGGGGGGCGCGCCCCACAGTTTGAAGAACCCTGTGTTATGGCAATTAGCCTATAATTTGCTGGGTTGTCCTGTGGGCCACTTTTATAAATTGGCTGTATTATACTTCCCTGCCATGACTCGTGGACTATTCCTTTACAATGCGATCGTAGGAGTCACTGTTGTTTTAGGGAATAACAATAAATGACCATAAAAAACCTAAGACGTTTTAACAACAGTACAGGTGAGCCTTGATCATGCCTGTAATTAGAGTCACGATGTCTTTTGATACATTTGACATAGACTGACTGGTAAAGTTGCTATCAGAATGGTGCAACAGGGAAAATAAAAATAAATCTGATACAAATTGTAAGGCCTCCCTACTCGCTACGAACGACTTCCGGGTCAGGATATATCCTGTACTGTTGATAAAACATCTTTGTTTTTTTATTGTCATTTATTGATATTCCCTAAAACAACTGTGACTCCTACGAACGCATTGTAAAGGAATAGTCCCATAGAAAAAGGGCATTGGTGTTTCACAAGCAAATGTTAATAAGTTTTATTTCTTTGATTGAACTTTTTAAGCGTCATTTATGCATTCCAGTCTTCCCTTTTGTGAGTATTTTCTGAAACCAGCTCCATTCATCACTAAGGGGCCTATTAGGATGGCGGACGGACCAGCGTCCGTCCGCCACTTCCGAGGTGGAGGGACCGTCCGCAGGGGCAGCGGCGTTCCCTCAGTGTGAATTAGGATGTGGCCGCCACCCTGGCTGTCACATCCTGTATATTTTACATTGCGGCGGGTGCTGCTTTAAGCAGCACCCACCGCATTGTAAAATATGTATGTGTAGCCTTGGCATGCACAACTTGGCAGGCACCGCTTGGTGCCTGCCACCCTGTGCATGCCAAAGCAGGAGGGTACCATAGGTACCCCCCATGTGCACCCCCCAACCCCGAACACCCTGGTGGCTCGCAACGGGCCCCCAAACACGAAGCACCACATGCTTTTCCACGGCGGAAAAGCTGCCGCGGAAAATTATGTTTTCTGCCCCATCCTAATATGGCTGGCGGTGTCTGATAGACACCGCCACCATATAAGAGCTTTTCCGCCACGGTCGGAAGGCGACGTGGCGGAAAAGCGGCAGACGGTCTTCCGATCCGCCGCTGACCCCCCAGCCATCCTAATGTGGTGGGGGGTCTTTGAAGGCACCGCAGCGGTGAATCTGCATCCTCCGGACCGGTGGTGGCTTCCGCCGACCCGGAGGATGCGATTCACCGCAATCCTAATCGGCCCCTTAGTGCTGTATTTTTATTTAACTCCTTGCAAACTCGAGAACCCAAGTTGCCGCTTGTAACTTTGATCCTAGGTGACAGATCTGGATTAAATAGTGGCCCTGTGGCTCCTTTTAATACCCTGGTATGACCTCCTGATCTTATGGTTGTAGAGGGATCTATTGAAGCAGGACTACTAATTATCAACTTTGGGATCAGTAAAGTTGGATATTGATTTTTATTGCTTTTCTGTATATCAATGCCCCATTTCTCAATTGTGAGTTATTTTCTAAAATTTTAAAAACAGTCTCACCACAGTGCCAAGTTGTGAAAGTGACCTCTTTAGTGTGATTATTGGGATCTTGTTTGAATTCAACCAAATCTAAGCCTTCCGATGTTAAATCCTTAAACTCTGGGGTTGAGTTCAACAATTTCAGAATATTACCACGATTCAATATATTGTGAGGGCCCCTTGAAGTATACTAAGGAGTAAATACAAATTTGGTAGTGGGAACTGGAAACTTGTTGTTCACTAACTTTCCCTTTTTTATGTTACCACTGGTCTCAGGTGACAAGTGCATGCCTTGAGTGTTCCTATCACCTGGTCCGATGTCTTCCACATCTGGTGGTCCTGATGATACCGTTGGCTTGATGTTAGTTGGAATATTTTTTGGTAAGACAACATAACATTATCAACACACTTCTCTCTGACCACATTTTGCACTGCACTCTGCTGGTCACTTCCTCGTTGAACCTGATCTTGTCCAAGCGCTTGAGAATAAGATGCTGCAGTTGGTTGTGACATTATAATTTCATGAGTCGCTTCAGCGGGAGCGGAGGATATGGCTAATTCATTTGGGCATGGGGTTAGCCCTGCCATTGTTTCACACCGATGAGATTCTAAAAATCAAAAAATTGGATACATTTATTTTGAATTAGCGAGCTAGCGTTTGTATATTTCTTTAGTTTCTTTGATTTGTCATGAGCTTTCTTAATCTTTTTCTTCTTCTTTTAGTTAATCCTTCTTGTATTGTATTAGTGGTTGGGACCAGGTTAGAGGTGGCTTGGAAAGCATTGAAAACAGATACTGATAATTGTTCAATGGGTTTGTTTCCTTCCATCGAGTCCTGAGGTTTCTGAGGGTTGCTTTGTATAGTCTCATCCCTTGGTAATTGATTTTCACTATCCTTCTCCTTCCTTACTGATGTGAGTGTGTTCTGTTAGTGATCTTTATGGGTATGAGAGCTATTGGTGTTTTTTCTAGGTTTTCTGCTTATCCCATTTTTTTCCTGTGAATTCCCAGTTTCACCTGGTGTTCCCATAGTTAGAACTTTGGTATCTGGGTGATGGCCGTGATCTTGTTCAATTGAGCCTGCTTTGTCTTCAGCAATTCTGGCCAACAATGTCTTTACCTCTGTCACCATGGACCTTACTATAGTTGGTAGCTCTAAAATGTTATCGATTATATGAGAGCATGTACATGTGATCAGTTGATTGTCTTTGTCAGATTGAGCCTTAACTACCAAGCTTGATAGGTGGAGTAGCTTAGTGTCTATTCTGGATCCATGGAGAGCCAGTCTATTGTTTATTATTGATTGATTTTATATTGCGCACAGCTACCCAAAAAGGGTTTCCCGGCGCAGGAGCGAACATTAATTAGAGCTAGCAGGTCCTGCGGGTGATCTTACTGATCAAACAACCAGGTTTTAAGGTTTCTGCGAGAGCGGATATAGTCTGTTTCTTTACGTATGCTCGATGGGAGTGTGTTCCAGATGGACGGGCCCAAGAAAGATAAAGATCTTCCTCCCATTCTAGAAAGTTTGAACCTGGGCACAAAAAAGTTACCTAGAGTTTCAGATCTTAGACGGCGGGAAGGTTTGTAGGGGCACACTAAGGCCTGAAGATATTGAGGAGCGGTGCCTGCCTTTATTTTGAACATGTAGCTCAGGGCTTTGAACTTGATCCGGTTCTCCACCCTGAGCCAATGTAATTCTCGGAGATACCCAGAGATGCTATAGGTCTTAGGAATTTTACAAAGTAGCCTTGCAGCTGAATTTTGAATCAGCTGCAGTCTCCGGACCACGGCTTTGTTTGATCCCAGGTAGGGAATGTTGCCATAATCAAGTCTTGACGTGATAAGTGCATGAACTACAGTTTTTTGAGTGCAGAAGGGCAACATCCATAAGATTTTCTTAAGCCATTTTAGAATGGTGAAGCAGAGTGCCGTCACTTTGACTGTATGTTGGTGCATAGACAGCGTATCGTCAATAATGACACCCAGATTCCGAGTGTGACTGGGAGGTTGCCCATTTGAGTGGACCAGTGAGAAAGCTTCCAGAGGTCTTTCTGTTTGCCCAAAATAAGGACCTCGGTCTTCTCACCATTAAGTTTCAGCTGGTTCTTTGTCATCCAATTGGAAATATTACTGAGACCTAATTTGAGGTCAGAGGGTGCCAGGGGTTTGGAATTAGTGAGGGAAAAAATTATTTGTGAGTCGTCTGCGTAGGTAAAAAGAGTTAGTCCAGCTTGGTCAGCGATAGCCGCTAGAGGTCTAACATAAAGGTTAAATAATAGCGGGCTAAGTATCGAGCCGTGGGGTACTCCGTGTGGTGCAGTGTAGGTTTGGGAGCGGGATGTGGTTGACATAATTTAATTTGAAAAGTGCAACTATCCAGGAAGGAAGTGATCCAATCATGTGCCGAACCACCAATACCTGCGTTTTTTAACGTGTGCACCAGCCGTTTGTGTGAGATGGTGTCGAACGCCGCACTGAGGTCTAATAGAATCAGTGCGACTGTCTGGCCGTCATCTAAGAGTTGACGGAGTTTTCTCTGTGACTCCTAGTAATGCTGTCTCAGTAGAGTAACCGGTTCGAAAACCGGACTGGGAAGGGTGAAGAGAGTTGTTATTTTCAGTGAAGTGTGAAAGTAGTGAGTGGATGTGTCTTTCCAGTATTTTGGAGAAGGTTGGTAAGAGAGAAATGGGTCTGTAATTTGCCAGGATCTCACGGTCCGCCATAGGCTTTTTTAAAAGAGGGGTCACCATTGCATGTTTCCAATGGGATGGTACAATGGATTGTGAGAGTGAGTCATTTAGCGTATTCAGAATTACCTGCAGATGAGTGGTATCAAGTTGTTTTATGATGGTAATAGGTAAGGGGTCATTGGGTGATCCTGATTTTATTTTCTCTAGAATGGATTTCAATTCATCCATATCTATGGGCGGCCAACAGTCCAGATGTTCTGTAAGAACAGAGGGGGTTACAATGTCCTCAGGGTTAGTGGGGGAGCTGTTGTCGGAGTTGGGAACAGCCATTTCCAAAAATTTTTTTCAATTTTCCCTCTGAAGAATTGTGCCAGATTGTTGCATTGGTTGTTGTTTAAGCGTCGGGGAGTAACAACTGTTTTGGCTCCTGCCAGTTCTTTAACCATGCCAAAGAGCGTTTTTGAGTGATTGGTGGCTTCCGTTATGGTTTTGGAAACATAGGCTGCTTTGGTTTTAATACACGAAGTTTGATAGTTATTTCTGGCCTTGATGTAAGTAGATTTTAGCTCAGGTAGATAGTTTTTCCGCCATTTATGCTCCAGAGCTTTGCATTTAGATTTTTCAGTCGTAAGGGAGTCATTGAACCATGGGCAGGGGGGTGATGATTGTTAAGTTTCCTGTGAGATAAAGGAAGACATAAATCAATGGCTTTGGAGAGCCAAGATTGAGTGGTCTCAGCAGCAGTTTCAACATTAAGTTTATCTGAAGGGACATTGGAGCATAGGGCTTTGTTTAAGGCAGTGAGGTCTAATTTTTTCCAGTTCCTCCTCGAAGTTATTGTGGATACAAAAGATGAGGTAGTGGGGTTGGATACGGTAAGACTAAATTTAGATAAGAAGTGATCTGACCAGCAGATAGGAATGGCAGGAGAACAAGTCATCTCAGGAAGAGTGGAAAAAATGGGGTCAAGTAGGTGCCCTGCTATGTGTGTGGGGCCCGAGTAAAGAAGTTTTATATTAAGGGCTGCAAGGTCCTCAATGAAGTTGGTACAGGTATTGTTTAGAGGATCCTCTAGGTGTAGATTTAAATCACCTATGAGAGAAAAGTTCTTAGAGTTAAGGTGAAGCGGAGTTAAATGGTCTGCTAATGTACTGGCCCACTGTGCAGGGTTTCCTGGTGGACGATAAACCAGCATACCTGATAAAGTAAAATTAGGATTAAGCGTTAATTTGAATGAGGTAGCTTCACAGTTAGGGATGTCTAAGGGATCGAATTTGCAATGCAGGTGATTTTTAACAATAATAGCTATACCACCACCAGTTTTTTGTGCTCTGTCTCTTCGCATGATGGCATAGTTGGAGGGAAGAGCTGCGGCAATGTCAGGGCCAGCGCTGTCATGTAAGTCCACCTGAATGTTCAACTTGACTGAGTGGTAATTAAGGGCATTGGTGCTATTGTCCATTGTGTTAAGCAGACTACCCCATATTCTGTGTTCGGGATCTCTTAATTTCACCTCAGGAATACGAGTGCCATCCTGAATAAATTCATTATATTTGACTAACAGTGATAAATCCGCCGGGTTAAGAGGATTAATCATAAAGTTAGCTTGCACAACCTTGCTTTGTCCGTTCGAAGTGAGCACATTCTCTATAGAAAGTTTGCTTGGGACCAGGGTTGGCTTGTGATCCTTATTAATGATACTGGTTTCCAAAATAATGCTAGAAGGATCCATTTCAATTGCATTTCTACAACCATTTGGGCTTGAGGAGGTCTTCTCGCGGTGGTTTTCAATGTGATTATATGACGGTGAGCGCACCGATTAACTAGGTAGGCTCTCTGATGGTGTGCTTATTTTAATTTTAATTATGTCATTACGGCATCTTTTTTGAATGGACAAGTAATTTGTACCTATCATTGACATTAATAGGTTGCTAGTCCCCCTATTGTCCTGATGAAGACCCCGCTGCAAGGGCTCCACTGACTCCTGCACCGTTTGTGGGTCGAAACGTCGACAACTCTCTTCCTTGTTCCAGCCCCCTATCCACTATTGCTACATACATTGTATTATTGTGGGGCATGTGCGTGTTGAAATAATGCTTTTGGATCTATGACCGTTTTGTACATTTAATATTTGAATTCCAAATGTATCAGATACATATCTGATTTTATTGTCACTACTCCCTACCTGCACTACCCTCACTTTATCACTTCCTCCTCACTTTCAGGGGCACTATTCAACCTTCTCAAACAAGTAATGTTGGATACTATATCCTGGTTTGGTCTATAATGTGAATAAAACATTGTAGACTCATTAAGTGTCTCTTAATTTGATTTAATTTGCAAGGATTATTTAATTCTCACTGGGACCCCTTCCCTCTTAGCATCATTATGACCCAGGTCCCAGTGACTTGTTCTGGGTAAACCCCCTTTTTTGATACTCTAAGAACCTGGTGTGTTCAAGAAATTGTGCCTGCATTTGGAGCTGCGTTGTATTTAACTCCAAGGTAGATGATGCTGAAAGGTCGGGAGTTGTTGCACCTCTAAGCCCACTGGACGAACATGTTTGCTGTGATCCACCTAGTTTTATACTGAGGGCATGAACCTGAGCTTTTACCAAGAGTGGGCCGTTGGGTTGTGGTTTTGCTGGTGAGGAGGCCACACTGTCAACTGTTGGTAAAATACAGGGACGATTATTGGCTAGTGAGCGGTTGCTGTACTCTTCCTTGTTACCTGGAAGAAGTAGAACGATTTCACGCGAACACCCTGGGTTGGGTCCAAGGTATTGCGTTTTTTCAGCTTTGTTCTGAGATATTTGATCTCCATCTGCACCACAGGCTTTTTGTCCTTTTCCATAGTCTTTGTTTGCGATTTCAGGTTTGTTTTTGAAATATCCTGTGATAGTTGGTTTGCTAATCCCACTATGAACTCTTGAGTATTGGGTATCTTCAGGAGAAGTTAAAGATAATGTTGCTAAATTGTCTGACTCTTGGTCTATATCTCCTGTTGGAATACTAAGACTGCTATGCAGAGATCAATCTCCATTCTCTCCATTCTTTCTCCGCTGCTTTGTTTGGGGTCCTGGTAATGTCTCACGCAGCAGGCCTGACCACATTGCGTTAATTGCTAGGAGATTTTTTGGGATTGCAAAGGGATTCCAACTAAATTCTGCTGCCACTTAGACCGTGATGTTGAGTGCGAAGTGGGAAGCAGACAATGGCAATGATGTTTAAAATGATGGTTAGCAACTACCACAACCCATTCACAAGGGTATGACGGAGTGGGTCCCGGTCTCCTGCTGGTATCAGGCCAATATCAGACCGATATTAAGCTGGTAACAGACTGGGTATCTCGCAGGTATCAAGCGAGTAGCGGCCAGGAGATGCCAGGTTCCCGCAAGCCGCACCCAGACCTAGCTGCGCCGCATCCGCAGGTACCTGGCACCCACTCAGCGAGGGCCTGCTAAAAAGACCCTCAAGGTGAAGATAATGAAAATGTAATGGCTGCGCATAGCTGCTGCGGCTCACCTTTCCTTCCACTTCATCACAGCTGTCAGCTGACAGCACATCAATTCGTCACACCCAGGGCCTGGAGTCAGCTCTCCGGCTCTTCTTCCGGCTCCTTTGGGGCTTCTAGCTCCTTTGCCGCTCATTTTCCCTGCTGCACCGCAGCTGGGGCAGCCCCAAGGACCAGGACCAGGCACAGGCTTGTGGCTCCTTTTACTTGTGGCAAAAGTGGCTAACACCCCTTGGGATCGAGACAGGTTCACTGTATCTGGCAGCCCACAGGACCGGGCGGGCTTTGCTGCACCTGCTGCCACAGTTGACTGCCCCTTGAGAGGGATCCTCTCATTTGTTGCTCCTGCCTTATAGCTGACAGCCCCCAGGGGTAAGGACTGCCTCACTGCAGCTGCCAGCCAACAGCCCCCAGGACCGGGACCAGACTTGGGCATGGCTGTCCCTCAATTCGTGGTTCGTGACTGGCGGTTTGTGGCTTGCACAGCCGACCGCACTTGCTCCTGCCTGACTTCAAGGCTCTTACCTGACTTCCGGGGCGTTCTCATGTGAAAATGTACTATGCGCATTTACGCTGATCATAACAGAAGGCACGCATTATATTTGTTTGTTATAAGGTATGCTCATCATATCTGATGTTATAGAACATTGCATTGGAATGATTTCTGGAACATGAATGACAATTTGGTTTTACATATCTCGCCTCAGAACTGAACAAGGCACAGGGTGCACTTCATTCAAAAGACATAATGCAAAGCCAGGCAATGATCAGTACACTCAGTGAAGAATATGAAGAAAATTCATAACTTTGCAAGTACTGGGAAAATGTTTTACACATGACCGCTCTAGTGAAAAGCTTGGTACATGCAGATTGGTTTGGTCATTGGGAGCTGCATGTGAAGACTATGGAGTCACTGACAACTGTTTCACGAATTCTATTGTATAAACTACCTGAGATGTGGATCCTGGTATGTGGAAAGAGTGAAGAAGTTAGAGGTGGAAAACCATATCTCTACAGAAAATTCATCCAAAGACATTTTGTGGTGAAAGACAGAGAGGGAAGTTTCAATGCTGTGGCTCCATATATTAAACTGGAATAGACAATCTAGAGATTAAAGACATGTAAAAGTGAATATGTTGTTCAATGGCAAGTAGTGTACCATGAAGTCCTTTCTATTTGCAATGTTTTCAGAGAGTTGACAAATTCAAACTTAATGGACCATCGTGAAATTGTTCCTCATCATGAACTTGTGGGAAATAGAGGAGAACGTTTTAATAAACATGCTGACAGCCTTCTTCATTTCATGCAGCACTATGAAAACCCCTTTGAAATGACTGAGTCTGTGTGACTACACAACTTCATGACCAAACAATATGTGAATAATGATATAAAGACACGTCTACTAGATGTCCAGGAATATGGATCAAAACTATCCGCAGAACTTAAGCTGGAGAGATTTGTATTGAAAGAGATAAAGCTGTTTGACATAATCACTAAAGCTAAACTTCCATGCTTTACTTGCCATAGCAAGATTTTCGTCTAACCAGCCACTACAAAACAGGTTACAAAAAAACAACTTTCACAAGCACATAGTGAGATGGATGTAGCAAAAGACAGGGGTGAACTTATGTCGCATGATCTTCTTCCAAAAAAAGAGTTTGAAAAAAAAATTTGACCTGAAGAACTTCAATTCCAAAAGGAGTTCTCATTGAAAACTGCTGCTGTTGTGGACTAAATGTCACAACTGCGAATGGTAAAGATTTCATCCATGCAAAACTTCAAAGAGGGTGTTCAGACTGTACTACAGATACCAAAGTCAGTGCGCACCTTGCAAGAACTGCACATTGTCTTTGACAGTTATCTTGAACTATCTGTCAAAGAATGTGAGACAATAAGAGGAATGTCTACAAGTGGAACAATTGACCTTGCCTGCAGCAAAAATACAACACCTATACCTGTTGTGGACGAAAAGTTTTAGTCTCATCCCACCTTTTATGGGGAATAAATAATCTTGATCACCTCAGTACCCTTGATTAGAAGATCTTGTGCTTCCACCATGCATTCTTAAGCCTCTCCCTCGTTGGGGGTAAAAGTTGGAGTTGTGCTGATAACCTCTGCTGTAGTTAGAAGAGCCTCTCTGATCTTGTGGGTAGAAGTGGGACCTAAATGTTCCAAGGCTGACAGCCAGTCCCCTCCTGTCAGCCAGTCGGAAAAAAGGGCATGAGCCGAAGACTCTACACGTTAGTTTGAGCTTTGCTAAAAGCTATGAAGGTGGAAACATATTTTCCCGGTGATTTAACGAAATAGTCCCCGAAGCGGAGGCCCATGGTATGTCCCATGTCCTCCCTAGAGGATAAGTCCGCTAATTTGAGGTTCATTCTCAAGAAGAATGCTTTTCATCTTTCTGTGATCAAATTAGAGTTGGCATTACCCAGTAAGCATATGGCGTGTTGGGACAAGCCTCTCCAGAGGTCAATATTCACAGGTGCATTCTTTCCTCTGGCTTCCTCAGCCATATCTAGGATGCGGCTAAGTGGGCAGAGTAAGTCCAGAAGTTTGTCCTGCCACTGTTTTAGGCATTTTTAAATGCCTTTCCTGGGATTCTTCCCAAACTTAAATAAGAAGTTTATGAGTTTGGGGTCAAGGTTGGGTGTATTGCATACTTTGTCCCGGTTCACTGACAGAATAGCAACACCTGAAATATCCGAATGCCACAATATTGGGTTATAAAATATTGATGTATAAAATATTGACATCCTATATTTAGAATGAGAAGTTTAAAAATATTGGGAAAGAAATATCAGTGTCTTAAATATAGTTGTACAAAATATCGCTTTTTATATATATATATGTATATATATATATATATATATATATATATATACACACACACATATATATAAATATTAAATAATAAACCTAATTTTAAAAAGTTAATTAAATGTAATATACATTTCATTAAGTCTTTATTGCGATTCTTTATCATAAAAGACAGTGGTTATCAAATTATTACATATTACATTCATTTCAAAATACACCAGAATTTCCAGAAATCTAAAACTTACAGCTATACCACATCAACACCAATTGATAAATAAATACATATACATTTACATTTTAAACCCAATTCTAAAAAAGAATAAGCATAAAGACTTAAACATCTATTAATTACAAAGGTTGAAGATTCTATTAAATATTACCGACTCCAACCCCTAACTTCAAGGTCCCAGCTTAAATCTTTGCATAGCTATTTTGTACCCCCATTTTTATCGCTTAGTACCCATGCCCAACTCAAAAACTTTGCTACTCCAATTACAGCGAGGTTGGAAGTATCAGATTTCAGTATTCTCCTTGCAACCATCTCTGATCTAGTTCCCATGGGCAAGCAAACTGGTTTCAACCAGGTGCTCCTCGGTTGGTGGTAAACAGGGCATACAAATAAAAAACGATCAATGTTTTCTATATGATCTTGGCAAAATATGCACTTGTTACTACTGGCTGGGTTCCATTTGCTAGTAAGCCATCGTAGGGGTAATGTTCCTACCCTAAACTGATGCTAAAGTTTACGGTCATGTTGCTTCGTTATGAGATCCCAATAGCCTTCCAGAAGGGGATCGTCCTTAACGTCGAGGAAATCCCTCGACAGAGACTGACTGGTATGGGAGGAGAATCTCTTGACTTTGATCAGCTCCCAGTACGCTGCTCTATAGGACCTTTTTATTGGAAATTCCGCAGTCTCTGGGTGATCCCAAAGATTCCTCATCCCCATATCAGTCATCAAGGACTTAATACTAGCCAACCATGGGATCTTGTGTGAACGGCTTAGCCCACTCACTTCCAGCTACGCTTTGGCAAACAGGTAGAGTTCCGGAGTAATCCAGAGACGCCTTCAGAATGCCAGTGGTCTATAGCGTGCAACATCTTCAAGTGCCTGACAACCGAGATCAAGAAGCAACGGTATTCGAGGGTATGATTGAGGTAATCCTACTGTTGATCTCATAAATTTGTTCTGGGCTGTAGAAAGTGGGGATACGTTACAAAAACCCCAAATTTCGGCACCATATAAGATAGCTGGCCAATTTTAGTAGTATAAATTTTAACAATGGGTGCAGTAGGCTTGGTTAGAGACAACCTGTGCTTCTTAATCAGGGCACCGGCTAGCTCAGCATTTTTCAGCGCTAATATATATCAACTTGGGGCTTCCAACTCAATTTGTCATTAAATGTAACACCCAAGTAGGTAAAAATATCAGTCTGCTGCAATAGATCGCCATCCATGAAAACACGTAATTTAACTGGCTTTGACCCAAGGAGCACCATAAACTTAGTTTTTCCTACATTGACCACAAGCTCATGTTCGCTGCAAAACACCTCAAAACGAGACAGTGTCAACTGCAGTCCCTGTCTCGTTTTGAATATAAGCAAGGTGTCGTCCGCGAACATGAGCAGTGTCACTTTCATGCCAGCTAACATTGGCGCATCAGTTGGGTGATTCACAAAGTACTGATTCACAAAGGGTGGGAGCCAGCACACACCCCTGTCGAACGCCTTTGCTCACCTCAAACTTTTCAGTAACTTCAACTGGTTCACCCCAACGAACCTGCGCATCGGTGTATTCATGGAGTTTGACAAAATAGAAAACAACTCTTTGGGCATCCCCATTTTCAGTAGTACTTCCCACAATTTTACCCTTGGGACAAGATCGAAAGCGGATTTTAGGTCCACAAATGCCACAAAAAGCATGCCCCCACCTAAAGTCAGCTCCATCCAGTAAATTAGTACAAATCTGAAGGCTTGATCGAGGGTCCCTATGTGTGACCGAAACCCCGCATGTAAGGGTGTCAAGATGTCGGCTTCGGTCATCCAACCCTGTATCCTCCCCAATACCAATCTTGCAACGATCTTTTGCACAGCATCAATTAGACTGATGGGCCTATAGTTGGCTGGTGCAGAGCGATCTCCCTTCTTGTAATTCGGTATAATCTCTTCTCCAGACCAAGATGCAGAGAGCGGAGCTCCACTAGCTATAGCATTTACTAGTAACTTTATGTATGGGACCAATAAATCTTGGTCTTGCTTAAATAAGTCGACAGGGATACAATCTGGCCCCGGGGCCTTGCCACTCGGGATTATTTTCAGCACCGACTCCACCTCTCTCTTGTAAACTTCAATGGATCTTCAATTAGAATAGGCGGGGCAGCATCATTGCTACTATGTGATGCCTTAAACTTGCATAAATCTTTATGCAAGTAACGGCGTCTCTGTTCCCGTTGGAAGTTTCAAGGCGGTTCTTTCGACCATAGAGGAATCTCCATCTGAAAAGTCTATAGAACAGGCAATAATGGAAATGCGCGCTTCTGGAGCTATGGGCCCAGACGAGCTGCCTATTTCTGTTATAATACGTAACAAACCGGGTCTGGCGTGTGGCACAGTAAGGCTGCGCCAATTCAAGAAACAAACAAAACAATTTGCCAGTACTGTGCAATTATTTTATCAGATTTTTTGTTGAAGAGCTACTAATTGCTCTCTCAAAAAAGACGCACAGCCTCAGGTAATTAGGTCAACAAGAAGGCAAAATTACAAGAACTAATACCACATCAAGAATCTTCAGTATTCAATCTTTCACAAACTGTTCTAACTCCATCTGAAATTAGTGTCCTGGAAAAGGGACTCACTTTTGTACCATCTAAGTTTACAGACTTTGTCAGATTGAAGCTTGAATTTATAGAATTTTGCCGTAAAATCCGATTGATAACCTTTTTTGCGGACAAAGAGAGTCCTCCTCAAATCGAAACAACTGGCTTTAGGAAGAAATCTAGCTTTTGCCCGCCAGCATATAAAGTACCCAAGGAGGTAACATACTTTGAAAAAACCATACTTTCAGCCCTGGCTGCGCAAGCAAAGAAGAGAAACGGATATACCAAATCAAACTTGTCTCAAGAACAGAAATCGGCCTTGCAATCTATCAAACAAAACGAAAACATTATAGTGAAGCAAGCCGATAAAGGCGGGTCGATAGTGGTTTGGGGAACAAATGAATACATCTTGGAAGTGACCAAACAATTATCAGATCCAAACTGTTACCGGAAAATCAATAAGGACCCCACTCTGGAACTACAGAAAGAATTAAGCCAGATTCTAAACAATGGATTAGAACCAGGTTTTCTTGGGAAAAACGAATTTAATTTTCTATCCAATAAACACCCACGGATTCCATTATTTTATGTACTCCCAAAGGTACATAAGAACGAGAAAATCCCCCCAGGACGACCCATAATCTCTGGATGCGACTCACTATTTGAACCGGTCTCAAAATTTATAGATTTCTTTTTGAAGCCTTTTACATTGACGGTCAAATCTTTTCTTTTGGACACCACGGACTTCTTGAAAAAATTGGAGCAAATACCATTTAATGAGAACCAAGACCTGCTAGTGAGTATGGATATAGTCTCACTTTATACACAAATCCCCCAAGACCAGGCATTGGAGGTCCTGGAGATCTTCTTGAACAAACGGGTTAAGCCTTCAAAAATACCAACTGAATTCATATTGCAACTTGCCAAATTAGCTCTAACAAAGAACTACTTCAAATTCGGCGATGATTTCTACTTTCAGACCAAGGGGGTTGCCATGGGCTGTCCTTTTGCCCCGGAATTGGCGATCCTCTATATGAGTCAATATGAAGAAAGGTTCATTTACAACAATAACCCATTTCTCCAATGGATAGGAGGTTGGGTAAGATACATTGACGACATCTTTTTTACATGGTCAGGGACATCAGAACAGCTACACCAATTTCATGTTTGGATCAATGACAGGACAAATGATATAAAATTTACACTACAGACCTGTAGGACCAGAATGTCCTTTTTGGATGTAGAGGTATATTGTGCAAATGGACAATTAGTCACTACTTTGTTCAAAAAAGACACAGACCGCAACAAGGCACTGGATTTCTCAAGTAACCACCCGAGAAGCCTTAAGCAAAACCTCCCAGTAGGACAGTTTCTGCGCATCCGCAGAAACTGTACCTTCAAAGATGAATTTATGGAACACGCGGACGTCCTAAAAGAGAAACTCTTAGCCCGTGGCTATCCAGCCAAACATCAACAACAACGCGTGGTCTGTGTGTCAACATATTGCCCATCATCCAATATGCTTAAAAAATTGATCCATCAAAATTGGCACTTGCTCAAAGACCTCAATACCCAATTCACAGAAAGCCCCCTGTTTGCATATATAAAAGATAAGAGCATCGCCAATTATATCGTGCGAGCAGCAATACCAAAACAAAAGACACTGACAGTTCGGGACTATGTGAATCTTCCACCCATCACTGGCCACCGTAAATGTGGCACATGCCTCTGCTGTTCATCTACTATAGAAGGGGATCTGTTCCAACATGCAGGAATATCTTGGAAGCACGAACAATTTACGAATTGTAAATCAAAGAATGTAGTTTATGGCATCCGATGCCCCTGTGACAAGTTGTACATAGGGAAAACAACACAAGAAGCCCGACAAAGGATGTCCCAACATAAGTCTCGAATAAAGAAAAAAGTGGTGACCGCCCCATTGGTCCAACATTGGCTCGATGAGCTACATGGGGAACAAGATCTGAAATGGACCATAATATCCAAAATTGACCATGACCCAAGAGGCGGAGATGTAGAGGCCAAACTACGTCAAAGAGAAGCCATGCTGATTCTGAAATTTAATACGACCACACAAGGTCTGAATGAAATGTCTGAACTATATAGTCTGTGAGTGCACGCTCATTCATTGGCTTTTCATCAGCCATGTGAATTCAAACCTTGATCAACCAAACATACATCCTCTGGCATCCGATTATTCAATCTGAGTACTTTCTCCTCGTTTTCATTGAGTGCAGCGCTCGTTCCAACGTCGGCGGATTACCCTCAAACTACAATTCCCATGATTCATACCACCTAAACTACAACTCCCATGAGTCATAGAGCTTGAACCCGGAAATAACCCTGACTTCAAAATAACACGACCCGGGTGAAACTAGCATCGCGTTTTCTGTCAACCGCGACCCAGTGGAGGAGCAAGACGCACAGCCTCAGGTAATTAGATACTGCCTAGAGTCCAGGTCAGCGGTCTTTGCAACCCGCTTGACCGAGCCGCTTCTTGTAAAATATTTCCTCGTTCAGGCATGTAGTGAGGAGCGTTGTCTAGAGAGATCATCTCGACATCGCCATCAGTTGCAGCTAGTTGTGTTTGCCATTCGTGTAACAATGCCGCCGCCCGTTATGTCATTATGGCTGATACACTTAGTGAGGAGCCCTAAATAGAGCACTGAGAGCCGCTGTTGTCTCTTTTTTAGATTAAGTCTCGAGGTTGGATCCCGAAATGATTTAAAACGACAGGAACCAATGGATCTTTCGCCTGTTTGGATGTCCGTATGAGGTCTTTGATGTCATTACATTCTAGTGAGTACCCAAGATTCCCGTAATTTTTAGATTAGCAACCCTATTTTTTTAAAATAGGTTCTGAAAAAGAATGTTTTTGATTTTTCAGTTCATCATCGTGTCCAAGCCACTACACTGACAGGTAACATATTGAGTGCGTGTTGGATGCTGAGTGAAAGTTGAGAGTCTCTCTGTTGTCCACTGACAGTCTGCTTTTTATTTATTTTTTCCACAGATTGATTTTGTGTGGTCCTGAAGAGAATCCTATTTAAAGTTCTAGGATTCGAAACGCGTCGACCGATTGAGGCGTTAGTTGTTAGGTGGCTTGAAATGGATTGTTTTGTATTTTGGTTAATGCAAGCATTTATCCAGTTGGACTCAAATATTATTTGATTGTAAATAGGCTGAATTGTACATAGAATTAAGTTAAAATCTGTTTTTCTGTGACAAACAGTTTGAGATAAATGTCACTAACTCCCACCGCCCCAACCTCCCTTAGATAGCAATGAATGTTTAATGTTGTCCAGTGTCTATGTTGTGTGTTAATTGTCTAATTGTTGCGTAATTCATTTGATTTATCATTTCCTGCGTTCATTTCCCTGTCCCTCCTCTGTGTTATGTATATTGGCAGATAGTTGAAAACAAAAACACTGCAGAACAAAATACTGCGAAATACATGAACTAGATAAATTTGAAAAACAGTTTTGATCAAATAAAGATTAACAAAACTATTTTTTTCATAAATTGGTTTGACTGAAAGAGTGGTCATTTTTGAGAGAGCAATTAGTAGCTCTTCAACAAAAAATCTGATAAAATAATTGCACAGTACTGGCAAATTGTTTTGTTTATTTCTGTTATAAAGCAGAGCAGTTTAAAATGGAGCAAAATTCTCTATCCCGTATTTGCATACTGCTTTTCAAGCAGGTCAGTCCTTCCTTCGTGGAAAGGGAGTATTTTGATCCCCCTTTTTAAGAAGGGCGATCGACTTTCTCCCCAAAATTATCGCCAGATTGCTCTCCTGGACGCGGTTGGCAAAGTCTTTGCTAAATGCCTGCTAAGATTATTGAATGAATGGGTGGATCAATGCGGCTTATTACCTCTTGACCAAACGGGCTTCCGTAAAGGCCACGGTACCCTGGATAACTTAACAGCTCTTCAGGTGATTATGGATAAATATATCACGGCCCGGGGGGGAAAAGTATATGCAGCCTTCATAGACTTCTCCACAGCATTCGATAAAGTTGACCGCCCTCTGCTGTGGAGGAAACTATCAGCCTTAGGCATGCCACCTATACTGTTGGATTTAATACAGGATCTCCATACAGATACATGGTGCCGTATAATGATGGGAGGGGAAAGAGGTTTGTCGCATCCCATCCCTTCTGCCAATGGTCTTAAACAAGGATGCCTACTGGCCCCCTTATTATTTTCCCTCTATGTATATGATCTCCCTCAAGCTTTGTCTCTGAGTAGTGGTATTGCCCCTGTTTTGGGAGATAAAGCTATTGCATGTTTAATGTATGCCGACGATATTTTGCTATTAGATCTGACTCCGAAAGGCTTACAAAATCGTCTGCATGCATTACAGGTGTTTTCAGAGTTGCATTTTTTACAGATTAATATTTCCAAAAGCAAGGTTATGTGTTTGACTGGTAAGAAAAGATATTCACATGGGAATTTCACGTGGTCAATAGGCGGCCAAAAGTTAGAAATTGTGAAATCCTATATGTTTTTAGGGAAAATAATATGTGGTAACATGAGCAATAAGGCTCACATTGAGAATAACAGGCGTAAGGCTCTGATGCAGGGTAAGGGCCTAAATGCACTGTATAAAGCCACAGGAAAACGGCATTTTCCCTACTTGCTTGAAGCTTTTCGTGCAAAAATTCCTGCTTCCCTGCTTTACGGCACTGAACTTATCGAAGTGAGTAGTTGGGTTTTCTTCACTCTGTTGAAGGTAGACTCCTGCGTCAACTAACCTCTGTTAATACCGCCTGCTCTGTAGCCTCTCTTAGGCTTGAGTATGGCATGAGAAGTAGTTGGGTTCAGGGGCTAGCTGGAATTGTGAGATGGATCTTTCACCTAGCTAAATGTGATCCATCCTCATTAAGACATCTTATCCAAAAGGAATTATTAGGTCCTTTAAAGGAGTTTTCACCAATTGTAAAAAACTTCAGAAAGGCGGTCATGTTATTGCAATTGGAGGAATCCACCCTTTTTTCTCTTTCCCTTTATCAGCTAAAAGCTTCCTTAAAATTTGCAACATGGAAGCTAAGCTTTTCGTTGGATAGAGATCAGATAAGGACAAAGAAAGGCGATTTGCCCGTTATTAATTCCCTTAGTCTTAAAACTATGCAACTCTACACTACCTGGAATCTCCCACACGGCATTCGCCGTTTTTGGTTTTTATTAAGGCAAGATATGTTACCACTGAATAACCTTTTAGCTAAGTGGATTGGTTCCTCTAACAAATGTACCTTGTGCAATGTTTCGATCAAAGATCTCACCCATGTCTTATTCATATGTCCGGCTCTGAAAAAATCCCGTCGTAAATGGGTGAGACCAATTTGTTTAGAACTTGGAATCTTATCTGCTGGTGCCTTTTCTGATGCCATTCTTTCGCCCCCTAATGAAATATTTTGTTCTAGAATTTTCAACTTTTTTAAATGCTTCTTAGATTTGTATTAATTATGTGTGTAAGTTTCTCTTTTTGTATACTATTGGAGTGTTATTGTGTATGTAAATTTTTATGTGGACCTCTTACGAGTTCCAAAACATAAATAAATAAACTTGAAACTAAACTTGATGCCTTAAACTAATAATATACATTTTAACACATATAACAAACAAACTTAGTTAAAAAAAGTTAAACACACATATATAATAATTGATGACAAAGAGCTTTCGCTCAAAACGTGTCAGCCGAAATAAAGAAATCACCTGTTTGCAACAGTAACGTGGAGTGCGAGTCCTGTTTTTCCACTCAGAAGTAAATCTATACTGGAAAAACCTTTGTTCATATAATAATTGATATATATATAATTACTTTAAACCAATTAATCAACTATTAATTTTCATTTATTTTATAATTATTAAATGATATAAAAGTGTACTAAATAAATATATATACATATACCAAAAACATAAAATCTATTAAAAAATATGATCCTATAAGTTAAAATATTAAATTATTTAAAAAACTTTAAACTTCAATTTCCCACTCCAGTCAGTGCAACAGTAGGGAAAGTGTTGGATAGCGGAGGGGTAAAAATTACTATTCCCACTCCAATGAGTGCAACAGTAGGAAAAGTGTTGGATAGCAGAGGGGTAAAAGTTACTATTACCACTCCAGTGAGGGCAACAGTAGGTAAAGTGTTTGATAACAGAGGGGTAAGAATTACTATTCCCCACTCCAATGGGAACAACAGTAGGGAAAATGTTGTACAGCGGAGGGATAAAATGTACTATTCCCACTCCAGTTAGTGCAACAGTAGGGAAAGTGTTGGAATGTGGAAGGGTAAAATTTACTATTCCCAACCTAATAAATGCAACAGTAGGGAAAGGGTTGGATAGCAAAGAGGTACAAATTACTATTCCCACTCCAAAAAGTGCAACAGTAGGGACAGTTTTGGATAGTGGAGGAGTAAAAATGACTAATCCAACTCCAGTAAGTGCAACAGTAGAAAAAGTGTTGGATAGCTGAGGGGTAAAATTTATTATTCCCACTCCAGTCAGTGCAACAGTAGGGAAAGTTTTGGATTGCGGAGGGGTAAAAATTACTATTCCCACTCCAATGGGTGCAGCAGTAGAGAAAGTGGTGGATAGCGGAGGGATAAAATGTACTATTCCCACTCCAGTTAGTGCAACAGTAGGGAAAGTGTTGGATTGTGGAGGGGTAAAATGTACTATTCCTACTCCAGTCAATTCAAAATTAAAAACAAACAAAATGTCAACAATTTTTTTTAACTAAATAAATTTACAAAATATAAATATGTAAAGAAATAAAATACAAATATATTTAATATAAAAAATATAAAGATATTATAATGTTAAATACATATCACAAATACCTACAAATAATATATTAAATACAATTTAAAAAATGTTCAGACAAATATTTTTATTTAGAAATTATTTATAAACCAAAACATGAATTATTACATAAATTTAGTTTATTTACTTCCTACCCTACAACACCCCGCAATTCACAACCGACATCTAAATATTGAATAAAGTACATCCATGGTTAACATAATGAATTATCAATTAAAGAAATATTATTAATGAAAAAAAAAATAACTCCCCACCCTTTACCCCTATAATCCCCACAACCCACACCGAAAATTAAACTGTCATAAAATAATTACATCATTAAAAGGTATTTTCGATTAAAAAAAAACTAATAGTATTTAACAACTAATTATTAAATAAGTATAAGTATTTTACCCCCACACCATACCCCTATAAGGCCAAACCCCACAAACATAAAAAAATAAACAATTACCCTAATCAATTATCAATTAAATAATATTAATTCTCAATTAATTATTAATTAATTAAAACTAAATTACTTCCCACACTTTACCCCAATAAACCCCAAAACCTGCACCTAAAATTAATTACACAATTTCCATATTTAATATTCAAATAATTCATTCATAATAATTAACAACTAAATATTAATTAAAAATAAATAACTTCCAACCTTTTACCTTTCACCACAATTCCTCAAGTAGAGGAAAAATGGGACGCACTCCTGTAGTCGGAGCTAGGTATCAGTGATACCAAAACCCAAAACGCAAAGATTTGCTTGCTTTTGCCTTTGAGAACATGCAAATATGGCAATAAATAACGTATGCTGAGAATGACTATAGGAGTGCATCCCGTTTTTCCAATTCTTGAGGAATTGTGGTGAGATAATTGAGCGGCGTGGTTCTGCCACAGGCAACCGCACCCATGGTGAGCGCTGCAATCCCCGGTGTCCTGAACCAACTTGGAGTGACCTTTTACTGTTATAAACCCAAAACCCTCACCCCCCAAAAATATAATTACACAATTAGAAAATTAATTATCAATTATTTATTAATAATTATTGACTAATTATTACTTAATTCAAAATAAATTACTTCCCACACTTCAACCCTATAAACCCCACAACCCGCACCTAAAGAAAATAACACAATTACCATAATTAATTACTAACACCAAATTAATAATCAATTTAAAATAAATTACTTCCCACATTATACCAATATAAACCCCAAACCCCACATATGAAGTTTACCCACACAGAAAAACACGTTAACGCTATAAAATCTCAATTAAATAAAAATAAATAAAAAATAATCATTAATTTATTATAATTAAATTACTTCCCACCCTATTCCCCTATAAACCCACAAACCACTACGGAACTTCTTTCTATCATGCGGCTATGGGCAACCTTTCTATGTGCCTTTCTCTCTTCTGCTGATAAGAGCACCATTTTCTGCTGTAGCCCAAAGTCTATCAGTGCCATATGTGTGGTTAAATGCCCCTTCTAAGTGCTTCCTTTTTTGTTAAACCTCCCCGTCTTTGGGGTTCAGAGGTAGAAGGGGATTTCACTTCTAAGAGGGAAGAAAAGTTCTCCTCCAGAGGTCTTTCCCTCTTTCTCTTAGATAGTGCGGTGTCCACCGCCTCCTTTAAATAAGTTCCTTTTCTAGAAATCTCCTAATGCTGATCCCATAAGCTCGTTTGGCAGTGCTTGTGGTTGGGGGTTGTTGGTTTCCATATTTATAAAGTTAGAATATTGTTAGGTTTTGAATCCCTTTTCCTCATAAAATAGGTTAGTTTGCCAAGCCTCTAATTGCAGATTGTATTAGCGGTGTGGATTTTTCTCTTTTTTCCTTTTTGTAATATATTTCTTAGGCAAGTATTCAGTTTCCTAAGATGTTAACGTGTTGCTGCCAGTAGATGATGCTAATGTACCGCTTTTAGTCACAAAAGGCGAGGCTCTTTAATTCTGATATTTTCTAGCGAGTACCAAAGCCTTTTCAGCTCGAGCAATGAGCTGTTGCCAAGGCTACATGCACTCAAAGAGCTCGGAGGGGGACAACTTAAATGAAGGACGTTCCTGCCTCATGTTGGCTATCGTTCCTCTCATGCGGGAGATAGTACGTCAAGCACTGTGATTGTGATGTATGAGCCTGTTGCTAGTAAGGAATTTGTTGGCAAGGTGGTAGGGATTGCTGTATTTGAACATTAGACAGCAGTGTCCATGGACACGATAATCAAAATTAGTTGGGGTTCGCACCCCCGTAATGGCATTGCCTGCGCTCATTCGCCTAAAATAAATATTGTTTCAAAATTTGGTGACCCATTGAGTGCAGCAGTATCTGCATTAGACCGAGTGTTTGAGACTTTAGACTTTCAATAACAGTGAATAAGACATACCTAGCCCTACCATACATTAGCTGGGTTTACAAGTTCAGTTTCTAAAATCTAAAAAAACAAGACTTGTTGAAACAAGCATAACAATAAAAATTGTAAAACTAGCAGTTGGCACAATGCACTATATTAAGAGAGGGAAACATGTTGAATATATTAAACGCACTAAATAAACAGGGTAAGAGATGCTAATACATAGAAAAAAACTTTGTAGTAGAGATCATACTTATCTTTATGGGAGAAGCTAATAAAAGAGGGGGATGAGATGGTGCACAAGATATTTATAGTGTTTCCACGAAAATTTAATGTTTATGATGTATTAGTAGTCTTTAAAGGGCTGCATGTTGGGGCAGCAATAATAGTCATTCCATAATGGTAGCCTACGGTCTTGTAATGAAATCAGAAGAATGTCTACAAGTGAAACAACTGACCTTGCCTGCATCAAAAATTCGGCACCTATACCTGTGCAACTTGATAAATTCTGGTCACCAACATCAAACAAGATGAACTTGGAGATGTTAACTCACCAAAATATTGATGATGCTTCAATGAACACTGAATTTCCAATTATTACAAGTGGAATGATTGTCAATGAGGAGTTGGTGCCTGCAGAGATATATTCAAAAGATACAGGCCATATTGTTCAAGAACTTAACAGCAGATTGGAGGAAGCTGACCTTTGGGTGGTGCCACATGTTGAGTGGGCTGTTTGAAAAGGTTCCAATCAAGATATTGTACTGTCAAATGACCCAGATGTTGTTATTCTGCTAATTAGAGTTTTTGCTATAATTATAAGTCAAGGATTGTCAGAGTTATGGATACATTATGAAACAGGCAAGAAAAAATACTTAAGCCCGCTTCATATTCCATTCAAGAAACTTGGCCCAGAGATGCCCAGTGTTCTTATCAAGGCACATATTATTATGGCTGATGACACTATGAGCAAAATTGGAACAAAGCTTGGAGCTTTAACTGCTGAACCTGTGAAGTTTCTAACAGGATTTTATGAGACAGTAGTAGAATGTGACTTCATAGACGGAGAAAAATACCTTGTGCCTGTGTGGAAAATGAGTTCTGACTCACACATTTGACGATCTTCTGTACAATGAGTTCAAGAGATCAGTCCCACTAAGTGACCTTCCACTGATGTCATATTCTGTGCATGAGAACATTAAAAGTCCGTTCTACTTGATCAGATGTGCAAATGTTTTGGATCATGCATATGTAGAGAAAGATCTGGGTGAATTTGGTTGGGAATATATTGATGGGGTGATAAAACCTACTAAATGTCTAAATCACCTATGTACAAAATGTCCATGTACATGTACTTGCAAAACCTGTACTACAAAAAGATGTCCCTGTTGATATGCTCCTCTCAAATGTTCAACATTCTGCAAAGGTACCACGCGTGATTGCTGAAACAAATAAATAAAGTGAACTATGAAAATGTGTCTAAAGCAGGAGTGGCATTCCTTTTTTTCATATGCAGATCATAAACATTGTTTGGTGTATACGTAAAAGGATTTAAAAAAATCATTATTTGTTTCATTTCTATACATGTCTTTTCTTCCGCTGATATAGATGCCATTTTGGAAAATGGCATAAGGGTGGCTCTGAGGAGTTATTTTCTGCCTCTATAAGACTACTTGGCACAATAATAAAGTACATAGATCTCATGGTTCCTGAAATATTACATCATCACTGCAACACAGCGGCCATGTTTATAAATTTGTCGAGAAAAATTTGGTCCAGATCAGCAATGTCTACCCAAACTAAATTACTTGTCTAATGAGCCAAAAACACAAATCAAAAATGAAAATCTCCAGACAACAATTTTTTTACAGAAGTATATCAGGGGACCGGGATTAAAGGAATGCAAGAGGAAAAACAAAAAATATAGGGATTAAAAATTTGACAAAGAATAAATTGTGTGTGTGTATGTAAACCCACACATGCTCACATAGATGGTAATCATACAGCACAAAGCAATCCAAAAGCAATGGAGTGCTGTTCAGGGTCAAAGGAAAGAGAACACTCAGCGAAAGATTTAAGGGCTACTTGGGTTCGAGGAGCAAAAGTGGACTGTTATTGTATCGCAATGTGGTGTTCTTTAAAGAGGTGGACGCTTAGCATGGGCCGAAAATCCGTTCCGCTCGCGGATTTTGCGGATTTTGGGTAAATTTGCAATCCGCGAACTCTCGCGAATATACCGAAAATCCGCAAATTCGCATGCAGCGGATTTTTTTTCTTGGTGATACAATATTGCGGTGTGCGGCGTTCACTTACCGTCATTCAGTGTTTGCCGAGTTGTTTTTCTCGATGTTTTGCGAGTGCTGTGCCATTTTGCATCTTGCTGCGGGATCCCGCGGGAGTTTGGCGACGCATCGCGAGAGTTCGCAATTGCGAACATGTAGGTGCGGCGGGCAGCAACAATCTTGCACTCGCGAAATTACAAAATTTGAAATTCTGCACAAGAAATCCACTAGCAAGCAGCATAGACTTTCTGAAAATGATGATTTTCATCAGAATAACTCCTCAGGTTGACATTTGCCTGCACTTTTTTGGATTTGAGGCCTTTTGACTTTCTTTGGATCAGTTTTGGATTAGAAATCAACTTTCACAAGTAAGTTTGTTTGGGGCATTACAGTTGCTGTTCTGCAGAAAAACAAGTTTTGCAAAACTGAAAGCACTCAGCAGGTGCAAAAGTTCACTCATCATTAGTAACCATTCCCTGTAGTACTTCCTGAGGGGCCCCTCCAGAGTTAAGTTGCCTATGTTTGTTTGGGGCATTTCAGTTGCTGTTCTGCAGAAAAACGAGTTTTGCAAAACTGAAAGCACTCAGCAGATGCAAAAGTTCAAACTCATCATTAGTAACCATTCCCTGTAGTGCTTCCTGACTGGGGCCCCTCCAGAGTTCAGTTGCTAGTTGCAACAATTCTATGACCCTGCTCTGACCCTCACAGCAGGCTCATAGAATAGCTACAAGTAGGCCAGAAAGGTCCTGGAAAAAAAATTGCACTGCAACAGAAAGCAAATTACAGATAAGGAAGCAGGTGCCAGACTGGAATTTTAAAACAGTGACACATTAATAAATCAACCCCAAATTAATTCATGTCAGTTGAAGCAGGGCTGGTGTGCTTGCTTTCCCCCCCCATAATCTACAGTGATGAACCAGAGGGTGGCATTGATGTACCAGAGGGTGGCATGGGTGAAACAGGGTGGCAGTGGTGAAACAGAGGGTGCTGTGAACCTGTGATGAATGATGAATGAACCAGACGTAGAAACAACATAGTCGCGACCGTTGCGAGCTGACAAGTAAGTTTGCAATTGCGAACTGGTACAAAACCCTCGCGAACTGGCAGAAACCCTTGCGAACACACAAAAAAAATCCGCAAATTTGCGAGAATTCGCGGATTTTGCGGATTGCGAGTTCGCAAATACGCAAATTCGCGAACGCCAGATTCGCAAAATTCACCCATGCTTAGTTGACGCCTTCAGCTCTTTCCCAAATTGGAGCAGGGTTGGAGTGGTACTGATAGATATGGGATAACCTTGAGTGCATTCATGGAGAAGGCCGCGTGCCTTGCTTTTTTTCATTTTGTACTTCGCCTCCATTTTAATGGGGTCATTTCTAGGGGTGGGCGGATTTTGCGTAGTCGCGCTACACAAAGCTCAGTGAAACGGTAAAAAATCTCCTCGAGCACACAGAGTTACACAAACACGCAGAATTGCTTGTTCCACCCGTTCGCAATGCTTTCTTCCTGTTCAAGAACATTGTTTGCTGGCTCAGGGGAAAAATCTTGCGAACATACATTTTGAAAGCGCAAACAAGCAGAAAATTCAGCGAAGCCGCAGATCGCGTAATTTTTTACTATTCTGCATTTTCTGAGGAACGCAAAATTACTCGAATTCCAAAAATTCCGCAAGTAGAACGGAATTTACCGTACAGGCCTAGTCATTTCTGAGGGTGTGCTGAGAGCCACCAGAAATGGTAGCTTGTCAGCAGCAAATGTGGGGTGCTGGTCATGCTCTTAACTGACTGATAGGAGGCATTTGGTGCAATATAAAGCACTGACAAATAAATACATACTGGGCCACCATAATAAATGGGAAATATTTTAAACTTAGAACGTGACTAAAGTACTCAATGATAGGACTACCTGACTCCTCTTTTTGTGGTAGAAAAAAAAGAACTTGAACATTAGACTCTTCGCTTAAGAGTTAGTGAGTGGGGTTACATGGTTTAATGGATAAGTATACTTGTAAATTATGTGACAACACCACTTTCAACTGCGAATATCTATGCTGCCCCCTTTCTCACAACGCAGAAAATTCCTCAATGAGTCAAGAAAAAGAAGCATATCAGAAGACAATTGCCGCCTGGAAGGTCTAGTGTGAAGAAGGCTGTGTTGAACGTGGTGGGCACACACCCAAGCACCAATGGGGTACGCCAATGGCGGGGGCGTGTTACACATGCAACCTATCTTTGTTGCCCCGCCAGGGGATGGGATTAACACGTACAATTATGTATGCATGTGGTCTGCAGAGCCCAGTATTTTAAGTTCTACCTGTCAATTCATACAACACGTATGATATATCTGTGGATAACGATGTAAAAGATGTTTTCCAAGTGGTAGACTGCTAATTTAATTGCTGCCCTCTGAAGAGACTGACAAAATACATAAATGCAGCATAACCTAAAAATGGAGCGATAATTGACCCCGCACATCGCTCCAGCATCACAGGCTAGGCGTATTGTTGCCCATGGCTTGTGCGACAAGAAACCTAGAGAGAAAGCAGTAGCCCCGGTATTGTCGGGTGCGGAGTCGTTGCAATGACACTAGGGGAGTCCAGGCTACTCTGCCTTTCATCCGCTGAAGTGGTCCAAGGGATCGCGTCAGCGCAGGAATCCTGGGCGCATCTCATTAGCGCGGATGATTGAGCGCGTGGACGGCGTTGATTCTCCCGGAAGGACTGCGCGAGACATCGCATCCTCTTCGTGTCGGCAATTAAGTCACTGAATGAAGCGGAGCCGGAGCATCGACATGTTTGACATAAGTCTCTGCAGCACGTTACACGCACAAGGACACCTCAGAGATCACAACAGGAACGGCGGCATCTATGCAGCGTGAACTCTTTACAAGCCTGTTTATGTTTTTCCCGACATCATTATGTGCACATTTTTTATGTGTCCTCAGCATGCAGCACTGGTTCTGCAGAGCTTCAAAGGTATTCAACTAGTTGCATAAGCAGCCGGCCGTTTATTGACTGCTTCCAGGACACCTCCAGATCTGTTCAGAAGCAGCGATTATTTCAAAGAAAACAATAGCCAGCTTCCACCTACCCCACAACCACAAACAGCAGATACCAATAAATGGCAGCGGATGCTAAAGTAAGGATTTTGCGTCCTTATCCCTGAGTGGAGGGCAGGGTGAATTGGTTGCATTGCATCGAGGTGAATGTTCAATCCCTGAGTTGTTCTTGGGATTGGCCCTGGCCGCGTTTGAGAACAAGTTGCACTGAAGAGGAGAGTGACTCCATGGATGTCATTTAGGGGTCAGCAGGGCTCGTAGCTGCAACCCTTGGCATTCTTTTGAAACCCCTGGCACTGACATTTGGGCCCCTGTCAACAAGGTGAGAAAGCATGCCTGGCGCCTTCGGCATAGGTCTTCCAAAACAAGTGCTTAATAGACTCTTTTCGTGTGCCATTTGATTTGAAAATGTTTAATATGTTGGGCCACAATCTTAAAAGCAGCAGCACAATCAGAAACTATCTCATTATGCTACCAGGCGCTGTCTAAATGAACAATATGAAACACAAAATCCCGGGACAGAATGTTTTTAGAGACGAGTCTTGGGATCCGAGACAATGACCAGACAAGGTCCTTAGCCAGTTTAAACATTGTAAACCAGTTGTTTTCATGCTTGTAAACCAGTTGTTTCCTTGTTCAACTGAAAAGGGAAATATTCTGATACACAATAAAATTAAAAGTCAAACATACCAAAGGAATTTCTTTATGGTATATCATAAAGTATACAAATGTGCGCAATTTTAAACTGACTGGCCAGGTTGCAGCTTTGTACTTGCACATCAGCAAACATTGCATATTGTCCAAAATTCAGTATAATATAAGCGCACATATTAAATCACAGAAGACCATTCTTAAGGTACCAATATGTATAGAATGTGAAGTTGGTTTTGATATATTCTTTTTGTCACAGAGCATCTTCCACGGACTACAACATTGGGGGAGGCGGGGTGTTTGTCTCTGTGTGTTTATATGCGCGTGCGCACCTGGGGAGGAGGCTGAGAACTCATTACATAATGTTTAAAATGTGATTCAAACTGTATGCAAAATGTTAAGTTGAATGTGGAGGAGCTTGGATGGGTCGCATTGTTCTCCCAAGTTTTTTCCAGGCACCCGACTGTTGAATGAACATAAGACAGACCAGTTACCATTAACAAGTTGAATAAAATAGCCCTGGATTCTTTTATTTTAAGGGTGCATTGTTTGCATTTCTGTAGCTTTGACTCATGTTCCCTCTTTTCTTTACCGTAATCCTGTTTTAAAATGACATACACACTGATCATTACTATAAACAATAACACATTTACAGTAACATGCAATAATATTTTGCTAAATGTTTTTGTGTCTGACCTTCTTTTGAGCCCAAAGCGTAGACGTGATAACCTTGATTATAGATACTATTTCTTTGAGGTATCCAGTCTAGATGGACAAACAGTTTCTCCCTCTAAAGGGCATGCTTAATTGTCCGAAAATGGCTGTATACCTACTACAAAAGAAGAACTCAGGGCTAGACCTCAATATGAGCTTATATTTGGTGTAAGGTAGTTGAGCCTTAGCACGTTCAGTTTGAGCCTGGGTTAATGATGATTGAACCGGGGCTCAAGATGGATAAGCACGGACAAATGAGATGCAAGTCTGGACAAGATATGGCTGACCATAGTCAAATAACTTTAAAGTGTATGGTTAAGTCTGGGAAAATGAATCTAGAACTTAGGCATTTGAAGACTGCATTTGGGCCTGTTAAGGTTGCAGCTGTAGCATACAGTGGCTGTTTATCCCTGCTGTGCCCACGGCAATTCATAACTGTACCATTGGCCTACATAGCCACCCTCCCGTTAACAATGCTTGTTTTTTACTTTCTTTGGTAATATTTTAATATTTTGACCTTACACTTAAGGTGACAAAGCGCTTCCTATGATGGGATAGGTGCTGAATTCCAGTGGCACTACTTCTTGTGATGTCATCAGGGTTAAAGAGTGTCGGATATCACTTCCTCTATCCCAGGCGTTTTGATGACTTGAATCCCATGGGTGATGCCTGGTGAGGAAACATTGCACTTGAGACCTATGGGACTGCAGCGGTAAGAGGCCAAAGGCCCACAATGGGCCCTATAGTGAAGACAGCAGGTGTGGAATAACTGGATTATTATTAAATGTGCTACAAGTGACAAAGCAAATATAGCCCCATCGTGGTTGCAAATAGGCAAAATGATATTATGACCTGTCTAGAATCGGATTTTGATCCAACTAAGGTAACAACTGCCTTCAAACAGATCTTAGTTGAGATAAAAAATCACCTAACTAGGAAAAGACCCACTGCTAACTCTTTAGCCCCTAGATGGTTCTACCAAGTTTTCACAGGGTCCCAATCAAATTTACATTAGGCGCTTAGAACCATACCAAGAGATGTGGATCAAGTCAAGCTTCTCCGTCACCGGTACAAAGAGACTAGGAAGGCCAGACTTAAAACCTTGAAGGAAGAAGCATGTGATCAACTACACCAAGCGGGCATTTTAAAAAAACACGCGCAATTTATGGAGGGTTGTTAGAAACGGGGACCCTGGCCGGCCAAGACTCGCGTCGAGGTCAGTCAGGGATCGCCATTTCTAAGTGTCAGGGCAAGGGAGTCACACACCAAGATAACCCCTCTCTCGCCCTCTAGGTAACGTGGCGCGAGCAGACAAGGCTAAACTTGGAGGCTATGTAGGTTAAGTGTTTGCGCGCGCACTCAGTAACAACACCCAAGGCCCACCACAAAGGAAACTCCACACAAGGTTATAGAAAAATAGCCTTTGTATTATATCAAAAACACATTAGATAAAACATACATTTAGTTACACTGTGCCAACAGGCACGGGCAGAATTTACAAGGGGGATATTTACAAGACAGGGCCACCTGGACCACTGTCAGGAATCGTCACTTTTTAGGAATAGCAATTAGCACATAGAATACTTTTAGAATCAACTTGAACGTGTATCACAAATTAACACACAACCAGTAATCACTGGTAAAGCATCAGAACCTCCTACGCAACCCTAACCACCTTAGGCAACTATTGCGCAGGGAACAAAAGACCTCAACTAGCAACACCTGTACTAGGAGAAAAGCCACCCCCTAGGAATCACCAACATCTAGGGGCATAAGCATAGGCACATTACACATGATGCATTAACATTCAGCGGTGTAGGGAAGAAAGACACATGATGGATCCAAACACATTCAGAGGTGCGAGCACAAGACAACACATGATGCAGTACCTACATTCAGCGGTGTATGCAAGGAAAGACACATGATGGTTCAGAACACATTCAGCGGTGCGAGCACAAGCAATTGCGCAAAACTTCCTATGAGCCACAACCTGTGGCAGTCCCTGTGTCCAAAGTCAGGGGCAGGCTATAATAAGCCAAAAAGTACACCCAGCCTAAACGTAGCAGCTGTCCACTAAGTGCTGGACAGTTGTAAACACCAAGGGTGCGAACGTTGGAGCCTCGCAGGCTCAGGACAACTGACTGGGCCAGGAGCCTCTCAGGGGCTCACAAAGCAACATGGTACCTTCTTGAGCCTCTCTGGGCTCATCAAATCAAAGGGGGCGCCTCGAGCCTCCTGTGGGCTTGCAAGGCACAAATACGGGGTTGTTGGAGTCCCTCCTCGGGGGACTCAGTAAGATAATGGCCACAAGAGCCTTCCAGGCTCGTAAAGCAACACTTGCGGTTACGGTGCCCCCGGGGAGCCTTTGCGGCTCGAAAGAATCAATGCCCCCACGTTGGAGCCTCGACCGGCTCAGAAACAGAATGGCCCCTCTCGTTGGACTCAGTAGGAACAACTGCCCCCCTCTCTTCACTAGGGAGATTCGTCGGAGCAGCCCACTGCCAGTCGGGGCCGCTCGAGGAGGGATGCGAGGGGCCCTGCGCCTCCCAGAACCCAGGTCTCCACTCACCGGGTCTCTTCGCGCTGCTCCTCTCCCTCGGCAGGACAGCGGAGCTTCTCTGCTGAGTTCTCCTGGCACTCTGGGAGCCCTGCGGGCGCCGGCACTTCTCCTTGGGACGGCGGGGCTCTCCTCCTGATCGCGGAGCCCTGCCTGCACACTCCGTCGCTCTTCTCCTCGCCGCCCGGCGGCGGGGCGGGACTTCCGGTCGGCCTCTCAGGGGCTGCGCTGCAATTGGCCGGTCGGCCAAAGACTTCCGGGTCGTCGCGGGCAGCGCGGTGGCCCGTTCCAGGTAGGCAGGCGGGCTCCCAGTACCCGAGGAGTGGGCTCCCTCGAGGTATTTACAACAGAAAGTACGGGGCAATGCCGGGTGGGCACCGGCGCTTAAATTAAGAATAAAGCGAGGTGGCACTCGCTAATGCCGCAAATCGGCACGATCAGCCGGGCAGATGCCGGGTGGGCACCGGCTGTGCACCAAAAGCGCTCACCAGCGCTAGGACAATCAATAAAGCGCTCTCAAGCGCCAAAAGGCCAACGAAGCGCTTCCAGGGCAAGTCCAACGTGCTCCCAGGCAGGGAACACCAGCACAGCGCTTCCAGCTGCCCTCAGCAGGGCAGGGTCCCAGCAAAGGTCCTTAGGTAGGCAGGGGGGCAAGGCTGGGCCAGGGGCCGGCTCACTGGCCCTCCAGGCAGGGAGGCAGTCCAAGTGGCGGTTCCTCCTGGCCCCAGCAGCAGCAGCAGCCCCCTCAAGATCCTAGAAGAGAACAAATTCAGTGGGGACACAGCCCCATTTTTATACACTGAAATCCTTTGTCACAATGTGCAGGGTGGGGGAGAAACCAGTTGCAACTGGTTCTGGAGCACTCTTGATGGCCCAGCCACCCATTTCATTCACTGGGGAGGCTAGGGTCGTTAGACACACCACAGGGGGGCGGAGCCAGCATTGTGTGGGGAAAACCCAGCCCATCCAGGACACAGGTACACTCCTCCCACACATCACTCATGCTAATCTCCCACTCACCACCGGGCAGACCCATCCAGACTTCCTGGAGCCTGGCATGCCAGCCAGCTCCAGTCAATCACGCTCCAGCGCCCTCACAGCACATGCACACATATCTCAATGTCCAGAAGTAGCACTTCCCAACTAGACACACACATGCCGCAGACACCATCTTGCAGCATTCACTCTCACGAGTTTATACATACTAAACTCGAGCCTGCACTCCCCACACATCAGGAACTACTAGGGACACACACATTCCCCATGCATTCCTATGGGAGGGCAGGCCAGCCATACTACACGCACGCACTTTCACTCTGGGACCCAGGGAAAAAGTGCGCCAAGCCAGAAATCATGAACACCAGGTCGCCATCAAAAGCAAAAAATTCAGGGGTGATCCAGCCATAAAGGCCCGGGTCCAACACAACCCCCTTCCAGCCAAAACGCAGGGTAGACCGATCACCACCGTGATGGGCTTCCCTGCTTTGGGCGAAAGAACAAGGACACGGGCCCGCCACTGCCGGGACACCGTCCTGTTCCACGCCACTGTGAACCCCTGGGATTCCTTCTCAAACCACCATCTGGAACAACTGGGCTACCCCACTGGTACTCCTCAGCTGTCCCCGGCCAGGACCAGGCCCTGGGCCACCCAGGTACCACTGGTTCCTGCCTACTCACAGAGCGGGGGGTAGTAACCCCTGGCACATAGTGTCCATTCTCCACTCTCCCTGTCTGCAAGACAGGACTAGACTGCCACTGGTTCACCAGCCTTTGGTCTACAACCTCAGGCGGACCAGGAGTCTCAGGGAAGGCTCTCCTCCCCTTACCTCTTCTTCCAGGGTTCCTCCTCCTCCTGCGAGGGGTACCCTTACAACGCCACTCCAACCCAGGGTTTAACCCCTCAGGTTGCACCAGGGTCAGAGGTGGGCTCTCCCACCCTCTGCACCCCCTTCCAGAGGTCTGCCCTCTCCCAACTGGAGAAGTTCCTCTGGAAGAACCGGTCAGGACACTGGTTACAGTTGTCCTACCCTTCAGGTCAGGCAGAACCTGAACCTGGCCTCCCAACCTCCGGTCTAAAACCTTTGGTGGAATAATTGCCTGGCACTCCAGGACTTCTGGGGACTCACACGCAATCCCCCTGAGGCTGACACATGACCCATGTGTCGTGTGACTGTCTGTCTGGCGCAGATCTCCCGCCTCCTGTCCACCTGACAGTGCGCAAAGATCCCCCAGACCAGAAGTGGCGCCACCCGGGTCCACCCAAGAAGATCTAGCCCAACTGGCTAGTCTCTGGTCCACTGGTGCATCCACTGGGAAACTCATCCCCCAATCACTCCTCACTTCGGACTTCCGTGCCCCCCCAACTGGAGTGGCACTGCCGGGCACTAGAACCACTGGAACACTATTTAAAGATACTCCAGGTTCTCTAGACACTAGGGGATCACCCTCAAGGGGTCTAACAGGACAGCCTAGATCCCTAACCTGGTGTTCCCTCAAGAAACCATCCAGGTTCTGAGACTGGGTTTCGGGCACCTGGGAACACTCAGTCCCCCACTCACTCTTGCTCCACGGAGCCAAGACGTGAGCCCCTTCACCCCTCTCGCTACACTGGGACCTAGCTGGGCTACTCTGAGCCTCTTCCACCACACTGGTCTGGAAGATACCTAACCCACTACTCTCGGGTTCACTCACCCATGACGTGTCAGAACCACTGGCACCTTCCCAGCGGTCTGCTTCCTTTGCAATGTCCCAAGGACTCACATAGTCACCTCTTGACAGGTGTTTGCGCAACTCTGGCACAAAACAATTGAGCAACTGCTCTCTGATAACAAGGTTGAGTAGTCCATCACAATCAGGTTCCCCATGAACCTCTAACCAATCAATCAGGGTATCATGACAATCATCCACATAATCTCCCCAATCCTGGTGAGGCAGTCTCCTACTGCCTCTGAACTTCAACCTGTATGTGTCCTCTCGGGAACAAGGTACCACTCTTTGGAAACGGGGCATGGCACTTCCCGCACCAAACTCTCTCTTGCTGCCACCACTGGATCCAACCCTCCCTGGGGAATCCAGAAAACTATGACTGCGGTCAGGGGATAACCTACCCTCTAGGGCTATCTTCTCCCTGGCCAAGGCCCTCTCAGCCTCTGCAGTCCGCTCATTCACACCCAGCTGCGCCATCTCTCTGACATGCTCTAACCTGAGCTTCTCCATGGCCAACTGGTGCTCCCTCTCTTCTCTCCTATCCACCCACTCCTCTGGGGACAGGGAAAGGGATGGGGTGCTACACCTGACACTGGACCCAGCAAGGGACTCCCTATCTAGGGGGTACTCGCTCTCTGCTGGCGCCCATTCACTGTCAAACTCACTCTCCACATCAGACTCTTCAGGGCTCCCCTCAGACCCACCACCCTCATGGTGTGCGGTCCGGGCCCTCTCCCTCTCACTGTGCTCACGCTCCCAGTCACTCTTCTGCCACAGGATCATGTTATCCCTAAGCTTGGACTGGGTGTCGGACTCACTCACTGGGATGTCTCTCTCCTTACAAAAATGCACCAACTCATGCATACTGTACTTAAACAGACCACAGAGGTTAAAAGGAGATTCCATCTTGACAGGATGCTCACAGACACGTGCAACACAGGGGACTTAACTGTCAGAGCTGAAGCAAGAGCACACGGTTCAAAGTATTTCAGCAAGCTCCCTACTAAAGAGAACTCACACTAATCTGTCCAGGCAACACACCATTCATCCACGCACACCCTCCCCTCGGACCGGTAAGGCAGTTTTTACCACCCCTGATTTCTCAACCTGACCACACGTGACACAGGTACCAAACTCTGGGAGCAGGGCAGGGGACAAATGTACTGGACACTCTTTGGAAAAAGAAATACTAGAACTTCAAAGGACAATAATCCCCAACATGTAATTATCTAAAATGCAGAGCTTTGAAGTGTGGCCTGTTGCCACTGCAGTACAACGCAAACACAAATCCGGATCCTCACCGCCTGCCACCAATGTTAGAAACGGGGACCCTGGCCGGCCAAGACTCGCGTCGAGGTCAGTCAGGGATCGCCATTTCTAAGTGTCAGGGCAAGGGAGTCACACACCAAGATAACCCCTCTCTCGCCCTCTAGGTAACGTGGCGCGAGCAGACAAGGCTAAACTTGGAGGCTATGTAGGTTAAGTGTTTGCGCGCGCACTCAGTAACAACACCCAAGGCCCACCACAAAGGAAACTCCACACAAGGTTATAGAAAAATAGCCTTTGTATTATATCAAAAACACATTAGATAAAACATACATTTAGTTACACTGTGCCAACAGGCACGGGCAGAATTTACAAGGGGGATATTTACAAGACAGGGCCACCTGGACCACTGTCAGGAATCGTCACTTTTTAGGAATAGCAATTAGCACATAGAATACTTTTAGAATCAACTTGAACGTGTATCACAAATTAACACACAACCAGTAATCACTGGTAAAGCATCAGAACCTCCTACGCAACCCTAACCACCTTAGGCAACTATTGCGCAGGGAACAAAAGACCTCAACTAGCAACACCTGTACTAGGAGAAAAGCCACCCCCTAGGAATCACCAACATCTAGGGGCATAAGCATAGGCACATTACACATGATGCATTAACATTCAGCGGTGTAGGGAAGAAAGACACATGATGGATCCAAACACATTCAGAGGTGCGAGCACAAGACAACACATGATGCAGTACCTACATTCAGCGGTGTATGCAAGGAAAGACACATGATGGTTCAGAACACATTCAGCGGTGCGAGCACAAGCAATTGCGCAAAACTTCCTATGAGCCACAACCTGTGGCAGTCCCTGTGTCCAAAGTCAGGGGCAGGCTATAATAAGCCAAAAAGTACACCCAGCCTAAACGTAGCAGCTGTCCACTAAGTGCTGGACAGTTGTAAACACCAAGGGTGCGAACGTTGGAGCCTCGCAGGCTCAGGACAACTGACTGGGCCAGGAGCCTCTCAGGGGCTCACAAAGCAACATGGTACCTTCTTGAGCCTCTCTGGGCTCATCAAATCAAAGGGGGCGCCTCGAGCCTCCTGTGGGCTTGCAAGGCACAAATACGGGGTTGTTGGAGTCCCTCCTCGGGGGACTCAGTAAGATAATGGCCACAAGAGCCTTCCAGGCTCGTAAAGCAACACTTGCGGTTACGGTGCCCCCGGGGAGCCTTCGCGGCTCGAAAGAATCAATGCCCCCACGTTGGAGCCTCGACCGGCTCAGAAACAGAATGGCCCCTCTCGTTGGACTCAGTAGGAACAACTGCCCCCCTCTCTCCACTAGGGAGATTCGTCGGAGCAGCCCACTGCCAGTCGGGGCCGCTCGAGGAGGGATGCGAGGGGCCCTGCGCCTCCCAGAACCCAGGTCTCCACTCACCGGGTCTCTTCGCGCTGCTCCTCTCCCTCGGCAGGACAGCGGAGCTTCTCTGCTGAGTTCTCCTGGCACTCTGGGAGCCCTGCGGGCGCCGGCACTTCTCCTTGGGACGGCGGGGCTCTCCTCCTGATCACGGAGCCCTGCCTGCACACTCCGTCGCTCTTCTCCTCGCCGCCCGGCGGCGGGGCGGGACTTCCGGTCGGCCTCTCAGGGGCTGCGCTGCAATTGGCCGGTCGGCCAAAGACTTCCGGGTCGTCGCGGGCAGCGCGGCGGCCCGTTCCAGGTAGGCAGGCGGGCTCCCAGTACCCGAGGAGTGGGCTCCCTCGAGGTATTTACAACAGAAAGTACGGGGCAATGCCGGGTGGGCACCGGCGCTTAAATTAAGAATAAAGCGAGGGGGCACTCGCTAATGCCGCAAATCGGCACGATCAGCCGGGCAGATGCCGGGTGGGCACCGGCTGTGCACCAAAAGCGCTCACCAGCGCTAGGACAATCAATAAAGCGCTCTCAAGCGCCAAAAGGCCAACGAAGCGCTTCCAGGGCAAGTCCAACGTGCTCCCAGGCAGGGAACACCAGCACAGCGCTTCCAGCTGCCCTCAGCAGGGCAGGGTCCCAGCAAAGGTCCTTAGGTAGGCAGGGGGGCAAGGCTGGGCCAGGGGCCGGCTCACTGGCCCTCCAGGCAGGGAGGCAGTCCAAGTGGCGGTTCCTCCTGGCCCCAGCAGCAGCAGCAGCCCCCTCAAGATCCTAGAAGAGAACAAATTCAGTGGGGACACAGCCCCATTTTTATACACTGAAATCCTTTGTCACAATGTGCAGGGTGGGGGAGAAACCAGTTGCAACTGGTTCTGGAGCACTCTTGATGGCCCAGCCACCCATTTCATTCACTGGGGAGGCTAGGGTCGTTAGACACACCACAGGGGGGCGGAGCCAGCATTGTGTGGGGAAAACCCAGCCCATCCAGGACACAGGTACACTCCTCCCACACATCACTCATGCTAATCTCCCACTCACCACCGGGCAGACCCATCCAGACTTCCTGGAGCCTGGCATGCCAGCCAGCTCCAGTCAATCACGCTCCAGCGCCCTCACAGCACATGCACACATATCTCAATGTCCAGAAGTAGCACTTCCCAACTAGACACACACATGCCGCAGACACCATCTTGCAGCATTCACTCTCACGAGTTTATACATACTAAACTCGAGCCTGCACTCCCCACACATCAGGAACTACTAGGGACACACACATTCCCCATGCATTCCTATGGGAGGGCAGGCCAGCCATACTACACGCACGCACTTTCACTCTGGGACCCAGGGAAAAAGTGCGCCAAGCCAGAAATCATGAACACCAGGTCGCCATCAAAAGCAAAAAATTCAGGGGTGATCCAGCCATAAAGGCCCGGGTCCAACAAGGGTAATCAATGTTCCCTTCCGCAAACCATTCTACAGGCCCAAGCTTAGATTGTCATGTGGATGAGGAATCTTGGGTGGTCCACTTTTCCTCAATATTCTATCCAATTGGTGAGGGAGAGAACTCACAGCGGTTAGCTAATTGGCCTCCAACTAACCCCACCCTTTTTTTTACCCGCCTAGAGGTCAGGGAGGCCCTCATGCAGTGCTCGAGCAACAGAGCTCCTGGCCGAGACGGTACCCCAATAGATTTTGTTTCCCGAACAGCCGGATCTATGGGGACCGGTGCTGACAAATGTTTTTAATGCAGTTGTTGTTGTGGGCCAACCAGATTCATGATCGAAATCTATTTTAATTCCTATCTATAAGAAAAGCAATACATCTGAGGCAAAAAATTACAGACCGTTTTCACTCCTGGCCAGTACCGCCGAACTCTTGGGTCGAGTTCTAGTGAACAGACTGGAGGAACAGGCCACCATCAACAATGTCCTGATCCCGCTCCTATATGGATTTAAAAAGGGGAAAGTTACCCAGGATCAATGCCTTAATTTAAGTCTGTTAAGTGCCAAGTATACCCAAGCCAAGCATGGCAAGCTATACCTGGCATCTATGGACTTATCCACAGCATTTGACTGAGTCACCCACCATCATCTATGGAGGATAATGAAGGAGATGGGCATCGACGAGGCAATTATCCTCTTTATCCGGCAGTTGTACTCTTCAGCTTCGGCCTGGGTCCGCTATGGGAAGCAGGAAGAGTGCACCAGGGGGTTCAAAATCAATAGGAGTGTCCAACAGGGTTGCGTCCTTGCCTCATTTCTGTTTTTAATCTACACTAATGGGGTGGGAGCACCCCGGAGAGACTCAACACCAGATGTCGCAAAGATTAACAATGTGTGCATTCCAATTCTCCTTTACGCCGAAGATGCAGTGCTAATTGCACGTACGGGTCTAGCTCTACAGAAACTATTAGAGATCTATGTGAACTACATGCATACATTGGACCTGTAAACCAATGAGGCAAAGTCCTTAATTTTAATCACTGGTCGTAAGGATAAGAAGGTACCATGAAGTGAAAAGCAGCTATAAGAGAACTTGGCAGTGACTACATGTTTGAAGCACCTGGCTATCATAATGTGACAGCTTCACTCACTGATAAATAGACACTCTACAGAGGGATTTTCCCCGAAGGAATACAGTTCAAATGGAAGAGAGAGGTGTCACAGTAGCATCAGTAACTTCGACTAAGGAATTAATAGGCATCGCTGAAGAGGCAGAAGAAGACAGCAGGCAGGACTCAAAAGAATTCAAACTGGAGTACAAGTGGAAATGCAGAAGGAAAAATCTACTAAAACTACAAATCCAACAATGGACAATGTTGCATCTCTTCTGTCCAACAGCAAATCAGATGTATCCAGTATTTCTACTTAAATATTTGAAAAGGATGCGTCCATAGTAAAACGGAAATAAAAAGATATTTTTTTTGGAGGATAACAAACCAAATACAAAGAGGACAAAGGAACAACAAGAAGGGCAAAGACAAAACCTACAACCAAGGGTTCGACAAACTACATGATCAGGACCAAAGCGACAAAATTAAATTATGAACCCCAATCCTGCTTAAATTGAGATAATACATCTCTTCCCAAACCAAGCTGGCTGGCAGACAATATGAAAGAACATACTAATTTCAAGGTATTGTTTATAAATCCTTACAGACGTGAGATTACAGCGACAGAAATAAAATTATTATTTAAAGGCTGGGGATTTTGTCCATCTCAAATCTGTGATTTTTCAAATATGTAGCAGAATAAAAGACACTTCGGCACAGTGGCCTGAGCTGGGGAATTGGAGAATGAACCATAACTTCACCAGTTAAGAAACAGGAAGGAACATTTGAGACAGTCACAACTCCTCAGAGAAATGGAGGAAGAAAGGCATCCCTAAGAAGCACTCCAAAGCAATAGGTAGAGGGCTGATTTTGAATGCATGTTGCACGATATACAAAACAATGATGATTTTAGCTGATTTGAAGACTGAGGAAGCTGGTTAAGAAGGGGCGAGTTTATCTAAGAGGCCGAGTGTGATAGTTTATACGAACAGTGTCCCCAATGGAAATTGTACTGGAGAGATACAATGTATCATACCTTGATTCGGTGCCAGTGAATCAGTGCGTACATTCTATACGAGCAAAGGCACAAGCGGGTAGAAGGGTGGAACCATGAGCATACGGTTCACTAATCACTACCCCTCTTACTTCTTAACTGTAGGGCTTAACATTATTTGTTTTCTTTTATGTATAGCGAGCTAGGATTGGTGGATGAGTGCCTATTGCACGTATGCTGGCACATATAAAAGGGATATGAAATTCTAAGCAGAGTGGACTTCAGTTTGCCCAACATCTTGTTGAATTTAATTGAATGTGAAATACCTCAATTGGCCAAATAAGCACCAGGGGTTGTAAGAGTAAGTGGGCAGGTTTAATGGCATGTGCATTGTGCACATGCCCTTTGTATGGCACGGTACCAGCCTATAGTGAGGACCTGCTGAGGCTCTATGTACCAGGCCACCGCTTCCCTTCCTCTGAGGCGATCTTGCAGATCTGCCCACGTTTCAATAAAACTATCTTGGGTGGTAAGGCTTTTTCAGTTCTGATACCACAGATCTGGAATGGATTACTGGAAAGTTTGAGGAGAGAAACCGCTCTCCTTCCATTTTGGAAGAGACAGAAAACCTTTTTTATTTGAACACACTTTAGGAAGAGATTGACTTTCTCATCTTAACAATATCTGTTGCAATATGGTATCATAACCCTTAGAGACCTGTGGTATTTCTGTGCTACATACGTGTTATTAACAAAACATAATATAACAGTGTGTGTTGACAAAATCTACACAATATCTTTACACAGGATGCACACTTGGTAGCACATGAACAACATAGGCTAAAATGCCAAGGGTATCTGATACTTTTTCGCATTGCAACCTTCAAAGAATCCAGGAATAGCTATACTGATTAAGAGGGGACTATCTTTACAGAGAACTGTGTCTAATAGTTATAGAAACAACAGGTACATTTTGGACACATTTCAATACACAGACACAGTCTAACCTTGTTTAATATATATGCTCCTAACACAGACCAAGATACATATATTCTAGACATATCGGCTTCGCTGAGCCTTATCCTGAAGTTCACTATAGTAGTGTGAGGTGACCTAAACACTGATACGAGACTCCGCTTTAGATCTAATATCCAAAGGCAGGGTACTGAGATGAAAAGCAAACATTTGCTGGCCCTGATGTCAGATTTGGGGCTGCTAGATATTTGGCATCTCCTTCTTCTCATCAGTCCATTTGGTGTATATACAGTTGTTTATCTGATTATTATCAAGATTATGTATTCAAAATACCGAAGCATGTACATTATCCTTTTTGGACCATGTACCTCTGAAACTTGAGTGGTGTGATCTATGGCCTAACGCAAGGGAGTACAGGTGGAAACTGAAGGAATATCTACTTCATAGGAACAAGATACAAATACAGATTCAGAATGGTGCATTTACCACTGTTAACTGGGATGCCCTGACGATAAGGATAAGAGGCACACTGATAGCACTTGAAGCCCACACCAACAGGAGTTGATGTATAAGGATAGATTAGACAGTAGCTGAACTCCAGTAACAAGACACGTTTAATAGGAAAGACACACCAGAAGAAGGTGGCTTTTGAAGTAAGTTGAAAGACTCATATATTAGAACTCCTTATCTCAGAGGGTACAAGGGTAATGGAGGAAAAGATTAAGGTGGAAAATTTATAAAGGTGATTAAGCTAAGCAGAATCACAGTATTTCGAAGCTTGGCCCCTGAGGACTCTACTAACACCACTGGGAGGGTAGCTAGATAGACCTACATAAAATGGAGAGGTCAGGAAAGAGGCAAAGTCTCTCAGGTGTTGGAAGACACCTGATCCTGATGAGTTCCCACATAGTGTTATAGGACATTTTTGGAGATCTTACCGGTTTCATTAGAAGCATTGTTTAACACCTTCAAGAAGGAGTTAAGGGTCAGACATACACTATGGCAGAGGCAGCTGTCATACTGATTCCCAAGCGGTTGAATGGCTTAAGGGAATGTAAATTATATGGGCTGTTTGACCTGCTCGATGTAAAAGTGAAGATCCTTACTAAGGTTTTTGGCTCAAGACTATACACATAGATGCCAGGCCTAATATACGCTGATCACCTAGGATTCATATGACAATGCCAAACAGATGGCAACATATGAAGAACGGCCCAGATAACAGAACAATACCCAAAGGGATCTGTGAGATACTGGCCGCCTTGGATGCTGAAAAAAGTATTTGATCGGGTGAGCAAGGCGCTGAACCATACCATACCAGGGGCAAGCATACTGATAAACTGATCCAGCACAGTGTATATACTTTTGGAGCATGGTACAGAATAAGGCTATCGTCTATCGCCACTTCTCTTCATAGAGCACTTTGCAGCCAATATAAGGCATAATCCAGCAAGCCATGGCATCATTTTTGAGGGAACAGCATCTTTGCTGATGATGTCCTTATGGCCTTGATGAACCCACAAACCTCATTAAACATCCAGTTGGATCATTTGGATTCTTTGAGCACAAGCACATGGGAACATCACAAATGATCACAACACGAGTGGCTGCTGCTTGAGGCACTTGTGTTTTTTACACTATTTGTTCACGCCAAATTCATCCCTGTATCGAAAAGAGACACAAGGCTGCATTTCATGCTAAAATATAGTGCCATATGCCAATTTTTCATTTAACATAATTTGTCAAAATTTTATTAATTTACTCAAAAACAAATTACCTTAATTTCACACTCTATTATGCAACCCTTTCATAGTGCACAGGTACATTGGGTGTGGGTCGTTTACTACGCTGTCACAGCACACTACATGCCTTCGCACACCTTTGTTTGGGCTGTCTGGTGCGTTGGTTGTATGCTGCATGCGAAAGCTCTGCATTAAAGGGAGATTGGTAGCATATATATACCCTTCAGATAGTGACAGAGAGTCGTGAATAGTGAACATGTTTTAGATTTCCCAGAAGTATGCCACAATTTCCCCTCCAAATTGTACCCTGGCACCAAATCAGCCTACCATCCTTCCGAGGTGAGTAATTTGAGCCTTATTACATGTATTTATAGCAATACTTTTTATTCACAGTTCCTAGAGACGACAGGAGTTCAGCATGATGCGCTATATAAAAACAAGTTATTATTACATAAGTGTTGAATATATGCGGTGAGGTAAGAAGCATAGATGTATCAGCTTATAACAATATAACCAGAAAACGTGAATATTGCAACGATTTGACTTCTTAACTAAGTCAAAATTAAATTTACAAACGGAAATGAAATGATATCAGTCACCTTTTCATACACAAATGACACAATTCAAAAACACCCAAAATACCTGAGTGTGCTTTGAGACCCAGTGACGCAGGACATTCAGAACTCGGTTTGTGGCTGCTCTGCGGATTATAAACTCTTTGTCGCACATCCTCTCAGAGTTGTTAAAACCTTTAGAAAAAGAAAATATACACTTGAAAATTCGTAGTGGACTACTTCTACTTTTATTATTAAAAGTGACTACTTCTTTGTTCGCAAAAGTTCTTTTTAAAAATCACGTCTTTAGGTGTAAGCTTGTCGGGCTGCAGGGTCCACTCAGTTCTGCAGCAGTGATGTGCACAACGTTTGTGAACAATTTCATATTTATAGTTGAGTGCACATTGTATCTGAACCCGGGGTATTTCAAAAAGAAAGTTCTGCCAGTTGTTTCTTGAGCAATTTGAGGAAAACACAGAATGGGAAATTTGAATTGAATTTCAATTAGCTGAAAACACAGAAAGGGGAATAACATACTGTTTTACTGGTTGCTGAATACGAAACCCCATTTTTTATTCAGAATGCTAAAACTACCCTGGATAATACCATGTACTTCTCCCGGGTGTTTTTTGCACTCAAATATACCTCCCTGCTCAGAATGGAAGTGTTTCAGCCTACCTTCCACAGCAAATTAAAGCTGAGAAGAGGAGTCAAATGGAGATTATGCTAATTTTGAATACCCACAAAACAGCTACGTGGAAAACAAGCACTGACATAGCCATTTGGGCTCCCCTTTGGGAGCGTAAAAGTATTTAGCCATGCAGCACATTATCCTGGGCCTTACAACATCTATTGTCCTTTAACGTGGAAGCTTTGACACTAATAGGCACATTATAACACAGCATTGAGAAGTACTTAGTTAAAGTGTAATTTTGGTACACCTGGTAGTCTGAACTCCCATATCTGGAAGTGCTTTCGTACACGATAATGAAAAAAAAAGAGTGTTAGTGAAATAAATAATTTGCCTGATAGCACTATTTAAGCGAGGAAGCCACAATGCATCCATGTTTTCTGGTTTCATTGTGTACAAAACAGCCAATAAATGGGTATGAACGTATCTTTCCTTACACTAAGGTTTGTTTCTATTTCAGTGCACATTTCAAAATATAGCGCAAACTCGACCGAAGGGAATTGGAGCACTTTACATGAGCACCCTTTGCAACACCCTCTTAAGCGATGCACTCAAGGAATGCATTTTAAAGTGCTTCAATGCTTTATTAGGGTAGCATATAAATACAATAACAACATAGATGTTCCGAGCAGCACAGGCCATTCATTATGTGTATATGCAAAGGTACAGGAAATTTGCTCACGGTGTAAAAGACTGGAGCCCCACTTTTATTTTTTGCAATTTTATATACAGCAAGCTCAATCGTTCAAGGTTCGTTGCATCTTCCTTCTGCAGGGAGCAAATAAGAAAGGAAGGCAGACAGCATTGGGGTATCGGAGTAAGGGAAAAAGAAGGCACAGAGCGTTGGAGAAAGGAAGGCAAAGTGCAGAGTGCTTGGGAGAAAGGAAGGCAGAGAGCATGGGAGAAAGGAAGGCAGACATGGGGAAAGGAAGGTACAGTGCATGAGGGAAACAAAAGCAAAGTAAATGGGAAAAAGGAAGGCTTACATCGTGGAAAAAGGAAGGCTGAGTGCAGGGGAAAAAAGAAGATGGACAGCAAGGGAGCAAGCAAGGCTGAGTGCATCGGGAAAAGGAAAGCAGACAGCAAGGGAGACAGCCAGGCAGATTGCAGCGAAAAAGGAAAAGCAGAGTGCATGGGAAATATGGGGCAAAGTGCATAGGAAAGAATGTAAGGTAGACTAGGAGAAAGTAAGCAAACTTTATCAAAGAAAGCAAGGAGGGTATGTGAAAAAAGAAGGCAATTATGTGGTAAAAGAGAAGGCAAAAAACGTCAGAAGGAAGACAGGGCGTGCGGGGGAAAAAGAAAGAGAACATAGGGTAAAAGAAAGCATAGAGTAGAAAAATGAAAGCAAAATATAGTACTTAGCAGAAAGGAAAACAGAGAGCAGAGAACAATGAAAGCAAATATGGTGTTTCATTGCTTTCTGAGTAGATTTGTACTCTACAAATACACACACACCCACAAAATAAAGAAACCAAAGGTTTTAGGAATGTTATAGTGGGCTCAGATTTCCCTTTAATAAAACCACTGAAATTGAAGTTATAGTTGCGTGAGCTACCTCCAGCTTATGCCCCCGCAATGCACTGACATAGCTAGTAACATCACCGATGACATCATCCACAAAACCACTCACACATCCACTCACACAACCACTCGCATTGCAACTCACATAACCAAAGAATCACTCACTCACACACTCACTTATAGGTGCATACACCCACTCACACACCCATACAACCACTCAGCCACCCATTCTTAGACATATACAGCCACTCACACACCCACTGACAGACCTATACAGCTGCTCACAATCTCACTGACGTATACAGCCACTTGCAAACCCACTTACACATCCATACACGCACTTGCCTATCCACTCACACATTCATACAGCCACTAAGACACCCACTTAGACATTCAAACAGACAGTGACACAGCCACTCAAATAACATGTTATAAATAGTATCACTTATTAGTAGCTGAGAACATTTAATAATTTAAATTTTGCAGTAGCACAATATATGTTTAACTGTCATAAACATTTATGAAACTCTTACACTCACTGGATAATGTCATCGGTGATGTCATTTGAGATGTCTTCAGTGATGTCACCGACCATGTCATGAGTGATGTAATATGTGAGGTCATAAGCAGTGCATTGCGGGCGTGTAATTTAGAGTTAGCTCAGGTAACTATAACCATTCAATTTCAATGGTTTTGTAAGAATGTAATCTGGGCCTAACTATAACGTCCCTGTACCCTTTGTTTTTTTCTGTGAATTTCTACAATTTTTATTGTTATATTCTAACTATAATGTCAGTGTAACCCTTGGTTTTCTTAGTGAATTTCTACTATTTAATCTTATTTCCTAACTATAACCTTCCTGTAACATTTGTTTTTGTAATTCATTTTGAATGTTTTTTAAATTGCATTTCCTAACTGTAACCTGTGACGTTTGTGAGTGGATGTGTCATTGGCTGTATGGGTCTTCCTCTTCATGTAACAATTGCTTCAATATGTAGAACAGTGCCTTAGCCCAGCTTAAAGAAAAACAGACCAGAGCATCCCCCAGCTTTAAGAAAGCAAGTGCTTTTCAGTGTGTATCTGGTTCTTATGGAAAGTGAGCAGTGACCATAAAAATTGATGCCCCATAACTGACCAGTACCGCTACTCTCCAGTTCATTAGCAGCTGGTGTTGGATGTGGGGGGGGGGGGGGGGTAGTGTGGCAGTGGGTTGGAAGTGCCACGGTCCCCGGAAACTGTGGTGATAGAGCAGCAGGCACAGCTCTGGGAGTCCACACCAGGGCTCACTAATTTCAATCATACTTCTGTCAGCGTTCCAGAGCTGCCCTGCCCCGGGAGCCACCTGTGCATGGACTGCCATGGCTTCCGCAACCCTCTTTAGCACTCAGATGCAGTGCTGCTGTAATGGCAGCTCTGACAGTAACGTTCACTTACCTACTTCACCCTCAGTGTGCATGTGGTAAAGCGGTGCTGAAAATGTGTGATTAATGCATTTTAATGCAGTGATGCAGACCACCACATTAAAAGGCATTAGTCTAATGCCTGATGTTTGGTACTTGGCAGGGCTACAGTGACATTCTGTGCATGTGTCCATGTATTTTTGACAATGTGATTGTTCCTCCAGCATCTACATCCACAAATCTATGATACCATGAATACTCGTCAAGAGAAGATGACAAGACTACAAAGAGGTGAATCTCCAGCAAACAGGAGTACTTCCTCTTAACTATATCAAGTAAGTGATTTTTTTGGTGGAGATGTACTCTTATTTATCTGCATCAAGAATAAGTCACCAGAATTGGTGGGAAACACAATCGGGCCTTTTGGTAAGCTGTCCCTCAGACCTTTGCATTCTACTATGGAAAATGGGGTGAGGACAAAAGAGCGCAATCTACAGACGAGTCTAGGTATTTGCATACTTAGGGTAATTAAAACAGAGACCAAGGGGAGGGGCACGTGTGTCCCCCCTCTCTGGGATGAATTTGGACCCAAGGACCCCATCCCCATTCACCCGGCATCTTCATCCTGGGTGCCCTGGAGCCCACCCAGGGAACCTAATGTGCAACTTTGGAGGGAGCCTAACTTTAGTATATATATTTAACACTCATAAACATTTGAAAAACGCTCACAGTCACTGGATGATGTCATTTGAGAAGTCATCAGCGATGTCATCAGTGATATCACTGACTATGTCATGAGTGAGGTAATAAGCAGTGCATTGCGGGTGCGAGTGATAGTCAGCCTAACGATTAGGTCTCCGTAACCTTTGTTTTTTTCCGTGAATTTCTAAGGTTTTTTAAAATTCAATTTTCTAACTATAACGTCCCTGTAACCTTTAGTTTTTCAGTGACTTTCTAAGATTTTTTAAATGCTAATTCTTAACTATAATGTCTGTGGAACCTTTGGTTTTTCAGTGAATTTCAAAGGTTTTTCAAATTCTATTTCCCAACTAGAACGTCCATGTAAACTATTATTTTTTAATTGAATTGTTAAGGTTTTTAAATTGTATTTCCCATCTAAAATGGCTCTCTACAGGGTATTTTTATAAGCTTGTGTTTTCATCAGTGGATTAATGAGTTGTTTTTAAAAAAAAAAATTATATTCGTGACAACATCAACAGGATGTTTCTAAGTAACCTGAAACTCTGCATCCGGTCTTATGTATAGTAACCATATACACACAACCAACACAACGGCTATTGTCAGAGCCACCCTCGTATCCAAATATTGTTATTTTTTTTCTAAAGGGTTTTGGTTTCTTTCTTTTTTGGGAATCTTCGCAACAACGTCACGATCCCTGCAGACACGTTGCAAAACGGAAAAAACAAAAGCAGACATTCAATGATCACTAACATATCCAAAATTAATATGTAAAAAAATCCATTCTGAACATTACCCTACACATATTACTATATACATAGTTCTTTAAAAACATGTTTAAACGCATGTTTGTGTACTAAGTTTCTTTAAAATCCATCTTTCAGACCTATTTTCCGTTTTCGCTATTATTCGGGACGTCGAAATGACGTCATTTACCGTGAAGATTTGCGCCTTTTCCATAAAGTGTAAAACACATATATCCACACATACTACAGTATTTTACAAACTTGGGCATAGATTCATTAAGCAAAAATCCGCTTGCAAAGGGGCAGATTCTCAGAATCTGCCGCTTTGCGACCGGTATTTTTGCATTTGGGATGCATCATCCCAAATGCAAAAATCGCAATTTAAGAAATCGCAAAATTGCGATTACTTAAATTGCTATTGCATTCAAGGAATCTCAAATTGAGATTCCTTAAATGCAATGCATTAAAGTTTAAAAATAGCCATTTCGCTAATAGGGCTCTCAAATTACCATGAAGTTGAACTTCATGGTAATTTGCAAAAACTTTGAAAAATGCACTTTGAAAAATGCTCCGTTGCTGCTCATACCAGGAAAAGAGTTTTTGAATATCCGTGGCTCCCCCTCCATATATAGCCTTGTGCACGAGACAGAGGGCTTGGAATTCTACTTGCTCAAGAACTGGGAGCCAGTGAATCTGTCTGATACTCGCAGATGTGGGTTGGTGTTTAGGAAGACCCAGCAGCACACATGCTGCCGCATTCTACAATAATTGTAGTTTGGCAATCTGGCCCGTCTCTATTCCCAAATATAGAGGATTGGTATATTCGAGTTTCGAAAGGACAAGTGCTCCTATCACTGTTTTCCTGAGAGTAAGTGTATTAAAAAAGGCAGTATTTTGCACAAGATTTTCAGAGTAAAGAAGCAGGAGGAAGTTAGCGTACTGAATTGTTTTGCAAACTTTAGTTCATGGTCAAACATGAAACAAGGTTTCTAGCCTTGGTCATAGGAACCGGGCAGTTCCCCGCCTTGGAAGGCCACCATCATTGGCTAGATAGAGATGGACCTGACCCAAACTCAATGACCTCCATCTTTTCAGTGTTAAGCTTGAGGAAATTTGAGTTCATCCATGCCATCGCTGAGATATTTACGAAAGCTGACAGCTGTGATGTCCACACCCTGCACGACTGATACCACTATATCGGTATCGTCTGCATAAGAGATTAATGTGAGGCCATGATCTTTAATTAGTCTCGCCAGAGGGGTGACATATATATTAAACAGCGTTGGTGACAAGGCTGACCCCTGTGGGACTCCACAGAGGAGGCAGAGGTTTCCTGACTTGAGGCCATCCCAGTGGATCAACTGTTCCCTGGATGCCATGAAAAATGACAGTAGGGTTAGAGCCGTCTCTCTAAAACCTACTGCCTCCAGCCGCCGCAGCAATACCGCATGGTTAACGGTATCAAATGTCGCCCATAGGTCCAGCAGGATGAGGACGGCTCTCCCCCGACATCCATCAGTCTTTGAATCTCTTCTGTGGCCATGATCAAGGCAGACTCAGTGGAATGTTGGGACCTAAAACTGTGTTGGGTGGAATCCAGAAGGTTATTGCAGTCTAGATAGTCAGTGAGTTCCACATTAATAGCTCTTTCTAAGATTTTGGTCAGTAGTGGCAAACATGAAATTGGGCGGTAGTGTTTTACCTCTGTGGGGTCCAATGTCGCTTTCTTCAGGATGGGCCTGATAGAAGCTTTTTTCCATGACTGTGGAAAAACACCGGAGCTAATAACCTCATTTAGGAGGGGAGTCAGGTAAGCACTGATTTTCCCAGAAACCAAGTGCAAAATAGAAGGGGTCCATAGGTTAACCGGATTTAGTCAGTAAAGCAGATCCTTTACTTTCTCTGCCGCTAAAGCAGAGAACCTTATCAGGCTGCTATGGGTCGGATTGTCCTCTGAAAAGTCTTCATTATTTCCAATGGAGTTGGATACCGTTTTCTGAAGTTAGTTCTAAACTGTCCATACTCTGGTCTGGAAAAAGGAAGCCATCTTATCCACAAAGTTTTGGTCCGGTGTGAATTGGCTATCCTGCAGCCGCTGTGATAGAACTGCCACAGTTTTAAAAGCTCAGTTGAGGAGCTTTTGGCCGTCTGTAATTTTGTAAAATATACCATTTTAGCATGTTTTATTGCTGCCTTACATTACTCTAGAGCTTGATTATAATACCTTTCATTTTCTTCACTACAGTCTGTCTTCCAAAGTTGTTCAATGTGTCTGCATTTGGCTTTAATAGGTCTAAGTTCTTCTGTTTACAAGGGTGCAGATGCTTGGTTATATATATATATATCAGAATCCCAGACACTCCTTCCGGAAGACACTGCCCGTGGAGGGGTGGCCCGCTGACCGGCAGAGCAGGCCGGCAGTTCAATATGCAATAAAGCGTTGAGTAAAGCTTGCTCTCAGGTCACAAACGCACAAACCAGTAATCCAAGTTAGTCATGGGGTTTACTCACATCCTAAACCTCCGTGTCACATTTCAACCTCCTAGAGGTCTTGATCACACACACCGGAGTGAAAATAAACAGGGTCTTACATGCTTTTCCTATAAAACAGCGAAGACAGACTGTAATGACAGTATTGAATACGATAATGCAGTCAATCTCTGGCCATCTTGTGTTTGTTAGGGTAGACTAAGTGTAATGTGGTTCAGCATCAAAATTAAACGACAATCATGTGAAATTTTGTCTCCTTACGCAAATATTAATTCATAGATAGAATCACATTACCAACTATGAAAACAGAAAAGGTAATTGCTTGTGCAACCTTGACGTTCGACATTGCTCGTCATGTCTATGCTTGTAACCTTGGTGTTGCTGTAAAGCTGCAATGTGTTTAGTCCTCTGTGCTGTTTAAAAGCCATCCTGGATTGAGTGTTATCTATTATCATATTAATGAATGTTCATCTCGGCGACACGACTACCCGTGGGAGCGCCTTATGTGGGCGGGCCATGTTCCGTTTGTTTGGGAAACTCTCCCAGTGCATTGTGGTGTCTGGTGTCCATACCACATATTTGAATGACTTGTGGTTGAACCAAATGTGTAGCTGGTACTCTAGTGCTTATGTAATATGTAAGACACAGTGTCTCTTCTTATGAGTGGGTAGGTTAAAAAATATACACCCCAAAGTGCTATAAAGAGTCACTGACCCTGTGCCGTAATCTACTAATGAGTCAGCAGCCTACCTCACCTATGTGTCGGCTCCCTGTTAGATATGATTTCACCATAGTGGTGTGTGTGTATTGTCGGCGTGTGAACAGATAGATGAGCAACTATTCCAGGATGTGGTGCTCGGCCCTGTGTGTAATTCAGAACCCCTATATGTCATCTTACTACAGTGAACGAATATAGCAACTAAAATAAACCAAGTGTACAAATGCAAGATGTCTTATCTGTAGCTGGGATGCAGCACAGAGATGTCCTTGAGGGCAACCTTGTTTTTTTTTATAGTTACGGCTAGTCCAGCCGTGGAGAAGTCCCACCGCCGGAGAGGCGGATCTTGGTGTTTGTAAACACGAGCATCGTATAAGGACGAGGGGAGCCTCGCCACCAGATTAAATTGGTGCGCCTAACTGTCTGTCTCCATGTACATTGACCCACTGTGGTGATATTTGTTTTACCTTTCCTATTGGGGATTACATAAACTTTGCAGGATTCAGTGGCACCCACTTGGGTTTTGAGGAAACTACAGTCCGGTACTGTTTGAATGGACTACTGTATCCATCAAGCATCATTGGTGACGCCCAGATGGGTGGGACTTTGCTACCAATAGAATATAAAGTTTCACCTGAAGTCCGCTGTTTCCCGCATGTCTGTTGCCAGCGATCAAGAGCATACCAGCGCTCGAAACACCTATGGCGAAAGCAGAACGAGGCATGAGGGCAGGCTGGTGACGGCTGCTGCCGGTGGTGTGTGTGCAGTAACCCTCTTGTGTGTGATATCTTCTTGAGGGCAACCTTTTTTTTTTTTATAGTTACGGCAAGTGCAGACGTGGAAACGTCCCGCCGCCGGAGAGGCAGATCTTGGTGTTTGTAAACACGAGCATCGTTTAAGAACCAGGGGGGCCTCGCCACCGGATTACATTGGTGCGCCTAACTGTCTGTCTCTACGTACCTTGACCCACTGTGGTGATATTTGTTTCAACTTTCATATTGGGGATTATATGAACTTTGCAGGATTCAGTGGCACCCACTTGGGTTTTCCTCATCCTAGGATCATCCCCCTCTGCCTGGGACGACTCATGGTGGCCACCGGCCCTGGGTACAGCACCCATACCTACAGATCACGCACGTAACCTGGGTTTTATCCTAGACTCCTCCCTCTCGATGACCAGACAAGTCAACGCCGTCTCATCTTCTTGCTTCAACATACTACGCATGCTCAAAAAAATCTTCCATTGGATCCCCACCGACACAAGAAAGACAATCACCCACGCACTGGTCACTAGCCGACTGGATTACGGAAATACCCTTTACGCCGGAACCACAGCCAAACTACAGAAAAAACTCCAACGCATCCAAAACGACTCAGCCAGACTCATACTGGACATCCCCCGTCAAGCTCACATTTCCGGTCACCTGAAAGACCTCCACTGGCTCCCCGTCAACAAGAGAATAACGTTCCGTCTCCTCACCCACGCACACAAGGCCCTCTACGACCTTGGACCCGAATGCCTCAACACACGACTATCCTTCTACACACCCACCCGTTAACTACGATCATCCAATCAAGCCCTCGCCGCTATTCCACGCATCCATAGATCCTCCATGGGAGGAAGATCCTTCTCCTACTTAGCGGCCAAGACCTGGAATTCTTTCCCCACTCACCTCCGCCTTACACAGAACCACCTCTCCTTCAGAAAGCAGCTAAAAACCTGGCTATTCGATAAGTAATGCACCCACCCTCCCTCAAGCGCCTTGAGACCCTCTGGGTGAGTAGTGCGCTATACAAATTCCTGAACTTGAACTTGAACTATTTGAATGGACTACTATATCCATCAGGCATCATTGGTGACGCCCACATTGGCGGGACTGTGCTACCAATAAAATTGAAACTTTCACCCGAAGTACGCTGTTTCCCGCATTTCATTTTGGTAACAGAAATGATCAAGAGAACGAGGTATATATATATATATATATATATATATATATATATATATATATATATATATATATATAGAGAGAGAGAGAGAGAGAGAGAGATATATATACCATTATGTAGTTAGAGTTAGGATCATGTTTCAATAGAACAACACATTTTTTGACTTGCCTATATCTTTGCACGGCTTGACAAATCTTCACAAGAATTTTCCAAATAACAAATCTCATAATGAGTCTAATTGTGAATGGAAAGTTTTGGGGTGATCTGTCAAGTGGGGGGCAGAGAAAAAGTAGGGGGAAAAAAAGTGTTTTTGAACACAACTGCAGCCCAAACTACTGGATGGAATAACACGGAACTTGGCAGAAAGCTATCTGTTGGTCCAGAAATAATGATTTTAGGTATTTGGTGTAAATCTGTTCAGTAGTTTTGTAAAAATAAATTTAAAAAAAGACATTTGTACATCTAGGGATGCGGATCCACTGAGGATCCAACAGTCCCTGTGCTGCAATGTGATTGGCTGCCAACACTTCAAGCAGGAAGTGTTGGCAGCCATCTTGGGACTTAGCTTCAGCAGAGTTCCACAAAAAAACGTTAAAAAAAGAGAAAGGAGCAGGGTAGGAATACTTTAGATCCCCTAGGCCTCTTGGCATATTTTTTGGCGGTAGTCATGATGGAACTGTGGCTCCTGACAAAAAAAAGATAAAGATGACGCAAGGGCTTTTGCACTTCTCTACAAATCAGCCCCATGGTGGACAAGGTCCTGGGGGCATGTGGCCTTGCAGAACATTTAAACAAGAGGGGGAAAAAAGGCCAATCCCCTCCTTGGGCATTTGTATGCCTGTCCCGGGGCCCACCACCTCCCCAGGGCTTATATTGTCTTTTGGGGTGGTGGATGGACCCTCCGGGCCCCGGGGACCACCACCTCTCCCAGGCTAATTATAAATCAATCTCGGTGCCTCATGGACACCCCTATGCCCCATGGACCACTACCTCCCCTGGGCTAATTTGTTTGCAATGGGGGCCTCATGGATCCCTCCAGCCCTGGGGACCACCACCTACCTGAGGCCAAAATACATTTTTTTTAAATGGGAGGGAGGCTGCGTGGCACCCTTCCTTGGCAGTTCTGGGCCCGGGGGACCACCACTTACCCACGCAGCCCCTCCCCCTGATTTGTTATTGGCTGGACCCCAGGGGATAGGGTCCCTGAGGATGAAATTGGCCTGGGGAGAGGTGAGCCGTGCAGCCCCCCTCCCATATTATGATTCTTTTTTTTACACTGCCAGGCTCGGTGGAATGGGGTCTCCTGCGAAATCGGCTGTGGTAGAGGCATCGTGGCCTCCTTCCCCCATTTGTTAATGGCCGGGCCCCAGGAGATGAGGGTCCTCCGAGGCTGAAATCGGCCCAGGGAGGAGGGTCAATCGGCCTACCTTCCGTATTAAAAATAAAATACCTGAAAGGCCAGGCCCTGGAGGATGGGGTCCACAGGGCCAAATTCGGCCTGGGGAGGGGGGCCGTGTTGCCACCCTCCCTCATTTGTGAATGGGCAGGCCATGGGGGGTTGGGTCCATGGGGCTGAAATCAGCCCAGGGAGGATGGCCGTATAACCCCTACCCCCATTTGACACACATTCACAGACTCTCCTAGAGACTTGTGCAACCACTCACAGACCCATTCAAAGACTTATGCACTCACTCACAAACCTACTAAAACACTCATGCACCCCCTCACAGACACACTCAGACACTCATGCACCCAGTCACAGACCCATTGAGACAGTGATGCACCCAGTCACAGCCCCACTGATACACTCATGCCCTCAATCTCAGACCCACTCAGAGAGTCACGCACCCTCTCACAGACTCACTCACACACCCACTCACACACCCAGTGAGACACTTATGCAGCCACTGCTAGAACCATACATAAACTCACACACCCATTGGGACTCTCATTCACACACCCACGGAGATACTCATGCACTCACTCACACACTCACTGTCAAAGTTAAAGGTTGCATTTAGGAAATTTAAAAAAACTTTAGAAATTCACTTAAAACACCAGAGATTACAGGGATATTGTAGTTAAGAAATAGAATTTTAAAAAATGTAGAAATTCACTGAAAAAACAACAGGTTACAGGGACGTTATAGTTAGGAAATGGAATAAACAAATCTTAGAAATTCACTGAAAAATAACAAAGGTTATAGGGACATTATAGTCAGGCTCATATTTCCCTCGTACAAAACCAGAGAAATTCAGCAGTTATAGTTACTTTAGCTAACTATTGCTTACGCCCCTGCAATGCACTGCTTATGACCTCACTTATTATCACTTATGACATGGTCAGTGACATCACTGATGACATCATCCACAGAACCACTCCTACACCCATACGACCTCTCATATGTCCTTACATTCAGCCACACAACCACTCACATACCCATTCACACACTCATACAAGTACCCACAAACCCAATCACTGATCCATACAGCCACGCACAGATTCACTCACTTATTTATCCACTCAAACAACTAATTTCTCACCCGCATACCCACTAATGCACTTAATATATATATCTATATATATCTCTATATATAAATATATAGATAGAGAGAGAGAGCGGTAGATATATTTATAGATATATATACATAAATACACTTCACTGTAGCCATATAAACACTCTGAAATTTGTGGAATTGACAAGTTATGGTAAGGGACACAATCTGCAACTCGCACAACAACCATGCAAAAATAATTTGCACATCAAATGCAAAGCCATACCATGTGTTATGGATTGTGCTTCTAACCATTTCATTTATAACCATACCTGTAGGACTTGGCCTTGTTGGCCAAAGTTCCCTAAACCTTTTGCTTTCCCCCTAGACCGTTTTCCTGATATAGAGTTGCTTCGGGTACTTTGCCACTGCTGATCACTGTCAAAGTACAAGTGTTCCCTATGCAAAATGTAATGGTAATTGGTTGGCCATGATTGGTATGTTTTCCTTACTAGTAAAGTCCCTAGAGATGTGCACTGTGTGTGCCAGGGCTAGTAATGCAAGGTGCGCAGAGAAGGGAACTCAGGCCTGCAGTGTAGGACTTGCGCGCAGAATGCTAAGTTAGCCTGTTGTCCTGACTTCCCTTTTACTAAATTGGGCACCCCTGTGGTAGGTCTCAGGTACTCCCTGGGTAGGGTGCAGTGCAGGTAAAATGCAGGATATATACTACGGTATGTGTTATGTCCTGGCAGTGAAAAACACTCCATTTCGTTTTTCACTGCTGAATGGCCATCCTGCCCATAGGACAGAATAGGGGAGCTGGGTGTTGTGTTTGTTAGTCTAGTTTCCTATCAGTTTATAATGGAGAGGTGAAGTTTAGTATGTATGAACTCACATCTTTCTGTGAAGGTGGTTTTGTCACTGTATGTTCAGAAACCACTCTTTTAGAAAGTGGCTGAGTTTTGTGCTTTAGGCATTTGTGTGTGTCTCTGCTGGAATGTGGATTGTCTGTCTGGAACTGAAAGGTGAGATGAGCTGGGAGAGGTCTTGACCCAGGGAGGGGTTGAGATCGCACCAGGCTGCCCTACATCTGGAAAGTAGGGGAAGCCCAGGAGGTGAAAAGGCCTGGGCTTGTCCTATAAACCAATTGACCCATCTCCTGCTGGCTGATTAAGGATCCAGACCCCCAGTATCAAAGGGAGAGAGGTGACACTGGTAGAGAGACACCCAGAACTTATTTAGGGATGGGTCAGGGACCCCTGAGCACAAACGAACTTCAAAGACAGTAAGGGGTATAACTATGAGAGCTGAAACCCCTGAAAGTTGGAAGGAAACAGAAATGGATTGAGACTGAAAAGGCTTGGACCCATTCTGTGGTCAAGAGGAACCTCTGCTAAAGAAGGGGCAACTGAAAAGACTGCTGTGGAAAGACCAATCCTTACTTCGTGATCTGGGGCTGGTCTGCAGTTTGATGTTCTAACTAAGGGAGGCTGTTGGGACTGGGCTTGGAGGTATTGGGTCCCCCTGCTTGAAGAAGACTGTGCTTTGTGCTGTGTCTTTTAATCCCAAAGGCCGAGGTGAGCTGGCTCCCTGTTTGGAAATAAAGGATCCTAAAAGTTTCAAGAGAAGTCTCAAGCAATGCTGTGTTTGAGTGCTTTTGCAGCTTGAGACCCTCAGAAGTTGTGCCTTGTGATCGTGGGCATGCAGGAGTAAGCTGTCGTGGTGCAGCCCGGGCATTGGTAAAGAGCGCCTGGACATCGTGTGCACAGAAAGAAGAAGTAAGTCTCGGACGCGCAGAGTGCGTGTTGTGGTGAAGCCAGGGCCTTGGTGAGGAGTGCCTGGACATTTTGTGCATCGGGAGAAGAGGAGAGACTCGGATGCGCAGGGTGCGTGTCGAGGTGCAAGCAGAGGCACTGGTGTAGAGCGTCGGGTCATCGTGAGCACCAGAGAAGAGGCGAGTCTCGGACACGCAGTGTGTGTGTCGAGGTGCAACTTAAGGCGCTGGTGAGGAGTGCATGGGTCGGGTGTGCACCGCATTTGAAGTAAAGTCTCCACAGTGCTGAGGGCGGGTCTCGGTGGTCACTGAGATCGCCAGAAGGCGGGCCAAGTCATTGGGCCCTCGGAGGAAAACAGCAGCGGCCCGGACTGGCAGCCCCGGAGAAGCTGAGCCGGCGGCCTGAGCTCGCGGCACAGCGTGACGGAGTTCTAGTTCAAGGCCCAAGTCGCTGACGTTGGAGAGGAGAATGGGGTCGCGCCCCCCCAGGTAACGTGGATTACCACCTGGGGTGGGGTGCGGGCTCAGAGGGACAGTCTCTCGGCCTCTCACGTCTGTCAGCTGCGCAAGCCTGTTGCTTCGGCTCAGATCTCGGCCCGTGCTGACCCAAGGAGGGCCAGTACTGGGGCCGGAGTGGGAAGCAGTACTTTTGTGTCATCATTGATCCATATTGGGGGCATATCAGAGCACCTAAACTGTCGTATTACACTTTGCATTATTGCTGCTAATGAACTATCGAACTGTCTTATGATGCTTGACCTCATTTGTGCTTGACGAACTACACGCTTGTGCGTTACGCACAGCATTATTTTTCCCTTGCAAATTAGCTGATTGTAACTTGACCCTGGGGTATTAAAGAACTTCCGCCCTATTTCACTGCTCCCTGCTCCTGCGAAGATGCTGGAAATCCATCTGAATAAGCATCTCGCGGGTTTCGTTGAAAATGCTGGTCAGCTGGATTACTCGCAGCATGGCTTCAGGAGGGAACATAGCACCGAGTCGGCCCTCACCATAGTGCTGGATAATATCCGCACACGAGCTGATGGGGGCCAGACCACCCTCCTGATCCTGCTAGACCTCACGGCTGCCTTCGACACCCTTTCTCCCTCGGTCTTAACATCACGCCTGAGGGAGATTGGGGTTGAGGGGTCTGCCCTGTGTTTGCTGACCTCTTTCCTCGACCAGAGAGAGCAGAGGGTGAAGCTGGGGGATTTTCTATCTCCATCCCTGTCTGTGCATTGTGGGGTCCCTCAGGGGTCGGCATTAAGTCCGACCCTTTTCAACATCTATGTGACCCCTCTTGCCAGACTGATTAGATCTTTCGGGATGGAGGTAGTCACCTACGCCGATGACACCCAGATCCTCGTCTCTCTCTCCCAGCCGGCCAGCTCGGCTGCCTCCAATTTTAGATCTTGCATGGAGGCAGTCGCTCAATGGATGATCCACAATTCATTGAAATTAAATGGGGAGAAGACGGAGGTCATGGTGTTCGGAGGAAAAGAAGAGATATGGTCGGCGAACTGCTGGCCGGACTCACTGGGAGCTTGTCCTGTCCCTGCTACATTAGCTAAAAACCTAGGAGTCCTGATTGATCCTACCCTCAGCATGAGTCAACAGGTCAATAGAACAGTTTCAACCTGCTGGGGCATAGTCTATGTACTGAGGAAGATTAGACACTATCTCTCTCAGCAGGCGAGAAAACAAGTTATGGTTGCACTCATTGGCTCCCGGCTGGACTATTGCAATGCGATGTATGCGGGACTAAACAAGGGTCTGCTGCAGCGCTTGCAAATGGTCCAAAACGCGGCGGCCAAATTTGTATTAGATCTGCCCAGATGTGCCTCGGCCACCTCCGCCAGAAAATTGCTACACTGGCTCCCCATCGAAGATCGGATCCTCTTTAAAACTATGTGCATGACCTACGGGGCCCTGGCCAGAGGCAGTTCTACTGGGATCGGATCCATCCTGTCTCCCTATAGCCCCTCTAGGAACTTGTGTTCTGCCAACAAATTTCTGTTATCAGTCCCCCGCACCCGTAGAGCTAAATGGGGTGGCAAAGCCTTCTCCACTCTGGCACCTAAGTGGTGGAATATTCTTCCGGTGGAACTTAAGTCCCTTCCCACAATGCAGTCATTTAGAAAGGCTCTGAAAACTCGGCTTTTCGCGAAGTCATACTTGTAGTTGTGTTCTGCCTTTTTTGTTTTGATTTGTTTTTGTTAGGCGCCTTGATGCCTTCGGGTTTTAGTTGCGCATTATAAATTTTATTTCATTCATTCATTCATTCATTGCATTAATTCTTCATTGCACAATACCTGATTATAACGTGGCGCCGTGCATTATTTCTTCATTGCACAGTACAGATTTGTAGTGTGACGCATTGCTTTGTTTCTTCCTGGTACAAGGCATGCTGGTAGCGATACGCATTGCATTATTCCTTCTATTGCAAAGTATTGAGTGTGGCTCTACGTATGGCATTGTTTCTCTGCTGCACAGTACCAGAGAATATCGTTAAGCATTGCAGTATTTTTGTTTTCTTTTCTAGCAATACGAATGGCCTAACCTTTAGGGAACGTACCAATCCACCGGAACCTACCAATCCACCGGAAAGAATACTACTCATTCTTGTACGTTGATTTTGTAGCATGTTGTAATATCGTATAACCTCTTATATAAAGTTTATACTTTTATAAAAACTCGTGTGGATTCTATTGAGGAAAGTGAAGGATAGATTCAAACATGCTGCCCGTTGGTACTCTAATGAACTCCTTCAGCTGAAACTATGCTGTAGACAAGCTGAAAGAACTTGGAGGAAGCACTATCTTGAGGCAGATAAAATTATTTTTAAACAATCACTTCTGGGCTATAAAGCACTGATAAAATGCTCCAAAGCCAGGTACCATGAGGATACGTTGGCACATGCAGCTAACAAGTCGCAAACCCGTTTTAAAATTGTTAATAATCTCTCTAACCCTGCCTGTGCCACTAATAGCATGCGATTCCCTGGCCTTTACTTTTGAAGACAAGATTACCACTATTTTGAGTGGTCTCTCTGCTTCTAGTACTCTTAACACCCAGTCCACCTTCGAGCCACTGTCCATTTTGACTCCAGCTGACACCAGGGAAGTTATTGCACGCCCTACGCTGTCCAGCTTCACCCTTTCTTCCTACGAGGATTTCTGTATCTTGGCCAACTGTGTCTCATCGGGTTCTCCTTTGGACCCGTTGCCACACAAGTTTTGGAAGCTGCTTCAAGAGAAGCTTTTTCCTCCTCTATATTCTATTTGCTGCCAGTCCCTCAGCACTGCCATGGTTCCTGATAGCTGGAAACTGGCAGTGTTATCCCCATTACTAAAGAAAGCCACACTGGACCCCCTCTGTCCTGCGAATTACAGTACCATCTCTTTATTGCCCTTTCCAATTAAAATCTTGGAAAAATATGTCACCAAATCTCTGTCTAGCTTTATAGAGACCAATGCCTGTTTAGATGTAGCCCAGTTTGGCTTCCGGCCAGCTCACGGTGCGGAATCTGCACTGGTGGTGGTTCTGGACGATCTTCGTTCGTGTGTCGACAGTGGTCAAGCAGCATTTTTGGTTGCTGCTCGACATGTCGGCCGCGTTCGACACGGTAAACCACTCTACTCTAATCAGTAGATTGGAAGAAAATGGGGTGGTTGGCTTGGCCCGGGACTGGCTTGTCTCTTACCTTCACAATAGGCATCAAGTGGTGGCCTTACCTCCATTTAGGTCCGGCTCCAGAAAGGTGGGGCAAGGAGTGCCCCAGGGGTCAGCAATCAGCCCCATTTTGTTTAACCTTTATCTTTGCCCCTTGATTAGGCTGATTAAATCCTTCGGCATCTCTGTAATAAACTATGCCGATGACACGCAGCTTATCTTCTCTTTTGAGGGTAAGGATGTTGTCTCTACAGAGACCTTTCATCGGTGCATGCTAGGCACTGCGGACTGGTTGAGACATAATTCCCTCCAATTCAATGGATCGAAGACAGAGGTGCCGCGCTGCTCACTGGATAAAATTTCTCGCCCTTTGCCTGTGGACTTTTGGCCACCAACCACCTTGGTCATTGTCGAAGCAGCGAACGCTGCTCGCAACCTCGGCGTCATCTTTGGCCCACAACTACAGTTGGATGCCTTTGTAAACAAGACTATTGGCACCTGCATGTTGTTGCTACGAATACTGCGTAAGATCCTCCCCATGTTATCCTTATCAGCCAGACCTGAAGTGCGTAGTATCATACTCAGTAGACTTGATTACTGCAATGCATTGCTTCTAGGTGGCCCAAGTTCCTTGATTAGGCAATTGCAGCGGATCCAGAATATGGCAGCCAAGTTGACCCTCTCTCGGATGCGCTCAACCTCATCCTCTTTAGCGCTTAGAGACCTCCATTGGCTGCTTATTCATCAGCGGATCTGCTACATTTGTGGTGACATCATTGGATTGCTGTGAGTGTGATTGCACATACTGTACACTCGTGCCTTGGAGATAAGCCTCACTGCTCGTGCCAAGCTACTAAGGGGATGATCAAGGCTATCTCAGACGGTGTCCTTACTTAGCCTAATGTTGAAGGGAGGGGTCGGGGACTCCCGCCTCCAGCATTTGGTGGTGGCGGTAAGCAATAAGGACCCCCACTTCCAACAATAACTGTAACTGCACTTTGTGTGTGTGTGTGTGTGTGTATGTGTGTGCGTGTCTTTGGGTGTGTGTGCGTACACACCCCTTTCAAGCAACAGTTGAAGTACAATCATGATTGCAAAATAAAACTAAAAATGTAATTAAATTTGCACATTATGGTTAGCTCTGTAATCCCTAACCCTACAACTGCTTTGTTTATATGTGTGTGTGTCTGTGTGTGTGTGTGTGTGTATACCCCTTAAAGAACAACAGTTGATGTACAATTATGATTACAAATTGAAACTAAAAATGAACTGAATTTTGCACGTTATGGTTCAATCCTTAATCCCTAACCCCTACAACGGCTGTGCAAACCAAAAACCTTACTCAAAAACTCCCCTTGATGTGACAGATGTAATGTTACAGGTAAGATAACTTGGTATTATATTTGTGAGGTCATTAGCGTTTTGTGTGCGAGTGCGTCTGCATGGCAAGTTATGAATTGCGGAACTAATCATACCTTGAGAATTTCAGTGGTTATTCGTTTTTAATATGTAACTGTATTTCAACTGTTGTTTTTTCAGTGAATTACGCTATTTTTTAAACATGCGTTAAGATATCATAACCATAGATAGCCAGACCTTCAAATATAACCTTGTTTTTTTCAGTGAATTTCCTGTTTAAAAAAATATATATATCCCACAACCAGCAGTTGGGTGCATCTGTGCCCAACTATCCACAGATAGCCAACCCCAACGCTGCGCCTGGCCTTCAGTCAGCCAACCAGGGGGCTTGCTTGAGAATTTCAGTGGTTATTCGTTTTTAATATGTAACTGTATTTTAACTGTTGTTTTTTCAGTGAATTACGCTATTTTTTAAACATGCGTTAAGATATCATAATCATAGATAGCCAGACCTTCAAATATAACCTTGTTTTTTTCAGTGAATTTCCTGTTTTAAAAAAATATATATATCCCACAACCAGCAGTTGGGTGCATCTGTGCCCAACTATCCACAGATAGCCAACCCCAACGCTGCGCCTGGCCTTCAGTCAGCCAACCAGGGGGCTTGCCCATTGAATTTATTTTTTAAACATTTTACATAGTTTAAATGTTTTTTAAGTTTCCAGATCCTGCTGTGTAGTTTTTAAACTTTTGCAGACTTGTGGTTCCTTGTTTTTCCCTCCAATAGGGTTTGCAGACTTAGTAAGAGTCAACAGACTATCCGGGAGTTTCACCCTATCCACCAGAGTCATGGATCAGAGATACTACTTCAGCCCCTTTATGACTCATTTTCTTAGGATGCAGGGAATGAACCCTGTGTCCTGTAAAATCAGCTGCTACAGATTTTCTCCAGTGCTGCCAGCCTATCAGAAGCTTTAGATCCGGAATTAGATTTGCCGAACCGGAACAGATGATAGGAAAAAGCTCCCTCAGCCAATCAGTTTTGATGAATTTTCAAATTTAGGCCACAGATGGTCAAGATGGTCAACAAACTGTATTTCACAGACTATCCACAAACGTATTGTCCAGATTTGTTTTTAACTTTCTAACTGTTTTAAACCAATCCCAAAAGATTTTTTAAACAATAATTTCTCAAAAAAGGTGGCCTATAATTTTTCTGCCCACGTGGCCTTGAATCTGGAGACCATTGTGGAACGATAAACAATTGTATACCTCCTTGAACTGAATGCACGACTCTGCTGTTCTGTATGCTGGCCTTTAGTGGACAGTGTCTATTCTTTATCAGTTGATGTGTGGCGGTGGTCAATAATGGTTCTGTACTGCTGGCAGAAGAGTCTCCTGACCCTATAGAGTGCGCAGTCCTTGGCTGCAGCTGCAATGCACCATTTTAGCTGCTCATGTTGTCATTCTGACTAATCAAGTACCTGTAGAAGATGTCTCCTAGCCCGGCATGTCTTCCCTTTGCTGCATGCACATCTCTCCCTAATGCAGGTACTGTATAGGAAAACTTTATTTTCAAAAATGCGCGCTGGGGGTTTCTAGGTAGTAATATTGGACCATTCGTCTTAAAACCTATGTATTAAAAGTTTCCATGACAACACACTTCCGTTGTATTCCAAGCATGGCACATAAAAGCAACGCGTGCTAAAATGTATTTAAAATATATTTTATCCGGAAAACGCCTTCATTATTATTCAGGTTACCGAAGAGGCCTTTGTTTAAATTAAGAACCAGCCTGTGCGTGTGCCTGGCGGAAAGTGCAGAGCTAAAAGGAGAGAAGACACCCATATCTATGGAATGGAATATGTTGTTGGAGGAGTTTAACGCTATAGACATACAAGCGTACTGAAACATTTTTTTTTCTTCACTTTTTCCTTAAGTGCGTATCACATTTAGGCAATAGAGGTATGGAATCTGGGCTACAGTATAGTCTTGTGGTATAATGTAGGATGCTGCCAGGGTTCACAATATTGAAATAGTTTGTATAATTTGCTATCCTGGGTTGGACTGTTTACATGATTGAGTCTATGGGGGTGGGGGTGGGTGGGTAAGTAAGCGAGTTTATGTTAAATTCAAGGTTTCATGATATGTAACAAATAGATATAGTAATCATCGGAAATGGCTCCTCTATCTGAGGTATGTCCTTACAACATCAACCACAAAGAGGTCATGTCCCATGGCAATAAAAACATAGGGAGAGGGGCGTGGCCAAGATGGCGGTTCGGTAAGACGTGACCCGAGGAGGCTCCCTGTTCCCGTTCCCCCGACTGGGCCTAAAAGCGGACCTATTCGCCACAGAGCCCCCGCTGCCGGAAGCCAGAGGCAAGCGGGACATCAGCTGGGCATTCAGGGGCCCAAACGAGACTCGGGGGCAAGGGAGAGGAACGCGAAGCGACAGTGCTGGCCATGGCGGCCCGGAGGCGCGAAAACTACGACCCGGCTCCTGCAGGGAAAGGAGCGTACGGGCCCAGCGCTGCATCCCAGTGACAGTGCTGCTGCACCGGAGGCTCCCCGAACGGGTACAGCAGTCCCAGAGAGACGCCTGCTGGAATTGGACTGCGAGCCTCCAGGGAACGACCTGCGAAGTGAGGCGCCTACGGACCCGGCGTCCAGTTTCACTCGAGACTCCGGCTTGGGCCTAATCACCGGAGGTGCGGCGAACACAGGCTGCTCGGCCAGATGAGGAGGGCAGCGCGGCGAATTGGAGGGCTCCGATCTGGAGGGCGAACTCACGAGTCCCCAGCGCCCATTGAACCTGAGAGACACTGCAAGGGCCCGAGATAGCGTTGCCACAGCAACACCGACTGCGCATTCGGCCTAGCATCACTAGGCCACAACCAAGAGCAGTGGAACCGCCTGTCAGGGGCTTAAGAGGGACAACCCCAGTGCGGACAGGAGAGCACGTGAGGTGCTGAGCGTGCCTTTGAAGTGAGCCCCGGGCCCCTGACCGTGACAAAGCGTGTGGCCCGACACCGCGAATGCTGACCGCACATCTCCATTGCCCACCAGGTCCACAAACCGGGAGGAGTAGACGAAGGAGCCGCCGGAGCCACAATAAACGACAGAGGGGTCTGGAGGCTGTGTTTGAGACCTCGAAGAGTACCCACATACAGACTAACGCGCCTGGGGGCCGACTTAGACAAGGCTCAGCGTTCGACCAGCGGAACTCGAGGCGTAGAGAGACCCCGCCGCAGGAGTAGCGGATCGGGGGGCATAACACGGGCCCCAGGTGTTGGGCAAGGATCAGGGGCCGTACCGAAGAGACGTGGCCACAGAAGCACGACGGAGTGGGCCGCTGCAGGACGCCGCGAGACAGCACATTCCGGGACCCTGGGCCTGGGGGGTCTCGACCCTCACGGAGACACACCACATCTCCTCCCCTCATTGCGCGCCCGATACGGACGGACTGAGGCCCCGCCGGGGAAAGCAACTAGACCTGGGGATACCCGGACCGACGGAGGATAGGAAGATGGCGTCCTCCAACCGCAAAGGGGGCCGCACCATACCTGAGATGCTGACCAAAGGGACTTCTAAGATCGACAAAAGCCCCAACAAACCAGCTCAGGCGCCCCCTCCTAAAGGACAGGATCACGATGCAGGGGAAGCCCCAGTGACCAAAGCGTTCATGGAAGCCCTCTTCACCTCTCTTAAGGAAGATATCCAAACCCTCCGACAAGAAATGGCAGGGGACTATAAAGAACTTCGACGGGATGTCGACGACCTTGGGGAGCGGGTGGCCGTGAACGAGCTCACGGGACAGGCCAGAAGCAAAGAGATAGAGCTCTTGCAGCAAGAAATTATTAGACTTAACGAGCAACAAACAGACCTCCAATCTCACACAGAGGACCTTGAAAATCGTTCAAGGTGCAACAACATTCGGGTCCGAAATGTGCCATCTAAAGCAGAAGGGAACGATGTGGCAGGATTTCTACAAACCCTATTCCGAACAGTGCTCGACGAAGACGAGGACTTTGAGATCCGTATTGATAGAGCCCACAGGGTGGGCCCAGCTCGCCGAGCTCAGGGCCCCCCACCTGACATCCTGGCTTTCCTGCCCGACTATCCTCTCAAAGAACGCATACTGAAGGCGGCACGTCTCAAACAGCCTCTTCGCTTCCAGGGCCACGCAGTGGAATTATTCCAGGATCTATCGGCAATCACCCTACAAAAGCGGAGATCATTCAAAACAGCCACAGCCTTTCTTCGCAACGAGGGGGTTCCATTACCCTGGGGGCACCCGTTTCGACTGATCTTTAAATGGAACGGAGCCCTCCACCAGCTGCGATCCTTACAAGACACTTGCACGCTGCTGGGCACTCCACACGAGGAGGACCAACCGGACGACAACGAGGGAGGGCGGTCATCCGGGGCTTCATCTAGATCCCCACAGGCGACTGGCGACGGCTGGCAGAAGGTGAGACGAGGACGCCCCCCTAAGAAAAGCCTCAAGCCAAACTCAGAGACAATGGCACAAGAACAGGCCGCAGCGATTCAAGAGGTCTCCAAAGATACTGGCGCCGAACCCTGAGAGAAGGAAGCGATGGTCGTAATCAGCTAAGTTGTGGCGACACAGTTGGGGGACGAGATGGGGGTTTTGAGTTGCCACTGCCACATAACCCACACGTTTACTTGTTCACCACAGGCCTGGACAGACATTACAGAGGCCTGTGACAATGTTCACCAGTTGGAGTTTCATGTTTGGACTGGGGGGGGAGGGGAGGGAAGGGAAGATGCGGGATGGGGGGGTTTCGGGGATATCTCCAGGTGTGTCCCATTCACTCAGGCAACGAGATCAGGTGGGGCGAGTGATCTTCCAATAGAACGCTGGCAGAGCGTGAGTGGTAGCATGCCCTCTCATGGCTGAAGAGACTCTCCAGATTCTTACCCTCAATGTTAAAGGGCCAAACAATCCGATCAAGAGGAGAGCGGTACTCTCATACCTAGAACACCCTGGGGCGGCAGTGTGCCTCCTACAGGAGACACATCTTTTAGCTAAGGACTGGCATCGCATGAGGTCCAGGGCGTTTCCGACCCAGCTCCACTCCTCCACCACAGAGAAAAAAGCAGGTGTGGCCCGACTCTTTGCTAAACATTTCAAAGGCAGGGTGGGGGACAAAGTAGCGGAGATTAAGGGCAGGCTCCTAGCCCACACGATACACATTGGGAACTTGTCACTCACAATGGGGTCCATCTATGCCCCTAACGCAAAGCAAGAGGCGTTTCTTACAGGGGCACTCTCGAAGTTCTGAGCACTAGTTCGAGGCACATACTGATTGGCGGGAACATAAATTTGGTCATGGATAACGAAAGGGATCGGTCAGGTCGTAGGTTTTGCGATTCTGGGGCTCTCTCCATTGAAGGGAAACGTTGGCTCGCCGACCGAGGGTTCCTAGACACCTGGAGGGAGGCTCACCACACAGCTCCAGGGTATACCTTCTACTCTCATGTGTACAATACATATGCTAGAATTGACCATTTCCTCAGCTCCACTGACTTGGCCCCGATGGCGCGGGATAAAGAAGTTACCCCAGCGGCCCTATCTGACCATGATGCAGTAGTACTGCGCCTGCAGGTTCCACGACAACGAACACACAAGGGCAGTTGGCGTCTCCGAGAAACTCTGCTCTCCCGCAAAGGGGTCACACAGCAGATTAGCCAGAGCATCACGGACTACCTAACCCAGAACGACACAGGGGAGGTGGCAATGACAGCTCAAGGTGGTTATTAGGGGAGAGCTGATTCCGATTTCGGCTGCAGAAAACAAAGAACGGAAGGAACGCCACCAGGAGTTGACGGCACAGGTGCTAGAATTGGAACAGGCGCACAGCCGAACAGGGGCCCCTAGAATCTGGCGCAAGTTGAAAGCAGGCAGGGCACAGCTGGCGAACCTGGATCTTGATCGGGCGGAATACGCTGCACTGCGCCTTAAACATACGTACTACGTGGGGGGGGGGGGACAGGACGGGCCGTTTACTCGCCAATAAGCTCAAAGCGAAAATTGTCCGAGCCAAAATCCCACTCATATGCGAGGAAGGGGGCCGAGAGCTTTGGGAAGACGACCATATAGCGGAGGCATTTAAGGCATTCTATGCCAAGCTCTACACTGCTGATCCCGAGACCGGACGCTGAAGTGGGAGCAGCATACCTGGAGGGAGCTAATGTGATGGCCCTCAATGAGGCAAATGCCCTAGCGTTAGATGCTCCCATACGCTTAGACGAAGTGATCTCCGCTATTGCACGCCTCAAACCGCTCAAAGCGTCCGGCCCGGATGGATTCTCCGCGGGCTTCTATAAGTCCTTCTGCCCCCTTCTGGCCCCGGTACTAACAAAGCTGTTCAATTCCTTCCAGGGGCCGTGATGGATCCCCCCGGAGATGCTAAAGGCCGACATTATCGTTCTACCGAAGCCAGGCAAGGACAAGACCCACTGGCCGGCATACCGGCCGATCTCCCTCCTCAACATAGACCTGAAACTTTTCACTGGGATCCTAGCTGCGAGACTGGGTCCATGTCTCCCCGGCATAATAGAGCCGAACCAGCCGGGCTTTATCCCCACCCACCAAAGCGCAGACAACACCAAGCGCCTGTTGCACGTGATCGATAAAGCATGTTACAATGCCTCGGATGCGGCCCTCCTCTCAGTCGACGCTGAAAAAGCGTTCGACCGGGTTGACTGGATCCATCTTGACCGGACGTTAGCGAGATTCGGAACGGGCGAAAGGTTCAGGGCGTGGGTGGCAAGTTGCTACAACTCCCCTCAGGCAACGGTAAAGTAAACGGAACGAGCTCCAAACCGTTCGCCATACGCCGCGGCACGAGGCAAGGCTGCGCGCTCTCGCCCCTACTGTTTGCCCTCTATATAGAACATTTCAACCAGCGCGTGAGGGACGATCGGGCCATCACAGGCATTAAATTCGGGGGTGAGGAACACACGATAAGCCTGTATGCAGACTACATCTTGGTCGCTGTGGACAATCCCAGGGTCTTGATACCAGCGTTCCTGGAAGAGATGAAACGATTTGGGGAGGTGTCGGGCTTTAAAATGAATATTAGCAAATCGGTCATTCTCCCCCTGGGGTGCAATGCCCGGCAGGCCAGCAGGGGCTTGTTAAACCTGAGAGGGCTATCCACATAAACTGCACTCCCATATTTGGGGATTGGACTAACACCTGATACGGCTCAAACAGGGGAGCTGAATTACACTAAACTGCTCACACACATCCAGGAGGATATTCGGCGATGGAAACCACAACCGCTCTCGTGGCTAGGTCGGGTAGCTGCAGTCAAAATGTCCCTGCAGCCGAAGGTGTTGTATTTGTTTCAAACCATCTCAGTCACCCCTCCGATAGGCTTGATCAAGAAGCTGCAAGACACGATACAGCAATACGTATGGGCCGGCAAGCGCCCCAGGATGCGGCGTGACCTGCTCACGTGCGTTCCAGCAGAAGGAGGGTTGGGGGTCCCCGTCTTACGGCAGTATTTTCAGGCTACAAAGATGCGATATCTTTTGGAGTGGTCCAGGCCGATGTCTGAGAAGCGCTGGCTATTCCAAGACAGGGCCATGGCTGGGATACCGCTCTAGAAGATTCCGCTTTTAGCACCAACGAATAGACCAGCATACATAAAAAAATCACCTATCACCAAGACGCTTCTACAAGTCTGGGATGCGGTAGCAGTAACAAAAGACCTCACGTCCTTTCCCTCGCCAATGACGCCACTATTTGAAAATCCGGCGTTCCCACCGGGAATGGTCCCTGGCTCCTTCCCGCAATGGAAATTGACCGCGTGCAATTCAGCAGGTCACCTATTTGATACACAAGGCTTTATGACACTGAAGGATATACAAGATGGGTACTCCATCAATAAACCGCAAAACTTTCAATATTTCCAGCTGCGGCACTGGCTCACCAGTAAAAGCGTTATACCGCACGCAGGCCGCGCTCTTAAGCCGTACGAGAAATGGCTTCTTGCCAAAAACTCGGATAAACCGGCGATTACAAAACTGTACAAGATATTAACCCCTCCCCAACCAACGACTAAATCCGCAGGACAGCAGCGGTGGGAGCGGGAACTGGGACGCAAGCTCTCACACAAGCAATGGCAGGACGTCTACTGCCGGGCACATCACACGGCCCGTAATGTAGCCAGTCGAGTGGCGGCGGTTAAGGTGGCGTATTACTGGCACTTGACGCCGGAGCGGCTACATAAGAGCAATCCTCACCGGGACCCCTTGTGCTGGAGGGGCTGTGGACACATAGGGACCATGCTCCACCTGCTCTGGGAATGCCAGACAGTGCTGGAGTACTGGGTGGAGGTCCTTCGGGATATAGACGACTGTTTCGAAACGGAGATCCCCCGCTTCCCCGCATACACGATCCTAGGCCTGCCCAACAAGCTCACCTTTCCACTCAAATCCATTCGAGGCCGCCAAATGGGGCTGGCAATAGGGGCAGCAACGCAACATATTCTCTCACTCTAGGGCACCCAAAGGAAACCCACACACACAGGGTGGCTCCACGGACTATGGTATATACTGGGTATGGAGCGGATACAGGCGTCCCTAACACAGGCTTCCGACATCTTTAGGGAAACATGGGGATCCTTGATCTCCCTACTGTCACAAGAATTCCGCGAGCTCACCTGCCCAAAGTATCTCAAAGTCCTTAGACTAGTTGATGAATTCCATAAGCCGCCAGGAGATGGGACATGAAAGATCAATGGAGGACACACTCGTACGCCACACACCAACACAGCAGAACACACAGGACAAAAGGGGAAGGGAGGGTAGGGGTTGGTTCCAGGGACAGGGTGGTTGGGGTTAGGGAGGGTCTAGTTGGGAGGCAGGGTACGGGGGTTTTGAAAGACAGTTGATTACTGAGCGGGACTCGTGCCCTCTTGCGCGAACTCATGGCACTTTGCTCCAGAGAGCGGCTTCCTGATGCTTACTGCGGACTTTGGGGCGACAGTCACACTGGGGGCTATGTCTATCTGATTGCTGTATTGTTATACTTGAATGCAACTATCAATAAAATAAATTTGATCTAAAAAAAAAACATAGGGAGAAGCAGTGATTGAGTTTGAGTTTGAGTTCAAATCATTTATAAAGCGCGCGTACACCTGGCGGTTTCATGGCGCTAAGGTTTACTGAACCTCAGAGGACAGGAAGGTCAGGGGGGAATAGGGAGGATTTATAGTGGGAAAGCTTGTAGAAAGAGAAAGGTTTTTAACGCCTTTCGGAAGTGAGAGTATTGGGTGGAGGATCTGAGGTGGGCCGGTAGAGAGTTCCAGAAGGTAGGGGCGGATGTGGAGAATTTTGAGCCTCCCCACTTTTTACGCCTAAAGCGGGGAACTGTCAGCAGATGTTGGGAAGATGAGCGCAGTTCCCGAGCGGGGGCATAGGCTTTAATTTCCGAGGAGATAAAGGCAGGGGCGGAACTGACCCGAGCCTGAAAAGTTATACAGCCCATCTTGAACTGGGAACGTTCCCGGATGGGGAGCCAGTGCAGGGACTTTAGGAGTGGGGTGACGTGATGGAATTTGGCCAAGTTGTAGGCTAGGCGGGCGGCCTGGTTTTGGACCAGCTGTAGTCGCCGTATATTGTATGCGGGCATGCCGCAGTATAGAGCGTTGCCGTAGTCTAAGCGAGAGATGACCATTGCCAAGACAATAAGTTTTAGGGCAGAGAAAGAAAAGAAGCGGGAGACCTTACGGATAGTGCGAAGTGAAAGAAAAGAAGAGGACACCGCTGAGCTCACCTGGGAGTGCAGGGTGAGTTGATCGTTAAGCTTGATCCCAAGCGTTTTGACAGAGGAAGAAGAGGAGGGAGGGGGACCTAGGGAGGGAGGGAGGCCAAAAAAGGGGGGTCCAGGGACTGGAGCAACCACCTGCTAAAACCAGTTCGGTTTTGTCAGGGTTTAATTTCAGGTGGTTGTAGTTCATCAGTCCCGGATGAAGATCATAGTAGATTGGAAGTTTGACATGGAGTCAGGGGAGAAAATGAGCTGGAGGTCATCCGCATAGTTATATACGGAGGCCTCCATTTGCTGAAGAGGAAAGATGAGGGGAGCTATGTACAGATTGAACAGAAGTGGGGAGAGGGAGGAGCCCTGAGGAACCCCGCATTGTACCTTCCGTGGGTCCGCCGAGAAGTCACCCAGGCGCACCGCTTGGGTACGGTCCCTGAGGAAGGAGGACAACGAGACCAGGGCCGAACCTCCGACCCCGCCCTGACACGGGAGAGAAAGATGGAGTGATCAACCGTGTCAAAGGCAGTGGAGAGGTCGAGGAGGACCAAGGCCTGGGGAAGGTTGGTGTCCATGCCTGCTCTAAGGTTGTCTAGGACCGATAACACCACAGACTCTGTGGAGTGAGCGGGGCGGAATCCGGCCTGACGGGGGGCTAATACTCCGTTTTCTTCCACGTAGGCGGTGAGCGCTCTGGTCACATGTCGCTCCAATACTTTCCCTAAGAAGGGTAGTAGAGAAATGGGGCGATAGCTGACAGGAGCGGAGGGGTCAGTGCCAGGTTTTTTGAGGATGGGAACGATGATGGCTGTTTTAAGGGATGGAGTAACGACGCCCTGAGACAGAGAGCTGTTGAGAAAGGTAAGAGGGGGTTGCACACAGGTCGCGTAGATGTGCCTGAGGATGTGAGCAGGACAAGAGTCTAGAGGGGATCCTGATTTGACCAAGGGGAGAAGGCAGAGGAAGGTCTCTTCAGTCAGAAGGGGGAACGAGTCAAGGCGAGCCTCTGCTGATGGACACCGGGGGTTGAGAAAAGAAGGGGGGGATATTGGCTTTGATTTTTGAGATTTCGTCCAAGAAATAGGTATTCAGGGAGTTGCAAAGAGCCTGTGAAGGGGGAGGCTTAAGGGTAGTTCTGTCGGAGTAAGCGAGATTGTGGACATAGAGAAGATTTCTCTGGGCTGGTTCTCTACAACCAAGATTTTAGAGGAGAAGTAGGCCGTTTTAGTGGTCAGGATAGCTTTTTTATATTGCGACAGGAGGGTGATGTACTGAGCTTTGAGGTTGGGGCAGTAATGTCGCCTCCAAGCTCGTTCAGCGTGGCGGACTGTAAGTTTTAAGGCCTTCAGAAGCCAGGAGTTGATGGAGTCGGCTTGTGCTGAAATAGACAGACCGAGTAGGCCTGGGCTGGAGGAAGAGAGTGTGGCGGACAATGAGGCCTCATCCACCCGGCTCCAAGAGCGTGCCCAGATGTTTTTGGGAAGACAAGGCTTGGTGGCTGGGCTAAGGTGTAGGGAAAAAAAAATCAAGGAGTGGTCGGACCAGGAACAGGGAGAGATGGACAAGGAGACTATAGGACAGTCAAGGGACCAGATCTGGTCGAGGATGTGGCCCTGAATGTGAGTAGGGGAGTGGACGTGAGAGTCGAAATTAAGGGAACGAAGGGTGTCCGAAAATTCTTTGGAGGTAGAGCATTCTGCGGGGTCAGACGGCCAAAAGTTGAAATCACCTAATATCACAATGGAGGAGTTGTTGACCGCTAGGATGGCCACAAGGTCTTGAAACCCGGCAAGGAAGACTTGGGAGGGTTGGGGGGGACGATACATGAGCAAGCAGTTAAGTGGAACTTTAAGGGATAGGGAGCGGACGACTAAGAAATCTGATGAGCCACTGGAGGGGAAAGTTAGAGGCTGAAAGGGAAGTTCTCTGCGGGCGATCAAGGCGACACCGCCGCCCGATTTGCCGGAGGGTCGGTCGGTGCGTAGTGCGTAATAAGTGGCGGGAAGAGCGCCTAACAGGGAAGGGAGGGAGCTGTCACAGAACCACGTCTCTGTAAGAAAAAGGAGATCTGGTTTGTGCAGGTCCAGTAGGACAGAAAGTTCGTGGCAGTGCTTGACTGCTGACCGAGTGTTGAGATAGTAAATGGAGAGGGTAGTGGGCTCAGGGGCAACAGGGGGATCGGGAAAAGGACTAAGGGGGGGAGGGGGAGAGCAGGGCAAGAAAGGGAGAGAAGGAGAAGGGCTCAAGGCAGTCAGTCCCAGTCTGTCGATGTGCTCGGTCACAGAGTCATCCACAGGCCACGGGCCTTGGAGTCTATATAGTTGCGCAGAGGAGTATTGTATCATTAGGGCATGGTGGGGGGGCCCTAGGCCCGGCCGGTCGCGGACGGGTGCAGACGGGCTTGCCTTAGGCGTGCCTTCGGCACCCAATCATCGCGCCCGCTGCGCTCGTCCGCTGCGCGTCCGAAAGAGGCACATGACTTATAGGGGGTAAGGCGGCGGTGGGGGGCGTGGCCTCTGAGAAGGGGGGTGGCCTCAGCGCTCGCCGGAATGGCGTCAAGAGGTGGTTTTTGTGAATTCGAGCCACGGCAGCATTAAGTCGGCTGTGCGGGGAACTCGAGGCAAGTGGTGAGTAGTTAAAATTGCAAGTTATACAGGTGATAAACAAATTTTTTTTAAATCAAGTCGCGCTCCCGGCTTCCGCCTCAGGAGGTTCGAGTAATCTGGTCTGGCGCTTGTAGTCAGCGTCCTTTTATATGCGGCGGCGGGGGGCGTGGCCTCTGAGAAGGGGCGTGGCCTCGGCGCTCGCCGGAATGGCGTCAAGAGGTGGTTTTTGCGAATTCGAGCCGCAGCAGCGTTAAGTCGGCTGTGCGGGAAACTCGAGGCAAGTGGTGAGTAGTTAAAATTGCAAGTTATACAGGTGATAAACAAATTTTTTTTAAAAATCAAGTCGCGCTCCCGGCTTCCGCCTCAGGAGGTTCGAGTAATCTGGTCTGGCGCTTGTAATCAGCGTCCTTTTATATGCGGCGGCGGGGGGCATGGCCTCTGAGAAGGGGCGTGGCCTCGGCTCTCGCCGGAATGGCGTCAAGAGGTGGTTTTTGTGAATTCGAGCCACGGCAGCGTTAAGTCGGTTGTGCGGGGAACTCGAGGCAAGTGGTGAGTAGTTAAAATTGCAAGTTATACAGGTAATAAACAATTTTTTTTTTTTAAATCAAGTCGCGCTCCCGGCTTCCGCCTCAGGAGGTTCGAGTAATCTGGTCTGGCACTTGTAATCAGCGTCCTTTTATATGCGGCGGCGGGGGGCGTGGCCTCTGAGAAGGGGCGTGGCCTCTGCGCTCGCCGGAATGGCGTCAAGAGGTGGTTTTTGTGAATTCGAGCCGCGGCAGCGTTAAGTCGGCTGTGCGGGGAACTCGAGGCAAGTGGTGAGTAGTTAAAATTGCAAGTTATACAGGTGATAAACACATTTTTTTTTAAATCAAGTCGCGCTCCCGGCTTCCGCCTCAGGAGGTTCGAGTAAATTGATTGTATGTGTTATGTACATGCAACTATATGGTCCATAACTTACATTATGGATTGTTGATATGTTGATAATATTGATTGCTACGTAATATGTACCGTTATATAGAGATTGTAATGGCTAATATATTGTGCGTTGTACTGGGATGACACTCTCTAATAAAAAAGAAAGAACCAGCACGTGACAAAACAAATAGAAAAGGTGCGTATATACTTTTCGGCTGTACTTTGTGAAGAAACAATGACTGATGTATAAAAGCATTCTAAAAGCATTCTAATCCCATTCCTTTGCTGACCTATCGCCATTATAAAACTGAAAATCGTGAAACGAAATGCTTCTCATGCGTGTTTTTCTGCTCTTCGCTTGCAAAAGCAATTATGTATAAAGCATAACACGTAGCCCAATTAGCCTCTAAACTTTGCCACGGAATAAAGCCATGCTGTAAATTATATACAGCTCGCACTGCTGACAGATAGCACAGGTCAAGGGAAATTATTCAGTACAGTAAGTCAGAGCTAAGGTGGAGATATTTCTCGATGTTATGCCTAGCACGCAGTTAGAGGCCACGAAGCGCGTCCTTACGCGCATACGTGCTGAAAACTGTGACAGCTGAGCTCGCGCTTGTGAATTAAACCAGCGACGACAAAAGGAGCCTATAATTAACGAAAGTGCCTCTTACCGAGAACATGAATGTCAACCCCGTATGTAGGCTTAATTTTAACACTTGTGAACACAGGATATCAGGAATGATGTTCATAATTGATAATAATTACTGTATTTTATAAAGTAATCCTTCCTTTCTAGTTTCTGCAAGACCTGTAAAAAAATGTTTTAGGTGCGACAAGAGTGCAGGAAGGAAGACCTATGACAGAACGGAGCGCTTGTCTTTGCACTCATCTCCATCAATCACCGACACCGAACCATTAACTCAATTAACGTTCTGAAAATGATTTAATTCAAATGTTTTTCTTAGAAAAATGTCAAATAGAACAAATGTGCATTTCGGTATATTTTTGAAAACAGAAAGTACAGGAAGAAACATGGACCAGAGAGTAGGGAGATACCAGAGGGGACATATACGTGTCAGAAAGACAGCAGTATAAAACAAGAACTGACAGCGCAAAGAGGCTTTTTAACATTGAAAGTGATGGGTAACCTATGGACCGGCTTGTGTGCTGTATGGATGGAAGAGTGACTAAAGAACAAGTTCCAACAAGCATTTGCAATGCAATAGGTCTCGCATTTGCGAGAGTTTAACTTAATGGCATTGTAAATAACAATGCCTTTTATTTATGTTTTAAAAACCAACACAAATAAAAGGCATTGCCACTTACAATGCCAATAGCTCAAACTCTAACAACTGCGAGACCTATTGCATTTTTATGCTATGGTAACAAATGTAACTTTGTGCAACTTGTTCTCATGTAAAGCACTCTGATACCTCCGGGTCTAGCCAGCGTTATATAAAACTTTTCAAATAAATAAAATAAAGGCGCTGCCCAAGGCAACCCCATCTTGCCTGCACCTTGCATCAGGGGCGACCCTACAGGGGTCATGGGGCTTGACGAGGCCCCAATAACCCTTTGCATTCACCAGCTCTCAGTCCTGGGCAGACGGACATTCATTCCAGGACCGGAGTGAATCTAGTTCACTGCCTCTCAGCAGCTCCTGGGCGAAGGGAGCCTTGAAGGTACCAGTGCTTGCAGTATCCCTGGGGCTGGTTCATGTCTCCTGCCCGCAAGTTCGCCCTCGCCACCGCCCCCTCAATCTTGCCTGACGTGGTCCTGTTATGGACTGCTCCAAGACAGGCCGGAGCAGCTGGGAGGACTCAGCTCCAAACACTTTGAATCTTAATTGATTCAAGGTTGTTCTCTTGTTGGCAGGTGATGGAGGTGGAGGAAGTGGGGGGGTTCAGGTCTGGTGGCGCAGGGGGTCCCCCTCAATAGGCCTGGAAAAACACCCCCAACTCAAAGTTAAATGCTGCTGGGAGGAAAAAGGGCCTGCAGTGTCTGGGGAGGGGGAGGGGCGGGATGTCACCCTTCCTCACTCCCTCCTCCCCAGCATGGGAGAAAGTTTGTGCTTTGTCTCGCTTCAGCCCGCACCCCCACTGCTCCGTACTGGGCACCCCGCGACCCCATACAACAGAACCCCCACACCACAGGACGCAGATCTCTGTGTGCACCAAGGGGACCATGCACCGGAGACGCTGACACCCCCAAAAGAATAGGGTGGCGAGTCTGTCACCAGAGCCACACCCAGGGACACCCCCAAATGTCCTGTCCGAAGGTTGCGCCCCCGTACACTAACCAAGGCAACCGCTGCCCATCCCTGCTACACCCATGATGGATGAACCGCCTCCACTCAATGCACCCCTGTACAGAGACTTCCCAACCAAGAAAGGAGGGCTGACAACCCTCTGATGCCCCCACCATGTAACGCACACAACCCGGCATTCACCCAACTCATCCAGGGAAAGTGAGCGCCCCCACCCACAGGCAGCGACATGTGTCCGACATGTAAAGCAAAGCCAACCGGCGCCCCCGTCTGAAGCCAGGGGAGGCTGCCCGACCCGCCCCCATCAGTGCAGCACCCCCTGCCAGGACAACGACGGCCCCCACCCGAAGCTAGGAAGATACCCCTTTCCCAGCAAGTACAGCTGCCAACGAAAAGCGATGAAAGGCAACACCCTCCTCCAGCCCTGGCAACTACACACCCCCTTCAGAACCAGTGACCGGTAACAACCCGCCCCTCCCAGAGAACTCACGGGGGCCACCCAGAAGCACCGATAGGAACAAGCCCTCTGCATTCCCACACACAGGACTACTCCCCCCCACGAGCGAGTACTGCTAATAGCTCCACTGAAAAGTAGCACCCCCCTGCCGCAGCAACTACTACGCCCACGCGATACCAGGTAAGGAGACCCCCCCCCACACACACACACACGCCCCAGAAAGTACCTCTGCCAACAGCACCACTGAAAGATAACACCCCACAGCCTGGCAACTACTGCCCCAATCCGAAGACAGTGAACAGTCCCCCCACCCCTCCCAGGCAATTACTGCCCCCACCCAGAACCAATGAATGGTGACACCCCCACCCGGAGCCAGTGAACGGTGACACCCCCACCTGGAGCCAGTGAACGGTGACACCCCCACCCAGAGCCAGTGAACGGTGACACCCCCACCCGGAGCCAGTGAAGGGTCCCCCACTCCTCCCAGACAACCGCGCCCCCACCCAGAACCAGTGAACAGTGACACCCCCACTCCTCCCAGACAGCCATGCCACCACTCCTAGGCAGTTCCAGTAAACCTTGACAGCCCCCCCCCCCTCGAAACTACTGCTCCCGCCGTGAACCAGAGAACTGTGACAACCTCCCCAACCGAGATCCGGTGAAGTGTGACACCCCCCCTGCCCCTACCGCTCCCCGAGAACGAGCAAACTGTAACAGCCAGCAGCCGCCAGCGCACAGAGTCAGCGCAAGGAGACCACCGCCTGCACCCCACCCAGACATGGGGACTGCAGGCAACTGGTGCCCACAACCAGGCTCCGAACGTGCCAACCCTGCCACCCGCCCCCTGCACCAACAGGATGCTAGCACCGAGACTACACACATTATCCCTCTCTACCAGGGGCAGACAGACAAACCGTTGGATCCCCCACAGAGAGCAATGAACAGGGCCTCGTCCTCAGTACTTGCAAGGAGGATACCAGACACCCCGAAGATGACCCAGGCAGGCAGGTTTCTAATCTTTCTTAAATTCCTTTCGAGTGCAGTCAGTCTTTCGGTGTGTGATGCTCAAACGGAGCGCAGTGATAGGAGACCGCCCCTATCCCGGCCACTCCAAACCTGCCCGCAGTGTCCATACTATAGAGCGCACGCCTCCTCTCCCCGGCTCAAAACAGAGGGCACGCGGGATGCATGCGCACAGCACGCGCGCGGTCTAAGCTGATTGGTGAAAAGATTGAAGAACTCTGCCTGAACCTTTTTGTCATGCCTCCCTTTGATAAGAAAGATCCCTTTCGAATGGGAAGCCAGTGTTTACCATAAACGCTGACGCTACCCAGTGGAAAGGAGGGGCGGGGCTTAGAGTCCCTTTGTTGTTTTCAAGATCTCTCGCAGGGTGGGGCAGCTTCGCTGCCACACCCACGCTCGACCTAAAAACGATCAGCCCCCACTGTTTTCAATTAGCAACAGTGATATATCAAAATTGAGATAGACTACTGCAATACTGATTAAGTCCCAACAGGTGTTCCAAATTGCATTTGATAAGACGCAATCAGATTCATCTAGACATTTTTGTTGATTCTGAAAATCTTTATTCTGTGCAAAAGTTGATCCTCCAAAAGTAGCTAACGCGTTTCTTCCCGTATTGGGACTTCGTCAGGGCTTATTTTTAGTTTGATAATTTCTTTATTTCTGATACCTGTTCTCTTCTCTATGGTTCAAGTTAAGAGAAGTTAATCTTAATGATATAGATATTAGTTTGGATTCCAAACACGGGGACTGCATGTGAAGACTGACTATGTATGCGTATTAACTAATTATTTGGTGTGGTGGCCTACCTGGGCCAGAACCTATTTCTGATTGTCAGAACTCGAAAACTGTTATTATATTGGCTTACCGGTTCTTGCACGGGAACAGAGATGCTAGGTCCCATATCCCTATCGGCAATGCTAGGAGGTCTTTTAACAGAATCTCCAAATCATTACCTTGGGGGACGGGGGAATTGGATAAAATAACAAACAAAGAAGAGACTGGTCCAGAATGGGCTTCTTCTGTCAACAACTTGCAGACGTGTTCAGTTATTCTATGGAACCTGTAAATTAACACATCATTTAGAAAACTAACTAACTATACACTCTTCTGATCCTCTCTTCAGATTGATTTATATGTATAATTCTCACCCACCCTGGTTATGCTGGACATTTGCTTCTCTTCTGCTTCTTGGTGGTGTACTAGTTTCCTCTTCTGGTTAGTTGTTACTAATTTAAAATAAATGACATATTAGTACCCAGTTCTCATTTACCTACGCTATCTCTGGTAGTTTTAATTAAGTAAGTGCACTTACTTCCCTAACTGGAGGAGTGAATCTCTAATATGGGTTCTGTCTATCTCTCTCAGTACAATCTTGTGCTGTCTCTATCTGCGACCACTTCTTTTGACTCTGTTCTTATCTTTACAGGTTGAGAACGTTGTCGCCGATTTCGACACTCTTGGGTAAGTATTTACATATATGTATATGATTTTTAACTGACTGAAATTTCCTGTAGCGACATCCCTCTGACTGCTGTTTATTTCCCCTTAAGTTTTCTTTTAACCATCAGTCTTGTACATCCACAGAAAACCTAACTCAGGCAAGGTCTCAATACTTTCACGACCAAATTACTCGAGGTTTCACTTAGCTCTGTTTGTTTGCTCTGCTGCTCTGTAGTTGCGCTGACTTCGGTGAATGCCTTTCACAACGCTCTCCGTAGACGCCGATACTCTTCTCTTCAGTGAACGGCGAGCAACGCCGATACTCTTCTCTTCAGGGAACGGCGCTTTTCCTCTTTAGCCCTTGACTTAGACTTAATAGTTACTCTGGCGAAATACCGACTCGCGCTTGAATTAAAATGCGCGAGTTTTCTATATGTAACTACGCTGCCGTGTTTCTGACTCACGCTTGGGTTAATGCGCCGAGTCTCTTTCAAACTATTCTCACAAGAATAAATCACTGGGAAATTTCTAATTTTGCTTGACTAGGGAATTCTTTTACACAGCGTCACTCTAAGAACATCCTCACAGGTCTCTGGCTAAGGTGAAGTGCGCCGTTGATAGAGTGCTCGCGCATCACATAATCTTCCCAAGCTGCTTAAAGGAGACTAGACTGCTAACCCATACCGTGTCTTGGGCACTTGGGCAGCCATCTTAGTTCTCCTGTGTCTCACCAGATCGGACCAAGAGTAGACATTAAAGTCTCCTTGGCATGTTTTACCAGATTTGATGCTGCAAAGAGCATGAGCAGCTGTTAGGGTCCTGACACTGATGAACCAGATAGCAACCAAGGATTGGTAATATATATATCAACTTTTGTAAAGAATAAAGATTGCCAAAATTTACAAAAATGTCTCCATGGATCTGATTGCGACTTATCAAATGAGATTTGGAACGCCTGTTTGGACTTAATCAGTATTGCAATAGCCTATCTCAATTTTGATATATTTCTGTAGCTAATTGAAAATAGTGGGGGCTGATCGTTTTTTGTTTTTGTATGTGTGGATATTCTCCACTAATAGGGGATTAGGAGGATTTCTTGAAAGATCGTAGCACCACTTAGATACTACCCCTACAGTGTAACAGGTGCATTATTTTATGTCTAAGTTCTCAGTTGTAAATCGCTTACTAAACAACAAGTTATTTACCTTCAGTAATGCTCTTTCTAGTAGAGACTCTATCTAGGCACCGATTCCTCGCCTTTTGAATATTCTGCAGGCCTCAGACTGTATCTGGAAACTTATTTGCACTACCTCAGTTCCTCATCAGGTGGCAAACTGGCACCATTCAACTCCAGAAATGACGTGCAAATCCTTTATACCCCTATGCGCTGATGTCAGTTGCTGTCAACATTGTCCATGCCCCCAGGTGCAGAGTATCAAGAGCAAATTGGTTGTGACCAGTATGCAGATTCCTAGACTTGGGGTCATATTGAAGGATAGAATCCAATCACAGAATGGGGAGAATGGAAGGGTCAGTGAGGAATCTGTAGCCAGACAGAGTCTCCCCCAGAAAAAGCACTACTGAAGATAAGTAACTAGCCTGTGTGATAGAGACTTCTAACCGCAGATTCCTCACGTTTTGAATAGATATCAAAGCGGTACCTATTTGAAAGTGGATCAGTGAATGGACTCAAACTTGAAAGTCCTACAAAAAAATGCCATCTCGGCGAACCTGACTGTTCAGACATTAGTGCTTTGTGAATGGATGGAGGGATGCCCATGTAGCTGCCTGGCAGACGTCTAGGACAGGGACACCATGTGCTAGTGCAGTGGTAGAAGCTTTGGCCCCCATGGAGTGAGCATGCAGTCATTCCAGAAGCTGCTTTTTGTCAAGTGAGCAGCAGATCCTAAAGCAGAGCATGATAGAGTGGAGATGGGTTTCTTCTGCACTGCCTTGCCTTTTTTCACTCCAGAGAACCCTACAAAGAGCTGATCATACACCCCATGTTCTTTGGTAAAATCATTGAAAATGATAGGGGCTCCTTTGGTATCTAAGCGATGGAGCCTCTCCTTCTCTTTAGAGGGGTGAGGTGGAGCATAGAGTGCTGGCAGGTGATCGTTTGACCAACATAGAAAGACATCACAGCTTTTGGTAAACATATTGCTCATGTCTGCAGAAACCAATATGTCTGGGAAGAAGGTAGTGAATGGTGGATTGACACAAAGTGCCCGAAGCTCACTCACACGCAGTGCCGAGGTGATGGCAAGGAGGAACACAGTCTAAATAGTAGGGATTAGTAGAGGACAGGTGTGAAGTTGCTTGAACAGAGTGCACATCAAAAAAGTGAGGACCAGATTAAGGTCCCATTGAGGTGTTACTTGGGGAGTAGTGGGAAAGCTATGTTGTAGCCATCATAACTGGTGACGTAAATTAGGAGAGCTGATCTGGCAACCATAACTCAGTCAAAAGATAACCCTTATAACAACTTATAGTTGGTGGTAAATAACGAATCCTGAATGCTAAAATGCGCTCACTTGAGTGTCTCCTACATGGGAATTAAGGATTCGGTAATTTACCGAATCAGTATTTTAAGAATTCGGTAATTTACCGATTCCTTAAATTACCGATTTGGTAAATTACTGAATCCTTGAAACCTGCCTCCTACACCTCTAAGCACTAAATACCGGTCGATCACGGTGAAATTTACCGAATTTCACAGTTACCGACCGGTATTGCCTCACCTACATATGGCCCTATGTTCCCAAATAATGGTCCCAATTGGGAATATAATTTGGAATTTTTCAGTTCTACCGGCTTCGGTTTTAATTCATGTGGATTGAAATGGAAATTAAGTGAATGATTAACTTGTTCGAAATTGATTTAACTTGAATCTGAATTAACAGACATCTCACTGAAGCATTGAGCAGACACCCCCACCCCCTCCCCCAAGGGGAACGCTATTCAAATTTTTCATCCACGCTCATGAATCAGTGAGCGATACACGATCTGTACGCACAACTTTAGGAACCTACAAGAGAAAGCATAAGTCACAAATGAACCGAGTGTGCATGAACCACCGCTTCCCATCTTTTGTGAGACAGAAACATGTTGGCAAAATGGGGGGACCTATGGGCCATTATACCCAGTAATATCTTATGAATATACATTTCAGTATTTGCTATCCATACCTAAGGTACCACTTAATAAGGTATCACTTTGTGGTTTACCTTAAGGTATTTTTAATATTTTTTAACTGGATCCCTAGAATGTTAGCCAGAGGAATAATATTCTAAAAACTCCCTCATTAATCTCTTGAGGTCGAGTCCACCCTGGTAGTACTATCATACCAGGGTGGGATGAGGTGGCTGATGATGAAGCATGCCACATTATATGGGTGAGATCACCTCATCCAATATCTTAAATGCTCTAAGTTAGAATAATTCCCTAGGGTAACCGGATGATAATTGAGGGAAGGCTACAAGGTATCCCCTTCCATCGTCAAAGAGGTCAAAGCATTTCTTGGTGTGGGTGTGCCTTCAAAGGGAATGCCCTTAAGGAAGGACTTGTCATTGCCTGAAAACTTGGTTGATCACAGCCACGTATAGGAATAAATGGCAACACTAGTGCTGATGGCAGACGCAACTAGAGCCAAATTTCGGGGGGGGGAGCTAAGAAACAATTTAAGGGGGGCTGACTCTTCCAGCAACAGTTAGAGTGGAGTTACAGGGGCTCTAGAAGGGATGAAAAAAACAACAAAGCCTCATTTGCAAGCAAATGTTTTTTTGAAGATCTGTGAAGTACCCTGTCTCAGCCTGGGATGTCACACATGACGGGGGTGGGGGCTGAAGCCCTTTGATCCCAATGGGCCTTGCACGCCTGGCTGATGGTCCACCCGAAGAAATCGGTGGTGTCCAAACCACAACAAATTGTGAACTTAATCACATCACAATCATCTTTATGAATAAGTTCTTACCTCTATTAGGTCTGGATCATCTGTTCTAAGGCTCTGGGCTTACAAACTTTCAACCTGCACTGTGTTACTATTCTTTTACCCTTTCATTTGCTCCCCGTTCAACACACCTTGTACCACTCATTGTTTTAATTTGTATTGACCCTTTTATGTTGTAAATATTTGATGTATTATTCTTATGTGATGCCGGTACTGCAAATTATTACCTTCCTTCCTTCCTATTGTAAAGCGCTCTGATATCCACGGGATCATGTTCGCACAATATAAAGCTTTATAAATAAAAAAATTAAATTAAAATAAATAAATAAAGATCCTCAACCACCTGATTGAGAACAGCCTGAAGATCTTCGGGCACACTAGGGAGGACCTGTGCCACGATGCTCCAAAGAACGTGGGAATAGCGTCCCAACAAGTAGACTGACTTGGGGGGGCCAGAACAAGTTTTAGCCCAAACCCCCAATAAGGTATTCATCAAATCCTCATTAAATGGAAGAAGGTGCTCAGAAGATGTTTGCTCCGGTGGGAGGTCTTCAGTCAATACATTAGTCTTAACCTTCAAAGTGGTTATGTTTATGATGACTTATAAAGCGTTCATCCAGAGGTATCATGGTACCAAGTCCTCAGGAAGCATTGTTTTTATTGTGTCAGTTACTACCTTCTAGACCCAAAGGCTTTTTTAAATAGCCAGGTTTTCAGTGCATGTCTGAAAGATGTAAGGGAAGTTTTGCCTGGATAGCTGTTGGGAGGGAGTTTCATATGTTTGGGGCAAGAACTGAGGCTCTGGGACCTCCCATTTTGGTGTTATGATATCTAGGTACCAGTGGAAGGGTGGCAGTGTAAGAGCATAAAACCCTAGTACGAATATATTTAGATATGCGCTGAGTAAGAAACTCCGGGTTAAGCCATGAAGAGCCTTAAACACTAAGCAACAGGTTTTAAATTTGATGTGTTGTGCTATTGGCAGCCAGTGTAACTGATAAAGCACCTGGAGAGCATGTGATCTACAAGGAGCCTCTAATACCATCCAAGCTGCAAAACTCTGGAGTATTTGAAGATGTTTTCGAACACAAACTATCATTTCTAAATAGATGCTATTAGCAGAATAAACTCTCCCCACGATCATTGCCACCTTGATAAGAGTTCACAGCTTCATAAGAGAGATATGAAGTGAGCTTCTTTGTTGTCGAAAGAGTAAAAACTCCTTTCGAGACCCCATAATTTGCGGCCTAATTTGTTAGTTTATGACCTATTATTATACCCAGATTGCTTGCTGCCAAATTGGATGCAGGTACTGATCACATTTCCCTGGGTCAGTAAAGCTCTGATCAAATTTCGGTGTTGCCGATGAAGACAACTACTTCTGTCTTATCTGCATTCAGTTTTAAAAATGTTGTCTCTGTCCACGCATGTATAACACGCATGGAGTCTTAAAAACAACATTGAAAGGACTACCCTTTCTCCAGACACAGTAATATCTGGGAATCGTCCACCTAATTTAAAATGTGACATTCTCTTCTAGCTAGCTCCATTATCTGCTGCTGTAATACATGTTAAATAAATAAGGAGAGAGAGTGTATCCTTGTGGGGTTCCACAAGTGACTAACCTCATCGTCTATGAATGGAACCATGTGTACTACTTTGGTTCAATCACAGATAAAGGACTTTAGACATTCATAATAATAATCCACATTTGTAAAGCGCACAATCACCCGTAAGGGTCTCTAGGCGCTGGGGGCCCCCCGGGAAGATTAAGCAAGCTATTGCCCAGAGTCACATGGTGCTGGGCAAATCTGCCGCCGGTGCCGGAGATCGAACCGTGATCCCCAGATTCTGGAGTCAGTCGCCCTAGCCGTGCCGCCACACCTCTTCCGTCTTATGCAGCATCTGAAATCTCAGCCATTTAGAGATGAAAGAATACAATCTCATGATCCACGGTATCAAAGGTTGCAGACAGATCAAGCAATATTAGAGCAGTAACATGTCCTCTGTCCAATCCCTTCCTTAAATCATCAATCACTGAAACTAACACTGTTTCAGTGTTGTGCTTAGGACGAAAGCCTGGTTTTGTAGGAATTTTAAAACCTGCAAGTGTGTACATAGTTCCTGTGTTACATGTGATTCCAAAAGTATAGCGCAGTAAGGCAGCAAAGATATTGGTCTACAATTTTTCAATATATCAGGATAATCATTAGGTTTTTCAATTGTGGAACAACTGCAGCTTTCTTAAACATGTAAGGAACTCTACCTGACTGCAGAGACATATGAAACAGGTAAATGAGTTACCTATTGAGACTGGAGCTAAAGCAAGCATGATTCTAGAGGGACAGAGATCATTTGGCGACCTTGATTTATTTTTTGGCCATCAACCCAATGAGTCTTCCTGCAAAGGGGAGAATTTATCTAAAATAGTCCTACTCTCTGTCTGGATTACCATTTCCATGCATTTAACTTGAGGACTGTCTACAAAGGATTCCCTGATCAGGCAGATCTTATCTATAAATAGTGTGTTTAACTATTTGCAGCATGATTGCAATGTAACTGCTACTTCTCTGAACATGTCTATTGAGAGATCTCGCATGATTTTCAATTTGTCCCTTTGATGATTGTGGAATCCACAAATCCTGTTAGAAAATAAGTTCTAGTTAGATTGAATTATCATTATTTGTGGTTCAATAGGGCCTTCTTGAAATTATCTTTCTGGTAAACTGCATAATTTAATTGCCACTTCCACTCCAATTGTCTTAACTCCCACTTGAGCCTTTTATCCTATATATTTCTCCCTTACCCTCATGTTTTTAATCGTAAACAGCCGTGTCATTTTCATGTATTTTACAGTGATTGTTGTAGCTATTAATAATTTACTCATATTGGTATCCATTGTTTCACACCTACGGCATTGGTTTCTACCAAATGGTATTTTACTACTATGTAATTTATTTCACAAGGAGTGAACGCTACCATTCAGTAGCTGAAAGTATTTTATCCATGTCCATGCCCATGATATTCACAGGTGATACTTATTATTTATCGTCACTAGCACTTTAAAAGGGCTGTCCTACCATCAAAACGTTGTCATGTGAACAAGGCTCCGTTGAGCCGAAACGTCTTTGACAGTACCTCTGCAAATAAAGAAAAGCAAGAGCCCATTTGGTCCGTGTCCGAGTTTCCTTTGTTGGCTGGCGAGACTCGCTGCAGCGCAATTTGAAAGCGGCATCCGTAATATATATATATATATATATATATATATATATATATATATATATATATATATATATATACATATATTACCTACTGGCGATAGCCAGTAGGTATATATAGTTAGGATTTTTTCTCTATGGAACTTTTGAAAATTCTATGTCTAATAACTTTGGTGTTTGTGGACGGAATTGGCTGAAATTTTCAGGAAAATGGCACATTTTGTTTCTGAGCAGCCCCTGAAAATTTGGGGGGGTTCCGTCAAGGGGGGGCCGAGAAAAAAGGGGGGTCCCAAAACGCGTTTTTCCCATTCATTTTTCCATAGGGCCTTTGGCCTCACTTTTAGCTCGAACGGCTGAATGGATTTGCACGAAACTTGGCAAAATTGTAGGGACTGTTAGCCCGATGTGCCTTTGCTGGGTCTCAATATATGTGCTCCAGTGGATTTCGAGAAATTAACGTTTAAAAAAACAGATATATCTGTGACAGCGTCCCGGATAGCGCTCCAGATCGCGTAATTTTCGCGTAACGGAGCTTTGCGAAGCGAAGCTGATTGGCTCTCCTGTGTCTGTCAACATTCTAAACAGTCCGGTGCGGCCGCCATCTTGTCTCTCGGTAGGATCGAGAGACAAGAGGAGGAGAAAAACGAAGGGGGAATTTAATGAAAGGGGGCAAGGTAGACTCCTCTTGACCCCCTAGGAATGATGTTGGGGTTATTAAAGGGTCCTGTGGGGCAAATAAAAAAATTTGATTTTTCGCGGTAGAAGCGCTTCTCGGTTTGCGAACCGGGTCGCAAACTGGTAGCGAAACGGGAATTCGCCATTTTGTGTTTCGATTTAATTAAATTACTAGATGGAGGAAAAGCAATGTGAGTATTGGGTATAAGGGGGTATGGGAGACGTATCCTGACCCCCTATGTTTTCTGAGGGTGGTTGAGGAGGCTCATATATGTTGATACTTGTCTTCCAGCGGTTGCGCGTGAGCGTTTTTTTTTTTTTGCCGCTTGACTTCTGTTAACGTTTGATTCGAAGGAAATTAGGAAGTGTTGATCGCCATTTTGACACTGCGAGTAAATATATTGTTAAAAATAATTGTTATAAATTAATCCGTATTGATAAACATTGTCTGCGCCATCTTGCCTTTTTTCCAATGCCACACTTTTGTCGTGCACGACAGCCATTTTAGATGCCTTGACCAGACCCACTCTCTGCACGCCGCCGATCCTCAGCATGGCTCCCCACCCTCGCAAGCATCTCCCCCACGCACTGGTCACCCCCGCTCTCTCTCTCATGCATGGGCCATAAACTTCCCCCCATCTGCGCTGCTCTTCCCTGAGTATCACACCCTGTGCCCGCCCGACACCTCCCTTTCACCCTATTCACTACCGCACCCTCTGACACTCCTCTTCCTCTGTGTCTGATTGTCCAGGCCGGTCCCAGGCTATCACCTAGCCCTGCGGATGTAGTTTATGGCCCCAACTGTAAATAATCACCCCTGTTCAAAGGAGTTACAGTAGATCAAGGTCGCCACCTCATGAGATCCGTCACACCACACGCGTTCCTACTATCTGATAACGATCCTGTATTGTGATTGGGGAGGGGATTCTCACTGTAAGGGTGTGTGGGACCGAGCCTGAAGCGGAAGATTCCAGGGATGCCTTTTTGTACATCAAAGTCTTCACAATTATGTGTCACATTAAAAATATATAGCACTCCAACAAAGTTGTAGGATTATTTTACTTTATAAATATATACAACGCTCCAACAAAGTAAACACGTTAAAAAAAACTTTTTAAACAACTATTTACATGACATTGCTTTAACCAGGATAGACAAAGAAATGACACAGTGATGTAAAAGTTTCTGAAAGAAATGCCAAGAACGTCCCATGTGAAAGTGAATTTTATCTGGCAATTTTTTTCTTTTCCTTCTCATGAAAAGAAAGTTAATGCCAGGTTCGTTACCTGCCTCATCTGCAAAAAAAAAACTCTCGAGAGGGACCGAAAAAAAATATAGCTATGGTAATCATACCATGCATCGGCACATGGAGAGGTGGCACCATCTTAATTATTCTAAAGCACAACTTCGAGATTTGGTGGATAACCCCCGACCGGCAAAAACATCCACCAATGACTTAGCAATAAGTGAGTCAGAGGCAAGGGAAACGGTCTCAAATCTGCAAAAGAACTTTGGGCAGATGAGATTGACTTGTGTAGCATGTGGAAAATTATTTTCATGCAGAGAGATGAGTATTACTTTAATAAATAGATCATATGAAAATCATCAATGTCCAAAACGTCCTAGAAAGTAATTTTTGTCATTTTTGAGGAAGAGAGATAACCTACAGTGGTACGGGGTCATTTTCGTTCGTACTAGGGGGGCCAGGTGACATTCCTTCGGGGTGGCTTAGGGGCATTTAAAACAACTTCCCTGATACAGGTAGCATATAAAGTAGAGGCTAAATACCAGGATCTTTATCGATTGCTTTATGCTGTACAAAAATGAAAAACACATACAAAAAACCTGGACCATTCATATTTTCAATGTTTCTGCGTACTATACTTTTTAACCCTTAACTAATTGAGCTGCTTCATTTCACCTGCTTTTTAAAAAAAAAAAAAAAAAAATCGGAAACAGTGGCCATTTATTCGAAACTTACCAATCTACGCGTTACAACTACGTTTGCTTTTTCAAAAACCTTTAATAAAAATGTTGGTGCCCAAATACGGGCTTACAACCCCGTGGGCCGGCCACGGAGCAGGCTGGAACTGTAAATGGGGGGGGGGGGTATTTATTTGTGGAAAACATAACAGAGAGTCAGTGGTCGTTGATTTCATAGTAAAAAGTGCGACAAGTGCAACAAAATCATATCGATAATTCATTGTGAGCAAGTACCAAAAGTGTCGACAATTCGAACCTTCAATAATAAATACAGTAATCAATGATGCATTAGAACTTAATATCAATTCATTGTTCGAACGTGTAATCAGTACCCGTCCCATGTCAATTCATTGTTCGAACATATAATCAATACCCATCCTGGATCAATTCATTGTCCGAACATATAATCAGTCTTATCCCATATCAATTCATGTGCTAAAAACTGCATACATATCTCATGATATCAAGGCTGAGCAATCGGGGCACAACAAGGAGTTGAGAGTTTCATTTGTACCGGCGCCATTTTGGATGAGGTCAGTAAGGTCCAAGTATAGTCAAAATGTCTCCACCAACTCGTGGTTGGACCGGGACCTCTTTCGGCAGTCCAAAAGTTTTCGTTGAAGGGTAGCAGAGGGGACTGCCGACATGAACCATCAGTCAAAGTGGGGTGGGAGGCAACAATCTCTCCTACCGGGTCATACTGGTGTCCCACCGGAACTGATCAAGTTGGTAGTCTTGCAGGATTTTGGTGATTTCAAGACTGAGGCCGGCGCCGGCATGAGCGCGCCGACGTCCCGCGGCTACGTCGTGGTCGTTCCGTGGGTGATCATGGCAGTCATTCCCCATCGGGGGTCGGGGGCCCCCGTGGCTCTTATAGAATCTTCAAAGTTGAGGAGAACGTTTCTGGACGCAGGAAACTAGAAGCGTCGTTGCACCGCAACAGTGGACGAGACCCCCGCTGGGTGAGCGGAGCATCATTGCCTCGCAATAGTGGACGAGACCTTTTGTCGGGTGAGTGCAGCGCCGCTGCATCGCAAGAGTGGAGGAACCCTTTTGTTGGGTGAGTGGAGCGTTGGGGGTGCAGCTGAGGGGCCCCCACCTGTGGGGGTGGGAGAGGCTCGTTCGCGCCGCCTCTCCCTCCCAGCGTACCCCACGCCGACACCTGGCGTTGATATCCGTGATGTCCGGACCAGGCGATAAGAGGGGGGGGGGGTCGGAGGCAGAGGCAAGACATCCCCCCCCCCCCGTGGCCTGCAGGGCGTCGCTTCAGGCCCGAACGGGGAGCTCATATCAAGCACACGTGGGAAGCGGGTCAGCGAGCCAGTCTAGAAGAACACCCTCCGGCCTTTTGACTGAAACTTCATGGACTCACGCCAGGAATTCAAGGCAGCGAGCACGTCGCCAAGTGTAGGAAAACCTTTACAGTATTCAGCAAACGTGCCGACACCTGGCGTTGAAATCCGTGATGTCCGGACCAGGCGATAAGAGGGGGGGGGGTCGGAGGCAGAGGCAAGACAACCCCCCGTGGCCTGCAAGGCGGCAGAAGAAGGGAATCGGGAGACCAGTACATTTTGGGCCATCCACCCCACGGCTGATGGCGGTTAGCCGGGCCCCGCCCTGCACGTGTCGAGGCCTCATCTTCCGGATGGGCGTAACCGTGGCCCTGTTGCACTTCGGGAGTTTCCGGAATGGGGGTAGGTATCTGCTGATTTGTATCTATTTCATGTTACCGTTAATGGGCGTGGCGGGCGGTGGGACAGACATGCTTGGAGCAGTGGGGGGTGGCGGAGCCTAGCTACCTCGTGGCTGCCGTAACGTCAAGCTTGGCTTTTTTCACCACTTCCATGTTTCTTATTTCTAGCGAAGTCAAAAACTTATCAGTGGCCTACTGATTTTGTTCGATTTCTTTCCCTTCCTTTTCAAGTGTGTTTCATGCTAAAGTTTCTGTTTATTAGGATACAGTGATTACTTCGTATTTTACATATGTCTTCTTTATTAGGGGTACTCTCAGGTTGAGCCAGATGATGTACCTCTAATAAATGGTCCGGGTGGAACTAGTTTCTCAATCAGTGGGGAGTAGATGGGCATGACAGATTACAAGGGGGGACAAAGGTCCGCATTACCCACCCTTCACTACTTGCAAAGACTAGACAGAATATTTCTATTCCACGTTATTTGTAAACAGAGAATACCTCGAAAGAACTATTCCTTGAACAGCCAATCAATCAATCAGTGGGGAGAAAAACAGGCATGACGGATTACAACGGGGGACAAAAGTCCGCATTACCTATCCTTCACTATCTGCAAAGGGAGACAGAATATTCCTATTCTTCTCTGTTTGTAGACAGGGTCCGATTATTGCTCTTTGAGATATTCCCTGTGACAGGGAATATCTCAAAGAGCAATAATCGATAAAAAATTAGTAGGATTATAACACTTTAATAACTTATAAATATATACATCGCAACAAAAACAGTAAACACCTTAAAACATTTTTTATTAAAACAGAAGCAAAAATGACAACTAACAGTAGTGATATCCTGGGCGGGTGATGGAACTGGGATTGTTAATGGAAAAAGATCTACAGAGAAAGGTATTGGTGAATTATACTTCTCCGGAAATTTAAAACTCACAAATGTTTTATTTGTGTAATCGTTTCAGGTCAAACGGATTGTGGGACAATGTTCAGAATGGAAGAGTCACCAAAAGGCAAAAAGTTCCGCTTGACCCCGGGAGCCGGCCGCCTATGTCGGGTGCGATCTCAGGCTACACCAGGGCAACAAGACTTGGGGAGGGGGTCGGAGCCAAGCGTCTTCTCCGAGTCCGCGCCATCACACCGCCCCTCGGGGGCCTCCGTCAAGCGGTTTAGGGAGGTACCGTATCACATTGTTTTCAAATGCAGTCAGGTCCACAAACGGCCCCCACTTACTTTGAGAATAGTGAAGCTGCAGCAGGTGCAAATAAGGTTTAGACAGTGTTACAAGCGCTGCTCAGAACTCTGAACTATGGCACCCAACATCCAGGACTTATGCCATTTGTGCAAGGCAGTGACATCGAAGCAACTCAGGGACCAAAACCATGAACGTACACTCATGTATGAAAATCTTACTATTGATGCTTGACTGAGGCCAAGGAGATCAGAGTGCATGAGTCTCATGCTCGATCGATTGAGCTAGCCGGATCGGGCAACTAAAAGCATAAAATAGTTATGTAAATAGTTATTTAATAAAATGTTTTACCCTGTTACTTTTCTGGTGTGTTGTATATATTTATAATATTTGCGTAGGGTTTGTCGTTATTTTGGGTGGGGTGGGTGGCGGAGCCGAGCTGTCTTGCAGCCATCATCGTGTGGAGCTCAGTTCATCTCACTAGTTTCGTATTTCTCATGAGGGGTTGTTCTTAATGTTTCTATTTTAGCTAGGTCAAAAAGAGATCCCATTAGTGGCCTACTGATTTTGCTCGATTCCTTTTGTTTTTTAAAACGATTTTTCACTATCTGCAAAGACTAAACAGAGTATTGCGACTCTGTGCTTGTTTGTAAATAGAGAATGAACCAAAGAGAACCAATTCTAAAACAGTAAATGCTTGGATAACAATCAATCAAATGGAGAGAGAAGCAGGCACGACGGATTACAACGGGGGCAAAGGCCTGCGTTAACTACCCTTCACTATCTGCAAAGAGAGAGTACTGCTAAGAGAAAAGCGGGGGGTGGAGGGGGGGGGCAGCGTTCAAAGTACATCAGCGTGCATAAACACGAAAATGTTTTTACCTATCACGTACTTGACATTTGACAGCTTTTGATATTTGCTATTAAAAAACTATTGAAATTCACTGAAAAAAACATAGGTTTTAGGCCATATATAGTTAGGGATTGGCATTTACAAAACCTTAATTTACTCGCACAAAACCATTGAAATTCGCATATATAGTTAGATGCAATAACTATATATCGCGCACCCGCAATCCACTGCTGATGATGTCACATATTACATCATTCATGACATGGTCAGTGACATCACTGATGACATCACTGATGACATCATCCAGTGACTGTATTTTTCTGTAAAGTTAAAATATGTCTTACATATTGAAGAATGAGTGGATGTATAAGTGTCTGGATGAAGGATTTAGTAGGTGCATGACTGACTGTATGAGAGAGTGATTAAATGTGTCTCACTGAGTGCATGGGTTAGTGACTAAACTGTCTTAATTTGTGCATCATTATATCTGTTGTTCTATGAAGTGCTGCATGTGTTAATCAGTAGCTATATGAGTAACTATATGGGTTATTGATTGGTTGCCTAAGTATTTGTATGGGAGAGTGAGTGTGTGTGTGGGGGTGGCTGGGAGGTGTGTGACTCTGTGCATACATGTGTGAACAGTTGATTCACTAGATCTATGGGTTCAAAACTGCATGTTGAAACAGCTGTATGGGTGGTTGACTGTGTAAGAGTGTATTGGTGAGTGAATGGATATCTCAGTGCTACATGTCAAAGTAAGTACATATGTAAAACACAGTACATGTGAGAGTTCACATATATAAATTACTGTGTATAAGAGCCAGTGAATGTGTGAGTGGCTGAATGGATCATTGAAAACTTGTATCAGGAATTGTATAAGAGAGTAAATATGTGTTAGTATATGTTTGAATAAGTAAGGTGTGTATAACTGTATAGTTGATGAAATGGAGGTGTGATTGATTCAGTGCATGACTGACTAGGTGTGTGAGTAACTCCATGGATGAGTGACAGTCTGTGAGTGTCTGTTTACTATGAGTGTATCTAAGGTTATATTAGAGTCTGAAGAGGTTGATCGTATTATCACATGATTGATGTTATCAGTGATGTTGTCAGTGATGTCATTTGAGTTGTTATCAGTGATGTCATCAGTGATGTCATTTGAGATGTCATCAGTGATGTCATCAGTGATATCATCAGTGATGTCATTTGAGATGTCAACAGTGATATCATCATTAGTGATGTCATTTGAGATGTCATCAGTGATGTCACTGACCATGTCATGAATGATGTAATATGTGACATCATCAGCAGTGGATTGCGGGTGCGCGATATATAGTTATTGCATCTAACTATATATGCGAATTTCAATGGTTTTGTGCGAGTAAATTAAGGTTTTGTAAATGCTAATCCCTAACTATATATGGCCTAAAACCTATGGTTTTTTCAGTGAATATATATATATATATATATATATATATATATATATATATATTTCCAAAAGTCGTCGTTTTGGCTTCTGCTCCCCTGCAGAACAACAAAAAGAGCGAGACCACAAAGTAGGTGCAGTTTCTTCAGTGCATTTATTCGGTGCCAAAAAAAGTTACAGCCTGCAATCCACCATGACGCGTTTGACCTCAAGAGAGGCTTGATCACATAGGTGCCATGGACACAAACAAGGGAATTTAAAGTGCTAGTGCTTAATTGGGTACAGCTGTGCAATCACCTTTAAGTAAACAGTGAAAACATACTCCACTAGATTAGCGAAAGATAAAGGGCATACCCCCACATGCATCAAGCATTTTTTGAGTCGCAAACGGTGCGATTCCTTAAAATCGGCCGTTTGCGATTCCAAAAATGCTTTTTGGAATGCATCAAGCATTTTTAGAAATCACAAAATTTTTGCGATTTCTAAAAATGCGATTGCTTTTAAGAAATCGCAAATTTGCGATTTCTTAAAAGCAATGCATGATTTCTTTTAAAATTGCGAAATCGCAATTAGGGGGTCAAATTTACCGAGTGGTTGAACCACTCGGTAAATTTGGAAAAAGTGTTTAAAATGCTGAAAATGCATTTTTTCCACATTCATGTTACGGACACACATGTCCTTAGGACATGTGTGTGTGAAACATGATGCGAAAAATACATTTCAGGGGTGCATGGGGGGGTCCTTTGGACCCCACCCTGCACCCATGAAATGCATTAACAAATTGCGATTTTCAATGTGAAAATCGCAATTTGCTAATGCCTTCCCATTGCTTCCTATGCGCCTTTTGGCCCATAGGAACCAATGGGAATAGCGAATTCGCAAATTGTATTTCGGTAATTTATGCGAATCGGTAAAAATTGCGATTTTTACCGAATCGCATAAATTTACCGAAAATATTCATGCATCCCGTTTTGCGAATTCTAAATTGCGAATCGCTATTTTTCGCAATTTAGAATTCGCAAACACCCGGGATGATGCATGTGGGGGAATGTGCCCTGCGGGTTCTAAGGCATATGGATACATATACGAAGCATGTATTAATTCTAAAATTTGCATATAAATAAATAAATTCATATATATACACATAGTTTAAAACTTTTTCCACTTCTACTTCATATATATACATATCTCGGTCTAAATAGACATCATTTCATTATATGCACATTAGTATAGCTGTATGAACCCAAATTAATCATTTTCATTCCGCGCTAGAATAATATGTCGGTTGCACTGTTATGAAAATATATATATATATATATATATATATATATATATATATATATATATATATATATATATATATATATATATATCCAAAGAAAGGTATGCCTGTTGCAGGAGACTGGCTTTTACAAGGCACCTGTAAATAATTGAGCACTTTGCGAGAATTATGATGTCACTGACCATGTCATACGTGATGTAATATGTGACGTCATCAGCAGTGCATTGCGGGCAGGTGAGTTATAGTTCGATGAACTAACTATAACGGGTGAATTTCAATGGTTTTGTATGAGTGAAATGTCCAGCTAGAGCACACAGAAGAATACAAAGTTCCCCGGGGAGAGTACTACAGTGTGGAGAAGAGAGTGGACGTACAGAGTCAAGGGACTAAAGGGGTTCCCTTGTCGGAACTAGAGAGCCTCACACACCCAGAGCGTTAGGCGTTGAACATATCCTGGCTGAAGGATGTCCAGTATCATCATCGGCTCTCTGCTCCTCGTCAGACCGGCACTGCAATGTCTGACGGAGTCCCCAGAGGCCCTCTTTTGGCGGAGTTCTTTTGTTCCTTGCCGATGGTGAGTGTGGAAAAAAGGAAGTGTAGTCGGTGCAAAGTGAGTGAGTGTTAAAAAGGGTGATCAGTCCACAATGGGTTTTATTGACGTGGCTGATTCCCTGATTAAAAGGGGTGGGAGGGGAGCTAGAAGCTGTGGAAGTATACAGAAAACTAACTCAACCCCCTGGTGTGGTCAACATGTTTCTCGCCAACCGGCGATTCGTCAGGACCTAAACAAGGTACTACACAAGAAGACAAGTGATTAAATGCTCATTCACGTAGTAAAAAGCAAATACAACCTCTCTGGGTCGAGTACATAGAGGGCCACGGGGTCCTGCTCTAATTAGGCGACCCTAAGGGAGAGTAACACGGGCCTCGCAGCATGCGCCCGTGAGGCCAGCACTGTCTGGTGGATGAACCTTCGTCCAGGCGCTGGTATGGCGGAGACACCAATCCCTCACGCTCGCGGCACCTGGACATGTGTGAAACCTATGTTTTTTTTGTGAGTTTCTAAGGTTTTTTAAATGCTAATTCCTAACTATAACGTGGCTGAAACCTATGGTTTTCTCAGTGAATTTCAAAGGTTTTGTAAATGATAATTTTTAAATGTATTAATTGTTATAATATTTTATACTGGTTTACTACATTATTTAAATTATTTATTTTTAGATATTTAATTTTTTAAATTACATTACATATTTTTAATATAAATTGAAAAAAAAGTTTTAAAAAATATTGAAATTGTAATTTTTTTTATTTCATATTTTTTTTAATTAATATATTTTATATATCAGGCAATGATATCCTATGGAAGGAAATTCAAGTTACTGGTAAGTACAGTTAAATTTACTTTTCAGGAATAGCAGGGAATAGCAGTGAGCTAGATTGGGGAATTAATTCCTCTTCAATGCTGAGGTTCCCTGTGAGCTAACTAGCCCACCAGGTACCTCCAGTATGCGACAGGCAGCTGTGTTGCAGAGAGGTGTTCAAAGGGCACGCCCCCTTTTTTACAAAACTCTGCAACACAGCTCTGTGGCGCTTACTGGAGATACCTGTTGGACTAGTTGCCCCCTAGGGGACCTCTGGATTGAACAGGAATTAATTCCCCAACTTAAAACACACCTCAGGGCATGTTTGCACTCACATCACCTCAAGCCCTTCCCCCTACCTTCACAACTGTGCAAACGCGCCCTGTAGAGTGTTCTAAGTTGGGGGATTAAGTCCCCTTGCATACTGGGGGTCCCTGGAGGCCAACTAACCCACCTGGAACCTCCAGTATGCGCCAGGAGGCTGCGTTACAGAGTGATGTAATGAGGCCACGCCACATTTTACACCTCTCTGCAACGCAGCCCCCCGGCGCGTTTGCAGAGGGGGAACTAATTCCCCTTGCATATTGGGGGTCCCTGGGGGCCAACGAGCCCACCAGGAATCTCCAGTATGCGCCAGGGGGCTGCATTGCAGAGAGTTGTAATGAGGCCACGCCCCTTTTTACACCTCTCTGCAACGCAGCCCCTGGGCGCGTTTGCAGAGGGGGAACTAATTCCCCTTGCATACTGGGGGTTCTTGGGGGCAAACTAGCCCACCAGGAACCTCCAGTATGCACCAGGGGGCTGCATTGCAGAGAGGTGTAATGAGGCCACGCCCCTTTTTACACCTCTCTGCAATGCAGCCCCCTGGTGCTTTTTCAGAGGGGGAACTAATTCCCCTTGCAAACTGGAGGTCCCTGGGGGCCAACTAGCCCACCAGTAGCCTCCAGTATGCACCAGGGGGCTGCGTTGCTTTGCCCCGCGGGGGTGGCGGTCCCCGGGGCAGTGTGGGGGGGATTGGGGCCCCCACACTTCTTTTTCACTATGTCCCCGGGATTTGGTCCCCCGGGGGGTAATTTGAAAAAAAAGCAGACCGGGTTTAAAAAAATAATTGGGCCTTGGGGGTCTTTGTGGAACCACCTGAGCAGGCCTAGGGGGTCAGGATGTTTCTACCCTGCCCCCTTTCTGTGTTCTACACGTTTGATTTTCTGCTTTCTTGTGCCCCGGTCTACCGAGCACAAGATGGCTGCCAACACTTCCTGGTTTGGAGTGTTCACAGCCAATGAGCATGCGGCTGGTGCTCGCAAAGGTACGCATACGTATGCGTACGTTATGCGGACCTGTACCCCGTGATTTTTTGGAGAAAAAAATAAATTTTTTTGGGCCTTGGGGGTCCTTGTGGGACCCCCTGAGCAGGCCTAGGGGTCATGGTGTTTCTACCCTGCCCCCTTTTTGCGTTCTACACGTTTATTTTTACCGAGGCACAAGATGGCTGCCAACACTTTCTGGTTTGGAGTGTTAACAGACAGTTGACAGCCAATCAGCATGCAGCTCATGCTCAGAAAGGTACGCTTATGTACGCGTATGGTACGCGGACCTGTACGCGTACAGTACGCGTACGGTAAGCGCCTATAGATATCCTTATGATTTTACTTATGAATTTCTCAGGAAATACTGAACGGATTTACACCATTTAACAAAAAGTGTGATCTGCAAACCGAACTCTACCTTTTTGCCAAATTTGGTGTAATTCCGTTCAGCCGTTCGGGCTGTAGCCCTGGCTAAAGGTCCTATGGAAAATTGTATGGGGAAAACACGTTTTGGGACCCCCTTTTTTCTCGGGCCCCTGCTTCACGAATCACCCCCAAACTTTCAGGGAAGGAGCAGAGCAGAGCAGGCCATTTTCTTGTTGAAATTCGCGAAGATTCGTCCACCGGCGCCAACGTTATTCCAAATAGAATGTTGCGGATTTCCTATGGAAACTAGGTCCTAACTATAACTACCTACTGACGACTGCCAGTAGGTTATATATATATATATATATATATATATATATATATATATATATATATTACCTACTGGCGGTCGCCAGTAGGTATATATAGTTAGGATTTTTTCCCTATGGGATTTCTGAAAATTCTATGCCTAATAACTTTGGCGTTTGTGGACGGAATTGGCTGAAATTTTCAGGAAAATGGCACATTTTGTTTCTGAGCAGCCCTTGAAAATTTGGGGGGGTTTTGTGGAGGGGGGGCCGAGAAAAAAGGGGGGTCCCAAAACGCGTTTTTCCCATGTTAATTTCCATAGGGCGGTTGGACTCACTTTTAGCCCGAACGGCTGAATGGATTTTCACGAAACTTGGCAAAATTGTAGGGACTGTTAGCCCGATGTGCCTTTGCTAGGTCTCAATATATGTGCTTCAGTGGATTTTGAGAAATTAACGTTTAAATCAAGATATATATCTGTAACAGCGCTCCGGGCAGCTATCCGGTTAGCGAACCTTTCGCGTAACGGAACTTTGCGATGAGAAGCTGATTGGCCCTCCGGTGTCTGTCAACATTCTAAACAGTCCGGAGCGGCCGCCATCTTGTCTCTCGGTAGGATCGAGAGACAAGAGGAGGGCAAAACAAAGGGGGAAATTACCATAAGGGGGCATAGTAGATCCTCGTTGACCCCCTAGGTTTTATGTGGAGGTTTTAAAAGGGCCTAGGAGGGTCCAAAAAAAAAAAAAAAACAATTTTTTTTTGCGTGATAAGCGCCAAGTTCGCGAACCGGAAAGCGTTCTGGGCAGCGAACTTTATGGATAAAAGAATGAAAGACTTTTCTAATGCTGTATGTTAATTGTTTGTTGTTTTTCTTGTTTTTTTTTGTTTTCTTTTTTTTAAAGTGTTTTTTTTATTTTGATTCTTTTTCATAATTTATTAAACTTTCTAACATTTCAGTGTCTGAAATGTCATTATTTTCTTGATATATTGTTTGCAATCTGTGAGGTTGCAAAATGTCCTCATTTGCAAGGAGGACATCTACTGCTTGGACACATTGCAGCAGTTCATTATCCAAGCTTTCATCCATAAATTCCATGTCAATTTGTTCAATTAATTCCTGGCTGCTCTCTTGCAGGTCCATCTCAAAAGAAACTTGCTGCTCGCCTTCCATTTTGCCTGAAATTTGGATTAAAAAAATATATATTAGTAGAGATAGGGCACTGTTGGGATTAATTTTAGATAGGCAGTTTTTATCAGTGAATTTATCTTTTGGCAGTGTATAGTATGAGAGTGGAAATAGGAGTATAATTTTGCCTGAAATTTGGATTAAAAAAATATATATTAGTAGAGATAGGGCACTGTTGGGATTAATTTTAGATAGGCAGTTTTTATCAGTGAATTTATCTTTTGGCAGTGTATAGTATGAGAGTGGAAATAGGACTATAAAAAAGTGTATGTGATTTAACCAAGACAAGCCTTACTCCATTGATAACTATAACAGAGAAGTCTATCTAAATACATTACTACTACAGAGGGATAGTGTATATCTAGCAAAAAAAGTCTACTATATTAAGTCATAGTGCACAATATATTAAATTATAACTTACCTTCACAAAGAAGTTGAAGTTTTTTGAAGCTATTGAAATAGGAGGTACAACAAGAAGTAGTAGTCAAAATGGCTGTGTTTCCTTCTCTCCCTTTATATATATACAGGTATATAACCAATCAAATGTCAGGTAATAAAAGTAGAAAATGAAAGTAACATTTTCATTGGTTGTCAATGCCAACAATTCAGATGTGTTTTGTGAAGTAATTTACCTCACGGTACTTGGAGAGGTCTACAGGCTAAATGGCTAAATGGAATTTCAATGAAATTTGTGAGAATGGAAGGGATTGTTATGTAGTATGAGCTAATCTATATTTGGTGAGAGTGTCTCTAGTCGTTTTTCTGTAAATTACTTTCCCGCCTTTTTTTAGGACCGCTTTCCGGAAAGCGGCCCGGTTAGCGAACCTTAAGCGTCACGGGAGTCCACCATTTTGTGTTTCGGTCGCATTAAGATACAAGATGGAGGGCAAATAATGTTTAGAATGGGTAGAAGGGGTCATGGTAGACTTATCTTGACCCCCTAGGTTTTCTGAGCGTGGCTGAGGAGGCTTATATGTGCGGAAAAAAAACTTTTTTTTAAAAAATCCGCGAGGTTAGCTTTCGGTTAGCGAACCGGGTAGCGCTCCGGGGAGCGAATTTTGTGGAAAATTAGTGAAAAAAGTTAGAGGAAAATAATAATTGTGAGTGATCAGATGTAGGGTAGCTCTGAGAAGAGCTTTTGGGTTTATGGTACATTTAGGTACTTATAAGTAGGTACCAATGCACAGTCTTAAATTCAGAATGAAAATTCTGTTGCCCTCATCTGAGAAGTGAACTCCATCTCCTCTGTAGATATCTTGCATGTAGTAACGCAAGTTATTGTTGTACAGAGAGCCCATTCCATGGTCTCTCATGTAAGCTGAAACAGATTTGTTTACATGCTTCCTCGCTTTCTCAATTTGTGGACAAAATTGGTTGGACCACCTCCATTTCTGTCTTTGGCATATATTGGAATATACCAAGGCAGTTTGAGGAAAAAGTGCCATTAATTGCTCAAAGGTGTCCTTTAAAAGCATTTCCAGACCTACCCCTGTCAAAGTGCCCAAATCATTACCTCCACAGTGCACTATTAACAGGTCAGGTTTTGGCAAATGCATAAAGGTTTTCACCAATGGTATCAATTGGTGACATTTTAATCCTCTTTGGCCCAACCACTTAATTTCCACATCTTGTAAATTGAGGTTAGGTAAATTTCTGCTCTCAGCATACCTTTGAGCCCAGTGGATGTAACTATGTCCAACAATCCAGACCTTAAACATGGTGGGAGAAGGTTGTTCTGCAGTCAGATGAAGTGTGGTAATGAAAGGGCAGTTGAAACAGTAGGAGTTTCTAAAGAAAAAAAACTGTGGATTTACAATGCTAATGATTCATTAGCAGTGATTGGTGCATTTCCATTTCTGAAAACAGAAAGTTAGGGTGCATGGATGTGTTCTTTGAAAGATGTAATTTGAATGGTCAAGGAAGAAACATTTATTGAAAGATTGCTCTGGATACGCAGGTGCACTGAGAGTTCAGAGTTCAATTGAAACATTGTTGTGTGAATTTGCAAACATGAGAGGTCTTCCAGGAGGTGGTTGCTATGGAAACAAGGGAGAGAGGGCAGAGGGGGGAAGGGTTTTGATTTGAAAAAAGTGAGGGAAGAGGTATGATTGGCTAATATGAGAGATATGTGAAATGAATATCTGTATTTCTGTGCTTTCAATAGCTGCAGCCTTTGGAGTGCATCCTTTTTCTTCTGCTGAAGACAATTTGGTGTATTTCTGAGACTGTTTTCAAAACTCAAACAATATTTGCTAAGGTGAGAAAAGATTTATTTAATTTAGATAGAGAATAGTATGATTTAAGGAGAAAATGATGAAGAAAGCTGTGTTTTTAAAATGTGGTTTTGTCTCTAGTGATATAGTAATAGAATTAGTTTTATAGAGAAATTGTAATTGCATATTTGGTGTAACATTCTGGCATGCAGTAACACAAGTTATTGTGGTACATGGAGCCCATTCCATGGTTTGTTATGTAAGCTGAAACAGATATGTTGTTTTTAAAAACGATTTAAGAAATCAATTTATGTGCGATAAAATTCGCCGAAGTGCGGCGATAATTATTGTCTCTAAACAAGTTAGAGACAAAAATTACCGCTAGTTGTTGGAAATATGCCCCCGGGTTTTTCCTTGCAGGAATCGGGAAGCGAAAGACTAGCACTGAAATCAGTAGTCTCACACCTGAATCGGGAGGGTTGGCATGTCTGGATACTCTACAGCTGGAGCCATAAACTACATCCGCAGGGCTAGGTGATAGCCTAGGTCCGGCCTGGACAATCGGACACAGAGGAAGAGAAGTGTCAGAGGGTGCGGTAGTGAATAGGGTGAAAGGGAGGTGTCGAGCGGGCACAGGGTGTGATTCTCAGAGAAGAGCAGCGCAGATGGGGGAAGTATATGGCCCATGCATGAGAGAGAGAGCGGGGGTGACCATTGCGTGGGGGAGATGCGTGCGAGGGTGGGGAGCCATGCTGAGAATCGGCGGCGTACAGAGAGTGGCCCTGGTCAAGGCATCTAAAATGGCTGCCGTGCACGACAAAATTGTGGCATTGGACAAAAACGCAAGATGGCGCAGACAATGTTTATCAATAAGGATTCATTTATAATAAAATATTTACTCGCAGTGACAAAATGGTGTTCAACACTTCCTGATTTCCATCGAATCGAACGTTAACAAACGTCACGCAGCAAAAAAAAAAAAAAAAAAAGCTCACGCACAGAGCGGTTTTTAGCCATGTTATCCAATGGAAGGTGGATAACATGGCTAAGAGCATTTGCTGGATAATGCATGAATATCGCTGACTTTTCAGCGATATTCATGCATTGTGGCCGATGTGCGGCGATAATTTTTGTCTCTAAACAATTAAAACGAAGCACAAAATGGCGAATTCCCGTTTCGCTACCAGTTTGCGGCCCAGTTTGCGGCCCGTGAAGCGCTTCTACCGTGAAAAATCATTTTTTTTTTATTTTCCCCACGGGACCCTTTAATAACCCCAACAACATTCCTAGGGGGTCAAGAGGGGTATACCTTGCCCCCTTTCAATAAATTCCCCCTTCGTTTTTCACCTCTTCTTCTCTCTCGATCCTACAGAGAGATAAGATGGCGGCCGCTCCGGACTATTTAGAATGTTGACAGACACCGGAGAGCCAATCAGCTTTCTGTTATCCAATGGAAGGTGGATAACATGGCTAAGAGCATTTGCTGGATAATGCATGAATATTGCTGACTTTTCTGCGATGTTATGTTTACCTTTTTAAATGGAAAGTGTTCCTCTTGGGGCAAGTGTCTTGTAAATACGCTCCCATTTGCGCTTGGCAAATTTAGATTTTGATTATGGGAGTTACCTAGCCATGTTAATAGTGTCCCAAAAATGGTGCTAGGGCATTCCAGAAAACACTTTCATGTGTCTCAAGGACATTTTTAGTCATTTCTTCATGAATGCAGGTATACAATTGATTTATATGCTGTGTTTAAAAACGAATTTTGAAATCAATTAAATTTCAGGATATGTACTGTTAGAGCTTCATAGGTTGTTTGGGGTCATATTTAGAAGGCATTTTAGTGTCTTTGATGTTATTTTTCCCTTTTTAAATGGAAAGCGTTCCTCATGGGGCCCTGAGCAGTTCTTAGCCATGTTATTTAATAGGAAGTGGATAACATGGCTAAGAGCATTTGCTGGAAAATGTATGAATATCGCTGATTTTTCTGCGATATTCATGCATTGCGGCCGTTTTTTTTCACATTTGCAAGCACTTCTTAGCCATGTTATCCAATGGGAGGTGGATAACATGGCTAAGAGCATTTGCTTCAAAGGTTGTTTGGGGTTATACACCATTTTTGGGAAATTATTAACATGCCTATCTAACTCCCATAATCAAAATCTAAATTTGCCAACCGCAGGTGGGAGCGTATTTACAATAAATTTGCACCATGAACAACGTAAAATAGCATACTAGACACTCAAATGCCTTATAAATATGACCCAAAACATCTTATGAAGCACTAGTAGTGCATATTTCCAGAAATGTATTGGTTTTCATTTAATGATTTACTTCATTGGTAGGCCTTCACATGTTTTTTTACCTTGTTTTTTTTCAGTGATAATCTTATCTGCAACCATGTGTTGGCCTCACCTCAAATAAACAAAACAGGTGATGGACTGAATGTGGATCAATGACACACATTCACCCCAGTCTAAAGATCTGGGCCTAAACAAATCTTTAGATAGGCTACATCTTATCGTCATCCTGAATTAATGATTTAAAATATTAGGGAGTGATTTATGAGTGTTGTATGCCTGTTTTGTACCATTGAGTGTCATTTTTGTGATGCAGTGCTGGTGGAAAATATTTGCTATGTTAAATAATTAGTACGGCATTAAGTTTTAGATGACTGTTATTTATTTACTGTTTGGTAATAGTGGTTAATAACATTTTATATTATATTTTTCCACAGATTCAACTGCAGATTCTTTCATAGTTTGTAAAATGCCTTCCAAAAGTAGAATAAGAAAGGCTAGAAAACGTCAAAGACAGCAGGATGATGTTTTATTGCAGCAGTCCTCTTCCCCAAATACTTGTCAAAACACCAAGAAAGGTCCGGGTAAGAGCACGAAATCATTCTTAAGAAATATTTGTAGTAAAAAAAGTTTTGCTCAAAAAAATGTTTCAGTTCACAAAAAGAAAAGTAATTTAAATGGAAAGGAGAGACCCATCACAAATGTTACTGGTAGAGGAAGAGATAACTCTGTGCATGATAGTAGAAGGAAACAACAGTTTAGGGACATTCGAAATCGAATGTTCCGTAATAGGATATTAGTTAATTTATTGAAAAATATTAAAAAGAAAGGCCAACAGAAAGCGGCATTTTATAAGAAGAAGAAAAATGTAGAGAAAATTATTGATCATGCTTTTGAAATTAAGCGAAAGTTGTTTATTTTGGTAATCAATAGAATTAGGAAACTAAGCAAGGTAATTTCTGATTTCAAAACAAAAAGTAGATGGAAGAGAGTAGTAAATCGTACTAACTTTTGTGAAGTTTTTTCCGGAGAATGGATGCATAGTTCAAGTTCTGAGGCATTTTTTAATGAGGAGACTTATTTTCAGGATAATGATTTGGTGCATGCAGTTGACATCAGTGGTCGAGCTTATGAAGTGAAGGATGGTTGTCCAGTTGAAAAAGAACAACTTGTGACAACAGAGACAGAAGAGGCGCTAAGTGATGAGGTTTTAGGAAGACGTCCTAAGGGTCCTGTGTACATTTGGAAGTGTAGTTCTATTTGCAGTGTGCGACAGGTTTCCATCAATTTGCTTTGTGATTTTATACGGACATTTAATAAGAAAAGTTTGAAGCAGAAAATGAAGTTGTTGCAAGATTTAGATCCTTGCAGAGTGAGACAAATGACAGGTTTGCGTGGTCATTCACTGGCTTGTCTTTCCAGGAGAGTATGCCAGAGTGTTTTTCATCATTTCAGGATGCTAGCAGTGCATCATAATAAAGTGAGAAAATTAGTGAGAATGTTGTATTATGCTAAGAGTCCAGCAATTATGCTTAAACAATTATGTGCTGCTCTTTTGCATGGTTCTGAAATAGATGTGAAGAATATTTGTGAAGAAATTGAGTTTTGTTACTTTGGTAGTAAAGATGAGAATGTTCAAATTGACCCAGAAGTAGAGGGTAATGTGGAAGATAATGTACAGGTTTCCAGTACAGATAATTTTCAGAAGGAAATTGCCACGTTTCAGATGAAATCAAGTGAGAGGCCTAATTTCACTTGTGTATGTTGTCGACGCACTTATTATAAGAATCAGACTAAGGTAGTGGATTTATATGCAAAAAGTGAAAGGGAAAATAATAGTGAATGGAAGGATTTTGCCACATACTTGATGGTAGAAAATTATTTTGATTTGGGATCGGATCAACGTGTGTGTACTTATTGTTGTAATAAATTAAACCAAAACCAGATGCCTGCTAGGGCAGTTCATAATAATCTGGAATTGGTTGAGATTCCTTCTGAATTGAAGGATTTAAATACTTATGAATCTATTTTGATTCAAAGTATCCATCCCTTTCAGGCTATTGTAAGAATGGAGCCAAAGACAGGGAAGTTGCCTCCAGCAGATTTACAGAGAGGATTAAAGGGAAGAGTTGTTTATTTGCCTCTAGATTTGAACAAAAACATTAATACAATTGGAATAGAAGAAGTGGAAGAGGAACCTCTGGTTATCTTGGTTAATGGGGTTCCGACAAAGAATAAGAAAATATGGCAAGATTTAGTGGATGTTAGGAAAGTCAAAAAGGCAACAGTGTATTTGAAGAAAAATAATAAGTACTATAAGAATGTATATGTTGCAGAAGAGGAAGTAAGTGATGAAGAGGATAGCGATTTGTGTGCTGGCCAAATTGAGAAAGTAGAGGCCTCTAAAAGTGAAGAAATATATGAACATTATAGTGTTCATCCTTTGCATTCCAAGGAAGTCATGGGGAATGCTATTGAGTTGTTTCAAATGAAACAAGCCAAAGGGAGTCCCATTAGTGTTTGGGAGGAAAGTTTGGAAGCTCGGTGTTTCCCACAGCTATTTCCCACAGGTCAAGGAGGAAGATATGATGAGCGACCTCATCAAATTCCTGCGTCTGAATACCGGACTTTACGATTGTATGCAGCAGATCCTAGGTTTCGGCAATGCATTCCCTATTTGTTTCATCTCCTGTTTGAAAGCGATCTGTCTGGACTGTCATATGCAGTGAACCACATCTTAAAAAGTGGTATACAGATGCGAAACATCTCGGCAAGTGACTTTATGCATAAAGTCAATGTCCAAGACAGTATTTTGGATTCTCACTTAATTAATCTCATGGCGTGTCAGCGTGGTACTAATGAGTACTGGTACCGTCGTCATGGTGATTTAAAATGTATGCTGAGGAACTTAGGAACTCCAACATGGTTCCTCACTCTGAGCTGTGCCGAGTATGGCTGGGAAGACTTACTTGAATTTCTACGAGAGGCAAATGGAAATATTGAAAACATTGAATTCAAGACACCTGGAGAACTGTGTTCTTTGGATCCAGTGAATGTATGCAGGTACTTCAATCATAGATTTGAAGCTATGATGTCTTTCATCACAAATAAAAAGAATCCACCTCTTGGAGAGGTGTTGGATTTCTTCTGGAGAAAGGAGTACCAAGCAAGAGGTGCCCCTCATATACATATGTTGTTGTGGATCAAGGATGCACCTAAATTTGGAACAGATCCGGATGACTTAGTGATGAATTTCATCGAACAGTATTCTACGTGTGCTGTTCCAAACGCAACGGAGAAGAAAAGTCTAAGAGAACAAGTTCTACGTTTCCAAAGCCATCGTTGTGGAAAGTACTGTCGTCGTAAATTCAGAAACAAGGACAAGTTCTACACCAAATGTCGTTTCAACTTTCCACGACCGGTGATTTCTAAAGGAAGAGTGAACAGTTTGATGTCTTCGCTGCGACATAATGTGACGAGGAAATCACCCAAGAATACATACAATTTGAAAAGGAACGAAGAGTCCAAGTACATCAATGACTACAACCCAGTGATTTTGTCCATGTGGAATGCTAACATGGATATACAGTTTGTGGCTGACAACTGTATGGCTGTGGCTCGGTATGTGACATCTTACATCACCAAAAAAGAAAAGACCGAACTGAAGGATATGTGGGAGGATATTTCTCATGAAAAGAGCCTCAGCAAGAAGTTGTACAGTTTCAGTCTGAAGATGTTGTCGCATCGAGAAATCGGAGCTTACGAATGTTCTGACCGGTTGTCTTCAGCAAGTCTCTATGCCAAATCCAGGAGTCTCGTTTGGGCGAGTCTTGGTCTTGCTGCAACGCGAAATCGAGTTCTAAAACCTGTCCGGGAAATTGAGTATTTGGCAGAAAAGGAACCAAACAGTACCGACATTTTGAAGACCAACATGTTGGATACATATTATCCAAATCGAAGCAGTCACCTTGAGAATGTTTGTCTATATGAGGTTCTCCAAAATTATATATTCAAGAGGAACATCAAAGAAGATATTGAGAAAGGAGTGTATGCTGTAATTGGAAGTGAGGGATGCCTGGTCAAGCAAAGAAAATGCCAATTAGTAAACCATCGAAAATTGAGTGGTGAATCTCCAGCAAAAAAGGAGTTTTTTTATTTAGCACTTTTGCAACTTTTCAAGCCTTGGCGTGCAGAAGAGGAACTGCTTGGAGATTTCCTCTGTTACGAAGACTCTTTCAATGCAGCCAAGGAGTCCATAGAATGTCCTGCTTTTTCTAAATATCAAGAAATGCTAACTTTGGAAATTGAGCAGGAAGCAACGATTGCAGCCGAGATTGCCAGAGACAGTTCTCAGGACAGTCAGAGTTCTGTTTCATTGAGTCAAGATCCACTTGGAGGACCTATTATCGAAAATGAAGCTGCCACTGCTATGAATGAAGTGGAAAGAGCCATGGCACATGCTCAGGAGGATTCAGTTAACTTAGAAGACTTGGAAAAACAACTCAACGTTGAGCAGAGGAAAATATATGATGAAGTTACCACGGAAATTGAGCACGGATTAAGTCATGAGAAGAACAAGTGCTCATGTACATCGTTGAAGCCTGTCCGACTGTACGTGAGTGGAGAAGCGGGAACTGGAAAAAGTTTCCTCATTAAAGCAATCTCTTGTTATTTGCAGGAAAGGACTGAGTCATCGCTGTCTTGTGTTGTCACCGCTCCTACTACACTGGCAGCACATAACATTAAAGGTATTACTTTGCATCGTCTACTGATGCTGCCGGTGGAGCATGACAACAAATTACAATACAACAAGTTATCTGGAGATGCTTGCTGTGAAGTTTCAAGAGTCTTGAGGAAAATGAAACTACTTATCATTGACGAAGTAAGCATGGTTTCCAATGTCATGCTTGCCTTTGTGCATTTGAGAATGCAAGAAGTACTTAAAACTGAATATGATGTGTTATTTGGTGGGAAACACATCATTGTTTTCGGAGATCTTCTGCAGCTGACACCAGTAAAAGGTCAACCTGTGTTCAAAATACTCACGCATGAAGATACCAGGAAGTGCCTAGGGAGCATTGGCAACGTCAATATATGGTTAAACTTCAATTATGCAGAACTGCATCAAAATATGCGTCAGGCAAAGGATGAAGATTACAAGAATATTCTACAAGATATTAGAATTGGAAAAGTGACTGAGCATGGGAAAGAAGCTTTAAATGCACGATTACTGTCAAATTTATATCCCAAACAAGAGATTGTGCCTGAGAATATTTTTCAGAAAATTACTGAGAAGAAATCCGGGATATGTCTCATGCCAACTCTTGCAGAATGTGCCATCTTCAACAACAAAATGTTGAATTTAGAAAAGCAAGAGATTGTGAAACTTGAAGCTATCGACAAATTAGAGCATATGGGATCAACAATTATTTTGTCAGACAATTTGAAATCAAAATTGGATTCATTAGAGAAGACTATATCTAAAACAGCGGGTTTTGAAAAGACTTTGAATGTGTGTTTAAATTGCCGAATTATTTTGAGAAGGAATTTACATGTAGAAAGAGGTCTGGTAAATGGATCAATGGGTAATGTTGTTGATTTTGAGAAATACAGAAATAGAGATGGAATAGAATTTTTAAGAATTAAATTTGATGGCATTGAGGAAGTACAGCAAATTGGTCGTTGTTCTGCTAGGTTTTTGCTTGTTAAAGATTTATATGTTCGCCGTAAACAGTTTCCTGTTTGCTTGGCATATGCGGTGACAATCCATAAATCGCAAGGTTTAAGTGTAGACTGTGCATTGGTGAATATTGGCAGTTCTGTGTTCAAGGAGGGTATGGCATATGTGGCATTGTCACGAGTTAGAACTTTATCGGGATTGTACTTGATTGACTGTGATGTCACAAACATTTGTGCAGATCTAGATTGTGTTAAGGAATACAATAGGTTAAGAAGAGAGTATGCGCCACATTTGCCTCAATATCCTTTGTTTGAGAAACGTGTGGTAGGCCGCAAACGTAGAAATAGCAGTAATAGTAGGGAGGTTGTTGCAAAAAGACTAAAAGTCAATGAACCGAAAATTGTTAGCAGAAAGAAAGTGGATTCTGTTGAAGATGTTGTCGGTTTTCAATTTGAAAACAGTTCTGGTGTCAACTGCTATGCAAATGTAGTGGTTAATGTTCTCTTTTCACTAGAGAGTTTAAAAGAACAGATTCTGTTGAATTCTGAACAAATTTTATGCTGTTTGTTGAATTCTGTTTTCGAGAAATGTAGCACTGATCGAACAAAAGTAGAAAGTGTGTCTGAAGTTCGTTATCTGTTAGATGAATGTTCAGGTCAAACAGACTTCTCTGAAAATAATCAGCAAGATTGTCAGGAGTTTTTAATGTATATGCTTGATATATTGGAAGTTGAGGGTGTAGATGTAGATCACCTGTTTGGGCTTTCTTATCAATGGCAGCATGACTGCGAGAATTGTAGGGTATCAAGTACTACTAGTGTAGACTCAGAAAGATTTATATATTTAACTTTGCCAGACAGTAAATCAGTCTCCTTTAATAAGCTAGTAAATGCAGCGGATCACAACATGGAGTGTAGCCAATGTAAATCTGAAATGACGTCAACATTACTTATACGTAGATATGGACAGTATGTCATTTTAATGATCCAACGATGTAGGCCTGATGGATCAAAATTGTCAACTTTAATAAAAAATTTTGTGGCTTCTCAGCTTTCAATATCAGGAAGGACTTTTGTAACTGTAGCAATTATCTATCACGATGGTCCTTCAACAACTTCAGGACATTATACAGCTTATTTAAAGTCTCGAAACGGCTGGTCATTCTGCGATGATTCCGTTGTAAGTTTAAAAAAAAAATTGCCGTTTGACCTTAAAAATTCTTACCTGGTGTTTTTAAAACCAAAATTTTAAAGAAAGAATCTCGAGATTTCCTGTGAAGAATTGGAAAAGGTTCATCAAGTTGAGGGAATGTAAGTCTGCAATGCTGTCTAGATTATTGGTCCAAAACTTTTAATTATAATGTTATTTTGTAAAAGCCGACTATATAAACCTGATGCAAGTAAGTCTGCTTCATAGTAAGCAGTATCAGTGTCATAGGAAAAGGAGAACATGAGTGACAAAGAAGAGTAAGATATTAGTAGTCCAGGATTGTGAAAATAATCTCAAATGTTTTCTTTTTGCAAGTTGCGAAAATAGAAAATGTCGGGATTTGATTGGAAGAATTACAAGACTTGCAAATCGCGGCAACATGATTTGGCCTAGTGGAAACATGTGATAGAATGAGAGAAGTCTTTTTTTCTATGTAACATATTTTTCGTATCGATGGAGGTTTTCTTTCAGAAAGTGGCGGGCTGAAAATATTTATAGCACAACAGGGTGGATGCTGTTCATAGGAGATCCTTCGACGTCATTGAAAGTAAGTTAATTTTAAGGAGTTTTGAAATCAGATTTCTTAGGTTGTATGGGTTTTTTAAACACAGTCATTTTGATTGTGTTTTTTTTTCCCCGCTGTTACATGATGAATATCTTCAAGTCACTGATTTAAGTGAAATTTGATACATTCTGAGAACAGCAAAAATAAACCATTTAACATGTATAATTAATGCTCTTCTGTTTGTACTTATGATATACATTTAGAAATGTGAGGTAGATATGGAAAAACTGAGTCTTTTGTAAGTGTCAATTTTAATGCTTATAGTGCTGTATTTCCGGGTACTGTTTTTTTTAAAAGGAATAGGCCTCACCTCAAAGAAAGCTCTTCAAAGCAGACATCTTATTTGCATCCTGAAACTATCATTTAAAATATTAGAGACAATTTTATGATGGCTTTACATCTTCAACATCAAGATACAGTTTTTTGTAAAATATATATATTTAGGATTGTGTAGGGGACGTAGAGAAGCAGAGACTTCTGTAAATGTCAAAGTTGTTGAAAAACTGTTTGTTCTTGAACCTTTTCCCTTGTCTTTTCTAATTTTTAAGTACATGTTTTAATATTTTTGGAAATGTTTGTTCTCTGTTTTACAGATTGAAAGTATGAAAAAATATTTTAAAAAGGTAACAAGAATTATAAGGTAAATGTTTTCTACTCTTTTTACCCGCAATGCACTGCTGATGATGTCACTGACACTATCTCTCATTTACTCTCTATAGCTGTCTTTCTTTTTACATTATTCTCTGTTTACTTCCCTTATACTAACTCTTCTTTTTTTAAAAAAAATATTTTTTTAGTTCGCTTAAAGTTCGCGAACCGGTCAGCGAACTTGAAGCGAACCAAAAGAAATAGAGCTTGCCAGAGTGATAAACATTCTAGCAATTTTATTTGAAAGGGGAGGTAGTTCTGAAAAGAACTTTTTTTTTTGTTTTTGTTGTTTTATACATATATATTTTTTTTTCTGGACATTTTTTGATTTTTTTGTATTTTTAGAACAGTTTTATGTTTTTTTTGTGTTTTTTATGGAGGGGAAACAACAAAAAAACAGGCATTGAAAACGGCTCAACAGGAGCAAAAAAAAAATTACTTCTTGGGTGCATTAGGGCACTTATGGTTTTCGAACACCATATTAATCAAATTGATGCTCATGTTCCCATACGACAACATTGCACCGCAATATATACAAGTAAACCTCATATGTTGGAAATTTGGTTGAATATTTGGCACAGTTTCCTGTGCCTCTCTTCCTGACAAAGACATTGATGAGGTAGATCTGGCCACAGGAGTTGTCGGGGGATTGTCTTGTAGGTCCCTTAACTCAGCCCGGCTGTAGTTCAAGGGATGCCACCTGGTCATATGTCGATGCATAGTATAGTTGCCCATACTATATTTCTTCTCTGTGCCTCTTGACAATCTGTAATCACAGATGAGGCAGGTGACATATTTCGCATTCACCTTCTTCTCCCCTGGAGGGATGGAAAAAAACTGCCAGATGAAACTAGTTTTTCTCTTTGAAACACGGGGCAACTCTGGGATAAATTGTTGTTGATCTGGATCCTCTTCTTCTTCTTCCTCCTCTTCCTGCTCTCTGTTGGAGGTAAATTGACTTGGTGGTCCTCTTTTCTTATGAGGAGGTGGAGGTGGTGGTGGGGGTGCACCAGCTGCAGCAAGAATGGAAGCCATTGTTGAACTTCAGGTAAATGGTCTTTCTCTCACCAAGATGAAAGTCAGAGTGAGGAAAGAAGGAGGGGTTTACATGATTTGGGAAAAGCAAAAGTTCTGAACCAATGAAAAGTGTTATTTTTAGGTCACATGACCTAGTATTACATCATTAGGAAACCAAAAGTGAAATGAACTAATGAAAAGTGTTATTATCGAGTCACATGACCTGCTGTCTTTACGTTTCGCGCTTTGCGCCACTATCCAATCCGCTTCCGGGTCCGCTAACTTGGCGCGTCGGATAACGTATTACGCGACAACGCAAAACGTCATGATAACGTAACAGTTACGCTTAAGGAACGATTACCGGCTCGCGCACCAAGTCGCGGCTTTGAATTCAGCTAACGGGAAGCTGACCAGTTCGCGGACTAGGAGCGGAACAAATTTTTTTTTTTTTTTAAATGTATAAAAAACATGTACAATATATTTTATGATTTAAAGAAGAATACATTTTACAGATACAAATATTAGCTTTCAAAAAACCATTGAAATTCAATGAAAAAACCATAGGTTATAGTCCATATATAGTTAGGAATTAGCATTTACAAAACCTTATTTTACTCGCATAAAACCATTGAAATTCCATATATAGTTAGATGCGCTAACTATATATCGCGCACCCGCAATCCACTGCTGATGATGTCACATATTACATCATTCATGACATGGTCAGTGACATCACTGATGACATCACTGATAACAACTCAAATGACATCACTGATGACATCTCAAATGACATCACTGATGACATCACTGATGACAACTCAAATGACATCACTGACAACATCACAGATGACATCATTCATGTGTTAATACGATGAACCTCTACAGACTCTGATATATCCTTAGATACACTCAGTGAAAACAGACACTCACAGATTGTCACTCATCCATGGAGTTACTCATACACCTAGACAGTCATGCAAAGAATCAATCACACCTCCAATTCCTCAACTATACAGTTATACACACCTTACTTATTGAAGCATATTCTAACACATATTTACTCTCTTATATAATCCCTAATAAAAGTTCACAATGATCCATACAGCCATTCACACATTCACTGGCTCTAATGCACAGTTATTTATATATGTTAACTCTCACATGTACTGTGTTTTACATATGTACTTACTTTGACATGTAGCACTGAGATATCCATTCACTCACCAATACACTCATGCACACAGTCAACCGCCCATACAGCTGTTTCCACATGCACTTTTGAAACCATACATCTAGTGAATCAACTGCTCACACATCTATGCACAGAGTCACACACCTCCCAGTCACTCACACATATACTCAGTCTCCCATACAAATACTTGAGCAACCAATCAATAACCCATATAGTTATTCATATAGCTACTGATCAACACATGCAGCAGTTTACAGAACAACAGATATAATGATGCACAAAGTAATATAGTTTATTCACTAACCCATGCACTCAGTGAGACACATTTAATCACTCCCTCATACAATCAGTCATGCACCTACTAAATCCTTCATCCAGACATTTATACATCCACTCATTCTTCAATATGTAAGACATATTTTAACTTTACAGAAACATACAGTCACTGGATGTTGTGATCAGTGATGTCATCAGTGATGTCACTGACCATGTCATGAATGATGTAATATGTGACATCATCAGCAGTGGATTGCGGGTGCGCGATATATAGTTAGCGCATCTAACTATATATGGAATTTCAATGGTTTTATGCGAGTAAAATAAGGTTTTGTAAATGCTAATTCCTAACTATATATGGACTATAACCTATGGTTTTTTCATTGAATATATATATATATATATATATATATATATATATATATATATATATATATATATATATATATATATATATATATATATATATATATATATATATAATACTCGCACTCAGAGTATGCCACAGTTTATTTAGCAAAGGCTAATATATATATTTAAAACTGGTTTAGTTTACTCAAACATCTCCACTACTTTCTGAAAAACTATTTCACCCACTTCTCTGACAATTCTACACATCAATGTTTGATTCATTCATGATACTGGGGATAGCAAGGTCAAATTGAATGAGGTGGTGGTCAGACCATGCACATTGATTAATAGTGCAATTACTCAATGTGCATTCAAAGGTCCACACTTGATCCAAGGTGTGGCCCTTTTGGTGGGAAGAGAATTCATCAACTCCATAAGTTGCAAGCTTTTTTCAAAAGTCTCATTATTCTCTACCCAGAAATTAAAATCACCGACATTAATCAATTTATTGTAGGTAATCAACACAGAGCAGATCAATAAAAAAAAAAAAATTGGAAAATCCCCCATATCAAGTAGGGAATGATATATCACCAAAAGTGTGAAAACTTTTTCTTCACATTTCAAGATAAACAGCAATCGATCAGTGTGGAGCTGGAGGACAAGTACTCTTGCCACCCGGTGCATTACCATGGCGTTGGAAGCGGGTTCCTCTGTAGCCTGTTCAGGGTGTGAGAGAAGGCATGTTTCCGGGGAGGCATCGAGAACACTAGCCTCTTATAAATCATCATAGCAATTATGATCCTTGTAGAGTTGAGCAAACTCTTCACCCAAGTCACATTCTTTGTCTCAGTCTGTCCCAAAAAGTGGATGCAGAGTGCGTGTTTGGAGGCAGTAAATTCAAGTTGGGGAAGTGGTGCCTTGGGCAGTAAGGGAGCAACTTCAGTTGAAGGTGGACCAACATCAATTTGGCATCCAAGAGAACTATTGGGACCTCCTCCTCCAACGTCAATTCAGTCAGCAACTGCGACAAACTGGATGGGGCCAGCACAGTTTGTGGGGTCAGAAAGTACACAAAGGCAAGATGGGCTTAGAGGGTCCAACTGGCTCGAAGCGTAAACCTGCCGGTGGAATTCCTGCCGGAGGGCCTCTCAGCTTCTTAGGGTCTAAAGGCACACCAGAGGGAGTCGTTAAGGGATCTGAAGAGCTAGAGCATAGTTGGTGGAACTCTTCAATCAGATGTGGCATTGCTGTTGGCCCCAGAAAGTTGGGTTGTGCAGGAACTCGCTGCAGGATTGGCTCTAAAGTCAGATGACTGTGGGAGCTAGATCAAGAGTTGTGACACTGCCCTCGCACCTCTTCAAGCAAATGTGAGTGGTGTGAGGCAGTGGAATCCTGCTTCAATTTCTCATGCTTCTCATTCGACTTTCCTGATGATTTGGACTGTGACATAGACAGGCCTCTAGAGCGTCCTTGTCGACTTTGGGAACAGGACTGGGATCCAATGTTTGATGCAGGCCATGACTTGCAGTAGTCCTGGCGAGAAATCTTTCTATATTTGCCAATGTAAAACTTTGCCTTCTGGTCCCTGATGACAATTGAGTTCATTATCGCGAAGTCGATTAATGGCTTGGAGTCGTGGCCTGACCCTAGACAACACAAGCATACCTAGTGGGGATCTGTCACATACATTTATTTGTGACAGTCCCTACAGAGATTGAAATCTATTGTTTTTGGGGGTGTCATCTCTTGAACACTTACAAAAAAATTCAAGGTAAATCAATCAATCACCAGCATTTATAGAGGGCACCGCTACTACAGTGCTGCGGGACTGTAGATGCTGCTGGTTGTCGGGCGGCTTAATATGCTGAATTAAAAAGCCACGTTTTCAAATTACGTTTAAAATATCCTGCGTCTTTGATCACCCGAAGATGTCTGGGCAGAGAGTTCCAGTCCCTCATTGCTCACACAGCAAAGGAGGACTCACCCCATCTTCTCTTCTTAGTTTTTGGTATAACAGTCAATAGACTATCTGCGGAGCGAAAAGCTCTAGAAGGCTAATGTTGTTGGAGCCTCTTATATAGATATTTAGATCATAGTAAGCTGTATGCTAACATCAGTCCTTTAAACTGCACTCTCGCCTTGATGGGAAGCCAGTGCAATTCCTTAAGATGTCTTTAAATAGAAGTATACTTAGGAATCCTAAGCAGGAGCTGTGCTGCCGCATTCTGTACCAACTGGAGTCTCTTTAGGAGGTACTTCCGGAGACCCCAGTAGAGAGGACTGGCATAATCCAGCCATGATGTTATGAAGGCAGGATCACCAACTTCTAGCAAACAATAGGTAGTCCAAACAAAAACATCCTCAACATCCACGGAAGGCCAAAGCATGTCCCGGCGATGCTCTCCACTTGCGGGTTAAAGGAGAGGTTGCTGTCAAATTTCACACCTAAATTCCCAACCACTGTCGAAGGTGATTGTGGGGAACGAAAGGGACTGGGCCAAATCTCACCTCCCCAAAGTGGTGGTGGGGAGCCAAAAACCAGAACCTCTGTCTTGCAATGGAGGTCTCTCGAAGATATCCACTGGAACACTGCAGACAGGCAAGATTTAAATTGGTCCTGGGCACATGAGATATCCCCATCACACATCCGGATTACCTGTGTATCGTTGGTTTTATCTGAATGCCATATCATTACACCAAGGATGCCAAAGGCGAGAGATATACATTGAACAAAGTCGGACTGACAGCAGACCCTTGAGGAACACTAAATTCCAGAACTTTGAGTTCAGACACAAATGGCGGCATCCATACCGAATGTGATCTGCCCTTCAAAAGGATTTGAGCCTTGACAAGGTAGCCCCACCTACCCCTGTTGCCTGCAAATGCTATAACAGGATAGGATGGGACACTGTGTCAAAGGCTGCAGAGAGGTTTAACAGCAGTAGAGCCACCCTTTTCCCACTATCCACGGCCATCAGCCCTCCATGGCTCTGTGAGACAAAAGGGAGCTCTGGATCCATGTCTGTTTCAATGGAAAGAAAGGAATTGTTGCCAGTCTGCACGGGTAGTGCAACTATAGGCTCCGCATGTCATTTCCGGAGTGGAAAAGTATCACTGCAGAGCTGCACGGCGCTACCTGATGGCACCCTAAGGTATTGACCAAAAGTTTCTGGTAGCAGTGTGCCAACTGGGGAATATTCAAAAGGCAAGGAATCTGAGGCTAGAAATCTGTATCAGAATGCAGGGATTACCTGAATGAGTGAACGTGAGTGACGAGAGACTAATGTACGGATGAGTACCATCATGTGTGTGTCATTTGTGTGAGGTTGCGTACAAGGATACCTGTGCATTTGTAAGACTATATACCTGTTGCTTGGTGCGTGGGCATCTGAAGATGCATTGTGGTATGCACATGTAGGTGCCATCTATGCCTGAGTATACAGCACAGGCTGAAGTGGGCAGGATCTTTAGGGCAAGAAATGCCCCAAACTTTTAATTTAACTAAAAGAGTTCCTCTTAGTTTTTGTTAAAAGACAACTGTCCCGTGATGCTTATTTGAAACTGTTGAGATGCCTCCGCTAAAATGGAAAGGAGGGTGTCTTCTATGATGTGACTAAGAGGCGGAGATCTAAATAAGAAACAAGCCTTCTTGCCAGGGTGCCTGGTCAAGCAGAAACCACAAACCTTGTCAGAGGGTGGCACATGCCAACCCTAAATCAACCTGTCCTCAACCCTCTGTTAGCGTTCCACAGAGCTGTAATGCTGAACTTAGAGGGAATGTGTAAGGTATTTGTACAACACTTCAAACAGTAGTACTATGACAACACCATACAAAAAGAGTCCCACACCAGATTAGAAAAATAGATTCATTCTTAATAAATAAAACAAGACCAAGAAGACCAGCTTTGTGATTTATCTTTTATTATTTGCTGCAACCATGCATGAGCCTGTAGTGAAATTAGCAAAAGATAGGGGCTGTCATGCAAATGTTCATGCCTCAGTCGTGCAATCTGCTGGCAAGTAGTCATGGATTTGGATGGGCTTGTGTGCCTACCTAGCATATGATATCAAATTTAAAAAATATTGTTGCTCTGTTGAGCAGAGGATTTGGGCAGTTCAAATAACTCATAGTTAGTTATATTACATCTGAGATCTGTTGGAGTTAGACATTCCACAGAGATCCGGTTAATGCAAAAATGTTAATTACTTTTCAGCACTAGGTGGCTGTTAGATTTGAGGTTCCCTAGTTAGCATAGGTAGGTCCCTGTGACAAATAGGGACCATTGCGTCTAGTCAGGGTAAGGGGGAACACTCCTAAAATAACCCCTGCTCACCCCCTTGGTAGCTTGGCACGAGCAGACAGGCTTATCTCAGAGGCAGCGTGTAAAGCATTTGTGAACACAAACAGTAATCCAATGACAACACTACAGATGGACACCACACCAGTTGTATAAATAAGTATTCTTTATATAGATTTAACACAAGACCACAAGTGACAAAAATCCGCAATACTGTACTTAAAATGGTAGAATTAACTTAGTTCTCTTTAGATCTTAAAATGCGACATTTTGAGTCAATGTACTTAAGATGCGTAACGCTTCTACAACAAAAGTGTTGCAGGGATGGTGATGCGGTAGTTCCTTACGCGCAAAGACAGTGATGCGTTGAAGATCAGGTGCAAAGAAACAAAGACATCAAAGCTACACACTTATTATTGACTATGGGTGATCAGGATACTTCCATGTCACTAGAGAGTCTGGCAGCAGAACTCAATCTGGACACGTATGATGGCTCAGACAGTGGGCTTAGACCCAGATCAAGATTCACACCACACCTACCGGGTAATAATTGCATAGACATCTTTCAAGAATTGGTCTATGAGGACTTATACAAATTAGAGGACAAATTCAAACTTTCACATCACAAAGAGAAATACAATCTTTCTCGGGAAGAACAGGCTGCCTTGAAAAATCTTGCTGACAATACCTCCCTTGTCATCCGTGAGGCTGACAAGGGAGGAAACATTGTAGTAATGAATAAGACTGACTATATGGGTGAGATAAATAGACAGTTAACGGATGAGACTACTTACACACTATTGCCAGGCAATCCAATTAGGTCTACGGTAACCCTCATTGAAACCCATCTTAAACATTGGAAAAGCAAAGGTTTAATCTCAGACACAGAATTCAAGTACCTCTTGAATGACACGCCAACCAATCCTTGCATTTACATACTCCCCAAGGTACATAAGCAAAGCAGATTTCCACCAGGGAGACCTATCATTTCCGGTATCAATTCTCCAACTGAGAAAATATCTGAATACATTGATATGTTTCTACAACCACACGTAATAAATCTTCCGTCCTACATCAAGGACACTCGGGATGTGCTTAGTAAGATCGCGGATGTAGAATGGATTGAAGGCCATCTCCTAGTCACAATGGACGTTTGTTCATTATACACGTCTATACCGGGAATAATGGGTCTCAAAGCAATAGAACATTTTATGGACTGTCGTCCAATTGAGTGCTATGAACATACGCTAATGATATTGGACCTGATCAATTTGGTCCTTAACAACAATGTTTTCTTACATAATGGCCAATGGTTTCGCCAAAAAAGAGGTGTGGCGATGGGGGCAAAATTTTCTCCTTCGTATGCAAATCTTTATATGGGATTTTTCGAATTAATGCATATCTGGCAGAATTGCCCAGGTCATCTTTTGCAACACATTCTTTATTTTGGACGTTACATTGACGATGTTCTTCTGTTCTGGGCAGGATCCAAACCAGATCTGGACACATTTCACGAATTTCTTAATGATAATGAGTTTAACCTATCATTTACAATGGAGTCCAGTACGAAACAAATTAACTTTCTTGACATCACAATTGGTGTGGATATGGACAAATTGGTCACTACGCCATATAGAAAAGAAACCGCATGCAATGCCATACTGCATGGAAGCAGTGCACACCCCAAATCTCAGATTAATGCAATTCCGTTTGGTGAGATGCTTCGAATCAAGCGGAATTGCAGTGTGGAATCTGTTTTAAAAGATGAGCTTGATAATGTGGAACATAGATTCATTCAAAGAGGTTACCCACTAGCCATTATTAAACAGGCTAGAAACAAAGTGAAACAAATCAAGCGATCTTCCCTTCTGATCAATAAGAAAGGCAAGAAAGACAAGAAGACCTTTAAAAACATTAATTTTGTTACACCTTTCTCAAGTGCCAGTACCGATGTATATAAAATCTTAAAGAAACACTGGCACCTTCTTACACATGACACTGACATCAAACCGATGATAGGGAACAATCCTGTCATTACTCATGCCAGAGGTAGAACACTGAGACAATATCTATGCCCTAGTTACATACCCCCCATTGGTAATGAGGGTTGGCCACGTTGCTCACAGAAAGGCTTCTTTTGCTGTGGAAAATGTAACATCTGCTGTTTTGGATTACATAGGAAAAGTCAATTCAAATACAACACAGCGAAAACGTACACCATTAACAGCTTCATAAACTGTAATACAAAGTATGTGGTGTACTGTTTGGTATGTGTATGTGGCAAAATATACATAGGGAGTACTATCAGACCCCTCAAGGAACGAATTCAAGAACACATTCGTGCTATCAGAAATAACAATACTGTATATCCCTTTGCAGTACACTTCAACAAAACACATGGCTCAAATGATTTACACAAGGTGGCCTTTCATGGAATTGAGAGCATCAATTTGGGTCCAAGAGGTGGGGACAAATTGGCATGCCTACGAAAAAAAGAGAGCTTATGGATCATCAAGCTACGAGCAGTGGAATGTGGGGTAAATATTGTGAAGGATTTACATGAATTCTTGTAAGTAACAAAAACTATGAGGTCTCTACAGATTTGAATTCATGGTAAAATACTTTCTGGAATCTAAGAATATGTATCAGTGCCAAACATGAACATAGTGGAATAGAAATGTATATATTCCAGTTGTGTAACAACAACCATAGGTCACATATGAGTAGATGTGATATGTATGCATACAAAGGAAAGGACTTATATGTTTCATTTAATGTTGTACTTGAGATAATGTTGACAAGGTCGGGAAGATCTGCTAATATGATATGCCTTATATTTCTGTTTTCTTTTCTCGTTCGAGTTTCCTGTTTTGACAAAAAAGATTGTTTGTCACACAAACATAGATTGTAATGGAGAACATGGAATCCCAGTATTCGTCTTCTGTGCTGGTGGAAAAAAATCCCTTGAGGATCAATATACAATGGTGAGAAAGATAATAATAACCTATTTCCCATAATGTTCTATACTCCAATAGGAGAAATAAGTAACAAACCTACACTCCCCTTTTACGTGACCGATTTAGAGTCACCGTTTTTTCCCTGAGGGAGCTGTTAGTAATTAATATTCGTCAATTTTACTCACGTTCTTTTTAAATTGGTATTTATCTAAAACATTAAGCTTTTTTCACATATTCTATCATTTAAGATACACGGTCAATAATGGCGCCCAATTTCACGGGATCGCTCGTTTAACTTATGCGAGTTAGTCCTTCCTCTGTGTCCATGATAGCTGGGACGTACCGATATGACGTATTTATACTGGGGCCAGGAACCGGCATCGCGTGTTCGTATTGGATTCACTTGGGCGCGATACACTGCCCTCGCTGCTGTGAAATAGGTAAGAGGAGACGGGTGGCTTATCTAACGTATGGGTGCATGCCTTGGCGAAGGCTCGTGTCGCCGTTAGGACGTTTTTCATTTTCGGGTAATGGCCGGTGGGTTTTGTTGGCATGCTATATAAATCTCTACTCTAAGTGAGGTCCGGGACACTTCGTGAAAAAGTTACAGATTAACATACGTAACAATATAACGTGCTTCAGTGCACGATTTTGGATGTTGTAACATGTCCGTGCTGATAACTCAGCTTTCTAACTAAGGAGTCACTTCTCCCCTTAGATACGATGATCGCGCACATGAATAATCCATATACACAACTTGTATAAACACCTTATTCTAATATATTTAGAACAGTGGTATTTATTAGATAGCAATACCTTGTTTTGATTATCTTTATTTCATGGCTTTACGATACATGACTAGATTCTGTAAAGCTCGAATCTTTCGTGGCATTTCGACATACTGCCTTGCGATGCCACTTTATCGTTATACAGCTATGCTTGGTTCCTGGGTTGTGTCTAACACTGAAACATTAATCATTGGTACAGATCTATCTTTGGATTTATCAAGATTCATGGATTAAAACCCACACTTTGGGTTTGGATGCTATCTAAATTGGGTTTTCGATTATTCATTTGGAAAGGAAATCAACACATTCCCTCTAATTGGACATATTTTCACTACAATATAGGTAAGACGTCTGTCTGTTATATTTTAGCACTTTTCTTATTATCTTCGGTTTTTAACAACATTGGTACTAAGTGAATACCAACGTATATTTTAGTCAGCATAATTGGTGAGGTAATACATTTGTTTATTTTTTATAATGAGTGTGTAGACTCTCTTTGGCTGTAATTTAGTTTGAGGTTTACTCGACCCCTTTCTTTCTAAATACTATAGACAATAACTGATGGCCTTGTTATATTTTCAGAGTGAATGACAAAAGCAGACCTACTCCGTAATTTGTGACTGACTGGATTCAATAATATTTATATATTGGGAATATCCTTTGTGGATTATAATCACTAGAAGAAAAATTACTACAAGGTGAGATACATCGCGGCTGCATATTTTGCACAGGGTGGAGGTCTTCTCTCCTACCTGTTTTTAACACTTTTAGATACCTGTCACAATACTGTCCAAATTAGATTGTAATCTAATTTTAAGCACAATACCTATTTCATACGAATTCTCCTTTGGCTTTTTAATCGATTCCCTCATTTTCTTATCACTTATTCAGATAATTTTGTTTCCACCATCACAGATAGGTGTGATCTGGGAGTTCAGGTGCACCAGGGTGAATTGCACATATATAATGGTGTGTATCCTAGCATACATCACGAGATGGCCTAGTTAATCAACAGGAACCACTTGTGATGTTGCATGAGCATGAGAAGTACACTATTAATATAAATCAATGGAAATGAACGTTTTCCTGATGGACATATATCAATATTTTGTTCGCAGCCTTGAAAAAGCCCTGTGGGCGAAACGCGCGTCGGCTGTTTTCTTCCTGTGGTATATGAGAATAAACAAACTTCGATTCAAGGAGACCTGTTTGGACTATTATATCATTACCTCCTGAGACTATAATCTTCTCTTGGACTGAATTACATAGGGCACTGAGATTACCAAGATTGTGTCAAGTAACACTGATACTACCGCTTGCAGAAATAATGAGAAGGGTGTGCTGAGGTATTCTATTTTTGTATGTGTGACCCGAGTTCCTTTTTGGATCTTGGGAGGAAACGACACCTTGGTGGGTAGGTGTCATATACCTCCAGCACCCTCGCCGTAGTTGCAATTGCTTAATGACCTATTGTCACGATTATACTTGGCGTAACAACCCAAGATGTGCGGCTCAATCTAAGCAAACCCATTCAATAGTGCTGTAATTGTTAATTTTTGCTGAACCTGCACTCTATCTATCGCCATTACAGGAACAAACATGTATGTTGATAACGAATAATACAAAATCACTGTTGGGATTGTGTGTTTAAATGATACATCTATTCTGTATTATACATCCAATACTAGATTGACTCAAGCCCCATTGTTGTATATTGCCAGTTCCCGTGCATTGAAATCACGTTTAGGACTTGGGAGGTTATTTCACTTATCTAAGGCAATTAATCTTTGATCATGGCCTCTTTTGATGATAATAGGAATGCCCTTATGGATGACCTATTCAATACTAATCCTATATCCAATATGGACAATGCTAGGACAAGTAGCAATGAAGGAATGAAGCAAAAATTCCTACGTCTGGAGAGGCTAAAAAAACAGGAGCTCTCCAGATGGTGGGACGCAAGTGTACTTCGCAAGTACATAGCTAAAGGACAGGTGCCGAGAGGATTACGGATTCTGATTTTTCCATCATTTGAGGACCTAGATAGGGGGCATCTCAAAGAATGGGAGAAGTTACTTTCCAACTCCTCTGCGGGTATGATAGACATCCTAATCAGGGATGCAGAATTAAAAAGAGAAAAACTTTTAGCAGAAATTGCAGTGTTAGAGAAGGAAATAGATGACATGAACCTTAGAGAGGTAGTACAAAAGAATTTGGTTATACTCAAAGAGGAGATACAAAAACATCAACTATACTTGAAAGAGAAAAAATTGCAGAAAATAAGACGAGATGAAAGGGATTATCAAAACGGAAGAGTTTATACCTTTGCAAAAAAGTTCGATAATATCAGAACATCAGGACCTGTGAATAACGATGCTAGATCAGCTACGACTGAAACTCCAAGTTTATCGGCAGCCTCAAGTGTTAGTAGTTTCACTAGTGTAGAATCCTCAAGTTTGTCTGAACCAACACCCAGTACCAGTAATGACCCCTTTTTTTTAGAGCTTCAAAGATTCCGCAAAGGGAACAAGCAAGCTCTACAACAAGATCGAGTCACAAGAAAACAAGGAGGGGGAAATGTAGACAAAAATGCAAACCCAAGGGCAGGGATGACAACCAGATCAACAACACGCAATCAACAATCATGAATTGTACTTCTGTCGACCAAAAGAAAGACAGTGTGAATGTGATCAATTTATCTGACTTTGATTTGTCCGAAAATGAAATAAACCTTTTGAGCAGAGGTCTGGGATTTTGTCCATTTGTATATCCTAATTTTACATCATTACATGTAAGCTGCTTTAAATTCACTAGGAAATTGAAGCTACAGAAATTTTTTAAAGATCAAACACAATCTGTACCCCACATGTCTGAAATTGACCCATTAGGACAAACCCAGACCATCAAAGACATCAAAGCTACACACTTATTATTGACTATGGGTGATCAGGATACTTCCATGTCACTAGAGAGTCTGGCAGCAGAACTCAATCTGAACACGTATGATGGCTCAGACAGTGGGCTTAGACCCAGATCAAGATTCACACCACACCTACCGGGTAATAATTGCATAGACATCTTTCAAGAATTGGTCTATGAGGACTTATACAAATTAGAGGACAAATTTAAACTTTCACATCACAAAGAGAAATACAATCTTTCTCGGGAAGAACAGGCTGCCTTGAAAAATCTTGCTGACAATACCTCCCTTGTCATCCGTGAGGCTGACAAGGGAGGAAACATTGTAGTAATGAATAAGACTGACTATATGGGTGAGATAAATAGACAGTTAACGGATGAGACTACTTACACACTATTGCCAGGCAATCCAATTAGGTCTACGGTAACCCTCATTGAAACCCATCTTAAACATTGGAAAAGCAAAGGTTTAATCTCAGACACAGAATTCAAGTACCTCTTGAATGACACGCCAACCAATCCTTGCATTTACACACTCCCCAAGGTACATAAGCAAAGCAGATTTCCACCAGGTAGACCTATCATTTCCGGTATCAATTCTCCAACTGAGAAAATATCTGAATACATTGATATGTTTCTACAACCACACGTAATAAATCTTCCGTCCTACATCAAGGACACTCGGGATGTGCTTAGTAAGATCGCGGATGTAGAATGGATTGAAGGCCATCTCCTAGTCACAATGGACGTTTGTGCACTTGCCCAGTCAGCATGGCAGTACCAGACTGCACACAGGCTCTGCAATGGCAGACCTGAGACACACTTTTACAGGTTGCTCCTGTGGGTGGCACAACCAGTGCTGCAAGCCCACCAGCAGCATTTGGTTTACAAGCCCTGGGCACTCCTGGTGCACTGTACAAGGGACTGACAGGTAAACCAAACCAGCCAATCATGGAATCACTAATCCATACATCAATTTACAATAGGGAGCACTCACACTTTGGCACTGGACAGCAGTGGCACAGTGCCCAAAGCATCTAACACTGGGAAAAACACATGAGGCAACAGCAAAAAATGGAAGGGTGACCCACGCCAAGGTGCCGGGTCTAACAGTGGCATTACCAAAGAGGGCACAATAAGAGTGGTAAAATAATATACATCTTGCCTAATAGCTACATTCAAAAAGACAGTCTCTAGTGGTCCGGTTTATGTCAACCTGGACAGTTTGGAGTCGTTTTTCATCACAGTCGGTGCTGCATGTGGATGCATCTGTTTAATAAAGCCGCAGTGTAAGAAATTAGATTGTTGGTTGACAGGGGTGTGAGCCCTGGTAAAGTAGCAACCACAGTCCCTCTCAGGGTAAGGCACAGGCCAACCCTAAATTAACCTGTGCTCCATCCTCTGGTAGCTTGGCACAGAGAAGGCAGGCGTACTTAGAGGCAATGTGTAAAGTATGTGTGCAAAACTTCAAACTATATTAAAATAAATCATCAGCCAAATAGTGTCCCACACCCGATTTGAAAATAGGGTAATTATTCATAAATTGAACAAGATCACAACAACAAAAATCTAATAATTAGAATAAAAGATATGCAAGTTTGAAGATTTTAGTGGAAATAGCGACAAAAAGCACAAAGCGGATATCTGGTCTGGACCAGGGCAAAGTCATAAGTTCAGGCCGACAGCGATAGAGAGAAGGCAGGCTACAAGGACCCAGGACCCAGTTAGGCCTGCTGAACAGAGTAGCTTAAAACCTGGTTTGTGGAGTGTTGCGAGGGTCCACGTTAAAGATGTGTTGCACAGCTGAAGTGATGCATCAGTTCCGGGATGTGGCAAGGCAGCAATGCGAGGTCCTGCATCGTTGATGAGGATCCCATCGACGAGGGCATGCGATGCAGGTCTGGCACCGAGAATGTATCGAGCAGTTATGGTGATGCTTCACTTCCGAGGAGCAGTGAGACCGCTATGTGAAGTCTGTTGACGTTGTTGAGGTTGCCATCGACTAGAGATGTGAGGGCCAGCGCTGAGGAGGTGTCATGCAGCACTGGTTCCGATGATGCAGCCGGCTGCGATGCAATGCTGGTCTTTGCGAAGGAGCATGCGGTGGTGGCGGTACATCAGTTCTGCTTGGGGTTGTGCTGCACAGCCCAGGTGATACGCTGGTTCAGTTGGATCCATAGAGGCTGGCAGAACACATAGGGCCCACTTGAAAAGGTCAATGACTGGGGAAGCACCACTTGTCAGGGTAGACGTACGGATAGCGGAGTCCAGGTGCTGGGGTTGAGGTTGTTAGTGCTTTTTTGGACCTGGGGCTCTAATCAGGAGACCAGCCAACTAACATTTGGAGTCATTCTGGGGTCCTGGGTTCAACAGATGCCATACAGTGTACATTCTAAGGGTTCACTTAATTGGTAGGACAATCTCCCTCACAGATCTTCTGGTACCTACTTGGGTAGATTAAGCAGTGAAAACGTCCTGATGAAATCCATTGATCATCTTAATAACAGATTGAGCGTGAAACTTGTCAACCTTTGTTTTAATGATCAGGGAATCATAATTAATGCTGAGATCTATTGTGTGGTTCTAAATTTTGACAGAGGCATTGAAGCACCAGCCCAACGAGGACACATGGCCGTGGGGAAGCATGCCACCATTGGTAGGTGAGAGCTTGTGCTCCTAAAAGGAGCAACCTTTGATGACTAGGACCAATCCAGATCCATAATGTAGGCGCATGTCTTGTCTCTGTTAAGGCTTTTTGTTTGGATTTGTGAATAAAGGAACCTAGCCACTATGGGTGACTTAAAGAGAGAAGGTTGGTCTGGCAACCACATCAATGCCAAGATGACATAAAGGTAATCCTTGACTGTGCCCAGAGCAGAGCCCTGCTGGACCAAGTATAAAGCAAACAATAGACCTTGACATAGAGATGCAGAAAGGGGGTCAACATTGTGAGAAGCACTCCATTTGTCAAACTTGACCCAACATCAGGCATATGCCAAGTTGTTGGAGGGACCCCTGGCTGCCAGAACAACATTAGAGACTTCCGGATGCAGGTTAAAAGCTGTCAGCTATCGCCGCTGAAGCTCCAAGTATGAAGGTGGAGAGGATGCAGGTTCGGGTAAACAACTCTTCCCTGTTGCTGCAACAGGAGATCCTCTCGAAGAGGCAGCTTTATTGGAGACCGACGATCATGCTCAATGGTTCAGGATACCAGACTCTCCATGCCCAATCTGGAGCCACAAGGATGGTTTGGGCCCTGTCACTCCTGATCTTCTTGAGAACTCTGGGAAGGAGTGGTATTGGCGGAAAGTCCTACAGGCGGACGGTGCTCCACTCGAAATGAAAAGATTCTCCAAGCTAGAGAAACCTTTCAAACGCCAGTGCTCAAAATTGCTGACATTGCTCGTCCTCAGCGTTGTTGAACAGATCTAACCAAGGCTCTCCCCACTGCTGAAAGTGACCTTGCACCACCTCTGGACAGAGACACCATTCTTGATCAGCTAAGCAAATGCATCTGAGTTTGTTCGCTATGGCGTTCAGAGAACCCGCCATATGTTGAACCACCAGGGAAATGCCCTGATGTTTCCAGCCATCTCCAGAGATGCATAACCTCTTGATTAAAGGTCCACAATCCCACCCTGTTTCTTGGAATACTACATGGCGGTGGTGTTGTCTGTGAACCAGTCTTCCCTTGATAGAATAAAGAAAGTCTTTCAGTGCCAAGGGAATCGCCTAGCGCTCCAAACGGTTGACGTGGAGCCTGGACTCTGACAAAGAACAGAGTGCTCTGATCTCCATCTCAGCCAGATGGATACCCCAGCCCAAGAGTGACTAGTCTTCCACTACAGTCAGCTCCAGCTGGCGAACGGAGATAGTGGTTCGTTAGCCACCACTGCAAATATTTTACAGTCCCCTCCGAGAGCTGGACCATGTTGGTGAGATTCCCTGATTCTGTGCCCACTGGGACTTCAGCCTATATATGAATCAAGCATGAGTAACAAGCAGTATGCAGGAGGCCATGAGGCCCAAATAGTCTTAGAGTCAGTCTCACTGAAATACAGTATAGAGGGTGAAACATCAGAATCAAAGCCTGAATATCCAGGATTCAGGCCCAGCTACTACCCCTGCCCTCCAATATGACGGCGGATGTCCTCACAGCCCACTTTAATTCCACAATGACAGAGGTGTTAGATCAAGTAGCTCCACTCAAACTAAAAAATGTGAGATCTACCAAATCTAAATCCTGGTTCAATGTTGATCTTAATAACGAAAAGGCAACAACTCAGACAACTGGAAAGGACTTGGAGACTAAACCCTTCGACTATCTACCTAGCGCAACTTAGGTCAACCCGGCAGGCATATAAAAAACACATCTTTAGAGAAAAGGCCTTGTTCTTTTGCACTCAACTAGACCAGGCAAAGAATGGACCTAGAGAACTCTTCAAAATTGTAAAAAGTCAAACTAACGTCACACCTCCACAAAAAGTAATAGCCACCAAGGATCGATGCAAAGAAATCGCCAGCTTCTTCACAGATAAAGTCACAAAAATTGAGCTATCCTTCATCCAAACCCCAAAGCCTCCCTCCCCTGCAACCTGCCCCCTTTTAACCACTCCTGACCAAACAGATCAAAATCATACCACGGACAACCAGCCCTGCTTCCAACTGAAGAATGGCACTAATTGGTCAAACTTCGAACTCAAGTCAGAATTCAAAGTCTTCAATATAATTGGCAGCTTAAAGCCCTCTTCCCATACTTTGGACCCCCTCCCATCCACAATAGTAAAAAATCTCAACCACATCATTACCCCTTTCTGGACAAAAATCATTACTCATCTCCCGCATCAGGTTGTGTCCCAGACTCCCTACAACTAGGGCAAATCACCCCCATACTCAAGAAACCAGGTGCCGACCTAAACCAGCTAAACAGCCTCAGACCTATCTCCAAGGTACCGTTCATAGCTAAAACATTAGAGAAATGCGTTCTCCAACAACTCAATAAACATATTGAGGACTTCAACCTACTGGACACCTTTCAATCGGGTTTCAGGAAAGGTTGTAGCACTAAAACAGCGATGCTCAGTATCTCAGATGATATCCACAGAGCCTTAGATGAAGGGGAGGCCTGTCTCCTCATCCTTATTGACTTATCAGCATCATTCGACACAATAAACCATCCAGCTTTACTTGAGACTCTGAAGAGGTACTCTGGCATTAATGGCACAGTACTAAAATGGTTCACTTCCTTCCTTCAGCAAATTAAAATCAACTCCTGCCTCTCTGCACCATCACGTGTCAAACCTGGAGTCCCGCAAGTATCGATTCTCTCACCATCCCTCTTCAATCTCTTCTTGCAATTATTTTGAAGCAAGCAGGGGTTCAATACCACCTCTATGCAGATGACACTCAAATACACCACAAAATCAAATCACCCAAGTATGTCCAACACCTCAATGCTACGCTAAACAAGATCCAAACCTGGTTCAACGCAAACCATTTCAAGCTGAACCCGGACAATCCCCCAATTACCTGAACAACAAACTGGTTAAAGCAGGAAAATCAAGAACTCTGAGAAGCACCAACTCACTTCATCCCCCTAAATTGAAGAAAAAAGCGACCCAATGCCTATTCTTCTCTGGTAATGTTCCCAGGATATAGAACACACTCCCTACTGACCTCAGATGCAACCCCTCCTTCCCTGGCTTCAAAAAGGACCTGAAACTACTGCTCCTCAACCAATACTTCCTTGACCAAGTCAACCAACCCAGGCATCAATTGACTGTTTCAACCTCCTGCGTTTTTCATTCCCTCAATGTATATTTAAGTGTGATGTCTTTGTGTATATATTCTATGATTCCTCATGTCCTACGATGTAATGCAACTTCTTCTATTCCTTTGTGTATGTAAAGCGCTCTGATACCCCCCGGTCTAGCTAGCGCTATATAAAACTTTATAAATAAATAAATAAAATAAAATAAATAAAATCCTGACCTTGTTATGCGGGAGGAAAGGCCCAAAACTGCGCTGTGACCTGAATGGCTCTGATGAAAACGAGAATCTGAGCAGGAGTCAGGTATGACTTTGGCATGTTAATAGTGAACCCAGCGAATGCAGGGAGTTCGCTGTAGTCGGAAAATGGTAGACGCCTGCCCGGGGCGAGACCTCCTTCAACAGCCATTCGTTGAGGTAGGGAAAATTGGAATCCCAGACCTCCACAGGTGAGCTGCAACTACTGCTATCTCTTTCCTGATTACCCGAGGGGCACCGGTAAGGCCTAGAGGGAGCAGGGTAAAGTGAAAGGGTTCTTGGCCCACCACGAACCGCAGGTAACGTCTGTGGGCAGGCAGGACCGAGATGTCGAAATTTGCGTCCTGCAAGTCTAACTCTACTATCCAGCCTCCTGGGTCCAGGGCAGACAGGACTTGGGCAAATGTGAGTATTTTGAATTTTTCTTTTCCCAAGAAGAGGTTGAGAAAGCGCAGATTTATGATAGGACAAAGTTCTCCATCCATCTTTGGCACCAGAAAGTAGCAGAATAACAACCACAACTTACTTCTGATGCATGCACCCTCTCTATGGCTCCCTTGGTCAAGACAGCCTGCACTTCCTGAAGGAGCAAGGGGAGAGAATTCTCTGTCAACCAATCATGTGTACGTGGCATGGGTGGTGGGGTAATCACAAAGGGGAGGAAGAAGTCCCTTTGGACGATCAGGAGAACCTAGTAGTCTGATGTCACTGACTACCAGGGGGGCAGATGATGTCGTATTCTGCCTCCCACTGGTTCTCAATAATGGTCGGATTGCAGATTAAAGGGGCTTGCAGGCAGCAGCTGCTGGGGAGTAATAGTCTGACTCGAAAGCTCCCAGCCTGTTCCATGCTGTCTGTGGGACCTGTGAACTCAGCCACAAAAGGGCTGAGAAGCATTTTGGTCATGGCTGCTGATAGGGCAGAGGTCTTCAAACTGTGGGGCGCGCCCCCCTGGAGGTCTGTGGATGGTTTCCAAGGGGGCGCGAATGCCTCTGAAATTACATGTAAATGAAGATGGCCTGGAACTGCTGCATTATTCATTTGTCGCATTTCCAGGCTGTCTCCATTTACACACAGCACTTAAAATGTGGATTAAAAAGATTGGGAACCGTGATTTGGAGTGCTGCGAAGGGAGGTCCCTGTGTCAAGAAGTTGGCTAAAAAGAAAAAAAATAGTCTGAGTATTTTGTTTTTTCGCTGTCAGCTAACTGCATATAAAATGATAAGCAAACAGTTTGAAAAATAAAATCTAGTTAAACTTATCCTTGGTAAATTTTCTCTTTTATATTATGAAACTTCTGTTGACAAATACTCTCATTGCAGTTGTCTCTGAGTCTGAAACCTCAGCAACACATAAATGAACCTTAGTTGGCACATTGGGGAATAGTGACCTTTCTACAGATAGTGCTGTGAGGTGACAGAAACTAACATTAGGGCCAAGGGCACCGTTGCAGATAAAGGAAGACAACATGTGGGAGCTCTTTTTTTCTGAAAGGGCCTGTTTTAAAATCAGAGTGATGGTGCTGCATGGTGGCAAAGGGGTATAATGGTTCATTTGCTGTTTTATAAGTTTCATATATAGTGCGGTTTATGAGCTATAGAAAAAGTACTAGTGAAATGATCTCATAAGCCGTGCTCCCTGCGCTCAGCCTTTTCCCTCCCGCTCACCTAATCCCTGCTGTAAAGTTTTGGAGGGGGGCCTAACATTAAAACATTTTGCTTAGGGGGGCTCGGAGCAAAAAGGTTTGAAGACATCTGTGATAGGGTAAGGGCAGTTTGAGGTTGGTGAGGGGCCATAGGCAAGCTCAAGGACCTAGCCGTAGGTCTGCTTTCCTTAAAGCGCTCCTGCACTGAATCCGCCTTCTCTCCAAAGAGGCGAGAGCAACTGAAGGGCATGCTAATGAGGGAAGACTGGACATCCCCTGAAAATAACAGTCGCTCTCAGCCAGGCATGGTGCCACAAGGCCACTGAAGAGGAGTCAGTCATGTCAAGCCCACGCCTTATTGCATCTCGTCCTTCAGCAATAGCCTGGGTGAGTATGGATCAGGCTTCTTTTGATACCGTAGGCATCACTTGCGCAACCAAGTCCCATATCGTATGGGAATAATGGGCTAAAAGGCATGCAGAATTCACTGACTGCAGTGGTTGGCTGGCAGAAGAGAACATTCTCTTGTCAAAGTTGTCCAGCCTTTTGGATTCCCTTTCCGGTGGAGTGGTAGGGAACATGCCAGGGTTAATCCTGGACATGGAGTCTGGGACCAGTAAGCCCTCTGGGGTGCGGTGATCGGTGAGGAAACTGTTATCCCCAGAGCTGGGGTGATGACGGCGGGTGATCGTCCTGTGCACAGGATCCCCAGTGCAGGGCTTGGACCAGGCCCCAAGTAAAACATCTGTCAAGGCTTCATTGAATGGGAGAAGAGGTTCAGAAGGGGAAACTTCTAACTGATGCCCCTCTGTCAAGAAGTTTGTCTTGACTGCCACCGTGGGTAACTGAAGGTCCAAAGCTTCAGCTGCCCTACGCACCACCATTGCAAAAGAGGCTCCCTCCTTTGTAGCCATGGTAGGAGGAGAGACCAGGCCAGTGTCGGGTGAGGTGTTTAACCCATTGGCATCCGCAAAACTCCCCATACCAGTAACCATAAGGGTTCGTAGACCCCTTTCATTTTTTCACCCTCACCAGGCCTATCAAGTGAATAAGGCACTGTCTCCACTTTGGAAGCATTGACCTGGTTGGCACCAGAGTCAGTAGACACCCCTCAGGCTTCACGTCAAATTTGGAGTGGTGCCGCCTAGAGTTTCAGAGGCACCTGGGGCGACGGCACCAGAGTAGGCATCAAGGAAGATCTTTATCTTGCCGCCAGCTCTGCTCTGCATCCAGCAAGAGATCCATGGGGCCCAACTTGTGCCTAGGGTGAACCCACTGGTGTGGATCCAGTAGGGGCACCTCCCATGCCAATGGGGCCCAAAGGCGGTCCAGAGGAGCTGGGATTTCCAAATATGAGGTGCATGGCCTCATAAAACTCTTTCAGCTGGGTGGGGGTTGCTCCGGCTTCAGAAAATTGTGGAAGCATGGAGCAACCACGCTTCAGGTTCTGCCGAATGGCAGTGTCTAGACTGCAGATGCTGATGAGTTTTATCAGAAGACTATAATGGACACAGCGAAGATCTCTTTAACTTCTTAGCCTTCCTGTGTTTGTGGGACTTACCTAACGATTTTGAGTGCAACAATGGTATGGGCTCCGCAACGGTCCTGAGGCCTTCTGCGCAAACGGACCTCGAGTGTTGCAGAGTTGACTGACGTCGGGTGGCTAAGAGCTTGAGGGAACGCTCCCTCAGCTCTATGAGGTGCATGGCATGGCAGTCCTCTCAGGCCTTGGAGTTGTGGTCCTGCTCCAAACACCACAAACACACCAAGTGGAGGTGTGTTACTGACATCTCCCTGTAAAAGGCACCACTTAGTTCGAAAGCCGCTGGTTTCTTACATGACATACCTACACACCAGGAGTGATCTCAAAAAGGTTTGACAAAAATTCTCAAAAAGCTTGCCAAAAAGTGACAGAACGGATCAGCGCTATCTGGCACAGAAAGGAAAGACTGGTGTCAGCGCGCTGAGGTGGTGCCTATATAGGTACCACGCAAGTCACTTCCGAGGCAGATGACGCAACGCCGAGCCGATCTATGCCACCTACCAGCGAGCAGGATACTGCGCAAAAAGTTTCTGGATCCAGTCTGACACCTTGGGATAATTCTAAGGTTAGGAATCTGTAGCTAGAAATGTCTATCAGATATCCATATTTGGCACTTTGTTTTTGGCGCTATTTTCCCTGAAATCACTAATTGACAAATCTCTGGTTCTGCTGATTGGATGTCTCTCGTTTTGGTCTTGAGTTCTTTATTAAAATTTGCTCTATTTCTCTAACTTGGTGTGGAATTCTTTTTGTGTGGTTTTTATTACTTTATTACTGTTTGAAGTGTTGAACAAATACATTACACAATGCATCTAATTTAAGCCTGACTGCTCTGTGGCAAGCTACCAGGGGTTTGAGCATAGGTTAATTTAGGGTTGGATTGTGCCTCACCTTGACAAGGACTTTTGTTGCTGCTTTACCAGGACGCACAGCACAGTCAATCAACAACCCAATTTCCTACAAAGATTTGACTGTTTCTTGCTAGATCTGATGGGTCAAGACCGTTCTTCTTGATAAGTTGTCATATGTAGAATATCTTGAAATCTATGGGGGAACATGTCTGCGATTTAGAAATTGTTGAGAGAATATTGCTATGTAGGCAGTAAATAGCAGAATGCTTTTGAAGGTTTCTGGTGGGCAGGAGTCTAATGGCAAACCACAGGCCCACTTGACTTATCCAGATTGTGGAAATCTAAAACCAGACTTTGTGTGAATGACATGAATCTAAGTTGATTGTTTCTCAACATAGTCCAACTGCTTTGGCCTACGCAAGCTGAGAGCCTCATGTCTTGCAAGAACGGTGAAGTTCCAACATCTTAGCTCTGGCTACAAAATTGTCTGCAATAGAGTTACTGAAGGATTGCGATCCAGAGGTTTCTGTGGAAGTGTATTCTGGGTTCCCTAATTCTGTAACTACCTTTAGGGGCACTTGGAAGTGGAGATCCTGCAAGTGTTTTCTTTTTAGCATGATTCTTGAATTCTTCCTTTTATGCTGAAGTGTGGACAATCTGATTTGACAGCATCTTGAAGCATTATGTAGTGAGCTTTTATGATTTGAGGGGAATCCGCTTGCCAAATGCTTTGTAAAGCCATTTTAACAACTGCTAGACACCCACTATTTGATCGGTTGGTGAAAGCACAGATGTTTAACCGCATCGCTGCTGCGGCGATTTTTGCGCTGTGCGGCTTTTTTCATTTTACCGCGTTACATGACGAGCTCAGCTCGTCATCAGCACACGCCACCCGTGGCTGATGACGAGCTGAGCTTGTCATCAGCAGCGAAGGGGTTAAGCTTGTTCCTGTTTGCATGTGCTGATGTCAGTGCAGTGGCTGCAGTAGCACTTGATGGAATTTTTAAAAGAAAGAGAAAAGGCTATGGTCACTCCAGCAGATGGGTCCAATCCAAGTGACAGTTACAATTTCAGGCGGGCTGAATAATATGTCAAGGCAATGGACTGCTGTTTATATAGCTCCAGGGACTAACTACCATAGACTGAGTGCTTCCATATCCAGTGAACTAGTCCTTGGCTGTTGCTTTTATGGTTAGTCAAACCAAATGTTCACCTTGTTGAGGATGTATGTTTGTATGGTTGGTGGAGATGTTCAAGATGGCTAGAAGGGGGGCATCTGTGAAAGTTCCATTGTTTGGTGCTAGCTAGTATAATAGAAGGAATGCACATGAGAGGGTGGGGGTAGGTATGCATTTTACTGGAAGAGATTTGAAATCCATCTTGCGTATGTCTTGAATTTTCATTTGTAGCTAGCTTACCCATCGCGCGTTGCTGTGATCTCAGAAGAAAGGAAATTTAAGGAAACTTGTTATGATAACATTTAATTTACATTGTGTCATTTTTATTGAAACTTATTCATTTTAATATGGAAAACATTTTAAAGTGTTGTTTTAATACTGTTCATTTATTCGAGTGCTTGTGGATACAAAGTATTTTTTGTTTTTCCGTCTGGTGCGTACACGAATAAATCAGAAGGTTTTCCGACCCGTGAGCTGGCCACATACAGTTGTCCATGTGAGAAGCACGGATTCTCCAAATCTAGTCCTTGTGCTTTGTTGATGGTCATTGCAAAAGCGAGTCACACCGGAAACTGTAAACGTTCAGTATTGGAAAGATTATGAGGGCCCTGGGGGGCTGGGAGGCCGATATTTAACATTTTTTTTTTTTTGCCAGAAACCTTCGCGGGAGTATACTCAACAACTTTTAACAAATATTTATTTATTTTTTTGCCAGAAACCATGGCGGGAGTGTACTCAACAACTTCCCAAAGTTTCATGCCAATCGGATGAATGGTGTAGTAATGCATAAAGGACAAACAGACATACTTTCGTTTTTATATATATAGCTAGATGATTCTTTCAATGTAATTGCTAATCCTTCTGCAGCTTTCCCCTGGTAGCTCTGTATAAAAAATCAATGTCCTGTTTGCGTTTCCGATTTGAGTCCTGGTTTAGCAAAAGCTCCAAGCCGTGTTTTGTTTATTAAGAGCATGTCCGGTTTTGAGTGCAATATCAGGTTGACGATGTTTTGTTTGTTCTTGTTCATTAAATGTAAGCTGATCAGCAGGCAGTTTGAAGTGGTGGATTCCTGAGATAGGGAGGGTGTAAGGTAAGTAGAGCTGCTAGTAGTGAAAGCCTTCGGCAGTGGGAAGGATGTGAACTATGATGAGGGAGGAGACAGGCGTGAGATAGGTGTGATAGAATGCACATTTTGTTGAGAATTCAGCAACTCCATAAATTGCAAGCTTTTTTCCAAAGTCTCATTATTCTCTACCCAGAAATTAAAATCACCCACATTAATCAATTTATTGTAGGTAATCGATACAGAGCAGATCAATTCATAAAAAATAATTGGAAAATCACCCATATAAAGTAGGGAATGATATATCACCAAAAGTGTGAAAACTTTTTCCTCACATTTCAAGATAAACAGCAATCGATCAGTGTGGAGCTGGAGGACAAGTACTCTGGCCACCCTGTGCGTTACCATGGCGTTGGAAGCGGGTTCCTCAATAGCCTGTTCAGGGTGTGAGAGAAGGCATGTTTCCGGGGAGACATCGAGACCACTAGCCTCTTATAAATCATCATAGCAATTATGATCCTTGTAGGGTTGAGCAAACTTGTCACCCAAGTCACATTCTTTGTCTCAGTCTGTCCCAAAAAGTGGATGCAGAGTGCGTGTTTGGAGGCAGTAAATTCAAGTTGGGGAAGTGGTGCCTTTGGCAGTATTGGGAGCAACTTCAGTTGAGGGTGGACCAACATCAATTCGGCATCCAAGAGAACTATTGGGACCTCCTCCTCCAACGTCAATTCAGTCAGCAACTGCGACAAACTGGATGGGTCCAGCACAGTTTGTGGGGTCAGAAAGTACGCAAAGGCAAGATGGGCTTAGAGGGTCCAACTGGCTCGAAGCGTAAACCTACTGGTGGAATTCCTGATGGAGGGCCTCTCAGCTTCTTAGGGTCTAAAGGCACACTAGAGGGAGTCATTAAGGGATCTGAAGAGCTGAAGCATAGTTGGTGGAACTCTTCAATCAGATGTGGCATTGCTGTTGGCCCCAGAAAGTTGGGTTGTGCAGGAACTCGCTGCAGGATTGACTCTAAAGTCAGATGACTTTGGGAGGTAGATCAAGAGTTGTGACACTGCCCCCGCACCTCTTCAAGCAAATGTGAGTGGTGTGAGGCAGTGGAATCCTACTTCAATTTCTCATGCTTCTCATTGGACTTTCCTGATGATTTGGACTGTGACATAGACAGGCCTCTAGAGCGTCTTCGTCGACTTTGGGAACAGGACTGGGATCCAATGTTTGATGCAGGGCATGACTTGCAGTAGTCCTGAAGAGAAATCTTTCTATATTTGCCAATGTAAAACTTTGCCTTCTGGTCCCTGATGACATTTGAGTTCATTATCGCGAAGTCGATTAATGGCTTGGAGTCGTGGCCTGACCCTAGACAACACAAGCATACCTAGTGGGGATCTGTCACAGACATTTATTTGTGACAGTCCCTACAGAGCTTAAAATCTATTGTTTTTGGGGGTGTCATCCCTTGCACACTTACAAAAAAATTCAAGGTAAATCAATCAATTTATAGAGGGCACCGCTACTCCAACGCTACGGGACTGTAGATGCTGCTGGAAGTCGGGCGGCTTAATATGCTGAATTAAAAAGCCACGTTTTCAAATTACGTTTAAAATATCCTGCATCTTTGATCACCCGAAGATGTCTGGGCAGAGAGTTCCAGTCCCTCATTCCTCACACAGCAAAGGAGGAATCACCCCATCTTTTCTTCTTAGTTTTTGGCATAACAGTCAATGGACAATCTGCGGAGCGAAAAGCTCTAGAAGGCCAATGTTGTTGGAGCCTCTTATATAGATATTTAGATCATAGTAAGCTGTATGCTAACATTAGTCCTTTAAACTGCACTCTCGCCTTGATGGGAAGGCAGTGCAATTCCTTAAGATGTCTTTAAATAGAAGTATACTTAGGACTCCTTAGAAGTAGCTGTGCTGCCGCATTCTGTACCAACTGGAGTCTCTTTAGGAGGTACTTCCGGAGACCCCAGTTGAGAGGACTGGCATAATCCAGCCATGATGTTATGAAGGCAGGGATCAACAACTTCTAGAAGACAATAGGTAGGCCAAACAAAAACATCCTCAACATCCGCAGAAGGCCAAAGCATGTTCCGGCGATGCTCTCCACTTGCGGGTTAAAGGAGAGGTTGCTGTCAAATTTCACACCTAAATTCCCAACCACTGTCGAAGGTGATTGTGGGGAACTAGAGGAACTGGGCCAAATCTCACCTCCCCAAAGTGGTGGTGGGGAGCCAAAAACCAGAACCTCCGTCTTGCATTGGAGGTCTCTCGAAGACATCCACTGGAACACTGCAGACAGGCAAGATTTAAATTGGTCCTGGGCACATGAGATATCCCCATCACACATCCGGATTACCTGTGTATCATTGGCTTTATCTGAATGCCATATCATTACACCAAGATGCCAAAGGCGAGAGATATACATTGAACAAAGTCGGACTGACAGCAGACCCTTGAGGAACACTAAATTCCAGAACTTTGAGTTCAGACACAAATGGTGGCATCCATACCGAATGTGATCTGCCCTTCAAAAGGATTTGAGCCTTGACAATGTAGCCCCACCTACCCCTGTTGCCTGCAAATGCTATAACAGGATAGGATGGGACACTGTGTCAAAGGCTGCAGAGAGGTTTAACAGCAGTAGAGCCACCCTTTTCCCACTATCCACGGCCATAAGCCCTCCATGGCTCTGTGAGACACAAAGGGAGCACTGGATCCATGTCTATTTCAATGGAAAGAAAGGATTTGTTGCCAGTCTGCATGGGTAGTGCAACTATAGGATCCGCATGTCATTTCCGGAGTGGAAAAGTATCACTGCAGAGCCGCACGGAGCTACCTGATGGCACCCTAAGGTATTGACAAAAAGTTTCTGGTAGCAGTGTGCCAACTGGGGAATATTCAAAAGGCAAGGAATCTGAGGCTAGAAATCTGTATCAGAATGCAGGGATTACCTGAATGAGTGAACGTGAGTGACGAGAGTCTAATGTACGGATGAGTACCATCATGTGTGTGTCATTTGTGTGAGGCTGCGTACAAGGATACCTGTGCCTTTGTAAGACTATATACCTGTTGCTTGATGCGTGGGCATCTGAAGATGCATTGTGGTATGCACATGTAGGTGCCATCTATGCCTGAGTATACAGCACAGGCTGAAGTGGGCAGGATCTTTAGGGCAAGAAATGCCAATAACTTTTAATTTAACTAAAAGAGTTCCTCTCAGTTTTTGTTAAAAGACAGCTGTCCCGTGATGCTTATTTGAAACTGTTGAGATGCCTCCGCTGAAATGGAAAGGAGGGTGTCTTCTATGATGTGACTAAGAGGCGGAGATCTAAATAAGAAACAAGCCTTCTTGCCAGGGTGCCTGGTCAAGCAGAAACCACAATCCTTGTCAGAGGGTGGCACATGCCAACCCTATATCAACCTGTGCTCAACCCTCTGTTAGCGTTCCACAGAGCTATAATGCTGAACTTAGAGGGAATGTGTAAAGTATTTGTACAACACTTCAAACAGTAGTACTATGACAACACCATACAAAAAGAGTCCCACACCAGATTAGAAAAATAGATTAATTCTTAATAAATAAAACAAGACCAAGAAGACCAGATTTGTGATTTATCTTTTATTATTTGCTGCAACCATGCATGAGCCTGTAGTAAAATTAGCAAAAGATAGGGGCTGTCATGCAAATGTTCATGCTATCAGTCGTGCAATCTGCTGGCAAGTAGTCATGGATTTGGATAGGCACGTGTGCCTACCTAGCATATGATATCAAATTTAAAAAATATCGTTGCTCTGTTGAGCAGAGGATTTGGGCAGTTCTAATAACTCATAGTTAGTTATATTACATCGGAGATCTGTTGGAGTTAGACATTCCACAGAGATCCGGTTAATGCAAAAATGTTAATTACTTTTCAGCACTAGGTGGCTGTTAGATTTCAGGTTCTCTAGTTAGCATAGGTAGGTCCCTGTGACAAATAGGGACCCTTTCGTCTAGTCAGGGTAAGGGGGAACACTCCTAAAATAACCCCTGCTCACCCCCTTGGTAGTTTGGCACTAGCAGACAGGCTTATCTCAGAGGCAGTGTGTAAAGCATTTGTGAACACAAACAGTAATCCAATGACAACACTACAGATGGACACCACACCAGTTGTATAAATAAGTTTTCTTTATATAGATTTAACACAAGACGACAAGAAAGTGTTGCAGGGATGGTGATGCAGTAGTTCCTTACACGCAAAGATAGTGATGCGTTGAAGATCGGGTGCAAAGAAACAAAGATGGCGTCTACTTCTTGATGCGACACACTCCTCCGATGTTGCGAGATGTCTCGACTTGATGCGACAGCTGCAGCGGTGACACTCTTGTTCAGTGATGAGACGACAGTGGCTTTGGCGGTGACACTCTTTTCCGATGATGCGAGGCATTTCGGCTTGATGCGACAGATGCAGCAGCGACACCCTAGTTCAGTGATGGGACAACAGCGGCTGCGACACACTTCTCCATGGATGCGAGGTGCTACTGCGATGTGATGCAACAGCTACAGCGGTGACACCCTTGTTCAGTGATGCGATGGCAGAGGCGACGACATGCTTCTTCGATGTTGCGAGACTTTTCTTGTGATGCGGTGCAATGCGACAGCTACAGCGACGACACCCTTGTTCAGTGATGCACGGCAGAGGCTGGGACGGCAACACGCTTCTTCTTCGTGAGTAGCACTTCCAGCTCTTTGCGACATGCAGTCTCTCAGAAGGCCCAAAGCAGCTGCAGGCACTTACAAAGAACTCTTGGGGAGCTGGTGGTTGAAGTCTGTTGTCCCTTAGACTTCAGCAGGAGGCAAGCTCTTCTCTCTAGCCCTTGGAGATCCTTCACAAGTTGAATAAAGCACACACAAAGTTCCTTTCTCCTTTCTTTGGCAGTCAGGCAACCACTGCAGGTGAATCTTCCAAGCAGCAGTTCAGCTTAGGGATAGTCTCTCCTCAGTTTCTTCCGGTTCCTCTCCTCAGCAAAGGTTTCTTCTTGTTTCCCCAAGTGATCTAAACTTCTGGGGTCTGGGTCCCCCTATTTATACACAGTTTCTCTTTGTTCTCTGAAGGCAGAGACGCACTTGCCTAGTCCAAACCAGTTCTGGTCAGTCCTGGAACACTCTGTTTACATGATTCCTTCTTTCCTTTTAAAGTGCAGGGCAGAGACATCATACGCACCACAGGAGGTGGAGCCAGCATTGTGGAAGGAAGGCACAGCCCTATTCAGGTCCCAGGCGCAACTCCTCCCTCCCATCTAGATGCAGATCTCTCTATTCAACACTGGGCTGACTCGCCCTGTCTCCTGGAATCTCCCATCCCCTGTCACTCAAACTCCAGACAAGGAATACACAACCTAGCAGAGGCAAGCTTGGATAGTTAGACAAGAAAATGCCTACTTTCTAAAAGTGGTATTTTCAAACACAGAATGTTAAAACCAACTTCACTAAAAGATGTATTTTATCAATCTGAGTTCAGGCATACTAAACTCAAATTTCTACATAGTTCCCTGAGTCAGTTAGAATTATAAGATGTAATAATCAAACTGCCCATTCTGGCCTATGGGGAAAAGGTAGACTTGCAATAGTGAAAAACGAAAATGGCTGTAATTTACTATTAGGACATGCCACACACATCAGGGCTTGTCCTACCTTATACTTACAATGCACCCTGCCCTTGGGCCTACAATAGGGGTGGCTGATATGAAGAAATGGGAAGGTTTAGGGACTGGCAAGTGGGTGCACTTGCCCAGTCAGCATGGCAGTACCAGACTGCACGCAGACTCTGCAATGGCAGACCTGAGACACACTTTTACAGGTTGCTCCTGTGGGCGGCACAACCAGTGCTGCAAGCCCACCAGCAGCACTTGGTTTACAAGCCCTGGGCACTCCTGGTGCACTGTACAAGGGACTGACAGGTAAACCAAACCAGCCAATCATGGAATCACTAATCCATACATCAATTTACAATAGGGAGCACTCGCACTTTGGCACTGGACAGCAGTGGCACAGTGCCCAAAGCATCTAACACCGGGAAAAACACATGAGGCAACAGCAAAAAATGGAAGGGTGACCCACGCCAAGGTGCCAGGTCTAACAGTCACATTACCAAAGAGGGAATAATAAGAGTGGTAAAATAATATACATCTTGCCTAATAGCTACATTCAAAAAGACAGTCTCTAGTGGTCCGGTTTATGTCAACCTGGACAGTTTGGAGTAGTTTTTCATCACAGTCAATGCTGCATGTGGATGCATCTGACTTTAATAAAGCAGCAGTGTAAGAAATTAGATTGTTGGTTGACAGGGGTGTGAGCCCTGGTAAAGTAGCAACCACAGTCCCTCTCAGGGTAAGGCACAGTGAGGTAAATGAAATTTTATTTGGCCTATTGTGTCCCCTACGTCAACCCCTACTTTTAGTGTATATGCATGATATCTATGCATTTTTCCCTTAGTGGCCTGAATAACGAGGCCTCTGCATTTACGTCCAACGTTAACATGTCAGTTACCAGGCCCTCCATGAAAGAAATGATTATTCTGCTTTTAAGCCTATGTTGCCAATGTCTTTACATGGTGCATGTTAAAATATCGAGAAGCACCCGTTTTAGGGCTCCGCAGGGCCAGGATGCAAATCCAGGCCCAAAGCCTCCTGAAACTCTCTGAATATTGTTTTTAGTCTTTTATCCATGAACTCTCGCATATTTCCTACCAGCCGCGAGATGCCCAGCAAATGCCTGCCAAAGACAGTGTTGTGCCTACAGTTATCTGTTCTGCTCGGCAAACACACATTCCTGCCTAACGAGAAGAATAACATATTCGGCCTGCAGGAGATAGGGCCTAGCCTTCCTGTCTCTATTCAAGTGATTTACTGAAGCTCGCATCTATAGAAAGCCCACAGTCCACATGCAATGCATGAAGAAATATAGACACGCATTAGCCTTAGTAAAGTATAGCCTCTGTTCGAGTAACCTTTAAGTTAGATAACAATTCCCCGAAACTCCAGATATCAGATATTACTAGACGAACAGGTCGTTCTGACATCCAAGATTTCCCTACTAGCACGAAAGTCAGCCCCCTCCTGTTTCCTCCAGTTGCACGTACTTTACACGTCATGACCAAGTTGCACACAAGTAGGGCAAAGTTCCAGCTGGCCATGCAACCCCCTCCATGTATCCACCCACTTATGACACCTCCATGACATCTCAAGTGTACACCTTCATGTACGCCCACATGCTCTTATCTCTTCCTCCTGCTCCGCCTGGAGTCCTCCTCCTTCTCTATGTACGAGATTAAATGTATAAATATTATTGTCTGTAAATAAAGTTCAGAAGACCCTTCCTGAACCTTAGTGGTGATGGAACAGATTCTCCGCTAACCCGGGTTATTGTAAATAAAGCCCCTTTGAATCAGGACACCACGGACTCTGCCTCTCATTTAATGCATGAGCTTTCCTTTAAGTATAGAAAATATGAAAGGGTAATATTTATTTACCACAGTAATTTGGCGCCCGAACAGGACTGGTCCCTTTCCCCACTCGCCGGAGATGTATGTCCAGCTTTTGCCCCCCTTCTACAGCCGTGACGGACTTCAGAGTGCACGCCGCGGGACTTCCCGCTTACTCCCTCAGGCCCACGAGGAGGACGGACTGCGACCAGGCATCCACACGAGGCGGTGAGGAATGCGGATCATCCCAACCAGAGCCCAAGCCGTGAGAGAGCAAGGTCCGAGGTATCCCGAAGCCCACCTGTTCCAAGGCGCAAGCGTAGCAGTATCAAGTTTCCGAGGCCTTCAAGTTCAAGTTCAAGTTCAAGTTCAAGTTCTGCTTCCCGGTGAGTACCGTTGCTGGGGACGCATCTAGACGGGTGCATTAATTTGTGTCCGGTCAAGACAGGTCTGGGTACACAGATCTGGTCCGTACGTGTTCACTTAGGTGAGCGCGGTATGACGTGTCTCTTTATGGGACCGGTCTGTACTGTTTTAGCAGTACATCTAGTATTTCAGTGATCCAGTATTTCAGTATTATTTTCTCGAGATTTCAAGTATTGTGTTTTATGTACTAGATACTGTCTAGTATCTGTTCGAAATGTTTTAATGTGTTTAATGTCGTGGTATGAATGACTGTTTGCATTTCATTACTGTGTTTATTGTGTTCAAGTAAAAGTAATCATGCCACTGTTTTTAAAGTTACGTCAGATAGGGACCAGGAAAGGAATATTAGAAGAGTCAGTTAACATCCCACCTAGAGACACACCTGGTCATTATATGTACAACACGCATGGGCTAGATGCCATATTGTTTTTAGACTTTAGATTACACGAAGGATTTAGAGAAGAAGTACAGATGGCCCATCTCGGGAACATGGGATTCTGAATGCATTATGAGAGTAGAGGAAGCTCTATGGAAAAAGAAATCAAGACCCTCACAGAAAGATGCCATTGAGTTATGGCGCAAAGAGTCACATAGGAGAACAGAGAAAGAAATTCATCAAGCAGAGAGAACTAGACAAGGTCAAGGCAGAACAGGCTGATAGAGAAAGAAATGCCGTTGTTACTGGTCCTCTCAGAAGAACTAGCTAAAGTGACCCCCTCAGAAACACCCCGTAGGTCGCGAATGCCACCTGTACCTTTAGAGTATGTAGAAAGAAGCCGGCAGCATCAGAGACTTTTATTTCCGCCTATCTAGAAGAGCCCGCACCGGACTACGTGAACGCAGACTTCCCTCCGCCCCCACCAGCAGACCAGCTCCAACAGCTTCAGCAGATGTAGCAATTCCCCACTGTATATACGATCCAGAACCAGGAAAGGGTTCAATGCTCGTGATTTCACTAAGACTAAGAAGATTTGTGTAGTTTCTTGTACATAGCTCCTTGTAAATATGGCTTGTGAGGAGCATATTCTCATTTAGACTTGTTGTGTTCCTTGTGCATTTCACCTTGTAAATATGCCTGTTGAATAGCGTATCATTTTTGGACTTGTTGACTTTCTTGTAAATATGGCTTGTGAATAGCGCCATGTGGATATGGCTTGTACAGAGCATGATATTGTTGCATTAGTCAGGAGAGAGCTGGATCTCTTTCAACTGCTTGGAGAAAATGTTTTGAAGATGTGCGTACGTGTTATGTGAAAACGTGGAGTGATATGTTCTTGACTTTCCCATGTATCTGCAGTCATTGGGGAATGATTGGGTTTGAGCCGCCTAAGGGTTAATTTCTTGGATTAAGAAGGCGGTATTTATTTTTACATGCTGTTTAACATGCATGGTTATGTGAGCTGACACTAAAAGTCAGTGATTGTTTAAATGTATGATGGTTTGATTTCACTTTTTCATTGGTTCTGCCTATGTGCTTTGACAGCATGGTAACATCTTGCATGGAGAACAGAAAGCAGTGTTTATTTAACTTTCTATTTGAAATGCGTCCACAAATGTGTGTGGGTTTGCCTTGGAACACATGATTTAATGTGTTTTTCCGGAGGTCGGAATGTTATAAATCAACCAGTCGGATTGTGATAAGGGTTTCCAGCTGTGGATGGCACACAAGCCAGTGTTTTAGAATTAGTGTGTTCGGTTGTAGAGAAGAATTTATAAAACAGACCCATCATGGAATGTGCTTTTAATTAGTGAAATGCAACCGTGTGCTTTTACAGAAAATAATATTATAGAAGATATATATGGATATTTTCCTACTGCAAGCTGAATTTTTTTCAAAATATAAATGTTTAAACATGCTGTCTGATATATGTTCACCAGCTTTTGTAAATAGGATTTTTTATGTCTGATCCAGAGGTCAGTTAAGACTGTAATACTCACACAGGAGGTTTCAGATTAGAGAAATATTGAACCCAACAGTCCATGATAATTCGTTTTTTTCAGAATCAAATTGCCCCCTTTTTATGTGTTAATCTGCATACTAAATAAATGCCCATGTTTCAAATGTCTTGCCTTCTAGCTGCATTAGTTAGACAAAAGTGTTTTTTTAGAAAGTGGAACTTTTAAGTAACAGTACATTGTAACAGAATTATTTTAAAATGCCAGCATGTGTCTGAATTACAAAGCAAAAAATATGTCCTTATTAATTACTGATTTAGGATGTTTTACATCACGTTTTAAATTTCCTTCAGTTAGTTTGAGAATAGTGGTCTGGCCTGGGAACAGATTTTGTTTTGAGTTACAAAGAATGTGTTTTCCGACCTTGAGTAGCCTAGTTCTCCCTCTTGAAGCGCCGAGCAGTGCCTGTCTTGTTATCATTTGGCCAACATCCAATTTCGTTCCGCGCAAGAAATGTTTATGTAAGGGGGGGGTCAAGTTGCTCTTCCTCACAGTCAGTACTAAAAGCTTCATTGACTTCAGATAAGAGCATGCTTGCAAATGAATAGTTTTTCCCTCAGTAGTGTAAACAGGATAATTGGCAGGAAGCTTTGCTCCTGCAATGAGATCAGCATTTGGCAGTCATTCAATTTTAGATCGCAATAAAGCTCGGCTTCTACTTGATTATGCTTGGATCAGATTCAAGCTCTGAGCGCGAACATCTTTCTGGAGGTGGGGGCTGCTTCTCAGAGTAGTGAGGCAGTATATGCAGTCAGACTACCAATCTTTCTCATGAAACAGCCTAGAGAGGGTAGAGTAAGTGTCAAAGCCAGTTTCCCTTGGAGTTGGTCCACTGTCACGTGCCACAGACTTGGTACTTACCAAATCATGTCCAGAAAACTTGCTAGGTATAAAGCACCTATGGGCACAAGGTCCAACTGACGTAGGTCACATGAACATAACACCACACCGTGTCACTTTCAAAGCAGGAGTAGTACTCCCACGTATACGACAATACAAGATACCACCTGATGCCATAGTGGCCTTATTAAAGATTGTTGACGAACTCATTGCACATGGGGGGTGGTGGAGACTGACTCAAATATGTGTAACTCACCTGTCCTTCCTATCCTTAAACGATCAGACCCTAATGCACCACCAGTTTACAGACTAGTGGTTGAACAAATGTGTAGTACCACAATACCCAGTGGTCCCAGACATTTCTTCATTACTGACTGCTATTGATTCTGAAGCATCATTCTTTACAGTAACTGACCTGAAAAATGCCTTTTTCAGTGTTCCAATTCATCCAGGTAGCCAGTATCTCTTCTGATTCAGTTTAAGTGGACGTAGCTTTAAATTTTTTTAAAGGTTTTACAGAGTGTCCCTTTCAAAGTGCACAGCAAGTGGTGTGTACCTTGTACACTTGCTGTCCAAGAGGGGTAGACAGCTTACACCAGACTGCATTCAGCTAATTGCACACCTTCCACAGCCCAAGACACAGAAGGAGGTACAAGCTTTTATTGGCCTCACTTCTTACTGCAGACAATGGATTCCCTAGTATGCCTATCTTGCTAAGACACTCATACAATTGACAACACAGGAGGCGGCGACTTCGACTGTCCTCCTTTGGACACAAGAACATACCTTGGCATTTGAAGAATTAAAAAGAGCCTTATGTCAAGCGCCAGTTTTAGCGACTCCTAGTTACAGCAAACCTTTTATGCTTTTTGTCACTGAACAGGAAGGGACAGCATTATCTGTCCTTACACAAGATCAAGCTGGAAAACACAAGCCTTGTGCTTATTTTTTTAGTACACTAGATCCAGTGGCCCAGGCTCTGCCTGTGTGCCTGAAAACAGTTGTAGCGACAGCACTAGCTATTAGACAAAGTGGCCAGACTCCATAGTGTTAGGACACCCTCTGACAGTCCAGGTACCACATGCAGTGGAGGTTCTCTTTAACAGAATACAGACACAACACTTGACTGTAGCTAGACTGACAGGATATGAACTGACATTATTTCAGCCACACATAGAGATCAGACAATGTAACATTCTTAACCCTGCTACACTTTTGCCCGTAAGTACAGTAGACACCGCACCACATGACTGTGTGGAAGTAATAAATACAGTGACGAAACCAAGACAAGATCTGACAGATATGGCACTTCCAGATCCTGACCTGACACTTTATGTTGATGGTTCATGCATGAGAACAAGCACAGGAGAGTTAGTGGCCGCATATGCCGTGACCACTGATACTGAAGTCATAGAGACCCACAGAATAGACACACTGTCAGCATAAGCAGCAGAGCTCATCGCTCTGACACAAGCCTGCATAAGAGCCAAGAACTTGAAAGTAAACATTTATACAGATTCACAATACGCATTCAGCGTTGTTCATGACTTTGGAGTGTTATGGAGGGAGAGAGATTTCTTGACCTCCCATGGGACCAAGATTCAGCATGGTCCGCTTATTCAGGCCCTGTTAGAAGCAATACATTCACCTACAGCCATAGCTATCCTGAAGTGCAAAGCACATACCAAAGTCACAGACACCATTTTCCAGGGTAATGACCTGGCAGACCGAATTCTAGACTTACAATCCAGACACTAACAGACACGACAAAGACAGAGGTACCATTACTGACGAAAAACATGACAGTCAGGGATCCTTCACAAGATGTACTCGACATACAGACACATGCCACTTCAGATGAAATAAAGAAATGGACTGAACAAGGAGGGGTCCAGACTGACTAAGGTTGGATGACTAAAGGCAAAGCTACATGTTTCGTCCAGATTCCATGGTACAAGTAATCATAAACACAAACACATAGTCCAGCACACTTGGGAGAGAAGGCAATGCTAGACAGTTTACAGAATATCTGGTTTAACAAGCACCTGCGTGCAGCAGCGAAGCAGAAAGTACGTACCTGTATGATCTGTTGCCAGTTCAATCCAGGTAAAGGCATTTCGGTGGAACAAGGTGGATTCCATCCTCCTGACCATCCTTTTGAAGTCCTCCAGATGGATTATATCCAAATGGACAGATGTAAAGGTTATAAGTATGTTTTAGTAGTGTGTGCACTAACCAGATGGACAGAAGCGTACCCAGTCCCAGATTATACTGCAGCAGGCCTTATAGAAAGCCATAATCAGACCATTCCAGAACAGCCCATTCCAGAACAGGCCTATCTCCTATGCCAAGATAATATCTGATGTTGACAATAACATGCTGACAGATTACCTGGCTTCCGTGATGTCTGCACTACTCTCTCTTCATTCACAGGTTGCCGCCGCCTTCCCTGACAACACCCAAGTCCAGGAGCCTGCCATAGTCCCTGGAGATGTTATCTATGAGCGGAACTTTTGACCGATCAAGCCCCCTTGAGCCGCATTGGAGGACGCCGAAGCTTGTGCTACACACCACGAGGACTGCTATCCGGCTCGAGGGACGAAAAGGAAATTCTATGGACAATTTGGAACTTTGACTTTGCCCAAACCTTTGATAACACCCAAAGACTGCCTTGAAACCAGTGACTCAAAACCCCCTTTTCTAGAAAAACGCCACATCAGGAAAATAAATCCAAATTACGGTCTAGTAAGTCAGACAGTTTAATTGTTTAAGTCCTCCTCAGGTGAATCGGTTAGACAGGTTCCTGACATGTATGAGACCGTAGATCAGAATAGCAGTAGACAGAGAGATAAGAGAGAGACGTACTGCAAATCCCTTCGCAGTCAATTTATAATAACTCTGATTATTATGTTCCTTTGATTCCATGTTTTCTTTCCTCCTATTACCTCACATGTACACTTTTCTTTTAAAGACACTGTAGAGCACACCTTTAGTGATCTGCCACCCCATGAAGCACTGCGCAACAATTCTTTCATTCGTATGTTGCACCATTCTCATCAGACCAGCAATGCAACAAATTGCTGGGTATGTGGCCAACTCCCGCCTTATCAGAAAACGAAGGGAGTTCTGCCCTTCTTCCCTTTTCCGTTCTCCCACAATGGTTCGTGCGGAGCATGATTTGCTTTAATGACATCACTAGACAGAACATCTGTAGTTTCCCAGAGTGACTGGATACATGGAAACCTGAATAAAGTAATGAATGAAGTATGTTTCCCAGACAAAGACGGGCTCCCTCAAAGGAAGGGGACCGACCTAGAAAATGAAGAGTACAAGCAAGGAAATGCTTCCCTCAATTTTATAATACTGAATGTTCAGCCCAAGCAAAATACAGGTCCACCGTTTATTTCAGTCCTACCAGCAAAAGGTGATTTGTGTGTTAGAAAGAAAGGATCAGTACATACGGGACACAGTGAAATGTAATACTGTAGTAGAGTTTAATGACCAAGGAAAGTCCATTTTCAAAGCATCACGCCATACCTATTTCATTTGTGGTCAGACAGCCTATGTACATCTGCCCTCAGACTGGGGTGGAACATGTTATATAGCTTTCCTTCTGCCCCCTATCTTTCTAGCCCCATCCCATTATCATCGAGATTCATGACTAGTACATGTCAGACACAAGAGGGAGATAAATTCCCCAGTTATTGATCAGACTGAGACAGCTTGGGAGCAATATACAGATTTCAACAGAGGATTCTTTTTCTTCATAGGTCCCGTCCAAAACAGTAAACTCATACGCAGGTTAACAGGAACTCTGGAAGCAGTAGTAAATGAGACTGCATCTGCCCTGGCTAACTTGACCCAGGAGCAGTCTGCCATGAGACTGTCTCTGTCTACAATGTGGCCCAATGATTTGTGACTTGTGCGCCACAGCTTGTGTTCCCCATCCACGTAAACAAAGGATCAAGGATGAAAAAATGATACTGTATGATCAAATATACGGTCTCATGAATATAGATGTATCCTGAAGGGTAATGTAGGGGCCAAGAAGGGAATGAGGTAAATGAAATTTTATTTGGCCTATTGTGTCCCCTACGTCAACCCCTACTTTTAGTGTATATGCATGATATCTATGCATTTTTCCCTTAGTGGCCTGAATAACGAGGCCTCTGCATTTACGTCCAACGTTAACATGTCAGTTACCAGGCCCTCCATGAAAGAAATGATTATTCTGCTTTTAAGCCTATGTTGCCAATGTCTTTACATGGTGCATGTTAAAATATCGAGAAGCACCCGTTTTAGGGCTCCGCAGGGCCAGGATGCAAATCCAGGCCCAAAGCCTCCTGAAACTCTCTGAATATTGTTTTAGTCTTTTATCCATGAACTCTCGCATATTTCCTACCAGCCGCGAGATGCCCAGCAAATGCCTGCCAAAGACAGTGTTGTGCCTACAGTTATCTGTTCTGCTCGGCAAACACACATTCCTGCCTAACGAGAAGAATAACATATTCGGCCTGCAGGAGATAGGGCCTAGCCTTCCTGTCTCTATTCAAGTGATTTACTGAAGCTCGCATCTATAGAAAGCCCACAGTCCACATGCAATGCATGAAGAAATATAGACACGCATTAGCCTTAGTAAAGTATAGCCTCTGTTCGAGTAACCTTTAAGTTAGATAACAATTCCCCGAAACTCCAGATATCAGATATTACTAGACGAACAGGTCGTTCTGACATCCAAGATTTCCCTACTAGCACGAAAGTCAGCCCCCTCCTGTTTCCTCCAGTTGCACGTACTTTACACGTCATGACCAAGTTGCACACAAGTAGGGCAAAGTTCCAGCTGGCCATGCAACCCCCTCCATGTATCCACCCACTTATGACACCTCCATGACATCTCAAGTGTACACCTTCATGTACGCCCACATGCTCTTATCTCTTCCTCCTGCTCCGCCTGGAGTCCTCCTCCTTCTCTATGTACGAGATTAAATGTATAAATATTATTGTCTGTAAATAAAGTTCAGAAGACCCTTCCTGAACCTTAGTGGTGATGGAACAGATTCTCCGCTAACCCGGGTTATTGTAAATAAAGCCCCTTTGAATCAGGACACCACGGACTCTGCCTCTCATTTAATGCATGAGCTTTCCTTTAAGTATAGAAAATATGAAAGGGTAATATTTATTTACCACAACAGGCCAGCCCTAAATTAACCTGTGCTCCACCCTCTGGTAGCTTGGACAGACAAGGCAGGCGTAACTTAGAGGCAATGTGTAAAGTATGTGTGCAAAACTTCAAACTATATTAAAATAAATCATCAACCAAATAGTGTCCCACACCTGATTAGAAAATAGGGTCATTATTCATAAATTGAACAAGATCACAACAACAAAAATCTAATAATTAGAATAAAACATATGCAAGTTTGAAGATTTTAGTGGGAATAGCGCCAAAAAGCACAAAGTGGATATCTGGTCTGGACCGGGGCAAAGTCATAAGTTCAGGCCGACAGCGATGGAGCGAAGGCAGGCTACAAGGACCCAGGACCCAGGACCCAGTTAGGCCTGATGAACAGAGTAGCTTAAAACCTGGTTTGTGGAGTGTTGCGGGGGTCCACGTTAAAGATGTGTTGCACAGCTGGAGTGATCCATCAGTTCCGGGATGTGGCAAGGCAGCAATGCGAGGTCCTGCATCGTTGTTGAGGATCCCATCAACGAGGGCATGCGATGCAAGTCTGGCACCGAGAATGTATCGAGCAGTTATGGCGATGCTTCACTTCTGAGGAGCAGTGAGGCCGCTATGTGAAGTCTGTTGACGTTGTTGAGGTTGCCATCGACTAGAGATGTGAGGGCCAGCGCTGAGGAGGTGTCATGCATCACTGTTCCGATGATGCAGCCGGCTGCCATGCAATGCTGGTCTTTGCGAAGGAGCATGCGGTGGTGGCGGTACATCAGTTCTGCTTGGGGTTGTGCCGCACAGGTGATACGCTGGTTCTGTTGGATCCATAGAGGCTGGCAGAACACATAGGGCCCACTTGAAAAGATCAATGACTAGGGAAGCACCACTTGTCAGGGTAGACTTACGGATGGCTGAGTCCAGGTGCTGGGGTTGAGGTTGTTAGTGCCTTTTTGGCCCTGGGGCTCTAATCAGGAGACCAGCCAACTAACATTTGGAGTCATTCTGGGGTCCTGGGTTCAACAGATGCCATACAGTGTACATTCTAAGGGTTCACTTAATTGGTAGGACAATCTCCCTCACAGATCTTCTGGTACCTACTTGGGTAGATTAAGCAGTGAAAAGCTCCTGATGAAATCCATTGATCATCAGTAACAGATTGAACGTGAAACTTCTCAACCTTTGTTTTAATGAACAGGGAATCATAATTAATGCTGAGATCTATTGTGTGGTTCTAAATTTTGACAGAGGCATTGAAGCACCAGCCCAACGAGGACACATCTCAGTGAGGAAGCATGCCACCATTGGTAGGTGAGAGCTTGTGCTCCTAAAAGGAGCAACCTTTGATGACTAGGACGAATCCAGATCCATAATGTAGGCTCATGTCTTGTCTTTGTTAAGGCTTTTTGTTTGGATTTGTGAATAAAGGAACCTAGCCACTATGGGTGACTTAAAGAGAGAAGGTTGGTCTGGCAACCACATAAATGCCAAGATGACATAAAGGTAATCCTTGACTGTGCCCAGAGCAGAGCCCTGCTGGACCAAGTATAAAGCAAACAATAGACCTTGACATAGAGATGCAGAAAGGGGGTCAACGTGAGAAGCACTCCATTTGTCAAACTTGACTCAACAGCAGGCATATACCAAGTTGTTGGAGGGACCCCTGGCGGCCAGAATAACATTAGAGACTTCCGGAGGCAGGTTAAAAGCTGTCAGCTATCGCCGCTGAAGCTCCACGTATGAAGGTGGAGGGGATGCAGGTTCGGCTAAAGAACTCTTCCCTGTTGCTGCAACAGGAGATCCTCTCGAAGAGGCAGCTTGATTGGAGACCGACGGTCATGCTCAATGGTTCAGGATACCAGACTCTCCATGCCCAATCTGGAGCCACAAGGATAGTTTGGGCCCTGTCACTCCTGATCTTCTTGAGAACTCTGGGAAGGAGTGGTATTGGCGGAAAGTCTTACAGGCGGACGGAGCTCCACTCGAAACGAAAAGATTCTCCAAGCTAGAGAAACCTTTCAAACGCCAGTGCTCAAAATTGCTGACATTGCTCGTCCTCAGCATTGTTGAACAGATCTAACCAAGGCTCTCCCCACTGCTGAAAGAGACCTTGCACCACCTCTGGACAGAGACACCATTCTTGATCAGCTAAGCAACTGCATCTGAGTTTGTTCGCTCTGGCGTTCAGAGAACCCGCCATGTGTTGAACCACCAGGGAAATGCCCTGATGTTCCAGCCATCTCCAGAGATGCATGACCTCTTCATTAAAGGTCCACGATCCCACCCTGTTTCTTGGAATACTACATGGCGGTGGTGTTGTCTGTGAACCAGTCTTCCCTTGATAGAATGAAGAAAGGCTTTCAGTGCCAAGGAAATCGCCTAGCGCTCCAAACGGTTGACGTGGAGCCTGGACTCTGACAAAGAACAGAGTGCTCTGATCTCCATCTCAGCCAGATGGATACCCCAGCCCAAGAGTGACTAGTCTTCCACTACAGTCAGCTCCAGCTGGCGAACAGAGATAGTGGTTCGTTAGCCACCACTGCAGATATTTTACAGTCCCCCTCCGAGAGCTGGACCATGTTGGTGAGATTCCCTGATTCTGTGCCCACTGGGACTTCAGGTCCCACTACAGAGCCTATATATGAATCAGGCATGAGTAACAAGCAGTACGCAGGAGGCCATGAGGCTCAAACAGTCTTAGAGTCAGTCTCACTGAAATCCAGGATAGAGGGTGAAACATCAGAATCAAAGCCTGAATATCCAGGATTCAGGCCCAGCTACTACCCCTGCCCTCCAATATGACGGCGTATGTCCTCACAGCACACTTTAATTCCACAATGACAGAGGTGTTAGATCAAGTAGCTCCACTCAAACTAAAAACTTTGAGATCTACCAAATCTAAATCCTGGTTCAATGTTGATCTTAATAACGAAAGGCGACAACTCAGACAATCGGAAAGGACTTGGAGACTAAACCCTTCGACTATCTACCTAGCGCAACTTAGGTCAACCCGGCAGGCATATAAAAAAAAAAATCTTTAGAGACAAGGCCTTGTTCCTTTGCACTCAACTAGACCAGGCGAAGAATAGACCTAGAGAACTCTTCAAAATTGTAAAAATTCAAACTAACATCACACCTCCACAAGAAATAATAGCCACCAAGGATCGATGCGAAGAAATCGCCAGCTTCTTCACAGATAAAGTCACAAAAATTGAGCTATCCTTCATCCAAACCCCAAAGCCTCCCTCCCCTGCAAACTGCCCCATTTTTACCACTCCTGACCAAACAGATCAAAATCATACCACATACAACCAGGCCTGCTTCCAACTGAAGAATGGCACTAATTGGTCAAACTTCGAACTCATGTCAGAATTCGAAGCCTTCAATATAATTGGCAGCTTAAAGCCATCTTCCCATACTTTGGGCCCCCTCCCATCCACAATAGTAAAAAATCTCAACCACATCATTACCCCTTTCTGGACAAAAATCATTACTCATCTCTCGCATCAGGTTGTGTCCCAGACTCCCTACAACTAGGGCAAATCACCCCCATACTCAAGAAACCAGGTGCCGACCCAAACCAGCAAAACAGCCTCAGACCTATCTCCAAGCTACCGTTCCTAGCTAAAACATTAAGAGAAATGCGTTCTCCAACAACTCAATAAACATATTGATGACTTCAACCTACTGGACACCTTTCAATCGGGTTTCAGGAAAGGTTGTAGCACTGAAACAGCGATGCTCAATATCTCAGATGATATCCACAGAGCCTTAGATGAAGGGGAGGCCTGTCTCCTCATCCTTATTGACTTATCAGCGTCATTCGACACAATAAACCATCCAGCTTTACTTAAGACTCGGAAGAGGTGCACTGGCATTAATGGCACAGTACTAAAATGGTTCACTTCCTTCCTTCAGCACTATTCGCAACAAATTAAAATCAACTCCTGCCTCTCTGCACCGTCACGACTCAAACCTGTCCCGCAAGGATCGATTCTCTCACCATCCCTCTTCAATCTCTTCTTGCAATTATTTTGAAGCAAGCCGGGGTTCAATACCACCTCTATGCAGATGACACTCAAATACACCACAAAATCAAATCACCCAAGGATGTCCAATACCTCAATGCTACGCTAAACAAGATCCAAACCTGGTTCAACGCAAACCATTTCAAGCTGAACCCGGACAAAACGGAATTAATACTGTTCTCTCCAAAAAATAACCACCGACCTATCCAAGGCTGGCTCAAGAATCTTGATGCTCCTAACTGTTCCGTTGTCCTATCTGACTCAGTAAAATCACTAGGATTACCCTGGATAAGAACCTGTCAATGAAAGACTACATCAAGAACTCTGTAAAAGGTGCACTTTTCTCTCTAAAACACCTCAAGAAAATTAAACCTTTCATTCCCCAGGATGATTTTAAGGCAATTGTACAATCCCTGGTTCTTTCTAAACTAGACTAACGGAACGCCATTCTAACAGGTGCACCAAAAGCTCACCTTGCTACACTAAGGTCAGACCTTAATATGACGGCCCGACTCATAACTGGTGGAAAAAGATTTGATCACATCACACCTACCCTCAAATCATTCAACTGGCTCCCCATGGAAGGCAGATGTATTTACAAACTGGCCTGTTTTACACACAAGGCCCTCCACTCCCAATCCCCCAATTACCTGAACAACAAACTGGTTAAAGCAGGAAAATCAAGAACTCTGAGAAGCACCAACTCACTTCTTCTCATCCCCCCTAAATTGAAGAAAAAAGCGACCCAATGCCTATCCTTCTCTGGTAATGTTCCCAGGATATAGAACACACTCCCTACTGACCTTAGATGCAACCCCCCCTTCCCTGGCTTCAAAAAGGACCAGAAACTACTGCTCCTCAACCAATACTTCCTTGACCAAGTCAACCAACCCAGGCATCAATTGACTAATTGGTCTCCTCTCTCACTCTGTCTTTTTCTATGATGGGGGCATCTGACTGTTTCAACCTCCTGCGTTTTTCATTCCCTCAATGTATATTTAAGTGTGATGTCTTTGTGTATATATTCTATGATTCCTCATGTCCTACGATGTAATGCAACTTCTTCTTTTCCTTTGTGTATGTAAAGCGCACTGATACCCCCGGGTCTAGCTAGCGCTATATAAAACTTTATAAATAAATAAATAAAATAAAATAAATAAAATCCTGTCCTTGTTATGCAGGAGGAAAGGCCCAAAACTGCGCTGTGACCTGAATGGCTCTGATGAAAACGAGAATCTGAGCGGGAGGCAAGTATGACTTTGGCATGTTAATAGTGAACCCAGCGAATGCAGGGAGTTTGCTGTAGTCTGAAAATGGTAGACGCCTGCCCGGGGCGAGACCTCCTTCAACAGCCAATCGTTGAGGTAGGGAAAAATTGGAATCCCAGACCTCCACAGGTGAGCTGCAACTACTGCTATCTCTTTCATGATTACCCGAGGGGCGCCAGTAATTCCTAGAGGGAGCAGGGTAAAGTGAAAGGGTTCTTGGCCCACCACGAACCGCAGGTAACGTCTGTGGGCAGGCAGGACAGAGATGTCGAAATATGCGTCCTGCAAGTCTAACGCTACTATCCAGTCTCCTGGGTCCAGGGCAGAGAGGACTTGGGCAAATGTGAGTATTTTGAATGTTTCTTTTCCCATGAAGAGTTTCAGAAAGCGCAGATTTATGATAGGACAAAGTGCTCCATCCATCTTTGGCACTAGAAAGTAGCAGAATAACAACCACAACTTACTTCTGATGCATGCACCCTCTTTATGGCTCCCTTGGTCAAGACAGCCTGCACTTCCTGAAGGAGCAAGGAGAGAGAATTCTCTGTCAACCAATCATGTGTAAGTGGCATGGGTGGTGGGGTAATCACAAAGGGGAGAAAGAAGTCCCTTTGGACGATCAGGAGAACCTAGTAGTCTGATGTCACTGACTACCAGGGGTGCAGATGATGTCGTATTCTACCTCCCACTGGTTCTCAATAATGGTCGGATTGCAGATTAAAGGGGCTTGCAGGCATCAGCTGCTGGGGAGTAATGGACTGACTCCCAGCCTGTTCCATGCTGTCTGTGGGACCTGTGAACTCAGCCACAAAAGGGCTGAGAAGCATTTTGGTCATGGCTGCTGATAGGGCAGAGGTCGTCAAACTGTGGGGCGCGCCACCCTGGGGGTCTGTGGATGGTTTCCAAGGGGGGCGCGAATGCCTCTGAAATTACATGTAAATGAAGATGGCCTGGAACTGCTGCATTATTCATTTGTCGCATTTCCAGGCTGTCTCCATTTACACACAGCACTTAAAATGTGGATTAAAAAGATTGGGAACCGTGATTTGGAGTGCTGCGAAGGGAGGTCCCTGTGTCAAGAAGTTGGCTAAAAAGAAAAAAAATAGTCGGAGTATTTTGTTTTTTCGCTGTCAGATAACTGCATATAAAATGATAAGCAAACAGTTTGAAAAATAAAATCTAGTTAAACTTATCCTTGGTAAATTTTCTCTTTTATATTATGAAACTTCTGTTGACAAATACTCTCATTGCAGTTGTCTCTGAGTCTGAAACCTCAGCAACACATCAATGAACCTTAGTTGGCACATTGGGGAATAGTGACCTTTCTACAGATAGTGCTGTGAGGTGACAGAAACTAACATTAGGGCCAAGGGCACCGTTGCAGATAAAGGAAGACAACATGTGGGAGCTCTTTTTTTCTGAAAGGGCCTGTTTTAAAATCAGAGTGATGGTGCTGCATGGTGGCAAAGGGGTATAATGGTTCATTTGCTGTTTTATAAGTTTCATATATAGTGCGGTTTATGAGCTATAGAAAAAGTACTAGTGAAATGATCTCATAAGCCGTGCTCCCTGCGCTCAGCCTTTTCCCTCCCGCTCACCTAATCCCTGCTGTAAAGTTTTGGAGGGGGGCCTAACATTAAAACATTTTGCTTAGGGGGGCTCGGAGCAAAAAGGTTTGAAGACATCTGTGATAGGGTAAGGGCAGTTTGAGGTTGGTGAGGGGCCATAGGCAAGCTCAAGGACCTAGCCGTAGGTCTGCTTTCCTTAAAGCGCTCCTGCACTGAATCCGCCTTCTCTACAAAGAGGCGAGAGCAACTGAAGGGCATGCTAATGAGGGAAGACTGGACATCCCCTGAAAATAACAGTCACTCTCAGCCAGGCATGGTGCCACAAGGCCACTGAAGAGGAGTCAGTCATGTCAAGCCCATACCTTATTGCATCTCGTCCTTCAGCAATAGCCTGGGTGAGTATGGATCAGGCTTCTTTTGATACCGTAGGCATCACTTGCGCAACCAAGTCCCATATCGTATGGGAATAATGGGCTAAAAGGCATGCAGAATTCACTGACTGCAGTGGTTGGCTGGCAGAAGAGAACATTCTCTTGTCAAAGTTGTCCAGCCTTTTGGATTCCCTTTCCGGCGGAGTGGTAGGGAACATGCCAGGGTTAATCCTGGACATGGAGTCTGGGACCAGTAAGCCCTCTGGGGTGCGGTGATCGGTGAGGAAACTGTTATCCCCAGAGCTGGGGTGATGACGGCGGGTGATCGTCCTGTGCACAGGATCCCCAGTGCAGGGCTTGGACCAGGCCCCAAGTAAAACATCTATCAAGGCATCATTGAATGGGAGAAGAGGTTCAGAAGGGGAAACTTCTAACTGATGCCCCTCTGTCAAGAAGTTTGTCTTGACTGCCACCGTGGGTAACTGAAGGTCCAAAGCCTCAGCTGCCCTACGCACCACCATTGCAAAAGAGGCTCCCTCCTTTGTAGCCATGGTAGGAGGAGAGACCAGGCCAGTGTCGGGTGAGGTGTTTAACCCACTGGCATCCGCAAAACTCCCCATACCAGTAACCATAAGGGTTCGTAGACCCCTTTCATTTTTTCACCCTCACCAGGCCTATCAAGTGAATAAGGCACTGGCTCCACTTTGGAAGCATTGACCTGGTTGGCACCAGAGTCAGTAGACACCCCTCAGGCTTCACGTCGAATTTGGAGTGGTGCCGCCTAGAGTTTCAGAGGCACCTGGGGCGACGGCACCAGAGTAGGCATCAAGGAAGATCTTTATCTTGCCGCCAGCTCTGCTCTGCATCCAGCAAGAGATCCATGGGGCCCAACTTGTGCCTAGGGTGAACCCACTGGTGTGGATCCAGTAGGGGCACCTCCCATGCCAATGGGGCCCAAAGGCGGTCCAGAGGAGCTGGGATATCCAAATATGAGGTGCATGGCCTCATAAAACTCTTTCAGCTGGGTGGGGGTTGCTCCGGCTTCAGAAAATTGTGGAAGCATGGAGCAACCACGCTTCAGGTTCTGCCGAATGGCAGTGTCTAGACTGCAGACGCTGATGAGTTTTGTCAGAAGGCTATAATGGACACAGCGAAGATCTCTTTGACTTCTTAGCCTTCCTGTGTTTGTGGGACTTACCTAACGATTTTGAGTGCAACAATGGTATGGGCTCCGCAACGGTCCTGAGGCCTTCTGTGCAAACGGACCTCGAGTGTTGCAGAGTTGACTGACGTCGGGTGGCTAAGAGCTTGAGGGAACGCTCCCTCAGCTCTATGAGGTGCATGGCATGGCAGTCCTCTCAGGCCTTGGAGTTGTGGTCCTGCTCCAAACACCACAAACACACCAAGTGGAGGTGTGTTACTGACATCTCCCTGTAAAAGGCACCACTTAGTTCGAAAGCCGCTGGTTTCTTACATGACATACCTACACACCAGGAGTGATCTCAAAAAGATTTGACAAAAATTCTCAAAAAGCTTGCCAAAAAGTGACAGAACGGATCAGCGCTATCTGGCACAGAAAGGAAAGACTGGCGTCAGCGCACTGAGGTGGTGCCTATATAGGTACCACGCAAGTCACTTCCGAGGCAGATGACGCAACGCCGAGCCGATCTATGCCACCTACCAGCGAGCAGGATACTGCGCAAAAAGTTTCTGGATCCAGTCTGACACCTTGGGATAATTCTAAGGTCAGGAATCTGTAGCTAGAAATGTCTATCAGATATCCATATTTGGCACTTTGTTTTTGGCGCTATTTTCCCTGAAATCACTAATTGACAAATCTCTGGTTCTGCTGATTGGATGTCTGTCGTTTTGGTCTTGAGTTCTTTATTAAAATTTGCTCTATTTCTCTAACTTGGTGTGGAATTCTTTTTGTGTGGTTTTTATTACTTTATTACTGTTTGAAGTGTTGAACAAATACATTACACAATGCATCTAATTTAAGCCTGACTGCTCTGTGGCAAGCTACCAGGGGTTTGAGCATAGGTTAATTTAGGGTTGGATTGTGCCTCACCTTGACAAGGACTTTTGTTGCTGCTTTACCAGGACGCACAGCACAGTCAATCAACAACCCAATTTCTTACAAAGATTTGACTGTTTCTTGCTAGATCTGATGGGTCAAGACCGTTCTTCTTGATAAGTTGTCATATGTAGAATATCTTGAAATCTATGGGGGAACATGTCTGCGATTTAGAAATTGTTGAGAGAATATTGCTATGTAGGCAGTAAATAGCAGAATGCTTTTGAAGGTTTCTGGTGGGCAGGAGTCTAATGGCAAACCACAGGCCCACTTGACTTATCCAGATTGTGGAAATCTAAAACCAGACTTTGTGTGAATGACATGAATCTAAGTTGATTGTTTCTCAACATAGTCCAACTGCTTTGGCCTACGCAAGCTGAGAGCCTCATGTCTTGCAAGAACGGTGAAGTTCCAACATCTTAGCTCTGGCTACAAAATTGTCTGCAATAGAGTTACTGAAGGATTGCGATCCAGAGGTTTCTGTGGAAGTGTATTCTGGGTTCCCTAATTCTGTAACTACCTTTAGGGGCACTTGGAAGTGGAGATCCTGCAAGTGTTTTCTTTTTAGCATGATTCTTGAATTCTTCCTTTTATGCTGAAGTGTGGACAATCTGATTTGACAGCATCTTGAAGCATTATGTAGTGAGCTTTTATGATTTGAGGGGAATCCGCTTGCCAAATGCTTTGTAAAGCCATTTTAACAACTGCTAGACACCCACTATTTGATCGATTGGTGAAAGCACAGATGTTTAACCGCATCGCTGCTGCGGCGATTTTTGCGCTGTGCGGCTTTTTTCATTTTACCGCGTTACATGACGAGCTCAGCTCGTCATCAGCACACGCCACCCGTGGCTGATGACGAGCTGAGCTTGTCATCAGCAGCGAAGGGGTTAAGCTTGTTCCTGTTTGCATGTGCTGATGTCAGTGCAGTGGCTGCAGTAGCACTTGATGGAATTTTTAAAAGAAAGAGAAAAGGCTATGGTCACTCCAGCAGATGGGTCCAATCCAAGTGACAGTTACAATTTCAGGCGGGCTGAATAATATGTCAAGGCAATGGACTGCTGTTTATATAGCTCCAGGGACTAACTACCATAGACTGAGTGCTTCCATATCCAGTGAACTAGTCCTTGGCTGTTGCTTTTATGGTTAGTCAAACCAAATGTTCACCTTGTTGAGGATGTATGTTTGTATGGTTGGTGGAGATGTCCAAGATGGCTAGAAGGGGGGCATCTGTGAAAGTTCCATTGTTTGGTGCTAGCTAGTATAATAGAAGGAATGCACATGAGAGGGTGGGGGTAGGTATGCATTTTACTGGAAGAGATTTGAAATCCATCTTGCGTATGTCTTGAATTTTCATTTGTAGCTAGCTTACCCATCGCGCGTTGCTGTGATCTCAGAAGAAAGGAAATTTAAGGAAACTTGTTATGATAACATTTAATTTACATTGTGTCATTTTTATTGAAACTTATTCATTTTAATATGGAAAACATTTTAAAGTGTTGTTTTAATACTGTTCATTTATTCGAGTGCTTGTGGATACAAAGTATTTTTTGTTTTTCCGTCTGGTGCGTACACGAATAAATCAGAAGGTTTTCCGACCCGTGAGCTGGCCACATACAGTTGTCCATGTGAGAAGCACGGATTCTCCAAATCTAGTCCTTGTGCTTTGTTGATGGTCATTGCAAAAGCGAGTCACACCGGAAACTGTAAACGTTCAGTATTGGAAAGATTATGAGGGCCCTGGGGGGCTGGGAGGCCGATATTTAACATTTTTTTTTTTTTGCCAGAAACCTTCGCGGGAGTATACTCAACAACTTTTAACAAATATTTATTTATTTTTTTGCCAGAAACCATGGCGGGAGTGTACTCAACAACTTCCCAAAGTTTCATGCCAATCGGATGAATGGTGTAGTAATGCATAAAGGACAAACAGACATACTTTCGTTTTTATATATATAGCTAGATGATTCTTTCAATGTAATTGCTAATCCTTCTGCAGCTTTCCCCTGGTAGCTCTGTATAAAAAATCAATGTCCTGTTTGCGTTTCCGATTTGAGTCCTGGTTTAGCAAAAGCTCCAAGCCGTGTTTTGTTTATTAAGAGCATGTCCGGTTTTGAGTGCAATATCAGGTTGACGATGTTTTGTTTGTTCTTGTTCATTAAATGTAAGCTGATCAGCAGGCAGTTTGAAGTGGTGGATTCCTGAGATAGGGAGGGTGTAAGGTAAGTAGAGCTGCTAGTAGTGAAAGCCTTCGGCAGTGGGAAGGATGTGAACTATGATGAGGGAGGAGACAGGCGTGAGATAGGTGTGATAGAATGCACATTTTGTTGAGAATTCAGCAACTCCATAAATTGCAAGCTTTTTTCCAAAGTCTCATTATTCTCTACCCAGAAATTAAAATCACCCACATTAATCAATTTATTGTAGGTAATCGACACAGAGCAGATCAATTCATAAAAAATAATTGGAAAATCACCCATATAAAGTAGGGAATGATATATCACCAAAAGTGTGAAAACTTTTTCCTCACATTTCAAGATAAACAGCAATCGATCAGTGTGGAGCTGGAGGACAAGTACTCTGGCCACCCTGTGCGTTACCATGGCGTTGGAAGCGGGTTCCTCAATAGCCTGTTCAGGGTGTGAGAGAAGGCATGTTTCCGGGGAGACATCGAGACCACTAGCCTCTTATAAATCATCATAGCAATTATGATCCTTGTAGGGTTGAGCAAACTTGTCACCCAAGTCACATTCTTTGTCTCAGTCTGTCCCAAAAAGTGGATGCAGAGTGCGTGTTTGGAGGCAGTAAATTCAAGTTGGGGAAGTGGTGCCTTGGGCAGTATTGGGAGCAACTTCAGTTGAGGGTGGACCAACATCAATTCGGCATCCAAGAGAACTATTGGGACCTCCTCCTCCAACGTCAATTCAGTCAGCAACTGCGACAAACTGGATGGGTCCAGCACAGTTTGTGGGGTCAGAAAGTACGCAAAGGCAAGATGGGCTTAGAGGGTCCAACTGGCTCGAAGCGTAAACCTACTGGTGGAATTCCTGATGGAGGGCCTCTCAGCTCCTTAGGGTCTAAAGGCACACTAGAGGGAGTCATTAAGGGATCTGAAGAGCTGAAGCATAGTTGGTGGAACTCTTCAATCAGATGTGGCATTGCTGTTGGCCCCAGAAAGTTGGGTTGTGCAGGAACTCGCTGCAGGATTGACTCTAAAGTCAGATGACTTTGGGAGGTAGATCAAGAGTTGTGACACTGCCCCCGCACCTCTTCAAGCAAATGTGAGTGGTGTGAGGCAGTGGAATCCTACTTCAATTTCTCATGCTTCTCATTGGACTTTCCTGATGATTTGGACTGTGACATAGACAGGCCTCTAGAGCGTCTTCGTCGACTTTGGGAACAGGACTGGGATCCAATGTTTGATGCAGGGCATGACTTGCAGTAGTCCTGAAGAGAAATCTTTCTATATTTGCCAATGTAAAACTTTGCCTTCTGGTCCCTGATGACATTTGAGTTCATTATCGCGAAGTCGATTAATGGCTTGGAGTCGTGGCCTGACCCTAGACAACACAAGCATACCTAGTGGGGATCTGTCACAGACATTTATTTGTGACAGTCCCTACAGAGCTTAAAATCTATTGTTTTTGGGGGTGTCATCCCTTGCACACTTACAAAAAAATTCAAGGTAAATCAATCAATCACCGGCATTTATAGAGGGCACCGCTACTCCAACGCTACGGGACTGTAGATGCTGCTGGAAGTCGGGCGGCTTAATATGCTGAATTAAAAAGCCACGTTTTCAAATTACGTTTAAAATATCCTGCATCTTTGATCACCCGAAGATGTCTGGGCAGAGAGTTCCAGTCCCTCATTCCTCACACAGCAAAGGAGGAATCACCCCATCTTTTCTTCTTAGTTTTTGGCATAACAGTCAATGGACAAACTGCGGAGCGAAAAGCTCTAGAAGGCCAATGTTGTTGGAGCCTCTTATATAGATATTTAGATCATAGTAAGCTGTATGCTAACATTAGTCCTTTAAACTGCACTCTCGCCTTGATGGGAAGGCAGTGCAATTCCTTAAGATGTCTTTAAATAGAAGTATACTTAGGACTCCTTAGAAGTAGCTGTGCTGCCGCATTCTGTACCAACTGGAGTCTCTTTAGGAGGTACTTCCGGAGACCCCAGTTGAGAGGACTGGCATAATCCAGCCATGATGTTATGAAGGCAGGGATCAACAACTTCTAGAAGACAATAGGTAGGCCAAACAAAAACATCCTCAACATCCGCAGAAGGCCAAAGCATGTTCCGGCGATGCTCTCCACTTGCGGGTTAAAGGAGAGGTTGCTGTCAAATTTCACACCTAAATTCCCAACCACTGTCGAAGGTGATTGTGGGGAACTAGAGGAACTGGGCCAAATCTCACCTCCCCAAAGTGGTGGTGGGGAGCCAAAAACCAGAACCTCCGTCTTGCATTGGAGGTCTCTCGAAGACATCCACTGGAACACTGCAGACAGGCAAGATTTAAATTGGTCCTGGGCACATGAGATATCCCCATCACACATCCGGATTACCTGTGTATCATTGGCTTTATCTGAATGCCATATCATTACACCAAGATGCCAAAGGCGAGAGATATACATTGAACAAAGTCGGACTGACAGCAGACCCTTGAGGAACACTAAATTCCAGAACTTTGAGTTCAGACACAAATGGTGGCATCCATACCGAATGTGATCTGCCCTTCAAAAGGATTTGAGCCTTGACAATGTAGCCCCACCTACCCCTGTTGCCTGCAAATGCTATAACAGGATAGGATGGGACACTGTGTCAAAGGCTGCAGAGAGGTTTAACAGCAGTAGAGCCACCCTTTTCCCACTATCCACGGCCATAAGCCCTCCATGGCTCTGTGAGACACAAAGGGAGCACTGGATCCATGTCTATTTCAATGGAAAGAAAGGATTTGTTGCCAGTCTGCATGGGTAGTGCAACTATAGGATCCGCATGTCATTTCCGGAGTGGAAAAGTATCACTGCAGAGCCGCACGGAGCTACCTGATGGCACCCTAAGGTATTGACAAAAAGTTTCTGGTAGCAGTGTGCCAACTGGGGAATATTCAAAAGGCAAGGAATCTGAGGCTAGAAATCTGTATCAGAATGCAGGGATTACCTGAATGAGTGAACGTGAGTGACGAGAGTCTAATGTACGGATGAGTACCATCATGTGTGTGTCATTTGTGTGAGGCTGCGTACAAGGATACCTGTGCCTTTGTAAGACTATATACCTGTTGCTTGATGCGTGGGCATCTGAAGATGCATTGTGGTATGCACATGTAGGTGCCATCTATGCCTGAGTATACAGCACAGGCTGAAGTGGGCAGGATCTTTAGGGCAAGAAATGCCAATAACTTTTAATTTAACTAAAAGAGTTCCTCTCAGTTTTTGTTAAAAGACAGCTGTCCCGTGATGCTTATTTGAAACTGTTGAGATGCCTCCGCTGAAATGGAAAGGAGGGTGTCTTCTATGATGTGACTAAGAGGCGGAGATCTAAATAAGAAACAAGCCTTCTTGCCAGGGTGCCTGGTCAAGCAGAAACCACAATCCTTGTCAGAGGGTGGCACATGCCAACCCTATATCAACCTGTGCTCAACCCTCTGTTAGCGTTCCACAGAGCTATAATGCTGAACTTAGAGGGAATGTGTAAAGTATTTGTACAACACTTCAAACAGTAGTACTATGACAACACCATACAAAAAGAGTCCCACACCAGATTAGAAAAATAGATTAATTCTTAATAAATAAAACAAGACCAAGAAGACCAGATTTGTGATTTATCTTTTATTATTTGCTGCAACCATGCATGAGCCTGTAGTAAAATTAGCAAAAGATAGGGGCTGTCATGCAAATGTTCATGCTATCAGTCGTGCAATCTGCTGGCAAGTAGTCATGGATTTGGATAGGCACGTGTGCCTACCTAGCATATGATATCAAATTTAAAAAATATCGTTGCTCTGTTGAGCAGAGGATTTGGGCAGTTCTAATAACTCATAGTTAGTTATATTACATCGGAGATCTGTTGGAGTTAGACATTCCACAGAGATCCGGTTAATGCAAAAATGTTAATTACTTTTCAGCACTAGGTGGCTGTTAGATTTCAGGTTCTCTAGTTAGCATAGGTAGGTCCCTGTGACAAATAGGGACCCTTTCGTCTAGTCAGGGTAAGGGGGAACACTCCTAAAATAACCCCTGCTCACCCCCTTGGTAGTTTGGCACTAGCAGACAGGCTTATCTCAGAGGCAGTGTGTAAAGCATTTGTGAACACAAACAGTAATCCAATGACAACACTACAGATGGACACCACACCAGTTGTATAAATAAGTTTTCTTTATATAGATTTAACACAAGACGACAAGAAAGTGTTGCAGGGATGGTGATGCAGTAGTTCCTTACACGCAAAGATAGTGATGCGTTGAAGATCGGGTGCAAAGAAACAAAGATGGCGTCTACTTCTTGATGCGACACACTCCTCCGATGTTGCGAGATGTCTCGACTTGATGCGACAGCTGCAGCGGTGACACTCTTGTTCAGTGATGAGACGACAGTGGCTTTGGCGGTGACACTCTTTTCCGATGATGCGAGGCATTTCGGCTTGATGCGACAGATGCAGCAGCGACACCCTAGTTCAGTGATGGGACAACAGCGGCTGCGACACACTTCTCCATGGATGCGAGGTGCTACTGCGATGTGATGCAACAGCTACAGCGGTGACACCCTTGTTCAGTGATGCGATGGCAGAGGCGACGACATGCTTCTTCGATGTTGCGAGACTTTTCTTGTGATGCGGTGCAATGCGACAGCTACAGCGACGACACCCTTGTTCAGTGATGCACGGCAGAGGCTGGGACGGCAACACGCTTCTTCTTCGTGAGTAGCACTTCCAGCTCTTTGCGACATGCAGTCTCTCAGAAGGCCCAAAGCAGCTGCAGGCACTTACAAAGAACTCTTGGGGAGCTGGTGGTTGAAGTCTGTTGTCCCTTAGACTTCAGCAGGAGGCAAGCTCTTCTCTCTAGCCCTTGGAGATCCTTCACAAGTTGAATAAAGCACACACAAAGTTCCTTTCTCCTTTCTTTGGCAGTCAGGCAACCACTGCAGGTGAATCTTCCAAGCAGCAGTTCAGCTTAGGGATAGTCTCTCCTCAGTTTCTTCCGGTTCCTCTCCTCAGCAAAGGTTTCTTCTTGTTTCCCCAAGTGATCTAAACTTCTGGGGTCTGGGTCCCCCTATTTATACACAGTTTCTCTTTGTTCTCTGAAGGCAGAGACGCACTTGCCTAGTCCAAACCAGTTCTGGTCAGTCCTGGAACACTCTGTTTACATGATTCCTTCTTTCCTTTTAAAGTGCAGGGCAGAGACATCATACGCACCACAGGAGGTGGAGCCAGCATTGTGGAAGGAAGGCACAGCCCTATTCAGGTCCCAGGCGCAACTCCTCCCTCCCATCTAGATGCAGATCTCTCTATTCAACACTGGGCTGACTCGCCCTGTCTCCTGGAATCTCCCATCCCCTGTCACTCAAACTCCAGACAAGGAATACACAACCTAGCAGAGGCAAGCTTGGATAGTTAGACAAGAAAATGCCTACTTTCTAAAAGTGGTATTTTCAAACACAGAATGTTAAAACCAACTTCACTAAAAGATGTATTTTATCAATCTGAGTTCAGGCATACTAAACTCAAATTTCTACATAGTTCCCTGAGTCAGTTAGAATTATAAGATGTAATAATCAAACTGCCCATTCTGGCCTATGGGGAAAAGGTAGACTTGCAATAGTGAAAAACGAAAATGGCTGTAATTTACTATTAGGACATGCCACACACATCAGGGCTTGTCCTACCTTATACTTACAATGCACCCTGCCCTTGGGCCTACAATAGGGGTGGCTGATATGAAGAAATGGGAAGGTTTAGGGACTGGCAAGTGGGTGCACTTGCCCAGTCAGCATGGCAGTACCAGACTGCACACAGACTCTGCAATGGCAGACCTGAGACACACTTTTACAGGTTGCTCCTGTGGGCGGCACAACCAGTGCTGCAAGCCCACCAGCAGCACTTGGTTTACAAGCCCTGGGCACTCCTGGTGCACTGTACAAGGGACTGACAGGTAAACCAAACCAGCCAATCATGGAATCACTAATCCATACATCAATTTACAATAGGGAGCACTCGCACTTTGGCACTGGACAGCAGTGGCACAGTGCCCAAAGCATCTAACACCGGGAAAAACACATGAGGCAACAGCAAAAAATGGAAGGGTGACCCACGCCAAGGTGCCAGGTCTAACAGTCACATTACCAAAGAGGGAATAATAAGAGTGGTAAAATAATATACATCTTGCCTAATAGCTACATTCAAAAAGACAGTCTCTAGTGGTCCGGTTTATGTCAACCTGGACAGTTTGGAGTAGTTTTTCATCACAGTCAATGCTGCATGTGGATGCATCTGACTTTAATAAAGCAGCAGTGTAAGAAATTAGATTGTTGGTTGACAGGGGTGTGAGCCCTGGTAAAGTAGCAACCACAGTCCCTCTCAGGGTAAGGCACAGTGAGGTAAATGAAATTTTATTTGGCCTATTGTGTCCCCTACGTCAACCCCTACTTTTAGTGTATATGCATGATATCTATGCATTTTTCCCTTAGTGGCCTGAATAACGAGGCCTCTGCATTTACGTCCAACGTTAACATGTCAGTTACCAGGCCCTCCATGAAAGAAATGATTATTCTGCTTTTAAGCCTATGTTGCCAATGTCTTTACATGGTGCATGTTAAAATATCGAGAAGCACCCGTTTTAGGGCTCCGCAGGGCCAGGATGCAAATCCAGGCCCAAAGCCTCCTGAAACTCTCTGAATATTGTTTTTAGTCTTTTATCCATGAACTCTCGCATATTTCCTACCAGCCGCGAGATGCCCAGCAAATGCCTGCCAAAGACAGTGTTGTGCCTACAGTTATCTGTTCTGCTCGGCAAACACACATTCCTGCCTAACGAGAAGAATAACATATTCGGCCTGCAGGAGATAGGGCCTAGCCTTCCTGTCTCTATTCAAGTGATTTACTGAAGCTCGCATCTATAGAAAGCCCACAGTCCACATGCAATGCATGAAGAAATATAGACACGCATTAGCCTTAGTAAAGTATAGCCTCTGTTCGAGTAACCTTTAAGTTAGATAACAATTCCCCGAAACTCCAGATATCAGATATTACTAGACGAACAGGTCGTTCTGACATCCAAGATTTCCCTACTAGCACGAAAGTCAGCCCCCTCCTGTTTCCTCCAGTTGCACGTACTTTACACGTCATGACCAAGTTGCACACAAGTAGGGCAAAGTTCCAGCTGGCCATGCAACCCCCTCCATGTATCCACCCACTTATGACACCTCCATGACATCTCAAGTGTACACCTTCATGTACGCCCACATGCTCTTATCTCTTCCTCCTGCTCCGCCTGGAGTCCTCCTCCTTCTCTATGTACGAGATTAAATGTATAAATATTATTGTCTGTAAATAAAGTTCAGAAGACCCTTCCTGAACCTTAGTGGTGATGGAACAGATTCTCCGCTAACCCGGGTTATTGTAAATAAAGCCCCTTTGAATCAGGACACCACGGACTCTGCCTCTCATTTAATGCATGAGCTTTCCTTTAAGTATAGAAAATATGAAAGGGTAATATTTATTTACCACAGTAATTTGGCGCCCGAACAGGACTGGTCCCTTTCCCCACTCGCCGGAGATGTATGTCCAGCTTTTGCCCCCCTTCTACAGCCGTGACGGACTTCAGAGTGCACGCCGCGGGACTTCCCGCTTACTCCCTCAGGCCCACGAGGAGGACGGACTGCGACCAGGCATCCACACGAGGCGGTGAGGAATGCGGATCATCCCAACCAGAGCCCAAGCCGTGAGAGAGCAAGGTCCGAGGTATCCCGAAGCCCACCTGTTCCAAGGCGCAAGCGTAGCAGTATCAAGTTTCCGAGGCCTTCAAGTTCAAGTTCAAGTTCTGCTTCCCGGTGAGTACCGTTGCTGGGGACGCATCTAGACGGGTGCATTAATTTGTGTCCGGTCAAGACAGGTCTGGGTACACAGATCTGGTCCGTACGTGTTCACTTAGGTGAGCGCGGTATGACGTGTCTCTTTATGGGACCGGTCTGTACTGTTTTAGCAGTACATCTAGTATTTCAGTGATCCAGTATTTCAGTATTATTTTCTCGAGATTTCAAGTATTGTGTTTTATGTACTAGATACTGTCTAGTATCTGTTCGAAATGTTTTAATGTGTTTAATGTCGTGGTATGAATGACTGTTTGCATTTCATTACTGTGTTTATTGTGTTCAAGTAAAAGTAATCATGCCACTGTTTTTAAAGTTACGTCAGATAGAGACCAGGAAAGGAATATTAGAAGAGTCAGTTAACATCCCACCTAGAGACACACCTGGTCATTATATGTACAACACGCATGGGCTAGATGCCATATTGTTTTTAGACTTTAGATTACACGATTTAGAGAAGAAGTACAGATGGCCCATCTCGGGAACATGGGATTCTGAATGCATTATGAGAGTAGAGGAAGCTCTATGGAAAAAGAAATCAAGACCCTCACAGAAAGATGCCATTGAGTTATGGCGCAAAGAGTCACATAGGAGAACAGAGAAAGAAATTCATCAAGCAGAGAGAACTAGACAAGGTCAAGGCAGAACAGGCTGATAGAGAAAGAAATGCCGTTGTTACTGGTCCTCTCAGAAGAACTAGCTAAAGTGACCCCCTCAGAAACACCCCGTAGGTCGCGAATGCCACCTGTACCTTTAGAGTATGTAGAAAGAAGCCGGCAGCATCAGAGACTTTTATTTCCGCCTATCTAGAAGAGCCCGCACCGGACTACGTGAACGCAGACTTCCCTCCGCCCCCACCAGCAGACCAGCTCCAACAGCTTCAGCAGATGTAGCAATTCCCCACTGTATATACGATCCAGAACCAGGAAAGGGTTCAATGCTCGTGATTTCACTAAGACTAAGAAGATTTGTGTAGTTTCTTGTACATAGCTCCTTGTAAATATGGCTTGTGAGGAGCATATTCTCATTTAGACTTGTTGTGTTCCTTGTGCATTTCACCTTGTAAATATGCCTGTTGAATAGCGTATCATTTTTGGACTTGTTGACTTTCTTGTAAATATGGCTTGTGAATAGCGCCATGTGGATATGGCTTGTACAGAGCATGATATTGTTGCATTAGTCAGGAGAGAGCTGGATCTCTTTCAACTGCTTGGAGAAAATGTTTTGAAGATGTGCGTACGTGTTATGTGAAAACGTGGAGTGATATGTTCTTGACTTTCCCATGTATCTGCAGTCATTGGGGAATGATTGGGTTTGAGCCGCCTAAGGGTTAATTTCTTGGATTAAGAAGGCGGTATTTATTTTTACATGCTGTTTAACATGCATGGTTATGTGAGCTGACACTAAAAGTCAGTGATTGTTTAAATGTATGATGGTTTGATTTCACTTTTTCATTGGTTCTGCCTATGTGCTTTGACAGCATGGTAACATCTTGCATGGAGAACAGAAAGCAGTGTTTATTTAACTTTCTATTTGAAATGCGTCCACAAATGTGTGTGGGTTTGCCTTGGAACACATGATTTAATGTGTTTTTCCGGAGGTCGGAATGTTATAAATCAACCAGTCGGATTGTGATAAGGGTTTCCAGCTGTGGATGGCACACAAGCCAGTGTTTTAGAATTAGTGTGTTCGGTTGTAGAGAAGAATTTATAAAACAGACCCATCATGGAATGTGCTTTTAATTAGTGAAATGCAACCGTGTGCTTTTACAGAAAATAATATTATAGAAGATATATATGGATATTTTCCTACTGCAAGCTGAATTTTTTTCAAAATATAAATGTTTAAACATGCTGTCTGATATATGTTCACCAGCTTTTGTAAATAGGATTTTTTATGTCCGATCCAGAGGTCAGTTAAGACTGTAATACTCACACAGGAGGTTTCAGATTAGAGAAATATTGAACCCAACAGTCCATGATAATTCGTTTTTTTCAGAATCAAATTGCCCCCTTTTTATGTGTTAATCTGCATACTAAATAAATGCCCATGTTTCAAATGTCTTGCCTTCTAGCTGCATTAGTTAGACAAAAGTGTTTTTTTAGAAAGTGGAACTTTTAAGTAACAGTACATTGTAACAGAATTATTTTAAAATGCCAGCATGTGTCTGAATTACAAAGCAAAAAATATGTCCTTATTAATTACTGATTTAGGATGTTTTACATCACGTTTTAAATTTCCTTCAGTTAGTTTGAGAATAGTGGTCTGGCCTGGGAACAGATTTTGTTTTGAGTTACAAAGAATGTGTTTTCCGACCTTGAGTAGCCTAGTTCTCCCTCTTGAAGCGCCGAGCAGTGCCTGTCTTGTTATCATTTGGCCAACATCCAATTTCGTTCCGCGCAAGAAATGTTTATGTAAGGGGGGGGTCAAGTTGCTCTTCCTCACAGTCAGTACTAAAAGCTTCATTGACTTCAGATAAGAGCATGCTTGCAAATGAATAGTTTTTCCCTCAGTAGTGTAAACAGGATAATTGGCAGGAAGCTTTGCTCCTGCAATGAGATCAGCATTTGGCAGTCATTCAATTTTAGATCGCAATAAAGCTCGGCTTCTACTTGATTATGCTTGGATCAGATTCAAGCTCTGAGCGCGAACATCTTTCTGGAGGTGGGGGCTGCTTCTCAGAGTAGTGAGGCAGTATATGCAGTCAGACTACCAATCTTTCTCATGAAACAGCCTAGAGAGGGTAGAGTAAGTGTCAAAGCCAGTTTCCCTTGGAGTTGGTCCACTGTCACGTGCCACAGACTTGGTACTTACCAAATCATGTCCAGAAAACTTGCTAGGTATAAAGCACCTATGGGCACAAGGTCCAACTGACGTAGGTCACATGAACATAACACCACACCGTGTCACTTTCAAAGCAGGAGTAGTACTCCCACGTATACGACAATACAAGATACCACCTGATGCCATAGTGGCCTTATTAAAGATTGTTGACGAACTCATTGCACATGGGGGGTGGTGGAGACTGACTCAAATATGTGTAACTCACCTGTCCTTCCTATCCTTAAACGATCAGACCCTAATGCACCACCAGTTTACAGACTAGTGGTTGAACAAATGTGTAGTACCACAATACCCAGTGGTCCCAGACATTTCTTCATTACTGACTGCTATTGATTCTGAAGCATCATTCTTTACAGTAACTGACCTGAAAAATGCCTTTTTCAGTGTTCCAATTCATCCAGGTAGCCAGTATCTCTTCTGATTCAGTTTAAGTGGACGTAGCTTTAAATTTTTTTAAAGGTTTTACAGAGTGTCCCTTTCAAAGTGCACAGCAAGTGGTGTGTACCTTGTACACTTGCTGTCCAAGAGGGGTAGACAGCTTACACCAGACTGCATTCAGCTAATTGCACACCTTCCACAGCCCAAGACACAGAAGGAGGTACAAGCTTTTATTGGCCTCACTTCTTACTGCAGACAATGGATTCCCTAGTATGCCTATCTTGCTAAGACACTCATACAATTGACAACACAGGAGGCGGCGACTTCGACTGTCCTCCTTTGGACACAAGAACATACCTTGGCATTTGAAGAATTAAAAAGAGCCTTATGTCAAGCGCCAGTTTTAGCGACTCCTAGTTACAGCAAACCTTTTATGCTTTTTGTCACTGAACAGGAAGGGACAGCATTATCTGTCCTTACACAAGATCAAGCTGGAAAACACAAGCCTTGTGCTTATTTTTTTAGTACACTAGATCCAGTGGCCCAGGCTCTGCCTGTGTGCCTGAAAACAGTTGTAGCGACAGCACTAGCTATTAGACAAAGTGGCCAGACTCCATAGTGTTAGGACACCCTCTGACAGTCCAGGTACCACATGCAGTGGAGGTTCTCTTTAACAGAATACAGACACAACACTTGACTGTAGCTAGACTGACAGGATATGAACTGACATTATTTCAGCCACACATAGAGATCAGACAATGTAACATTCTTAACCCTGCTACACTTTTGCCCGTAAGTACAGTAGACACCGCACCACATGACTGTGTGGAAGTAATAAATACAGTGACGAAACCAAGACAAGATCTGACAGATATGGCACTTCCAGATCCTGACCTGACACTTTATGTTGATGGTTCATGCATGAGAACAAGCACAGGAGAGTTAGTGGCCGCATATGCCGTGACCACTGATACTGAAGTCATAGAGACCCACAGAATAGACACACTGTCAGCATAAGCAGCAGAGCTCATCGCTCTGACACAAGCCTGCATAAGAGCCAAGAACTTGAAAGTAAACATTTATACAGATTCACAATACGCATTCAGCGTTGTTCATGACTTTGGAGTGTTATGGAGGGAGAGAGATTTCTTGACCTCCCATGGGACCAAGATTCAGCATGGTCCGCTTATTCAGGCCCTGTTAGAAGCAATACATTCACCTACAGCCATAGCTATCCTGAAGTGCAAAGCACATACCAAAGTCACAGACACCATTTTCCAGGGTAATGACCTGGCAGACCGAATTCTAGACTTACAATCCAGACACTAACAGACACGACAAAGACAGAGGTACCATTACTGACGAAAAACATGACAGTCAGGGATCCTTCACAAGATGTACTCGACATACAGACACATGCCACTTCAGATGAAATAAAGAAATGGACTGAACAAGGAGGGGTCCAGACTGACTAAGGTTGGATGACTAAAGGCAAAGCTACATGTTTCGTCCAGATTCCATGGTACAAGTAATCATAAACACAAACACATAGTCCAGCACACTTGGGAGAGAAGGCAATGCTAGACAGTTTACAGAATATCTGGTTTAACAAGCACCTGCGTGCAGCAGCGAAGCAGAAAGTACGTACCTGTATGATCTGTTGCCAGTTCAATCCAGGTAAAGGCATTTCGGTGGAACAAGGTGGATTCCATCCTCCTGACCATCCTTTTGAAGTCCTCCAGATGGATTATATCCAAATGGACAGATGTAAAGGTTATAAGTATGTTTTAGTAGTGTGTGCACTAACCAGATGGACAGAAGCGTACCCAGTCCCAGATTATACTGCAGCAGGCCTTATAGAAAGCCATAATCAGACCATTCCAGAACAGCCCATTCCAGAACAGGCCTATCTCCTATGCCAAGATAATATCTGATGTTGACAATAACATGCTGACAGATTACCTGGCTTCCGTGATGTCTGCACTACTCTCTCTTCATTCACAGGTTGCCGCCGCCTTCCCTGACAACACCCAAGTCCAGGAGCCTGCCATAGTCCCTGGAGATGTTATCTATGAGCGGAACTTTTGACCGATCAAGCCCCCTTGAGCCGCATTGGAGGACGCCGAAGCTTGTGCTACACACCACGAGGACTGCTATCCGGCTCGAGGGACGAAAAGGAAATTCTATGGACAATTTGGAACTTTGACTTTGCCCAAACCTTTGATAACACCCAAAGACTGCCTTGAAACCAGTGACTCAAAACCCCCTTTTCTAGAAAAACGCCACATCAGGAAAATAAATCCAAATTACGGTCTAGTAAGTCAGACAGTTTAATTGTTTAAGTCCTCCTCAGGTGAATCGGTTAGACAGGTTCCTGACATGTATGAGACCGTAGATCAGAATAGCAGTAGACAGAGAGATAAGAGAGAGACGTACTGCAAATCCCTTCGCAGCCAATTTATAATAACTCTGATTATTATGTTCCTTTGATTCCATGTTTTCTTTCCTCCTATTACCTCACATGTACACTTTTCTTTTAAAGACACTGTAGAGCACACCTTTAGTGATCTGCCACCCCATGAAGCACTGCGCAACAATTCTTTCATTCGTATGTTGCACCATTCTCATCAGACCAGCAATGCAACAAATTGCTGGGTATGTGGCCAACTCCCGCCTTATCAGAAAACGAAGGGAGTTCTGCCCTTCTTCCCTTTTCCGTTCTCCCACAATGGTTCGTGCGGAGCATGATTTGCTTTAATGACATCACTAGACAGAACATCTGTAGTTTCCCAGAGTGACTGGATACATGGAAACCTGAATAAAGTAATGAATGAAGTATGTTTCCCAGACAAAGACGGGCTCCCTCAAAGGAAGGGGACCGACCTAGAAAATGAAGAGTACAAGCAAGGAAATGCTTCCCTCAATTTTATAATACTGAATGTTCAGCCCAAGCAAAATACAGGTCCACCGTTTATTTCAGTCCTACCAGCAAAAGGTGATTTGTGTGTTAGAAAGAAAGGATCAGTACATACGGGACACAGTGAAATGTAATACTGTAGTAGAGTTTAATGACCAAGGAAAGTCCATTTTCAAAGCATCACGCCATACCTATTTCATTTGTGGTCAGACAGCCTATGTACATCTGCCCTCAGACTGGGGTGGAACATGTTATATAGCTTTCCTTCTGCCCCCTATCTTTCTAGCCCCATCCCATTATCATCGAGATTCATGACTAGTACATGTCAGACACAAGAGGGAGATAAATTCCCCAGTTATTGATCAGACTGAGACAGCTTGGGAGCAATATACAGATTTCAACAGAGGATTCTTTTTCTTCATAGGTCCCGTCCAAAACAGTAAACTCATACGCAGGTTAACAGGAACTCTGGAAGCAGTAGTAAATGAGACTGCATCTGCCCTGGCTAACTTGACCCAGGAGCAGTCTGCCATGAGACTGTCTCTGTCTACAATGTGGCCCAATGATTTGTGACTTGTGCGCCACAGCTTGTGTTCCCCATCCACGTAAACAAAGGATCAAGGATGAAAAAATGATACTGTATGATCAAATATACGGTCTCATGAATATAGATGTATCCTGAAGGGTAATGTAGGGGCCAAGAAGGGAATGAGGTAAATGAAATTTTATTTGGCCTATTGTGTCCCCTACGTCAACCCCTACTTTTAGTGTATATGCATGATATCTATGCATTTTTCCCTTAGTGGCCTGAATAACGAGGCCTCTGCATTTACGTCCAACGTTAACATGTCAGTTACCAGGCCCTCCATGAAAGAAATGATTATTCTGCTTTTAAGCCTATGTTGCCAATGTCTTTACATGGTGCATGTTAAAATATCGAGAAGCACCCGTTTTAGGGCTCCGCAGGGCCAGGATGCAAATCCAGGCCCAAAGCCTCCTGAAACTCTCTGAATATTGTTTTAGTCTTTTATCCATGAACTCTCGCATATTTCCTACCAGCCGCGAGATGCCCAGCAAATGCCTGCCAAAGACAGTGTTGTGCCTACAGTTATCTGTTCTGCTCGGCAAACACACATTCCTGCCTAACGAGAAGAATAACATATTCGACCTGCAGGAGATAGGGCCTAGCCTTCCTGTCTCTATTCAAGTGATTTACTGAAGCTCGCATCTATAGAAAGCCCACAGTCCACATGCAATGCATGAAGAAATATAGACACGCATTAGCCTTAGTAAAGTATAGCCTCTGTTCGAGTAACCTTTAAGTTAGATAACAATTCCCCGAAACTCCAGATATCAGATATTACTAGACAAACAGGTCGTTCTGACATCCAAGATTTCCCTACTAGCACGAAAGTCAGCCCCCTCCTGTTTCCTCCAGTTGCACGTACTTTACACGTCATGACCAAGTTGCACACAAGTAGGGCAAAGTTCCAGCTGGCCATGCAACCCCCTCCATGTATCCACCCACTTATGACACCTCCATGACATCTCAAGTGTACACCTTCATGTACGCCCACATGCTCTTATCTCTTCCTCCTGCTCCGCCTGGAGTCCTCCTCCTTCTCTATGTACGAGATTAAATGTATAAATATTATTGTCTGTAAATAAAGTTCAGAAGACCCTTCCTGAACCTTAGTGGTGATGGAACAGATTCTCCGCTAACCCGGGTTATTGTAAATAAAGCCCCTTTGAATCAGGACACCACGGACTCTGCCTCTCATTTAATGCATGAGCTTTCCTTTAAGTATAGAAAATATGAAAGGGTAATATTTATTTACCACAACAGGCCAGCCCTAAATTAACCTGTGCTCCACCCTCTGGTAGCTTGGACAGACAAGGCAGGCGTAACTTAGAGGCAATGTGTAAAGTATGTGTGCAAAACTTCAAACTATATTAAAATAAATCATCAACCAAATAGTGTCCCACACCTGATTAGAAAATAGGGTCATTATTCATAAATTGAACAAGATCACAACAACAAAAATCTAATAATTAGAATAAAACATATGCAAGTTTGAAGATTTTAGTGGGAATAGCGCCAAAAAGCACAAAGTGGATATCTGGTCTGGACCGGGGCAAAGTCATAAGTTCAGGCCGACAGCGATGGAGCGAAGGCAGGCTACAAGGACCCAGGACCCAGGACCCAGTTAGGCCTGATGAACAGAGTAGCTTAAAACCTGGTTTGTGGAGTGTTGCGGGGGTCCACGTTAAAGATGTGTTGCACAGCTGGAGTGATCCATCAGTTCCGGGATGTGGCAAGGCAGCAATGCGAGGTCCTGCATCGTTGTTGAGGATCCCATCAACGAGGGCATGCGATGCAAGTCTGGCACCGAGAATGTATCGAGCAGTTATGGCGATGCTTCACTTCTGAGGAGCAGTGAGGCCGCTATGTGAAGTCTGTTGACGTTGTTGAGGTTGCCATCGACTAGAGATGTGAGGGCCAGCGCTGAGGAGGTGTCATGCATCACTGTTCCGATGATGCAGCCGGCTGCCATGCAATGCTGGTCTTTGCGAAGGAGCATGCGGTGGTGGCGGTACATCAGTTCTGCTTGGGGTTGTGCCGCACAGGTGATACGCTGGTTCTGTTGGATCCATAGAGGCTGGCAGAACACATAGGGCCCACTTGAAAAGATCAATGACTAGGGAAGCACCACTTGTCAGGGTAGACTTACGGATGGCTGAGTCCAGGTGCTGGGGTTGAGGTTGTTAGTGCCTTTTTGGCCCTGGGGCTCTAATCAGGAGACCAGCCAACTAACATTTGGAGTCATTCTGGGGTCCTGGGTTCAACAGATGCCATACAGTGTACATTCTAAGGGTTCACTTAATTGGTAGGACAATCTCCCTCACAGATCTTCTGGTACCTACTTGGGTAGATTAAGCAGTGAAAAGCTCCTGATGAAATCCATTGATCATCAGTAACAGATTGAACGTGAAACTTCTCAACCTTTGTTTTAATGAACAGGGAATCATAATTAATGCTGAGATCTATTGTGTGGTTCTAAATTTTGACAGAGGCATTGAAGCACCAGCCCAACGAGGACACATCTCAGTGAGGAAGCATGCCACCATTGGTAGGTGAGAGCTTGTGCTCCTAAAAGGAGCAACCTTTGATGACTAGGACGAATCCAGATCCATAATGTAGGCTCATGTCTTGTCTTTGTTAAGGCTTTTTGTTTGGATTTGTGAATAAAGGAACCTAGCCACTATGGGTGACTTAAAGAGAGAAGGTTGGTCTGGCAACCACATAAATGCCAAGATGACATAAAGGTAATCCTTGACTGTGCCCAGAGCAGAGCCCTGCTGGACCAAGTATAAAGCAAACAATAGACCTTGACATAGAGATGCAGAAAGGGGGTCAACGTGAGAAGCACTCCATTTGTCAAACTTGACTCAACAGCAGGCATATACCAAGTTGTTGGAGGGACCCCTGGCGGCCAGAATAACATTAGAGACTTCCGGAGGCAGGTTAAAAGCTGTCAGCTATCGCCGCTGAAGCTCCACGTATGAAGGTGGAGGGGATGCAGGTTCGGGTAAAGAACTCTTCCCTGTTGCTGCAACAGGAGATCCTCTCGAAGAGGCAGCTTGATTGGAGACCGACGGTCATGCTCAATGGTTCAGGATACCAGACTCTCCATGCCCAATCTGGAGCCACAAGGATAGTTTGGGCCCTGTCACTCCTGATCTTCTTGAGAACTCTGGGAAGGAGTGGTATTGGCGGAAAGTCTTACAGGCGGACGGAGCTCCACTCGAAACGAAAAGATTCTCCAAGCTAGAGAAACCTTTCAAACGCCAGTGCTCAAAATTGCTGACATTGCTCGTCCTCAGCATTGTTGAACAGATCTAACCAAGGCTCTCCCCACTGCTGAAAGAGACCTTGCACCACCTCTGGACAGAGACACCATTCTTGATCAGCTAAGCAACTGCATCTGAGTTTGTTCGCTCTGGCGTTCAGAGAACCCGCCATGTGTTGAACCACCAGGGAAATGCCCTGATGTTCCAGCCATCTCCAGAGATGCATGACCTCTTCATTAAAGGTCCACGATCCCACCCTGTTTCTTGGAATACTACATGGCGGTGGTGTTGTCTGTGAACCAGTCTTCCCTTGATAGAATGAAGAAAGGCTTTCAGTGCCAAGGAAATCGCCTAGCGCTCCAAACGGTTGACGTGGAGCCTGGACTCTGACAAAGAACAGAGTGCTCTGATCTCCATCTCAGCCAGATGGATACCCCAGCCCAAGAGTGACTAGTCTTCCACTACAGTCAGCTCCAGCTGGCGAACAGAGATAGTGGTTCGTTAGCCACCACTGCAGATATTTTACAGTCCCCCTCCGAGAGCTGGACCATGTTGGTGAGATTCCCTGATTCTGTGCCCACTGGGACTTCAGGTCCCACTACAGAGCCTATATATGAATCAGGCATGAGTAACAAGCAGTACGCAGGAGGCCATGAGGCTCAAACAGTCTTAGAGTCAGTCTCACTGAAATCCAGGATAGAGGGTGAAACATCAGAATCAAAGCCTGAATATCCAGGATTCAGGCCCAGCTACTACCCCTGCCCTCCAATATGACGGCGTATGTCCTCACAGCACACTTTAATTCCACAATGACAGAGGTGTTAGATCAAGTAGCTCCACTCAAACTAAAAACTTTGAGATCTACCAAATCTAAATCCTGGTTCAATGTTGATCTTAATAACGAAAGGCGACAACTCAGACAATCGGAAAGGACTTGGAGACTAAACCCTTCGACTATCTACCTAGCGCAACTTAGGTCAACCCGGCAGGCATATAAAAAAAAAAATCTTTAGAGACAAGGCCTTGTTCCTTTGCACTCAACTAGACCAGGTGAAGAATAGACCTAGAGAACTCTTCAAAATTGTAAAAATTCAAACTAACATCACACCTCCACAAGAAATAATAGCCACCAAGGATCGATGCGAAGAAATCGCCAGCTTCTTCACAGATAAAGTCACAAAAATTGAGCTATCCTTCATCCAAACCCCAAAGCCTCCCTCCCCTGCAAACTGCCCCATTTTTACCACTCCTGACCAAACAGATCAAAATCATACCACATACAACCAGGCCTGCTTCCAACTGAAGAATGGCACTAATTGGTCAAACTTCGAACTCATGTCAGAATTCGAAGTCTTCAATATAATTGGCAGCTTAAAGCCCTCTTCCCATACTTTGGGCCCCCTCCCATCCACAATAGTAAAAAATCTCAACCACATCATTACCCCTTTCTGGACAAAAATCATTACTCATCTCTCGCATCAGGTTGTGTCCCAGACTCCCTACAACTAGGGCAAATCACCCCCATACTCAAGAAACCAGGTGCCGACCCAAACCAGCAAAACAGCCTCAGACCTATCTCCAAGCTACCGTTCCTAGCTAAAACATTAAGAGAAATGCGTTCTCCAACAACTCAATAAACATATTGATGACTTCAACCTACTGGACACCTTTCAATCGGGTTTCAGGAAAGGTTGTAGCACTGAAACAGCGATGCTCAATATCTCAGATGATATCCACAGAGCCTTAGATGAAGGGGAGGCCTGTCTCCTCATCCTTATTGACTTATCAGCGTCATTCGACACAATAAACCATCCAGCTTTACTTAAGACTCGGAAGAGGTGCACTGGCATTAATGGCACAGTACTAAAATGGTTCACTTCCTTCCTTCAGCACTATTCGCAACAAATTAAAATCAACTCCTGCCTCTCTGCACCGTCACGACTCAAACCTGTCCCGCAAGGATCGATTCTCTCACCATCCCTCTTCAATCTCTTCTTGCAATTATTTTGAAGCAAGCCGGGGTTCAATACCACCTCTATGCAGATGACACTCAAATACACCACAAAATCAAATCACCCAAGGATGTCCAATACCTCAATGCTACGCTAAACAAGATCCAAACCTGGTTCAACGCAAACCATTTCAAGCTGAACCCGGACAAAACGGAATTAATACTGTTCTCTCCAAAAAATAACCACCGACCTATCCAAGGCTGGCTCAAGAATCTTGATGCTCTTAACTGTTCCGTTGTCCTATCTGACTCAGTAAAATCACTAGGATTACCCTGGATAAGAACCTGTCAATGAAAGACTACATCAAGAACTCTGTAAAAGGTGCACTTTTCTCTCTAAAACACCTCAAGAAAATTAAACCTTTCATTCCCCAGGATGATTTTAAGGCAATTGTACAATCCCTGGTCCTTTCTAAACTAGACTAACGGAACGCCATTCTAACAGGTGCACCAAAAGCTCACCTTGCTACACTAAGGTCAGACCTTAATATGACGGCCCGACTCATAACTGGTGGAAAAAGATTTGATCACATCACACCTACCCTCAAATCATTCAACTGGCTCCCCATGGAAGGCAGATGTATTTACAAACTGGCCTGTTTTACACACAAGGCCCTCCACTCCCAATCCCCCAATTACCTGAACAACAAACTGGTTAAAGCAGGAAAATCAAGAACTCTGAGAAGCACCAACTCACTTCTTCTCATCCCCCCTAAATTGAAGAAAAAAGCGACCCAATGCCTATCCTTCTCTGGTAATGTTCCCAGGATATAGAACACACTCCCTACTGACCTTAGATGCAACCCCCCCTTCCCTGGCTTCAAAAAGGACCAGAAACTACTGCTCCTCAACCAATACTTCCTTGACCAAGTCAACCAACCCAGGCATCAATTGACTAATTGGTCTCCTCTCTCACTCTGTCTTTTTCTATGATGGGGGCATCTGACTGTTTCAACCTCCTGCGTTTTTCATTCCCTCAATGTATATTTAAGTGTGATGTCTTTGTGTATATATTCTATGATTCCTCATGTCCTACGATGTAATGCAACTTCTTCTTTTCCTTTGTGTATGTAAAGCGCACTGATACCCCCGGGTCTAGCTAGCGCTATATAAAACTTTATAAATAAATAAATAAAATAAAATAAATAAAATCCTGTCCTTGTTATGCAGGAGGAAAGGCCCAAAACTGCGCTGTGACCTGAATGGCTCTGATGAAAACGAGAATCTGAGCGGGAGGCAAGTATGACTTTGGCATGTTAATAGTGAACCCAGCGAATGCAGGGAGTTTGCTGTAGTCTGAAAATGGTAGACGCCTGCCCGGGGCGAGACCTCCTTCAACAGCCAATCGTTGAGGTAGGGAAAAATTGGAATCCCAGACCTCCACAGGTGAGCTGCAACTACTGCTATCTCTTTCATGATTACCCGAGGGGCGCCAGTAATTCCTAGAGGGAGCAGGGTAAAGTGAAAGGGTTCTTGGCCCACCACGAACCGCAGGTAACGTCTGTGGGCAGGCAGGACAGAGATGTCGAAATATGCGTCCTGCAAGTCTAACGCTACTATCCAGTCTCCTGGGTCCAGGGCAGAGAGGACTTGGGCAAATGTGAGTATTTTGAATGTTTCTTTTCCCAAGAAGAGTTTCAGAAAGCGCAGATTTATGATAGGACAAAGTGCTCCATCCATCTTTGGCACTAGAAAGTAGCAGAATAACAACCACAACTTACTTCTGATGCATGCACCCTCTTTATGGCTCCCTTGGTCAAGACAGCCTGCACTTCCTGAAGGAGCAAGGAGAGAGAATTCTCTGTCAACCAATCATGTGTAAGTGGCATGGGTGGTGGGGTAATCACAAAGGGGAGAAAGAAGTCCCTTTGGACGATCAGGAGAACCTAGTAGTCTGATGTCACTGACTACCAGGGGTGCAGATGATGTCGTATTCTACCTCCCACTGGTTCTCAATAATGGTCGGATTGCAGATTAAAGGGGCTTGCAGGCATCAGCTGCTGGGGAGTAATGGACTGACTCCCAGCCTGTTCCATGCTGTCTGTGGGACCTGTGAACTCAGCCACAAAAGGGCTGAGAAGCATTTTGGTCATGGCTGCTGATAGGGCAGAGGTCGTCAAACTGTGGGGCGCGCCACCCTGGGGGTCTGTGGATGGTTTCCAAGGGGGGCGCGAATGCCTCTGAAATTACATGTAAATGAAGATGGCCTGGAACTGCTGCATTATTCATTTGTCGCATTTCCAGGCTGTCTCCATTTACACACAGCACTTAAAATGTGGATTAAAAAGATTGGGAACCGTGATTTGGAGTGCTGCGAAGGGAGGTCCCTGTGTCAAGAAGTTGGCTAAAAAGAAAAAAAATAGTCGGAGTATTTTGTTTTTTCGCTGTCAGATAACTGCATATAAAATGATAAGCAAACAGTTTGAAAAATAAAATCTAGTTAAACTTATCCTTGGTAAATTTTCTCTTTTATATTATGAAACTTCTGTTGACAAATACTCTCATTGCAGTTGTCTCTGAGTCTGAAACCTCAGCAACACATCAATGAACCTTAGTTGGCACATTGGGGAATAGTGACCTTTCTACAGATAGTGCTGTGAGGTGACAGAAACTAACATTAGGGCCAAGGGCACCGTTGCAGATAAAGGAAGACAACATGTGGGAGCTCTTTTTTTCTGAAAGGGCCTGTTTTAAAATCAGAGTGATGGTGCTGCATGGTGGCAAAGGGGTATAATGGTTCATTTGCTGTTTTATAAGTTTCATATATAGTGCGGTTTATGAGCTATAGAAAAAGTACTAGTGAAATGATCTCATAAGCCGTGCTCCCTGCGCTCAGCCTTTTCCCTCCCGCTCACCTAATCCCTGCTGTAAAGTTTTGGAGGGGGGCCTAACATTAAAACATTTTGCTTAGGGGGGCTCGGAGCAAAAAGGTTTGAAGACATCTGTGATAGGGTAAGGGCAGTTTGAGGTTGGTGAGGGGCCATAGGCAAGCTCAAGGACCTAGCCGTAGGTCTGCTTTCCTTAAAGCGCTCCTGCACTGAATCCGCCTTCTCTACAAAGAGGCGAGAGCAACTGAAGGGCATGCTAATGAGGGAAGACTGGACATCCCCTGAAAATAACAGTCACTCTCAGCCAGGCATGGTGCCACAAGGCCACTGAAGAGGAGTCAGTCATGTCAAGCCCATACCTTATTGCATCTCGTCCTTCAGCAATAGCCTGGGTGAGTATGGATCAGGCTTCTTTTGATACCGTAGGCATCACTTGCGCAACCAAGTCCCATATCGTATGGGAATAATGGGCTAAAAGGCATGCAGAATTCACTGACTGCAGTGGTTGGCTGGCAGAAGAGAACATTCTCTTGTCAAAGTTGTCCAGCCTTTTGGATTCCCTTTCCGGCGGAGTGGTAGGGAACATGCCAGGGTTAATCCTGGACATGGAGTCTGGGACCAGTAAGCCCTCTGGGGTGCGGTGATCGGTGAGGAAACTGTTATCCCCAGAGCTGGGGTGATGACGGCGGGTGATCGTCCTGTGCACAGGATCCCCAGTGCAGGGCTTGGACCAGGCCCCAAGTAAAACATCTATCAAGGCATCATTGAATGGGAGAAGAGGTTCAGAAGGGGAAACTTCTAACTGATGCCCCTCTGTCAAGAAGTTTGTCTTGACTGCCACCGTGGGTAACTGAAGGTCAAAAGCCTCAGCTGCCCTACGCACCACCATTGCAAAAGAGGCTCCCTCCTTTGTAGCCATGGTAGGAGGAGAGACCAGGCCAGTGTCGGGTGAGGTGTTTAACCCACTGGCATCCGCAAAACTCCCCATACCAGTAACCATAAGGGTTCGTAGACCCCTTTCATTTTTTCACCCTCACCAGGCCTATCAAGTGAATAAGGCACTGGCTCCACTTTGGAAGCATTGACCTGGTTGGCACCAGAGTCAGTAGACACCCCTCAGGCTTCACGTCGAATTTGGAGTGGTGCCGCCTAGAGTTTCAGAGGCACCTGGGGCGACGGCACCAGAGTAGGCATCAAGGAAGATCTTTATCTTGCCGCCAGCTCTGCTCTGCATCCAGCAAGAGATCCATGGGGCCCAACTTGTGCCTAGGGTGAACCCACTGGTGTGGATCCAGTAGGGGCACCTCCCATGCCAATGGGGCCCAAAGGCGGTCCAGAGGAGCTGGGATATCCAAATATGAGGTGCATGGCCTCATAAAACTCTTTCAGCTGGGTGGGGGTTGCTCCGGCTTCAGAAAATTGTGGAAGCATGGAGCAACCACGCTTCAGGTTCTGCCGAATGGCAGTGTCTAGACTGCAGACGCTGATGTGTTTTGTCAGAAGGCTATAATGGACACAGCGAAGATCTCTTTGACTTCTTAGCCTTCCTGTGTTTGTGGGACTTACCTAACGATTTTGAGTGCAACAATGGTATGGGCTCCGCAACGGTCCTGAGGCCTTCTGCGCAAACGGACCTCGAGTGTTGCAGAGTTGACTGACGTCGGGTGGCTAAGAGCTTGAGGGAACGCTCCCTCAGCTCTATGAGGTGCATGGCATGGCAGTCCTCTCAGGCCTTGGAGTTGTGGTCCTGCTCCAAACACCACAAACACACCAAGTGGAGGTGTGTTACTGACATCTCCCTGTAAAAGGCACCACTTAGTTCGAAAGCCGCTGGTTTCTTACATGACATACCTACACACCAGGAGTGATCTCAAAAAGATTTGACAAAAATTCTCAAAAAGCTTGCCAAAAAGTGACAGAACGGATCAGCGCTATCTGGCACAGAAAGGAAAGACTGGCGTCAGCGCACTGAGGTGGTGCCTATATAGGTACCACGCAAGTCACTTCCGAGGCAGATGACGCAACGCCGAGCCGATCTATGCCACCTACCAGCGAGCAGGATACTGCGCAAAAAGTTTCTGGATCCAGTCTGACACCTTGGGATAATTCTAAGGTCAGGAATCTGTAGCTAGAAATGTCTATCAGATATCCATATTTGGCACTTTGTTTTTGGCGCTATTTTCCCTGAAATCACTAATTGACAAATCTCTGGTTCTGCTGATTGGATGTCTGTCGTTTTGGTCTTGAGTTCTTTATTAAAATTTGCTCTATTTCTCTAACTTGGTGTGGAATTCTTTTTGTGTGGTTTTTATTACTTTATTACTGTTTGAAGTGTTGAACAAATACATTACACAATGCATCTAATTTAAGCCTGACTGCTCTGTGGCAAGCTACCAGGGGTTTGAGCATAGGTTAATTTAGGGTTGGATTGTGCCTCACCTTGACAAGGACTTTTGTTGCTGCTTTACCAGGACGCACAGCACAGTCAATCAACAACCCAATTTCTTACAAAGATTTGACTGTTTCTTGCTAGATCTGATGGGTCAAGACCGTTCTTCTTGATAAGTTGTCATATGTAGAATATCTTGAAAGCTATGGGGGAACATGTCTGCGATTTAGAAAGTGTTGAGAGAATATTGCTATGTAGGCAGTAAATAGCAGAATGCTTTTGAAGGTTTCTGGTGGGCAGGAGTCTAATGGCAAACCACAGGCCCACTTGACTTATCCAGATTGTGGAAATCTAAAACCAGACTTTGTGTGAATGACATGATTCTAAGTTGATTGTTTCTCAACATAGTCCAACTGCTTTGGCCTACGCAAGCTGAGAGCCTCATGTCTTGCAAGAACGGTGAAGTTCCAACATCTTAGCTTTGGCTACAAAATTGTCTGCAATAGAGTTACTGAAGGATTGCGATCGAGAGGTTTCTGTGGAAGTGTATTCTGGGTTCCCTAATTCTGTAACTACCTTTAGGGGCACTTGGAAGTGGAGATCCTGCAAGTGTTTTCTTTTTAGCATGATTCTTGAATTCTTCCTTTTATGCTGAAGTGTGGACAATCTTATTTGACAGCATCTTGAAGCATTATGTAGTGAGCTTTTATGATTTGAGGGGAATCCGCTTGCCAAATGCTTTGTAAAGCCATTTTAACAACTGCTAGACACCCACTATTTGATCGGTTGGTGAAAGCACAGATGTTTAACCGCATCGCTGCTGCGGCGATTTTTGCGCTGTGCGGCTTTTTTCATTTTACCGCGTTACATGACGAGCTCAGCTCGTCATCAGCACACGCCACCCGTGGCTGATGACGAGCTGAGCTTGTCATCAGCAGCGAAGGGGTTAAGCTTGTTCCTGTTTGCATGTGCTGATGTCAGTGCAGTGGCTGAAGTAGCACTTGATGGAATTTTTAAGAGAAAGAGAAATGGCTATGGTCACACCAGCAGATGGGTCCAATCCAAGTAACAGTTACAATTTCAGGCGGGCTGAATAATATGTCCAGGCTATGGACTGCTGTTTATATAGCTCCAGGGACTAACTACCATAGACTGAGTGCTTCCATATCCAGTGAACTAGTCCTTGGCTGTTGCTTTTATGGTTAGTCAAACCAAATGTTCACCTTGTTGAGGATGTATGTTTGTATGGTTGGTGGAGATGTCCAAGATGGCTAGAAGGGGGGCATCTGTGAAAGTTCCATTGTTTGGTGCTAGCTAGTATAATAGAAGGAATGCACATGAGAGGGTGGGGGTAGGTATGCATTTTACTGGAAGAGATTTGAAATCCATCTTGCGTATGTCTTGAATTTTCATTTGTAGCTAGCTTACCCATCGCGCGTTGCTGTGATCTCAGAAGAAAGGAAATTTAAGGAAACTTGTTATGATAACATTTAATTTACATTGTGTCATTTTTATTGAAACTTATTCATTTTAATATGGAAAACATTTTAAAGTGTTGTTTTAATACTGTTCATTTATTCGAGTGCTTGTGGATACAAAGTATTTTTTGTTTTTCCGTCTGGTGCGTACAGGAATAAATCAGAAGGTTTTCCGACCCGTGAGCTGGCCACATACAGTTGTCCATGTGAGAAGCATGGATTCTCCCAATCTAGTCCTTGTGCTTTGTTGATGGTCATTGCAAAAGCGAGTCACACCGGAAACTGTAAACGTTCAGTATTGGAAAGATTATGAGGGCCCTGGGGGGCTGGGAGGCCGATATTTAACTTTTTTTTTTTTGCCAGAAACCTTCGCGGGAGTATACTCAACAACTTTTAACAAATATTTATTTATTTTTTTGCCAGAAACCATAGCGGGAGTTTACTCAACAACTTCCCAAAGTTTCATGCCAATCGGATGAATGGTGTAGTAATGCATAAAGGACAAACAGACATACTTTCGTTTTTATATATATAGCTAGATGATTCTTTCAATGTAATTGCTAATCCTTCTGCAGCTTTCCCCTGGTAGCTCTGTATAAAAAAATCAATGTCCTGTTTGCGTTTCCGATTTGAGTCCTGGTTTAGCAAAAGCTCCAAGCCGTGTTTTGTTTATTAAGAGCATGTCCGGTTTTGAGTGCAATATCAGGTTGACGATGTTTTGTTTGTTCTTGTTCATTAAATGTAAGCTGATCAGCAGGCAGTTTGAAGTGGTGGATTCCTGAGATAGGGAGGGTGTAAGGTAAGTAGAGCTGCTAGTAGTGAAAGCCTTCGGCAGTGGGAAGGATGTGAACTATGATGAGGGAGGAGACAGGCGTGAGATAGGTGTGATAGAATGCACATTTTGTTGAGAAGGAAGTGCAATCTGCTGAGCGCTCTTCTGCTTAATAATGCTGCGAAGAGACCTAACCAGGCTCGTTGGGTTTTCATAAGTAAATGATGGGGTTGGTATAGTGAGAATAGACTGCCAGGGCTTTCAAGGACGAAACAATTGAGTTGAGAAGGTGAGAGTGGAGGAGGGTGCAATGAGACCTTTGTACCTCTTACACTACCTCTTGAAGGTTGGTGAGTGGATGGGAAAGGGTTAGAAGGGGCTTAAAAGCTGGAAAGTCTGCAATTAATTGTAGTTGTGTACTTCACTTAGCACCATTCCCAGAGAGAGGGTGTTGAAAGTGCTTGTTGAGTAATAGCGGAGGTGACAATAGCTAGATGTGAGGTTACTATGGACTAGTGAGCAGAGGGTAAAATATAAATTAGAGACAGGTCAGAAGGGTTTAAGGAAGCAGGTTCATATCAGTTGAAGTCAATCAATCAGAGTACTTGTAAAGCGCGCTATACCCGTGAGGGTTCAAAGACGCTGAGGGAGATGGGGGTGCTGCTACTGCTCGAAGAGCCAGGTCTTGAGGAGTCTTCTGAAGGGGAGTAGGTCTTGTGTCTGCTGTATGTGGGTAGTGAGGGTGTTCCAGGTCTTGGTGGTGAGGCAGGAGAAGGATCTGCCGCCGGAGGTCATTTGTTGGATGCGGTGGACAGCGGCGAGGGCGAGGCTGGCGGAGCGGAGCTGGCGGGTGGGGGTGTGGAAGCTGAGTCTGCTCTTCAGGTAGGCTGGTCCAGCTTTGTGGAGTGCTTTGTGTGCGTGGGTGAGGAGCTTGAAGGTGATCCTCTTGTCTTTGGGGAGCCAGTGTAAGTCTCTCAGGTGGTGGGTGATGTGGCTGCACCGGGGGACGTTGACGATCAGTCGGACGAAGGCGTTTTGGATGCGTTGTAGTTGTCATAGGTGTTTGGCTGGGATTCCTGCATAGAGTGCCTTGCCGTAGTCCAGTCTGCTGCTGACGAGGGCCTGTCACCGTTCTTCTTGTTTTGGTCGGGATCCACTTGTAGATCCTGCGGAGCATGCGGAGGGTGTTGTAGCAGGAGGAGGAGACAGCGTTGACCTGCTTAGACATGGAGAGGGAGGAGTTGAGGATGAATCCTAGATTGCGTGCAAGGTCGGTGGGTGTTGGTGCTGTTCCCAGTGTGGTCTGCCACCAGGAGTCGTCCAAGGCTGAGGGGTTGGGTCCGAGGATGAGGCCCTCCGTCTTGTCCGAGTTCAGCTTCAGACGGCTGCTCCTCATCCAGTGGGCGGCAGCCTTCATTCCCTCGTGGAGGTTGATTTTGGCGGTGTGTGGGTCCTTGGTGAGGGAGAGGATGAGCTGGGTGTCGTCCGCGTAGGAGATGGTGTTGAAGTCATGAGGGCGGGCCACTTGTGCAAGGGGGCCATGTAGACATTGAACAGCGTTGGGCTGAGGGATGAGCCCTGGGGGACGCCGAAAATGAAGTTGGATGGCTTAGGATCGGAAGGATGGGAGGCGGACACTCTGGGTTCTGCCGCAGAGGAAGGATGTGGTCCGGTCAAGAGCCTTCTCTTGGATTCCAGCTCATAGGAGGCGTGTCTTTAGAGTGCGATGGCAGACTGTGTCGAAGGTGGCTGACAGGTCCAGGAGGATAAGGGCGGATGTTTCGCTGTTGTCTAATTGGCTCCTGATGTCGTCTGTGGTGGCGATGAGGGCTGTCTCGGTGCTGTGGTTTTGTCTGAATCCGGACTGGGACGGGCCCAAGCTGTTGTTGTCTTCCAGGTGGCGGGCCAGTTGCATGTTGACGATTTTCTCGATGACCTTTGCCGGGAACGGGAGCTGCGAGCTGGGCCGGAAGTTCTTGAGGTCCTTGGGGTCCGCTTTGGGCTTCTTGAGGAGGGCGTTGATTTCGATGTGCTTCCAGCTTTCCGGGAAAGTCAGTAGAAGTATATGGGAGAAAGTGATTCCAGAATGCTTCAGAATGGAGAAATTTGAACAGTGGTGAGATGGGCATAGCTGAGCAAAGAGAAGTGTCTTTATTTGACTGTAGATGAGGAGGAAGTGTTTGTTAGATTTGGACTTATTCCAGATTCTCAAGGCATAACAGGAGAAAGCTTGCTGTTTGATTTGAATTCTAAACTCCTCACATTTGTGGTGGGAACAACAGAAATGCAAATATCGCATTACCTATAGATACAATTGTACAGCTTATTTTACACGTGAGTGTTTTTTTTAACTATCGTCTATACATTTATGTAGCCCAATTAAAATACATGACTTCTACTTCTACTTGTAGCATTTTTGAATTTCCTACCAAACAGGAGCAAACACTAAATCTGCTCCCAGACGACAGGAGATTTAACTCCTTGGACGCTCATGACGAGCTGACCTCGTCATGAGCCACGGCGCTCCGGTGGCATGGCCCGTGGAACGCTCAGGTGCGGGGAGAATTCCCCTGCTGTGCTGAGCGTTCCACTGGAGGCAATACACCTGTGACGAGCTGAGCTCGTCATGAGCACAGGAGCGCCGTAGCTCATGACGAGCTCAGCTCGTCATGAGCATGGGGGCGCTGTGCACGCCCCCCTACCCCCCAGCACAGCGGGGGATTAACCCCCGCAGCGAAGGGGTTAAAAATGCTCCCCCTGGCTTGGCATAGACTTTTTACTCCTGCCAAGAGGGAGCATGCAAAAAACAGTTGCTTCCTCTGGACAGGAGCAATGCCGGCTCCATGCCCCCCAACATCGTGGTTGGTGGATGCCATGGGAGGACACCCACCTATTATAAAGGCAGACCCCAGGGGATGGGGTCCCTAGGACAGATATGGCTTGGTGATGTGTGCTGTGCAACCCTGCTACCCTTTTAACATACATTCAGCCCTGGAGGATGGGTCCCCAAAACCTAATAAATCTCAGGGAGGGGGTGGGCATGTGGTATCCTCTCCCTTTTTACTGAATTTGGTCCCAGGGGATGCGATCCCCAGGGTCTGAGAAGCTTGGAGAGAATGGCACCGGCCCCCCACCCCTTTTTTATTATATTTGGCCCTGGGGTTGAGGGCTCCCGGTACCTAATAGAGTTCGGGGAGGGAAGCCATGCAACCCCCCCTTTTAAAACAAAAAGATATATAGTACTGGAAGATGGGTTCCTTGAGCCCGGGAATGCTCTGTGAGGGGGCTCACCGCTCCCCTATTTTTTATTTTGGCCCCAGTGGATGGGGTCCCTGCGGCCTAATAAAGATCGGGCTGGGGGGATGCATGCGTTCCCTCCGTGTTTAACTGTATTTGCCCCAGGGGTTGGGATCCCATGATGTCATGATTATGTGAGTTCATGAGAAGTGCATGGCGGGGATGCAAATTATATTTAGCTCAGCTAACTATAACTAGTGGATTTCTGTGTTTTTTTAGTTCAAAACATTAATGTTGTCACTGATATATTCACCTAACTATAATGTTACTTTAATCTTTCGTTTTTTCAAGCCAATAAATATATGAGTAAAATGACATGGGGCAAATAGGAGAGGAAATCTCCTCTATAATCTTCCCATATTGAACGAAATGTTATCACTGCTGGGCAGAGGTGAAAAGAATCCAAACCTTGACTTTAATGACTGAAATAGTCTGCTCTGTTCACCCACAATGAAAAATAATTGTCTCATTCTCTCCGTGCGCCTTCAGAATGTTATCAGAGAGGCCTGCCTTTCTTCGGCCCTTCCGCTTATCGCATTTATTCAAGAGATCCCCTATCTACAATGATGCCGATTCGAAGCTGCCATTCCTGTCCTGGTTAATTAAAAAGTGAAAGATTGGTTCAGACTTTAGTGAACCTGTTTATGTTGAAGGGTTCGGAATCGAAGAAACCGAAGAGTGTTTCCAAACTATACATAATTTGAGCGTGCAGGTCAATTCCAGTTCAATAAAGTAGTCTGTATGTTTTTCATAGAGTTAATATTGTTATAAACATAAAATGAGATCAAGTGCGAAAAATAAGCGTATAGAGATATTCCCAGTGTGAAATGTAGCACAATAGAAACGCTGAGAGTTTATCACAGCATGTATGCATTGTATGCTTTCGAGAGTGGAACATTTCCAGACTTACACCAGAAAGGGCTTTGCTGAGGCAGATGTAAATAACAAGCAACGTAGAGCAATGCTTAGAGGTCTATCACATAGGCTGCCATGGCACAATGCTTTAAAACTTAAGAGGGGAAACTCATTAAAACAGCTAATTTGCAATTACATCACATGGAGTGACGCCACAGGAAGTGCATCTATGAGTTTCCAAAAGGGTCACTATTGGTACATTCAATGGTAATGGCTGTGGGTTTCAGCAAATTATTCTAGGGTGCACTGCATGGGAGAAAATGTGGTCTAAAGGCAGAACTGCACATTTCTGAACTAGAAGGAACACAGCCCGATTCATTAAAGGGAGGGAATTTCAAATTTGCTAGTCACTCTGGTGGCATAACCACCACATTTTGGGCTTGCGCTTGATTCACCCTAAACAGTGGTACATTTGAACTTGTTGTGTAATCCGACGAACAAGTTCGGATTTAGTACTTTTTGGTATCCATTAACTGTTGTTTACCTGGAAAGCTGCACCAGTTGCCAGTTTAGAGGTGTAGTACTGGCAATGCCAAGTGTTGTACCTAGAGTAGAACTACCCATTAGGGAAAGGCATCTTGACCACCTTGACCTGAACCATAGCTCTGCTGTTTGCAACTCAACCTGCAAGACCTGTGTGACCATTGATGAGCCAATGATACATCATACCAATAGTGTCATCGTATGCTTTATTTCTTTAATCGGGAGCAGGGGAGAGTTGGGGGATTCAGAGAAAAGCAGTCAGTACTTTGGTCAGAGACAGTCTATTCCACTGAAGTCTAATATTGAAGATGACGCCACTCAGCGAAATAAGACTGCATCAACACAAGGTAATAAATCATTCTGGCAAAAGGTATGCTGATACACCAGGAGGAAGCATACCACACCAGCCAAGAAAGCTGATTCACCAGATGAATGAGTTTAGCGGAGATGAGGATGAAGAGTTGGTGGATACTGGATCAGACTCAAGAGGACAGCACCTTTGACTTTAGCCACTAATCTGCACATCTACCAGCCTTGGTAACTTATTGATATATCTCTAACAAAAGAGAGGGACCCAAACAATCCAAAGGGGTAGGGTACCAAAAGACAAACTGTCAATAAAGTTTCCCCTTTGGGTGAACTTATATGCTGACCACAATTCGGAACTCAACGTGCATGCAAGCAAATAGTTTCAATACCACAAACTAGAAGCAGAAAATGATAAACATGATACAGTCATACAAAAAATGTACATTTTATTTTGGTAGATTAAAAACAATATAATAATCATTATATGACATCATAAAAATATACAAACAAAATGGGACAATACACCAGGAAAATAATTCCAATTAAAAAGAGGAAAATACACAAGTTTTCAAAATAGTTGAATCCTACTCCAGGTTGTATGTTTAAGGTTCACAATCAAAGGAGTTTCTCTGTTCAATTACTCAGTGTATCTCCACTTAATAATGCATCGACCCGTTTCGGTTATGGCAGTAAATTATTCCAAGCCAAAAACCTTCCTCAGGATTAAAACTAATAGTATCCCATTATAGACAAAGTATCTTTTAAAATCAGAGAAATTACAGAATCCACGGTGCTGCTATAAGTCAGCTATTTTCAGCTAATTCCTCCAAGTTTGCTAAGTTTGCGTGTAAATATACACTGCACCTCGCGTTCACTGCATGTAAATATACACTGCACCTCGCGTTCACTGTTATTTTTCTGCGCCGTTATTATGGAGACAGAGAAATTCCTTCTGTTCTCAAGGCAGCCAGACCGCCCGCAGTCTGCTGATAAAATCTCCGAACGGTAACGTGGGGTCCTGTGTCCTCAACACCGAGGAAGCCTCACACGCGTAATTGTGTCATGCTTCATCATCAGCAGCCTCTCCCCACCACCCTGGTAGGATAGTGCTACCAGGGCGGACTCAACCTCCTGTTGCACTCAGGGAAGCAGGGATTTCTTAGATAAAAAACTGCTGTATGAAGACAATTTTTTTATCTTAACTGCGGTCCCCACTTAATAAAGGTGTCTAACCGAGAAACTGCTAAGTATTTTTAACCCACTGTTCTGGATCCTGTCTTGATCCAGTAGCTTTTTATCTAAGAAGTCCCTACTTCCCTGTGTCCAACAGGAGGGTGAGTCCGCCCTGGCAGCACTGTCCTACCAGAGTGGGGAGAGGTTGTCGATGACACAATTACTTGTGTGAGGCTTCCTCTCCCATAAGAATTATTCTCCCTTCCCCATGCACTTGAACAGGAATTCTGTAACGTCCAATCCGGACTACCATCTATCTGCCTTGAGGTAGCAACACTGTAACCAGTATTCTACCTTCATCTGCCACACTGATTTGTGATAGTTGTATTTCTAAGGAGACTGTGTGGTAGCTTGTCCTCCTCCTCTCCCTTGTGTGTTAACACCTCCTCATTTTAAAACATAAATTTGAGGGAACAAAACCTGTAAAGGTGTGGCATGAGGTAGCCTCTTATACACATTTAGATAATGTTAAAATATCAGATGCCTAAATATGGGAAATGGTCGGAACAACATGGGCTCAGCCACGCGTGTCCGAACAATACAAGCGCAACAACACCTGCCTTAACGCCGCATATGTGGGGTTAAGGCAGTGCGCGGTCTAGTTGCTGGAAGAGGCGGGCCCAGAAAGAGGAAGGATTGGGGGAGGTTGCGATGAGGTCAGTGGGGCAGGGGCAGGGTTTTGGGTGGGTGGATGTAGTTTTCAGAGCTGGGGGGTCTGGTTATTTTCAGGGCTGGGGGGGGTCGAGTAGCTTTTAGGTCTCAGAGGTGGGCCAGGTAGTTTTAAGGGATCGGGGTAGTTTTTAGGGCTTGGGAGAGGGGTTGGTTTTCATGAGGGAGGGGGTACTTTCAAGTCTCAGGGCAGGGGCCTGGGGGCTGATTTAGGACTCAGTGTGGGGGCAAGGATCAGGTTACTTTTTTGGGCATGGTTGGGCATGAAGAGACATTTTAGGGCTCTGGCCGGGGGTCTGGAGTCTGGATTGAATTCTGGCCTGAGGGTGTTTTAGGGCTCAGGCCAGGGGCAGGGGTTGGGGGGTTGCACTTATCTGGTAAGTCTTAACCACGCATATTTCTTTGCCATACATGCCTTAACAACGCATCCTTCGTTGTAAAGGCATTCATGGTTAAGACTTGCATGATTAAGACCACGTTGGACTGGCATGCATGGTATTCACATGCGTTATTCGGTTACACAACTGCCTAAATATACATTGCTGTTTGTGCATTAAGTAAGTTTACTCAGCATTGGGCCTTAAAACGAAGCCTTAAAATCACTAATTAGTGGTTGTATCTGATGTTTCTATTGGATTAGGGTTAGTGTCCTCATTGGTTGGGTATTTGAGGGTTCTGATTGGTTTCTGGATCTGTGTTGCAAGCAATGCAGGGTTGGGATTAGGGCAACGGTTAGGATTTCTATTGGAAGTAGGGACTAGGGCTTCCTGTGTTATTGGTTGTTCCGACTATGGTGGGGCTAGGGTTAGGCCTTTAATTGGAAGTAGCGATTAGGGCTTCTGGTGTGATTGGTTGCTGGACTAGGTGTGGAACTAAGAGTAGGGTTAGGCTTTCTATTGGAAGTACGGACTAGGGCTTCTTGTGCCATTGGTTGCTAGGACTAGGGTTGAGATTAGTGGTAGGGCTAGGGCCTCTATTGGACGGAGAGATCAGGGTTTTTGAAACTTATTGGGTGCTTGGACTAGGGCTAAGATTGGCTGTAAGGTCCTGGTCTCCTATTGGTTATAGATTTTAGGGCTAGTGTTGTGATTGGATAGTGTTAGTGCTAGGGTTCCCAGTGGTTGAAGGGGTCTCCTAACGACTAGGGCCATAAACAGGCAAGGCTTAGGGCATCTCAGCTAAGGGTAGAGAGGGCAAGGGTGAGTGCCTGTTTGAGCCTGTTCGAGACTGGTCGGGACCAGGGCAAGGAATAGTGCCCATTTTCCCATTCATTAATACCCACCCTATGTATTTGTACCTCTGTATATAATGAGTTATATTCACTATAGATATGTGCTTATCTCTGTTTACTGCTTTGAATAAACATGTACAATAATCATGTTGTTATAAAAATAAAACAAAAAAAATCATCTTTGGTCTACATGTACTTGCTTCCATTGTGCATCTATGTACCTCCATGTACTTGGATCTGTGTGTCTGTTACTTTTCTCCTGAAAAAGCATATCCAATGCACAACACTATTTCTCATCCTGTACCTCTATCAATATCTTTAATCTGCATATACTTACCTACTTTATGCATCTACATACTTTCAATGTACTTATGGATCTATATAGTTATCACTTTCTTCTAATTTAGCATTTCCAATGCACTACCCTATTTCTCAGCCTATACTTCGCTCAATATATCTTCTAGCCCAACTTTCTGACTCATCTCAAACTTCTTTCTACTACTTTTTCCAATTGACTACCCTATCTCTCACCCTATACATCTATCATTATATCCTCTACACCCCCTCTCTCATTTATCCCAAACCCCATACCAATACTATGTTCCCCAAAATAACCCTTTCTTGACTCTCTCCTACTCGACCCCTCCTTGCATCATCTGGCACCTCTTTTACTATACCGATCCCTCAAAACAAACCTTTCTAAACTCTTCCCTCTGACTCTTCCCCTCCAAAAACCCGTTTTACTCATCCACAAGCCTCCTCCTACTGCTATGACCTAAAAAAAGAAATCCTTCACTTCACTATCCTTTTGAATCAAAATAACAGACTAACATGTTCACTTCTCTAATTCCATATTCCACTATACTAATTCACCACTAATCCTTTAAGGGTTCCAGATTAGCATGCTACTTGCCAACAAAGAGTTTCAACACCTCATCAGTGTTACAAGTGCTATATAATTGCAAACCTTTTTCCTTTTTTACCCCTCCCCAACTCTTCTCAATCCAAATAACTGACTAACATATCCACCACTCAAATTACTTCATATTTCACTATACTAATTTTTAACACTAATCCTTTATGGGTTCTGGAGTAGCCTGCTACTCGCCAGAAAAGTGCTTCAACACCCCATCAGGGGTAACAGGCGCTAAATGAATGCAAACCTTTCTTTCCCTTCTATCCCTCCACTATCCTTCTCACTCCAAATAACTGACTAATATCCACCACTCAAAATACTTTCATATTTCACCATACTAATTCACCACTAATCCTTTATGGGTTTCCGGAGTAGTGTGCTACTCGCCAAAAAAGCGCTTCAACACCCCATCAGGGGTTAGAAGCGCTATATAAATACAAACCTTCTTTACTCTTCTATCCTTCTGCTATCCTTCCCAATCCAAATAACTGACTAACATATCCACCACTTAAAATTTACTTGCATGTTTCACTATACTAATTCAACACTAATCCTCTATAGGTCCCGGAGTAGCGTGCCTCTTTATTTCACTACCCAAAACTTTAAGCCCCTTAAAGCCACTCTTGCAGGTTCTTTTGTATCTCTGCTTTCCTCCTTTTTTAATGTCTTCCTACCTTTCTATTCCTCCTTTCTCACTTTTCTAACTACCTCTTTCTTTCTCTGAAGGCTGATAATGAAAAATAAATTCCAGTCCCCAAAACTGAGCGAGGGGGCCTATTACCAGCAACCACCCATACAAATTATGCATAACTTGTCATACATAAATATTTTTATGTATTGTGGATATTAGTAAAGTTTAGTATTCACAAGTAAAAGTCTATCAAACACTGCTTTTAACTTATTAACTTATTTTACTTTTCAGCTAGCTGAAGCACTGAGACTTAAAACATAGGTAAGTACATTGTTAGGCAGAATTACCTGTTAATGAGACCCGTCTAAATTTTTCTTGAACTCGACTGCTCTCACCTGGGGGACTTCCGTGTCCTGCTGCCGCTGTAGCAATGGCAAACGCAGAGGCAGGAGAGACGGGGCAACATCGATTGTTATCAGTTGTCTGACCTATGAACACCAAACAAGTAGAGTAAATAGGTAATGTAAAGTAACAGGTATTGTGACATTTTGTGGAGCTAAAGCTTCTAGTACTACGTAGAGCACTGGGAAGACCATCACATGGCGTTAATTGCTGGACCATATTAAACAGTGAAATGTGTGCAATTCTTCTGCACAACGTGCAGCGTTTACAGCTGAGTGTAAGGATCAGATGTTAACATTTCTTCAGACAGTCTGCACTATGACAGTGCAGCACATATGCAACGGACTGCAACCAAGTGACCTATGAACCACTGGAAACGTGATACAGGCACAAGTGAGAATACACTGTGAACAGTCACACACTGCGACAAAGCTGTCGTTTGGTAGCATGGAAGAACAACTTGAGGCAGGCAGGTGCACTCAAGCATATTTATCACTTTACAGGTAACAATTAGGATATGTGCACAAGTAGACAGCCTCATCAGCAGCTAGATTGGAAAAGAGTGTACCCATATAAGGCTGGTTTCCAACTAACTGGCACACCTAGAGTAAAGACATAAAACAAAATCTCACAGAACACTGAGCCACAGGTCATATCTGCAATGATCACATGTATCACAGTTCATCTTTAGACACAAACACATCTCCCTTTTTTGTGCCAATTAGAATCTGCAATAAAAAGATACAATAGGCTAGAATGAATATTCCATTGCCAAAAGACCCCATAAGAATTCACAAAAACAAAATCACATAACTACAATAGCACAAAATCATGTCAATATCATACCTAAAGTAACACATTGACATCCTCATGCCACCTTTTTTACAAACCACACAATTCAACCACACAAAATGAACAGCTACATGCTGCAAATAGGACTATCCCCTAGGTGGAACTGAACCCATACAGGGATAAGTGCAAGACAGCCCCTGCTCCAGAAAAACAGCACCACCATCGAATTACCCTAAGTATTTTCCTTAATCAAGTCTCATGAACGAAAACAAGAGAGAGGTACAGAGATAGAGGTGAGGACAGGGAGAGGTAAAAGCAAGTGAAAGCAAGGAGAGGCGCAGGGAATAGAGATAAGTACAAGCAGAGTGAGGTATGAACTGAGAGAGGTGCAGCCAGCCAGGAAAAGGTATGGGGATGAAGAGATGCAGGCCAGGGGGGATACAAAATAAGACACAACAGAGTAGTGCACGGTGTTGTAATGAATAATGCCATTTCAGATGTTGCAATGATGTTATCTATAATGTCATATGACATGTAACGAGTGATGTAATATGGGAGGTAATTAACAGTGCATGGCAAGGGCGTGAGTTATAATTAATTTAGAGCACAAGTTATAGTTACTTGAGATAACTATTACTGGTGAATTTCAGTGATTTGTTTAGTTTAAAACGTATGTTTGAACTGATATTTTCTCCTAACTACAAAGTCCTATTACCTTTGATTGTTTTCAGTGAATTCATAAGTTGTTTTAAATATTAAGTATTAGATAATTATAATTCCTACCTATAACACCACTTTCACCTTTGTGTTTTTTCATAAAATTTCTAGGGTTGTTTTAATGTAAAGTAAGATGTCCATTACTACTCAGTAACAGAGCATTCAAGCTGGTGCAAATCAAGAGGGGGCAGCGGAGAAATGTAAATTGCTCAGGAGGTATCTGATGGAGAATGAGGACTCAAAATTAATGTAAAAAGAAAATGTCCATTACTGTGCGTGGCTTGGGTTTGGGCACAGGATCTGACATTTAGTGAGGCTATACCCCCAACCCACGGTGAGCGCCTTATCCCCATTGTGCGCAGCGAGGGGTTGGGTGCAGAGCCTGGCCTCTTGCCACGCCAGGAACCCAAACGCCTGCAAGCACCCTACTGTAGGAAGCTGGCTTTTTATGTGGTAGTGCCAATATAAGGGCACACCAAGCAAAAAGTACAGACAACACTTATTGGTTTCCAGGGCTTAAATTAATAATCCCAATTGCTCTATTTGTGGTAGTGTGGTCGAGCAGTTTAGGCTTATGAGAGGGTAGTGTTAAGCATTTGTTTTACACACATGGTTACTAAATGAGACACACACTCAAGAAGGAAATCCAAGACCAATTAAGAAAAATAACACAATATTTTATATAGTATTTATATAGTATTTAGACTCCAGATCGTTGGGATCAGGTAAGTACTTTAGTTTGTTATTGTGTTTACATAGTAGAACAGGTGAATAGCAAAGCTGTCAGATTTGAGGCATGCGCCTAAAAAACTGTTATGTTATCCTATGGAAGGAAAAGACATGTACTGCATACAGGTATTTGCAAATGGTTGTAGAGGGTACCCTGTAAGACTTAAGGTGCTTGGGGGCCAAGGACAAACATACCACAAGCAGTTTAGGTTTACCTGCCCTGGTGTGTCTGGGTGCAGATGTGCTGGTTGCTATGTCAGCCTCGAGCGTGGTCAGCAGTTAAGGCTTACAGGGAACTGTCAAAACAACAGTCTGCAAAGGGGGACTTGGGGACAAGTCTGGGGGAACCCAAAGGGGGGCTCAGCTCCTGGGGACACCTAGGCCCAGGGGACACAGCCAGAAGATTTGTACTCGGGCTGTGGGGGTCGGGTGCAGAGTTGCTGGCAGGCGGGCCACTTTAGTGTTGGAGACTCTTATGGTTCTTGGTATACCTGCAAAAGAGGGAAAAGAAACACAGCAGGGCCTCTCTTTGTGGGCAGTTTACCTTACTCAAAGTCCCTCGACATTCAGGGAAGTCTTTCAGGCGGTGGTGTCCGGACTCGACACAAACAAGCCTTGGTGGGCGCAAGTCCCCCAGTACTCAGGGTATTGGTACAGGGGGGCTTCGGCAGGTCGAGCATCTTGCAACTCACCATCGAGCCAAGCCAGACCTCCTACAGCCTCAGGGGCCTTCTCCTGTCATGCTGCTCCTTCGGTAGACCATATGGCCAACAGCACTCGACAGGTGCATTCGGTGCCTTCATATACAGTGGGATGGCTCCTCCACCCCAAAGGAGATGTTGCTTGGTTGTTGAAGTTGCTGGATGGTCCTACATAGCTTTAGGAGGAGGTCAGCTTTGGACAAACCAGGTCGGTGCAATTGTCAAGGTTTCCAGCAGCAAGGCAGGGTGCGGTGCCAAGTAGTGATAGAGCCCTTAGTTCTCTCTGGTATACATTCAAAAAATTGAGTTTAAAATATCGATTTGCATTAATATCGAGTTAAAAATGTAGAATGGACACAATATCGAATGGACAGAATATAGACTACAAAAATATCGAATGGACAGAATATAGACAACAAAAATATCGAATTTGAGGTAAGTAAGTTAATATAAAAAAATTTATATCCAATTTATTAAAGTGTTTTTTATGTTAGTATATGTGTGAAAAGTGTATATTTATTTTATAATTTATTTTATTTAATAATTTTGTGGTATTTAATTTTTGCGTAATATAATTCTGTAGCAGGTTGTGGGTTTAATTAAATATGTTAATTTATTTATTGGTATTTATTTTGAATTAATTTTTAATTACATTTTTAATTGGTAATTAATTAAAATATAATTGGTAATTCATTTTAATTAATTGATTAATTGATAAATATGTTAATTGTATTAATTTATTTTCTGTTGCGGGTTGTGGGTTTATAGGGGAATAGGGTGGGAAGTATTTTAATTATAATTAATTAAATATTTTAATTTATTTATTGGTAATTATTTTGAATTAATTGTGAATTACATTTTTAATTGGTAATTAATTAAAATATCATTGGTAAATATTTTTATGTATTGATTAATTGTGTTAATTTTATTAATTTATTTTCTGTTGCGGGTTTATAAGGGAATAGGGTGGGAAGTAATTTAATTGTAATTAATTACATTTTTTAATGTATTTATTTGTTTTTTTATTTTAATTTTTAATTATTTTGTAATTGTTAATTAATTAATTGGTATTTGGTAAATATTTGTATTATTAGGTAATTATTTTTAATAATTAATTTGTATTTGTATTTTTAATTGATTAATTATTATATTATATAAAATTGTTAATTACTTTTAATTAATTTGTAATTGGTATTAATATTTAATTATTTTTTATTCATATATGAAGTATTTACTTTCCCTACTGTTGCACTCTCTGGAGTGGGAATAGTAATTTTTACCCCTACGCTATCCAACGCTTTCCCTACTGTTGCACTCACTGGAGTGGGATTAGTAATTTTTACTCCTACGCTATCCAACACTTTCCCTACTGTTGCATTCTCCGGAGTAGGAATAGTAATTTTTACTCCTACGCTATCCAACACTTTCCCTACTGTTGCCCTCTCTGGAGTGGGAATAGTCAGTTTTACTCCTACGCTATCCAACGTTTTCCCTACTGTTGCACTCTCTGGAGTGGGAAATAGTCATTTTTACCCTCCCGCTATCCAACGCTTTCCATACTGTTGCACTCACTGGAGTGGGAAAAGTAATTTTTACCCCTACGCTATCCAACGATTTCCCTACTGTTGCACTCACTGGAGTGCGAATAGTCATTTTACCTCCTACGCTATCCAACACTTTCCCTATTGTTGCACTCTCTGGAGTGGGAATAGTAATTTTTACTACTACACTATCCAACGTTTTCCCTACTGTTGCACTCTCTGGAGTGGGAAATAGTCATTTTTACCCTCCTGCTATCCAACGCTTTCCGTACTGTTGCACTCACTGGAGTGGGAAAAGTAATTTTTACCCCTACGCTATCCAACGATGTCCCTACTGATGCTCTCACTGGAGTGCGAATAGTCATTTTTACTCCTACGCTATCCAACACTTTCCCTATTGTTGCACTCTCTGGAGTGGGAATAGTAATTTTTACTACTACACTATCCAACGCTTTCCCTACTGTTGCACTCTCTGGAGTGGGAATAGTAATTTTTACCCTCCCACTATCCAATGCTTTCCCTACTGTTGCACTCATTGGAGTGGGAATAGTAATTTTTACCCCTAGGCTATCCAACGCTTTCCCTACTGTTGCACTCACTGGAGTGGGAATAGTAATTTTTTTACCTCTACGCTATCCAACGCTTTCACTACTGTTGCACTCTCTGGAGTGAGAATAGTAATTTTTACCCCTACGCTATCCAACTCTTTCCCTACTGTTGCACTCACTGGAGTGGGAATAGTAATTTTTACCTCTACGCTATCCAACGCTTTCCCTACTGTTGCACTCACTGGAGTGGGAATAGTAATTTTTACCTCTACGCTATCCAACGATTTCCCTACTGTTGCACTCTCTGGAGTGAGAATAGTAATTTTTACCCTCCCGCTATCCAATGCTTTCCCTACTGTTGAACTTACTGGAGTGGGAGGAGTAAATTGTATGCCTACGCTATCCAACGCTTTCCCAACTGTTGCACTCACCGGAGTGGGAATAGTAATTTTTACCCCTACGCTATCCAACGCTTTCCCTACTGTTGCACTCTCTGGAGTGGGAATAGTAATTTTTACCCTCCCGCTATCCAATGCTTTCCCTACTGTTGAACTTACTGGAGTGGGAATAGTAAATTGTATGCCTACGCTATCCAACGCTTTCCCAACTGTTGCACTCACCGGAGTGGGAATAGTAATTTTTACCCCTACGCTATCCAACGCTTTCCCTACTGTTGCACTCTCTGGAGTGGGAATAGTAATTTTTACCCCTACGCTATCCAACGCTTTCCCTACTGTTGCACTCACTGGAGTGGGAATAGTAACTTTTACACCTACGCTATCCAACGCTTTCCCTACTGTTGCACTCTCTGGAGTGGGAATAGTAATTTTTACCCCTACGCTATCCAATGCTTTCCCTACTGTTGCACTCTCTGGAGTGGGAATAGTAATTTTTACCCCTACGCTATCCAACGCTTTCCCTACTGTTGTACTCACTGGAGTGGGAATAGTAATTTTTACACCTACGCTATCCAACGCTTTCCCTACTGTTGCACTCTCTGGAGTGGGAATAGTAATTTTTACCCCTACGCTATCCAACGCTTTCCCTACTGTTGCACTTACTGGAGTGGGAATAGTAATTTTTACCCCTACGCTATCCAACTCTTTCCCTACTGTTGCACTCACTGGAGTGGGAATAGTAATTTTTACCCCTACGCTATCCAACGCTTTCCCTACTGTTGCACTCACTGGAGTGGGAATAGTAATTTTTACCCCTACGCTATCCAACACTTTCCCTACTGTTGCACTCTCTGGAGTGGGAATAGTAATTTTTACTCCAACGCTATCCAACTTTTTCCCTACTGTTGCACTCTCTGGAGTGGGAAATAGTAATTTTTACCCTCCCGCTATCCAACGCTTTCCCTACTGTTGCACTCACTGGAGTGGGAATAATAAGTTTTTACTACTACGCTATCCAACGCTTTCCCTACTGTTGCACTCTCTGGAGTGGGAATAGTAATTTTTACGTATCAAGAGAGAGAGAGAGGACTAGTGAGCTAGTCCGTATCCCCAAGGATATTTCAATGTATCAAAAAGAACTAGCTACTAATGACTTGAATGTAGGTCTCTGAATTATCTTGTTGGGTGGCACCTGTTTGGTGTCGTCATGAAGCCCTCACCCACCAACCTGATTGGTGGCATGCCTCATCATCGGGCCCACCCAGTGACACCTAATGTGTCCTGGGTGTGCTTCAACGCCTGGTTACAGCGGAGCAGGTATTTTCCTGGGAGTGCAGTGTAGTGAAAGGTGATGTTAGATTAAAAAGGCTTGACAGGGGTCCATGATGCTTCCAGGAGTGGGTCGGCAAAGGGGTGACCAACAGTCTCGGTCAGGACCTGCGGGATACCTGTGTGCCGTCCTCGCACTCCAGATGGCACATAGGTATCCCGCAGGTCCTGACCGAGACTGTTGGTCACCCCTTTGCCGACTCACTCTTGGAAGCATCATGGACTAAACGTCAGCGTATGCTTGAGGAGGGAATCCCCCTTTAATACCTACAGCACCTTAGTGAGTGCGACACATAGCCTACAACACTCAGGAGGGAATCCCCCTTTAATACCTACAGCACCTTAGTGAGTGCGACACATAGCCTACAACACTCACTTAACTTTTTAATATGCACCACACTTCTTATGGTCCTGAGTAAAGCCAGAATTAAGAGAATGCACTGGCTGAAACATGTCGACCAACACCGGATGTAGGAGGTCGTAATTCCGCCACCACAACATCCATCTTGCCTTGTTTTTAACCGCTGATAAGAGCCCATTTATTAAAATGTAATTAGCCCTTGGGTATTGGGACCCCTGTCAAGCTATTTTAATCTCACTTCACCTTTCACTACACTGCACTCTCAGTAAAATACCTGCTCCGCTGTAACCAAGCGTTGAAGCACACCCGGGACACATTAGGTGTCACTGGGTGGGCCCGATGATGAAGCATGCCACCAACCAGGTTCGTGGGTGAGGGCTTCATGACAACACCAAACAGGTGCCACTTGACAAGATAATAGTCATTTTTACCCTCCCACTATCCAACGCTTTCCCTACTGTTGCACTCATTGGAGTGGGAATAATAATTTTTACCTCTACGCTATCCATTGCTTTCCCTACTGTTGCACTCTCTGGAGTGGGAATAGGAATTTTTACCCCTACGCTATCCAACGCTTTCCCTACTGTTGCACTCACGGGAGTGGGAATAGTAATTTATTTTCTGTTGCGTGTTTATAAGGGAATAGGGTGGGAAGTAATTTAATTGTAATTAATTACATTTTTTATTTATTTATTTGTTTTTTATTTTAATTTTTAATTATTTTGTAATTGTTAATTAATTAGTTGTTATTTGGTAAATAATTTGTATTATTAGGTAATTATTTTTAATAATTAATTTGTATTTGTATTTTTAATTGATTAATTATTATATTATATAAAATGTTAATTACTTTTAATTAATGTGTAAATGGTATTAAAATTTAATTAATTTTTATTCATATATGAAGTATTTACTTTCCCTACTGTTGCACTCTCTGGAGTGGGAATAGTAAGTTTTTACCGCTACGCTATCCAACGCTTTCCCTACTGTTGCACTCACTGGAGTGGGAATAGTAATTTTTACTCCTACGCTATCCAACACTTTCCCTACTGTTCCATTCTCTGGAGTAGGAATAGTAATTTTTACTCCTACGCTATCCAACACTTTCCCTACTTTTGCCCTCTCTGGAGTGGGAATAGTAATTTTTACTCCTACGCTATCCAACATTTTCCCTACTGTTGTACTCTCTGGAGTGGGTAATAGTAATGTTTACCCTCCCGCTAGCCACCGCTTTCCCTACTGTTGCACTCACTGGAGTGGAATAGTAATTTTTACTCCTACGCTATCCAACACTTTCCCTACAGTTGCACTCTCAGGAGTGGGAATAGTAATTTTTACTACTACACTATCCAACGCTTTTCCTACTGTTGCACTCTCTGGAGTGGGAATAGTAATTTTTACCCCTACGCTATCCAACGCTTTCCCTACTGTTGCACTCTCTGGAATGGGAATAGTAATTTTTACCCTCCCGCTATCCAACCCTTTTCCTACTGTTGCACTCTCTGGAGTGGGAATAGTAATTTTTACCCCTACGCTATCCAACGCTTTCCCTACTGTTGCACTCACCGGAGTGGGAATAGTAATTTTTACCCCTACGCTATCCAATGTTTTCTCTACTGCTGCACTCACTGGAGTGGTAATAGTACATTTAAGCTCCTGCTATCCTACATACAAAATATTGTATATTTTTTATTAATATTATGTTTATGTATATATATATATATATATATATATATGTATTAAAAAATTAAATAGTTTTTTTAAGTTACATTAATTATTTATTAATGTTAAGGTTATTTAAGTATGTTTAAGTTAATTATATTTATTATTTCATTAATTTTCAATTACTTTTAAGACATTTAAAAAAATTCGATATTTTGACTAACTATTGGGCATATTATCAAGAAAGCTCGGTACATTGTCGCCGCTTTCATCTGCAGGAAACTGCCGACAAGGCGGCGATAATGGCCTTAATAATATGCTCTATAGAATTCCAATCGAAGCCTATGTTAGATTTGAAGACATCAAACATGGGCTTCGATTGGAATTACATGGAGCATATTATCAAGGCCATTATCGCCGCTTTATCAGCAGTTTCCTGCCGATAAAAGCAGCGATAATGTATCGAGCTTTCTTGATAATATGGCCCTATATTTTTTACAACGATATTTTTGATACAATATTTTTTTACTTACCTGTTTGGAGATAGGGATTCGATATTTTTGCATTCTATATTTTCTACTCGATGTTTTGGTAAGTCTATATTTGTGTCATCGATATTCTTTCAGTGATCCGTTCTCTCTGTGTCTGCTTTCCTTTGTCCTTCTTTTAGTTCCCAGTAGATGCATATAAGTTCCTGATGTCAGAGGAACCCCTAAATACTGAATTTAGGGGTGTTAAGGGTACAACCTTTGATGTGACTGTACCACATTTATGACCACTTCCCGGGGAGAGTGGGCATAAACCTGACCCAGAGTTCCTAGTTTCACCAAATCCAAAATGGTGAAACCCTATCTCCACTGTCCACTTCAGGTGGCCCACCTTAGGGGTATGCCCTGCCTGAAAGTGTGATGCCTTCTACCTACCTCTCCCACCTGCTCTGGTGCCAAATGGACCTCAGGGCAGGGGATGGCATTCACCAGGTCTGAGGGGGAGCCACTGTCGCATATGCAAGTCTCTGGCCTTCACATGCTATTTTGGTAGCAAACCTGTTGGAGGAGGTATAAACACCTTCCTCCGGTGCAAGCATGGTTTCTGGCCTCTGAGAGCATGGTCTCTCATCTGCAGGGGGTAAGAAACTCATCTGTGGTAGCAGGCTGGAGGATACTAGTCAGCCTGTACACTAGATGACCAGTAGATTTTCATGGGGCACCTTTAATCTGCTCTCTGGGTACAAAGCATTATAAATCTAGCACTGGCACCAGTACAGATTTATTAAGATGAGGTGTTTCATACCAAACATCAATATTTTCAGTGAAGCTATTATGTAGGTGGGTAACTCGTATATGTACTTTGCCAGTGTCAAGTACATATGCTTAAGATGCATTCCTGATGCCTTGCAATGTCATGGCAATGGAACCAGATATCACTGGGGCATATCTGCCTAGGGAGATACGTCATCACATATAATATAATGCACCCTGCCTTAGGGCTCTAAGGCCTGCTGTAGAGGTAACTTACATATAGTATGTGCAGTGCACAGGGGCATGGCACACAGTGAGTGTACCATGTTGTGTTTTCTGAACAGTTTGCACCATTTCACACAGCTTGCAATGGCAGTCTGTATGCAATATGTGTGTGGGTCCCTTAGGGTGGCATAATACATGCTGCAGCCCTGGGAGACTCTCTTTAGTCCCCATGACCTAGGTACTAAGGGTACCTATTACTCGAGACATACAGGTGTGCTAAAGCCCTTACCAATTGGGTTACAATTAGACATTTACCTCATTGTGAGGGAAAGAGCGCTACTCTTGGCAATTCCTTTGCAACTCTTGGCCTTAGAGAGGGCAAAACATTTTACTCCTCTGAAGCCAGGGGTCGCGTGAAAAGATAACTCACTCAACAGACCCATCCCTGTGCTTCTTTCAGGGGAGGTCAGGCAGAGGTTCACTCTCTTCTTCCTGATCCTCATCAGTGACCATCAGCATGGTCACATCGGCCCTGTCATGAAAATACTTTAGTGTTTTACATGAATGACCCACTGTGGGCTCTTTCAAGTGCCTAGGTTGACCAGGTATGTGACTTATCCTTTTCTCTCAAGCACAGGGTAGGCCCACCTCAATTTGTCCTGGAGGGCCGTGGGTGCCACAGGCTCCAAACCCCATAAATTATGCCCTAGCTGGAATTCAACCAGGGAAATCTTTTGGTCAAACCATTGGTTCTGGAGCTCTCAGCTTTCCTCAAGGTTCTTATTTTCTTTCTCCGTGTACTACCCCAGACTGGAATGAAGGTCAAGCACATAAATCGCAAAGTCACATTTGGGCTCTTCGTGAGGCTTCTCTCAGCTTTCCCTTGCCAGACTCTAACAGAATGGCCAAACAGAAGTTCAAAGAGACTAAAGCTCACTCCCTTCTGTGGCATCTATCTGTAGGTAAAAAGCAGGCATGGCAAGAGGACTTCCCATCTCCATCTGAGCTTTTCAGTGAGTCCCATGATCATACCTTTCATGATCTCGTTGGATCTCTCAACAAGACCTTTGGTTTGTAGGAGATATGGGGTAGTGAACTTATAAGTCACACCGCATTCATTCCACTTTGCTTTTAAGTAAGCAGACATGAAGTCACTACCTCTGTCTGAAACCTCCTCCTTAGGAAAAGCAACTAATACTTCGGAGAACTCTAGCAATGGCAGGAGCAGTTGCAGTCCTAAGGGGAATTGTTTCAGGATATCCAGTGGCATGATCCACTACCACCAGTACAAATCGATTTTCTGATGCTGTTCGAGGGTCAAGGGAACTGACAATGTCAATCACTAACATTTCAAAGGGAACCCCAACCACTGGTAGTGGAATAAATGGGCCTTTGGTTTGACTTCTGTCTTGCCGATAGGCTTGACAGGTAACGAAGTTGCAAAACTCCTTCACTTTCTGGGACGCACCTGGCCAGTAGAAGTGGGTGACTAACCTACTCCCAGTTTTGGTCTGGCCAAGATGCCCAGCAAGGGAGATGTCATTCACCAAGGTGAGTAAAAACTCTCTGTTTTGCTGAGGCACCACCACTCTCCTATTGGCACCAGGTTTGGGGTCTCTAGCCTCAGTATACAGGAGTCCCTCTTCCCAATAGGTTCAGTGGGAGCCACTGACATCTCACTTATCCTGGTCAGCAGCTTGCTATCACTGGAGAGTGGGACAGGTTCTCTGTCCTTGACATAGATCTTCCCTAGAGGGTCCCCTGGGCCTAGGAGCTCTGCTGTGTACGGCCCAAGCATTAAGAGCTCAGTGCCCTCAAGAGCTGACAGATCTTCTCCCTAAGGAGACTGGACTTGTGCTTGTATCTCACTAGAATTTTTCACCCTGGGCTTTGCTTTGTGCTCTTGTTTTTACACACACCCATTCAGGTATTCCCAGCATGGATGCATGGTTTCTCATCTCTACCTCAGCCCATGCTGAGGTCTCCAGGTCATTACCTATCAGACATTCTACTGAAAATTCAGAGGACACACCCACCTTCTTTTGGCCAGTAACTCCTTCCGAATTTAAGGTCACAATATCCATGGGATGACCCCTGACACTGTTATCAGCACTGATAACTGGATAAGTTTGTCCAGTTATGTACTGTTCTTGAGATATCAGTTTTTCAGTCACCTAGGTGACACTTGCACCTGTATCCCTCAGTACATCTACTTCAACTCCATTTATATGTGGCTTTTGACTGTATGTCTCCAGATTACTAGGCAAGACAGCTAAGGAAGCTATATCCCCTTTACCAGAGACTACATTAGCTTCTGTGTGTTCTCTGACCTGGTTAGGATACATTAAGGGTCCCATCTGGAGACTAACAACTGAACTGTTGAAGGTGTTTGACTAGTGGAAGCCTTTTTGGAGCAGGAAGAGTCCCCAGTTCGATGACCATTCTGCTTATTTATTTGTTTATTTTTATTTATTTTTGTTTTTTTATATAGCATGAACTTGACCCTAGTAGGGTATCAGAGTTCTTTACATTCACATCATTTTCTACTTAAAACAACATGAACACCTTGAAGTTTCAGTAAACCTGATCAGTATACAGTAAGTTACTAGCAACAGTTAAGCTACAAAGTCAAAAATTAAGTTAGTTGTCCATTGCAAAGTGGGAGAAAAATTAGTGCGTGACATTCAGATCTGCAAAATCAAAAAAGATGTTATTGGTCACTGTGTGGTAGCTGTGTGTTAAACAAGAAGGTCCTCTGCTAATGTCAAGACTGCTGGAGTTATGGCAGGAATTTGCTCATGAGAAAGGCGTTGGCTGTGTTTTTAAAAGCAGCAATGGATGCTATTTGTCAAATGTCAGGGGGGAGAGCGTTCCAAATTCTTGGTGCTGTGCCGGAGAAAGCTTGGTCATGTGTTCTTTTCTTTCGGAAGAGGGCTCGTTTTATTAATAGCATTCCACGATTCCGGGGAGCCTGGCATCCTCCTGATAGAGTGATGTTCTAAGCTAGGTACCTAGGGGTCTTGTAATATATCGCTTTGTGAGTGACACATGCCACTTTAGATGCATTCTTGCTTTTTTTTTTAAAGTTTCAACAACCTTTATTGAAGTTTACAAATTACAGCATCACAAGGAGTAGACATTCCACGCACATCTGTTATAGTAAGTACTTATCGTTGTCCTTGTATCTCTTCTGTAATAAATACCTTCTCTAACTTCTATTACTTTACAACCCCCCTCTCAACCGTACCCTCCCTCCCCATACACTTTAGCGAGTCTTCCATGCAGACTCCAGCTTTCATATCAGCTTGGAAAGGGGCTTCAGGTTCAATGTCCCATCACTGTCCTTTATTCAGTCTCATAGTATACATTAATTGCAGTTTGTGCCCTCCAGCATATATATTCAAGTGTGTGCTCAATCCATACATGTGCCTTAGGTCCTCCTGAAACCCACAGACCCATAACGGCTCCTGAAGGCCTTCCTGGAACTCATTCGTCCCCTGCCCCGCCGTCTCCGTCTCTCCATGTTCCCCCTCACTGTCTGCCTGTTGTGCTAGTAGATAGGCAACCAGCAGTCCCCAGATACCTTTGGGTCGGGATTTAAGTGGAAGCAATTCTGCATAATTGTGAAGTTGTTCTTGCCACATTGTCAAATCTTTAATCCAGTCCTTGAATTTTGGTGCCTGCCCCCTCCCCCATCTACAGGCTACTTGTCTCCTTGTCAACAGAATCCCATTTGCCAGGAATTTCTTGTGCACCGTCCTTATATCCCAGTGCAGACCCAGGAGAGCCAAGAGTGGGGCTGGCTCTACCCATACTCCAATCATAGCAGACAGTCCCTCAAACACTTCTTCCCAGTAAGCCGCCACCTTCGGGCATCGCCATGCTAAGTGCATGAAATCCGCTCCCTCCCTTCCACAGCGTTCACACCTATCGTCTGCTCTGAGATGGAATCTATGTAGTTTGGCCGGGGTATGTTACAACCTATGGAGAAATGTATAATCTGCTGTTACTAGTAACTGCCTCAGTCTGTGTACAACATACTTCCCAATGGTCATCTGTGAGAGGCGTTTTCAGGTCCTTATCCCATTCCACTCTGGCACGCAAGGGCCGAGGGGGAGGGTTATGTCTAATCTGCTTGTACATCTGGGATATAATATGCCTAGGAGTCTCTGCTTGCAATATCGTATGTAATGGTGGGAATATGTCCGGTTCCTTAGGGAATTCTGGGGTTATGGCTTTCATACTTTGTTTAAACCGGGTATAAATGAATGTGTCCATGAAAGTAGGTGTATGCTCTCCAAAGAACTCCACCTTGTTGCGGAACTGTCCCCCCGTGTATAGATCCCCCCAAGTACTATAGTGCAGTTTGTCCAACATTTTGCAGCACAGCCCCTCGTATGTGATTTGTAATATTGGATTTCGAGTTAGCTTCACCCTTGGGGAGTACATCATTTGTGCGTTTGGCTTCTTCGCCATCCATTTCCATGCGGTAACAGTGCCATCTACAGTGGACGGGTCTCGCCCTCTCTCCGCCACCTGTGTGAATAGGTAACTCTCAGGAGGTGTCGTGGCCACATAGCCATCCTCCACTGCTAGGTGTGGTATAAAGGGGGAGGATGGATCCAGTATACAGCAAAATGTGCCTTGCTCAAAGTTGGGAACATCATATCCTTCCTAATGGTAAGGCAGCATCAGTGTGGTTAGATTCAATCTTACCTGTTTCCAAACCCAGGCGAGTCTGATTGACTGTGTTTTAAGCGTGTTAAAGAAAAACCTTCCTCAGTAATAGGGAATGTTAATGAATAAATACAGGAATTTCAGTAATATTGTCATTTTTATGAGGGATATTCTACCCGCCATTGACGGGGCAGCCTTATCCATTTGGATACATTATCTGTCACTTTATCCATGGCCACTCCATACTTAGCCCGCATTAGTTCGTCCTTATCACGAGTAACATGTGTATACCTAAATATTTAAAGTCCTCTGACTCCCAGCTCAGGTGCAGAATAGTATGATTCGTTAGAGGGAATACAGCCGATTTGCTCCAATTTATCTGTATCCCTGAGATAGCCCAACATTTAGTGATTTCTCTCAGTACCGGATTCAGGTTTTCCTGGGGGGTTTTTACATAGAGGGTCATGTTGTCTGCGTAAAGGGAGATTAGCAGCTGTCGAGACGGGTACACTAAGGCTCTGTTGTTATGGTGCTTAAATATGGATTTGAATACTCCCGGTCCTGTGGGGTGCTGGCCGGTCCATGGATACCTGTGATTCTCTCTCTTCCTCCTTCTCTTTTTTTTTGATAAAGGCCAGAGATTTACTTTGAGAATTCTGAAAATAAATAAATATTCAATTTTTGTGGTAGAGAGGGCTTGCTATTGTCTTCATCTTTTTTGAAGATGTTACACAATAACAAGCATTTGCAATGCAATCGGTCTCACCTTTGAGACCTTGTATGTATTTAGCTAAACAGCACATTAGCCTGGTTGCTGAAACATCTACTGCTCTTTAACATGGAGGGAAAGTAAGCACCAAACTACATGACACGCCATGTATGGGAACACATGGAGAGAAATATTGCCTTTCAGCTGGAAATGATACAGTCCTTTGCTCTGTTTTTAATATAAAATCAGGGACTTCGGTGCTAAAGTGATTCTGGTATTTTACTGACCTCTGCTGGTCGTTTTCTATCAAGAAAGTTAAATAGAGGCAGTTGCCATAAACTTTGAAAAAAGAAAGTCCCTCAGCAGAAAGCAATTCTGCTATTTTACTAACCTCTACTGGTCGTTTTCCATCAAGACAGTTAAATAGAGGCGGTTGAACAAGCAGAAAGCAATTCTGGTATTTTACTGACCTCTACTGGTCATTTTCTATCAAGACAGTTAAATAGAGGCAGGTGAACAGAAAAATAAGTCCCTAAGCGGAAGGAGTCAAGTCCTAGGGCTGATCTCCAGAGCCCACAAAATACATACACATATAAGCATATACTAAAGTATATACAAGAGGTCTTGAATGCTCGGTCTAAAAAGGTGTACACAACCGAACATCCTAATGATGTAAATGAAGTGCCCAGCTTGGAGCAGATTGACAAACACTCAGAAGTGTACAAGACAATGTGCAATCAGCTACTTTAGAAAAAAAGGCTGGCATAAAATATCACAAATTGGTAATACAATAGCTCATAGTGTGGCAAGGGAGGATATTGGAACTGACAAGAACAATTGATGTTTAGAATAATTTAATAGCTCGCTGTACTTTATGTAGATGTCATAACTATACCACATACTTGCAGAATTATTCAACAAACTCTAGCACATGAAAATGACAAATTTCGCCACAGTTCTTTGCGCTTCTTTGAAGTTCTTACCCCCTGCTTGTCGGTATCGTAGGTGTCGTGGAGTGGAGGGAGATCTACAGGGAGACATTTCTGCTGTCTCTGCAGTTTGAGGGCTTTCAGTACCTGCCCTGTCCAAGGACACCGATTCAAGGACGGCAGCTGCCATGAAAACAAGATGGGTAACTTTAGTACCATATCAGCGGTATTAACAAGGCAACATCCTTTAACATTTGCGATTCAAAATGTGTCACAGATATACCACTTTGAACATATGTTTATTATATTCAAATCAAAACTATGAAACACCCCAACTGAACAGTTTGCGAAAAATAGAAACATCCGGGGACTTTCTGTATTCAAGTGCTCACAAGTGGGAACTGTGAAGTGAATAACTATTTCTTTTTATGCTCAGTTACGGTTTATTTCTCATAATATATGGATAGCTCATAACCACAAAGTCCGTAACTCTTTCCTAGATTCAAGGTTCAAGTATTCCGGCTCAAATACCTATAATGATGCTACACTCCGATACCTAGTTTTGGGTGTAAGTGCAAAACATCTCAACACACCTAGTCGTCATTCTTAGTGTCCTGCGGTCTACTACTTCCCACCTCTCAATCCTACTTCTCCTCTGGGGAGTGCTGATTTCTAGTATTCTGACACTAAAACCAGATTACAGAGCTGCCTTCTTACAGTAAACTGAATGCGAGGGAAGTAGCTGAGCCGGCAGTCTGCCTGTACCAGGCAGCAGAAGGCAGAGTGCATGCCCTCTTGCAAATGGCACACATACACTGCAGAGTGATCAAGTCATTATAGACCTGAAGGAAATTTTGATGGAATAACTGGCTTCACCTTTGCTTGAAAATAGGCAACTTTCTTCCTGAAGAGAGCTTTATTTTTTTCCCCCTACTCAAGGATAGATATTGCACGATGAAAAGCACATTTCTTTCTATTGAAGACACACTTCAAGAAGCTTTTCAAGTTCTTACCACTCCACCCATGGACCCTCATTATGAGTAGGGTGGAGTTCCTGGTCAGGACAATAACAGTAGTTACCAAGCACATTGAGAATCCACAGGGGTACGACAATTACTTACCAGTAATCTTCATTACTCTGATTATTGTTTTTATCCCAGTACTTACTAATGGAAGGAAGTGTGCCCACTTCCTTCCAGGTACCACGTGACCCAAAAAACTTGAAACTGGCCTCATTACACTGCCCCTCCTGTCAGGCTCCTCATCTCAAGCATCTCTAACAGGAGCCGAAACCCATAGATGTTCCTGCAATCCCCAAGCATTAGGGATCGAGGAGATCATGGAAGAGATGATGGTCCATAAGTAAAGTGACAAGGAAGGATAATTGGATTAATGAAGATCACTGGTAAATAATCTGCACATTACATCCTCAACCATTCCTCCTCCCAGTACGTTATAATTGAGGATGTACCAGAGAACTAATCTTGTGACAAAATCAGTACTAAATAACAAGTACCCTTTGGTAAAATAGTATCACAAATATAATGATGGAAGGGACACAAGGTACAGAACCTGAAACAAATGAGAGATAACTCCAACTCCATACTCAGGACAATGGTGAAACAGACAGTAACACCTGGACAAAACCCCATACAGACTGAGCCACACCAATGAAAACCCAGAATACCTAACCTTTGACTGGAACTGAATGGAGATTTTGCATGAGTCAAGAAAAAACTATAATAAAAAATAAACAGAATTACCACCCTGGTACCTAGTCCAAAATACCTTGGGGAGCCAATGGCAAATCTGAGATCATATCCAAAAAAAGACCAACACCGCAATGAATAAAAAGCCAATATTAGACAACAATCAGAGAACAATGGTCTAGGAGCCAAAGCCCCACCAAGGAAGTCCCATCACAGCCCAGCAGGAGATCATCTTCAGCAAAACAAAACTATGTGAGAGATCTATGAACCAACCAGTTTCAGGCATCAAAATGCCCCACAAAGATACAGCCAAACAAAATTAGTTAGACAGTCTATCACTTTCCTCAAAAGAACCCCGAAGAGGAGTAAAAGAATCAATGCTATTCCAAGAACGAGGATAGAAAACAAAAAAAATGAAGTGAACCAGTTAACTTATGAACCTTATCGAACACGAAAACATAAGTGACAAGTTCTTGAAACTAAAACATAAGAGCCAACATACATATCAAAAAACTCTAAAGTCACTATTGTGTACCAAAGTATGTGCATACTCCCCACAAGGATAATTAAGGTTTTCACTATAATCACCTTTTATTATGTATAGCCCAAGCCCAGCATGGTAGACTATAGGAAGTCAGACAGCTAAGACTTAATTCATCAGCTCTTGTTTAATTTGCATTCAGGTCTCACCCACATAGTGAGCCATCTCAAGAGAGAGCGAAGTCAAAAAACATCAGCTAGGTGGTGAAGTTCAACTCTTGGTGAAAATTATTCGAGGGTACACTCTGGCGAACACATAACAATGGCCTGCAAAATAGGTTTTCAATAATGTTAGGTTGTGAGATGTCCTTATAACCACATACGTCCCCCCATGATACACCGTAGATGCACATTTTGCCTGGTATATTATCAGGATGTCCCCCAAAGGTTTCTTACTCAGCCTTAAGGCAAATCTAGAGACTGCAGTGAGCAATCTCAGGAGGGTGTTTTACTTACTCATAATTATATGGGACCTAGTATAAGTGTTATCCAACAACTGTCTAGATAAGTCATGTCGCTTTGCAGCAAACCTCGTTGTTTTTGTAGACTTCGGGCCCGCTACCATCACAAAGGTTTTAGTGAAATTAGTGGACAAATCCAGATTATCCAAGAAGGCCACAATGGACTCAACCAGTTTGTGGAGCTCCAACGCCATTCTGGACAACAATACTGTGTCATCCAATTATAAAAATGTAGGCATAGCATGGTTCCCTATCTTTCCGCACACATGAGCATCAGCGGGGGCCTCTCCGCTAAGGCGGAGGAGCGTCGCTCCCAGTGATCTTCAGCAGTGCAAAAAATAAAAAATAAAATTATAGTAACACATTGTTATTATAATTATTTCAGTTCGAGCCAAGTGAGGGTGGGGTGGGCGGGGGTGGGCTATTAGAGCAAGGGGAGGAGGAAATATGTGTACTTAAGTGAGCATGATGGTTTAGCCAGCTGTCTTGGGCTGGCCAAACAGTCAAGCGCAATTAGCATGTTCTCCACCAGCTGTATTGCACAGCCTGGATGGAGAACATGCACAGGCTCCCACTCCCTGTCTGAGCGCCGAACCAGGTCACTCAGAACAATTACAACGCTGTTGTCATGCTAGTGACAGCAGCGTCAAGATTGTCTTAGGGGAGCCTGTGCGCTTCCTGCCTCCGGGAGTCAGTAAGAGAAGTGGAGGAGAGACTGCGGCCATGCTGAGGTAAGTGTAATATATATTTTTTTCCACACCCCCGCCACCCATGATGTTTCATACCAAAAGCCACTGGTGAGCATACCATTTAGTAGTAAATGTGGGAGGGAGAGTGGCTAGAAAATGTGAAATCTTCCTACTTAAGAGCAGTTGTTAAGGGAGGAGTAAAGAGGGATTAAGGAGGTTTGCCAGGGGATTATGGAGGGATGTGTATCCACCCACAAACAACAGTAAGCCCATTGCTATTCACAAATAGCCCTTCTAAAACTAGTACAGCAACAAAAGGACCAAAAACGGTAATAAATTAGTCCAGCACCACCCCAGTTTTGGAGATCTGCTTGTTGTAAAGTAAAAAGTTTATTAAAGTTGGAAATTGTTAGTAAATACATTTTTATGTTAAATATTATTGTAAATTAAGTTTATATATTTACTCTAAATGTAGAACTAACGAAATATGATACTGTATTAATATCATCATTTTGAATTAACAATTAAATACATTTATTTATATTAACTTAAAATTATTTTGCTGAAGTTTAAAATACATTCCCACCTAAATTCAAATTTGTATTATACATTAATACTTATTAACAGTGATATATACATAATTAAAAGCCATTTAGTTATTTTATCAACATTTAATCTAACATTTTTATAATTCAGAAAAGGTTGTTATAAAATGTTATAATTAAATAATACACGTGTTTTTTATACTTTCTGAACATTAAACTATATTTATTCATCGTTATTTTAAATTATCTATATGTTTTATTTTAAGTCTCTCACACCTTTGATTTCTAAGGTAGGGTGTTGCAGTACCAGTGGTTGGCCATGTGTGGTGCTGGCCTTACTACAGTTTCTTGTCATGGCCCTTAAATTACTAACAATCTTGCAAAAAGAAGGCTGAGGTTTTGTCAGACTTTTGGCCTGCCCCTCATTACTGTTAGGAAGGTAGAAAGTCTCTAAACCCTGAAACGAGAGAGAACAACTTTACACCCCATAACTCTAAAGCTAATAGGGAGCAGAAAGGGTCATAGGTTATGGATGTACCAATATTCAAACCACTGCTCATCATTCAGAAAGGAACAATAAGTTGACTGAATCACCCCCTTTAACTGAAGACAGCGATAAAATTCTAGAAAAACACAGCATAATAGCAATCATATCTTGCAAACGACCGTCGTAAAAAAGGTTTGCTAAATCCAACCAGAGACTCATAAGGTGAAGTATCAACAAAGATGCAAGCCTCATCAGGAGGTTAGACATATTGCCATATCAAACTTGACAAGGTCCTTCAGTTGCACAAACCAATAAAGAGGATTTAGTGTGATATCGAGGGTCAAGTGGTCCCAAGGATCTGAGAGCACCTGAACTTTGTAGAGATGGATGAAATTAGATTCATAACCAATCTATGACCCTCAGACCAGTCGTAGCTCTTCCTGAGATAAGGCTAATTGCCCACAGCTATGCTGTAAACCAATGCCCTCTTCCGTCTCACATCCTATGGACTTACCAGATATATCTGGTAGTACTGAAAGTAATACATGTCGAGGACAACTCCCAGCACTTGAGAAGTGAGAAGGTACCACCCAGCCTAAAAATATAAAACGTTTGATGGCTGTAAATTTTACATCTAACTCAAACATTTCTGGCTCAAATCAAATGAGCCTCTAACATGGACATATGATATGGTGAACTTTAAAAGAATATGGCCAGCATGAGTGAACAAAACGACCGTTATTATTCCCTTCCACTCCTCTCTTTCCTCCAGTACAGATATCCTCGTCTAGGGCAAAACGTGAGCCTTTGCTTCCTTGGAGGGTAATGCCCTGCTATTGGCACCACACAGGCCATATTTTGTAGTGCTTTTGGGTCAACCCCAGGCTTTGTAGATGGGGATTTCCTATGTCCTACACCCATCCAGACCAGCCTTCTATTTCTCCAGCAGGCTCTGTGCTCTTCCAGGCCCCAGAGATGTCTTGCCACCACCAGTCCCAGCTACAGCAGTTCAGCACTGGATCTGTCAGAGTCTATCTCAGTCGTGATATAGAGTAGAAGAAGTCTAGAGTCCTGAGGTAGAGTCCAGCCCAACACGCACCCCAGGCACACCATCATTCCCCCCAGAACGGCTTCAGCTTCACAAACATCCAGACTGTGTGGAGAAGGTCCCACCTCTCTGTGTCGCATCATAGACAGTGTAGTGAGGCAATGGCCCCTATTTTCCAGAGCCTGTGTCACGTATAATACAACATATGAAAGTATTTCCATTGTATAAGTCGAAACTGCAAGGCTATGACTGCTTCACGGGGAGGTGTATGCCTGTCTCCATCATCCTCCAGGAGTTGTTCCAAGTCTCCCTCCCAAGCCTCTCTCAGGCGGTCGAAGGAGTCTGGCATATTTTTCCCCAGGTATCAATACACTTAGTCACTTTGTCTAATATGACTTTGGCTTCCAGGGGACTATATACAGGTCTGTCAGTAAGCTCCACTATCTAGGGTGTGAGAGCATATGGGAGCTGTGGGTATCTACAAAATTGTATGCAGTCTAAATCATTTCCCACCTGCAAGACTGAAAATGATTTCATCGTATTGCACGACCAACTTGGAGATGCCAATTGTGCCCCATGGTTTAAATTCCTGTATATCTGTGACATGTTGCAATTGGGTCCCACACCACAGTGAGGTTTCTTTCTTCAAGCATGAAATTGTCTTAATTTTTAGTGGCAATGAACCATGTTTGCCACCCATGATTACTTTGCAGAACAAGTGATTTTGTTTTTAATATGCTCCAGGGTAGGGATTCTTTAAAAAAATATTCAACAGTTCCCAATGCACATTTTGTGTTTGATGATAAAGTGACCTTATGTGTGTAGTTTAGCACTCATATTTTATGAGGACCTGACACGATAGGTAGCAGGGTGACATTTAAGGGATTTGTGTACACAATCACCATGTGTTTGAAACAACTTTTTCTGTGATCTGTTTTCCCTGCAATAAGGAGATCTGCCGATGATTAAACCAATAGTTGGTTGGTATTGTAATCAAATAGGGTCATGATGGTAGTTGTCGTGAGGTTACTCCTATTGTTTAGTCTACAATGGCAAAGCACCTATGCAGAATTGTTTTAGTTTTGAACAAAAATAGATAAATCCTACACAAACCATATTATTTAACTTATCTTCTCTCTGATGTAAAGTCTGTTTGGAGGGTGTTAAATCATTTGAATAATACCAGGGTTGCAGCACATAGTGGATTTGTCTGTTCGTATTGGAATATGAGTGGAGGTCTTCCCTTTTTTCTTTTATTTCCCTCTAAGCTCCTTTCTTTGGTGAGAGTGTATCCATTCCAGCCCTTGTCAGAGGATACATCCCGAGCTCAGTGCCCCAAAACTCGAGGGGTGAAACAGTACTTACTGCACAGGGCAAGGGGTAGGAATTTGTGGAGATCCCAGCGTTGCTACTGCTTGTGCCTCTCCACCTTGTGCAGGCACCCACTGTGCATCTAGTGCTCTACATTCAGAGCTCCAACCTTGCCTTTATGTACTTTACCCGGTATGACTGTGGATTGAAAATACACATTTTCATAATTATCCTATAAAATGATAAAATCTGTTGCAGATGCACCAACCAAATGTCATTCTTACCAAATGGCCATGGAGACAGTGGGGCTCGAATCCTAAACCTCAGATTGAGGATCTATGATCTAATCCATGAAGCCATAAGTGACTCTTCAGTACAAAGAAGCTTAAAAAGCGCCATTCGGTCATTCCATGGAATGGCTTTTAATTCATATATGGTACCAGAAACTGTGGGAATTTCTTGAATAGCGCACAAAATTAAAATGTTGTCTTCAATTATAATGACCCCGCTGCTTTAGAATAAAACCTGATTGAGTGGGTGATATTACTGGTAATCCAAACATTATTCATGTCAACTTCAATGAAAAAGAAGTAAAATAATGCTCTTACAATCTCATTAATACCTTCTTTGTGGATAACTGTTATCAAAGCCACTTTCATCGTTGGAGAGAAGACCCTGTGGGATATACAAGTCCTATATCTTTCAAGCACAGTTCATAAAGGCCCCGATGTAGGTAAAATTGATTTACCGATTTTAAATTACCGAATTTTACCGATTCGGTAATTTAAAATCGGTAAATCAATGGGTCCGATATGTAGGTATTCCAGATGTGCTGGAATACCGAATCGGATGAATTCGGTATTTACCGATTCGGTAAATACCGAATCGGTAATGTCCATTCATTCCTATGGGCTTTGAAGCCCATAGGAATGAATGGACATTACCGATTCGGTATTTACCGAATCGGTAAATACCGAATTTCTCAAGGGTGCAGGGGGTGTCACTTTGACACCCTCTGGCACCCCCAAAACAGGCACGGGTGCCATGTGGCAGGCATACCTGCCCTAAGGGCAGGTCTGCCTGTCACATGGCATAGGTGTGCATGCACACATGTGCATGCACACCGGAATCGTTATTTTACCATCAAATAGGATTTGATGGTAAAATACCGATTCGTTAAGGCTCCTGGGACTCTGAAGAGTCCCACCTACATATGGGTGGCTCCGAATCGGTAAAATTACCGAATCGGTATTTTACCGAATCGGTAACTTTACCGAATCGGTAAAGTTACCGATTCTGTATTTTACAGAATCGGTAACTTTACCGATTCGGTAAAGTTACCGATTCGGTAAAATAGTGCACCTACATGTCAAATCATGTATACCGATCGGTAACGGCCGAAAATACCGATTTTCGGCCGTTACCGACCGACCTACATCGGGCCCAAAATGTATAAGCAATCACTATTATAGCAAGTGACTTTCCAGTTTTCATTGATCTAACTGTCTCTCCAAAATATGGATATTCATTCATCGTTTTTCACAGTTTCTAGCTCTGTTACAGAGAATTTAGAAATTCAGAAAGACATTTAAAATGCTGTTCTCTTCAGAGTCAACAAATACAGATTCCCATACTGGATTGATTACCATTTAACCTGCATTTTTTAAAAGAGTTTTATGGATGTTTCTCGAAGCTTTATGCTACAAGTATAGCAGTCTTATAAGTAACCACACCCCAAATAGGTGTGGCTTGTTCAATAGTAACATATAGTAACATATACAGTGTATACTGTTACTGTTCTCCTATTTATGCTGCAAAGGTCTGCAAAGAATACTACGTTAACCTTCTGAAGACATTTTCCTATTTGTTCATTTTCATCTTAATAGTCTCATACTTTTAAAACTTTAACTTTTATAAGACAACTGTGAGCAATCATCCACCCATGAATGCAGGAATCATGAGCTTTACAGAGTGATATGTTTTCTGGATTTATCTCCAGAATACCGCATGGAAATGGGTTTTCTTGATCTTCTGGCACTAAGGACTTAGTCAGTGTGCCAACCTGGGACAAAGTACCCAGTGAACTTGACAAAATGTTCTACGGTCTGACTTCATTTCAAATATGCCCCCAATCCCACTTAGGTAAATGGATGTCACCATCTTAGGTGATGGAAGGTGATGGATGTCACCATCTTAGGTGATGGAAGGTGATGGAAGTCGCCATCTTAGGTAATGGGTAATTAGATGTTAGGAGAAACAGATTGGTTCTGTTGTAATAAATGTTTTTAGTTAAAGTGTCTATCCTTCTTAGTGCAGTGTGTGTATGTGATATTGTGAATAACGAAATTAGTTTGTGTGGTATGTTCCATATCAGAACTCCCCCGGTGCCTCGCATGTAATGGAGCTGCTCGCGGTGACATCACTTAGAATGTCACCACGACCAGCGTTCCAAGGCGAGCGCCGGGGACTGTGTGACAGGCTCGAGGAAGTGAGGCTGTGGCTGAGGTCGCGGCAATCCAGTCTTATAAGTTATCAATAAAGGCCATCTTTCAACCACCGCCTGGAGTCCGGGTCGTCTTTCATTGGTGGTTACCACACTGGCGGCGAGGGAAACAATTATCCCGCGACCTCAACACGCCCGGGAAACGAGTTGGAGTCACAGCTGACTGAAGAACAAGGAAGCGGGCGCCTGCTGATAGCTCCGATTTCCGAGCGGCTAGGAAGAGTGGCAGTCCTGAGGTTTATCGGGCGACACGCAGCTGTGAGCTGTATCAAGGGACTGCGTGACGAAAACTGCCCTGCTCCTGACGAGAAGTAAGGTGACCCCCCATGCGCGCAATTGTGCAAAGTGAAACGTAGGCGCGAGCTCCGCTTGAATTTATTTGCCGCCACGGTAAAAGACCATAATTTAACAACGTGTGTCTCCTCATCGCGCAGAGGCAGCGAATAGAAGCATCATTGCAGGAGTGTGTGAAACCTCACGTCACCACCCTCCTCAGAGACTCTTTTCCCTTCTGTCGAAGTGCGTGACAGCTTTCACGCCTACCTTCAGGGGGTGCGCACAGGGCAGTGTGTGAAAAAGCTAACGGAATGTAAAGGGATGAATTCCGACTGCGTTGGATGTCGGAGTGTGGCACGTCAGGCGGCAGTGAAGTGTGACTGAACCTGTAGTAAAGAGCCACTACACAATGAAGGTTCCAATGTTCAATTTTATTTAGTCATAGGTAAACAGGTGCTCCCAGCTTGGCGGCTTTCTCTCACAACCAACATTCTAACTCACGCTCCCGGAGGCTGAGCGGACCATACCAAGAAGGGAGGAGGGAGAGGGGTGTGTGACGGGGAAGACACATCAGGTCAAGTTACAACACACCTTCCCCCCTAAAGAGAACAGAGGAAAAGAGATACAGATCTCCACAGACAGGGGCGAGAGAAAGCAGTTAAAGGGAGAGTGGGGAAAAAGAGGGGTGAGTTAAAAGGAGGCGAGGTAACGGGAAGGGATAGGGAAAAGAGAGGGATAGAGGGCTGCTGAAAGAGGACAGCCAAAAGAAAGGAAACAGGAGAGAGGGAAAGAGGTTCCCACGATTGAAAATTCACTGAGGCAGCGGTTGTGAGCTGTTTGAAATGTCTGAGAGGATCAGGGAAGGAGTTTAACCCCTGATGCCACGTGCGAAAAGGAACTGAGGCAGCGTTGTGAAGCTGCGTGAGGAAAGAGCAGAGGAACAGGGGGTGTAGCGAACCAGAGTTCCCACTATTGAAAATTCACTGAGGCAGCGTTTTTGAGCTGTTTGAAAGGTCTGAGAGGATCAGGGAGGGAGTTTAACCCCTGATGCCACGTGAGAAACGGAACTGAGGCAGCGTTTTGAAGCTGCGTGTGGAGTCTGCAGAGGAACAGAGAGTGTGTCTAACCCCTGCGTCCGTGTAAAAAACTGTACCAAGGCAGCGGGTTGAAGCTGCATGAGGAAAGCTCAGAGGGGCAGGGAACGAAGAGAACTCCGGGTGGAGTGTTTGACACAGATGTTGAGGAAGCGCGCTAAGTGAGTGATACGTGATTTCTGGTGATCTTTGACTGGCGCTTGACATGGATCATTAATCTACAGGCGCACTGAGAAAAGTATATTAAGTGATCTAAGGGAAATGCTGGAAAATAGACCTACAAATTAAGAACCCCGACGGCCTGAACATAAGAGGCAAAGTATAGAGAAATTTATTAGACGAAGGAAAAAAAAAAAAGCGATTCAGCGCTTCCTGAGGCAATGATGAAAGGAGAAGGATCCAGCTTCGCAGATAAGGCAGAGATGAAGGTTAGGTTCAAAAAACGCTTGCCGCCACCTATGCCGGTTAGAGAGGAGGATGAAAAAAACATCGCAAAATGGAGTCAGCGGAAAGAATATTTTGAGAACTATATAACTGTTTGTGAGGAAGAGGAAGTACCTCTTATATTTGAGAAAAAGGCTGAAACATTACCTCACTGTTTGGGTACTGGAGGAAGGAAGATGTACCACGAAAGGGAAAGAGTGTACGTAAAAGAAACTGACAGAAATATTTATGAGAACATTTTGAATGTGTTGGAGGAACATGATATACAAGCCTCGTTTGTAAAGGTACAAAGGAATGAAGTGTTGAAGGAAAGAAGGGATAGCAAGGAGGAAGTTATAGCAAGCGAAATAATCCCAATGTGTACCATCTTCATAGGCGGAGTAGAGACAGAAATAATCTCAGATTCAGGATCACGTTATAGTGTGGTAGGCAAGAGTGAATGGAACAGAAAATTAGCTAAAATATATGGAGATGAACTGAAGGAAGCCAACATATCCCTAAAAATGTACACTGGGGAGGACATCAAAGTATTAGGATACAAAGTCGTGGATTTAATGTACATGGGAATTAATACTAGGAGTGCCCTATACATAACGGAAAGTGGACCCACCCTGCTAGGGTGGAAGAATCAAGAGAAATTGAGAATATCACCCAAGGGAAAAAGAGAAGGGCCCATGAGTGAGCTGGCACGGTTCCAGAGCATCTTTGCAACAAAGGGTGGAACATTGATCGCTCGTACGCTGCCGTGTAAGGTCTCGGCAGTTTTGGAAGGAGCTGCAAGGAATAGAGAATGTGGAGAAGATGTAGCCAAGGACAAACTAAAAGATAAACTAGAAACTTTCCAAAGTTGGGTGGACGAAAGAGAAATACGTAAGAAACAAGTGAGAAAAGGAAGTGAAGGTAATGTTGGGAAAACCAGAGAATTCGAAAGAGAGGGAGAGCGCGTAATAAATACAGGAAAAGAGCGGAAAAGCATAAAATACAAGAATAACCAATTTGATCACTATGAGACGAGGCAAAGTACCACATTGGATGAGTTCAGGGCCAAAACTAAAGAGGAAAATGTGGACAATTATGAAAAGGAAAGAGAAGCGGACTCTAGTTTGAATGAGTATGAGGGTGAAAATAAAGGAAAATACTTTCAAAGGCATTACAGTGGTAAGAGGGAGAAGGAGAGTAAGGAAATGCAGAAAATACTAAAAGATTCCCCTCTCGAAGTCTTGTCGGGGAAAAAGGGTCCACTCTATGATTATTGGAGAAAGCATAAGTGTCATGGCCCAGAAAACACAACTGAGTTCTTCCAGGGGAGTCTCGAGAGAGAACTGGAGGTTGGCCATAGGTCAGCAGAGACTGGTGCTAATGATCAAAGCTACTTGAAATGGATTTTGATAAAGGTTTGGAATCTGTGTATGGCCAAGGAAAGGAGGGTAGAAGAGGGCTTAAACCAGTCACAGAAGATGACATTGAAAGAGAGACTCATCGTGTCGGAGGGAGTAGGCGGGGAGTGCCCCGGTCCAAGTCACTGCTCAAGGAAGAGAACAACATTTCCGCAAGGATCACCCTTCCGGAGGGGGAGGGAAAGACTAGTAGAGGAGTGCGGAACTCCATGTTGAAGTAAACTGTTGAACATTCTCAGATAAAGGGGAGCTTTGGTGGGAAAATGTTGTTGCACCCATCCCCTGTCTTTCACCTTTGTCGTTTGCCTTATCAAAGAGATTTTAGGAAGAGTATGGCGGGATGGTGGAAGGGGTGCCCTAGGGATAGGTAGTACCGTCCACACCCTTTGTAGAACTCAGTTTCTTATCCTCATGTGAGAAAGGGCAGGACATTGGGTGGGACCTAGTGGATCTAATGAACCCATTGTCTAAAGCACCTCCAGTTAGTTTTTACAGGGGCCAACCTGCTGGTTACTCTGTCTACCTGTTAAGCTGCATAGGACTCTGCTTCCATGCTTCCTTATGCCTTACCCCTCTCTTTTCTTCTCTCTCCCTCCTAGGTTCCCCCCCCCCTCTTTCCTGCCTTCCTTGTATTCTTTTCCTGCCATCTTCTGACCTTTGACTACCGACACTGCCTCACACTCGTTCACTACTTCACTGACATTTGCCTTTTCATCAAGCTTCTTATCCCCTGCGTCTTGTTTTATTTCTTTGACGCACTGGAGCATGTGCTCCACCTGCTTGGCTATAATGAGTACCTCCCGCAGTGGTGGGTCGTCCTTGAGCCATAGCTCTTCACGCACCCTTTCCATTCTACATGCCAAGACAAATTGGTCCCTGATTCTTTCCTCACTTGCCCCACCAAATTTGCAAGTGGCGGCTAACTTCCTAAGGTCTGATACAAAATCCTCTATAGATTCTCCCTCTTTTTGTGCTCTCTTCCCAAAATGATACCTCTCCATAATCGTGCTAGTCTTGGGAAGGTAGTGTAAGTCCAATTTCTTAAGGCTCACCTCAAACTCATTCAGACCCCTTGCCTCCTGTGCCCCTAGATCTGGGAGATGATCCAGGACCTCTTCACCTTCTGCACCTAGATAATAGGCCAACAATGCGACCTTCCTTTCTAATCCCAGGTTTGGCCCACAAACAGTGACGTAGTTTAAAAACACTTTTTTCCATTTCTTCCACTGGATACTGGGATCCCCTGGGGTGGTCAAGAAAAAGGGTGGAGGGGTCACACTCTGCATGCTAGGTGCTAAATACTACTATGTAAATGAACACTCCCACTAGACACAAAAGGCACAGAAAAGGAAAAAGGAGGTCGAGTTGGAAGCATTATTTGACTCCTGTTCAAGAATTACCATTATCAATGCCGTAGAGTTCTCACGGGTGTCTAAAGGAACTTTGAAAAGAATGGATCTAAGGCCAGGGGGGTATGCTGGTCGCCCCATCTCCATGAAGGGGTACTTCCTAGGGAAAGTAGAATACAGCAACAGGACAACGGTCACCAAGGTGTATGTATCCACAGTAGGAGACAACATTCTGGGTTGGCAGGCACAAAAAGAGCTAGGGGTCTATTTGAATCCCAATTGTAACCCCCAGATCCTGATACAAGAGATTGTTGAACACAAAGCAGACGTGGTGTCAGAGTTCCAAGAGGTGTTCAGGGAAGAATTAGGGTGCCTGAAAAGCTACTGCCACAAAATAAGATTAAAGGAGAATGCCAGGCCTGTCGTGGCTAAAGTTAGGAAGCTCCCCATTGCCATCCAGGAGGAGGTGAAGTCTGAACTGGAGAAACTGTGCAAGGCCGGAGTCATCGAACCAATGGAAGCAACAGAATGGTTGGCCCCCATTGTGGCAGCTAAGAAGAAGGATGGGTCGGTCCGGCTCTGCGTAGACTTAAGGGCTTTGAACAAGGAGGTCGTGGTCGACCGTTATCCCTTACCCAACATCACCCAGATGATGAGCATGCTAGAAGGCGCCAAGGTATTTTCCACCCTTGACCTTACCTCAGCATATTTCCAAATAAAACTACACGAGGAGTCTCAGGAGCTCACAGCATTCGTGACACCCATGGGTGCCTACAAATTCAGAAGGATGACTTTCGGGCTAGTCTCGGCGGCCGCCGTGTTTCAGAGAATCATGGGCAACATGTTGAAGGGGATCCCAGGCGTCATGTGCTACCAGGATGACGTACTCATATTTGCTAAGAACCATGTGGAGCACGATGGTAGGCTGAGATGCGTGCTAGAGAGGTTCCAGTCGCAGGGCCTCACAGTGAAAAGAGACAAGTGTGTATTTGGCTGTGCTGAACTGGACTTCCTGGGGCACAAGGTGACAACAGAGGGTATATGTCCGAAAGCTGAATTGCAAAACACCATCGTGAACCTGACACCCCCCAAGGGCAAGGACGAGATCAAGTCATTTATGGGAATGTTAGAGTTCTACGGAAAGTTCATAAGGAACCTGGCGGGAAGGACATATGCCATCAGGCTACTGCTGAAGAAGGAGAATGAATTCCTGTGGAGCCAGGAGTGCCAGAGGGAGTTCGAGGACGTAAAGAAGGCACTCGCCGAGGCCCCCAGTTTGAAGTCGTACATACCCAACCGAGCGGCAGTAGTCACCACCGACGCTAGCGCGAAAGGTTTGGGAGCCGTTCTCACCCAAGTTGGAGAAGAAGGAGAAGAGACCATAGCCTTTGCCTCAAGGTCACTACAGAAGTCCGAGAACAACTGTTCGGTGATCGAGAAAGAGGCCGTGGCAGTATCTTGGGCAGTAGGAAAATTCAGAGACTTCCTCTGGGGAACCCAGTTCACCCTCCGAACTGACCACTAGCCGCTGGTGGAAGTGTTCAGTAAGAAGGGCTTGGATGCCATCTCCAGCAGGATAAGGAGATGGGTAGTCGGTCTTCAAGAATACACCTTTGATGTCGAATACGTCCCTGGGACACAGAACCTCGCAGCTGACTGTCTATCCAGGCTCGTCGGTGATGAAGGAGCGAGAGAGAAGCATGAGAAGGCGGACGAAGAAGAGGAGGACCTTCAGATGGAGGATGTCTGCGCCATCCAGAGGGCGTTGGGAGAAGAAACATGGAGAAAGGCTTTAGAAGAAGACAAAATCCTGGAGGAGATCTACAAAAGAGTAAAAGGCGGTTGGAAGCACAGTGACAAACAAGATGAAAACCTGCGTCCATTCCTGGCCATTAAAGACGAGTTATCCATAGTAGACGGATGTCTATTCAGGGGTACGAGACTTGTACCTCCTGCAACTGTGAGAGACAACCTGGTCGAGCTAGCCCACGAAGGGCATTTGGGCATCACCAAAACCAAGCAGAGACTCAGGGAGAGCTATTGGTGGCCGAACATGGATCTGGTCACTGAAAGGAAAATCAGAGAGTGCATCCCGTGCAGTAACAGCGACAAGGTCCTGAGGCAACAGACGCCCCCCATGGTGAGCAGGCCGCCACCTTCTGGACCGTGGGAGGAGTTGGCACTGGACACCGTGGGCCCCATGTCGGGGATACAGCGGACACCCTACATTTTGGTACTTGTGGATCTATACTCCAGATGGCCAGAGATAAAGTTTGTCAGCGAAGTCACGACCAAAACCGTCATCAGCTTCCTAGAGGAGGTGTTCATCTGGGAAGGGCTACCTAGCAACATTCTGATGGACAACGGTGTACAACTTTGTTCGAAGGAAATGGAAGACTTCCTGGAAGGAAGAGGCATCAGACACAAGCGTTGCGCCCTCTACCACCCAGAAACAAATGGCATGGTCGAACGCTTTAACAAAACCCTCAAGGAGAGCATCCAATTGGCCAGAGCCAGAGGAATAAGTTGGAAGGAAGAGGCGTGGAGACGGCTAGAAGCCTACAGGTTCACACCACATCAGACGACGGGAGTCACCCCGTTTGAATTGCTCCGCGCCAGGGTACCCAACACTAAGCTAACCCCAGGATGGATGGAGTGGCACAAGGGGTGGTCAGATCGAACTAAAGAAGCTGAAAGCTTGAAGAAGCAAGAGGAAGCCATGGAAAGAAGGAAAGAAGGATATGACCGGCACAAGGGCACGCGTGAAGTAGAATTCAAAGTGGGAGACAGCATCAAGATCAGAGCTCCAACGGGGAAGGCAAGTTGGTCAGAGTACACCAACCCTACCAAGATCACAAAACTATTCAAAAATGCAGTCAAGACACAAGAGGGGAAAATATGGAACCTTGGGAGGGTTGTAAAGTACCATCCGCCAGTGAGAGACCCTGAGAATTCAAGGAGGCGGGAGGGAGATCCTAGGCTGGACCCTAGTTCCACCACTAAGAGGCAAACTGTGGTCCCCCACACAAGCATCAGGTCTAGCAGGAGGGTGACCAGACCCCCTAGGCATTTTGATCAGTATGTAATGATGTAACCGGTGTTACCCTATCTGTTTTGGTCTAGCTCCTCGCCAGGCCCAGGGACAATGATGTTATTCGCCCCCGTTGGGTGTCTCTGTCTCACCTGGTGCATTATACAAGTTTTGTTATGTTCATGTTTTCATTTCCGCAGGGAAGAGGGATGTGTGGTATCTTCCATATCAGAACTCCCCCGGTGCCTCGCATGTAATGGAGCTGCTCGCGGTGACATCACTTAGAATGTCACCGCGACCAGCGTTCCAAGGCGAGCGCCGGGGACTGTGTGACAGGCTCGAGGAAGTGAGGCTGTGGCTGAGGTCGCGGCAATCCAGTCTTATAAGTTATCAATAAAGGCCATCTTTCAACCACCGCCTGGAGTCCGGGTCGTCTTTCATTGGTGGTTACCACAGTTTGTTTCTGTTACCACTGTGTCCCTAAGCCCTTGTCAGAGATTAATAGTAACACAAACACAATAACTCTACATCAAATGTATTGGGTAGGGTTCTGCAGGGCTACAATAACCTGCCTTTCATATTCAGCAAAGGTCATTGAACCAAGTTCACTTGTGTCACCCCTGGGTGGGGAAGCAACCCTTGTAGAAGTACACCAAAGAAATAGTTTGTGCAACAAACTGCAATCACCCCACAACCCACTGAGCATTACCTGAGTGAGGTGTGTTTTAGGTAACAACCAGTCCTTTGAGACTTCACAGGCATAGTTAGTGGAACCTCAATCCTCTCATCATGTAAAGGCACACTCAAGAAAACTAGGAAGCTCGTAATACATTTTCAAGATTTTTTCAAATCAAATTCATAACCAAGTGCTTATAATATAGCAGCTATTATATAAATACACAAGATAGTGGCAGTGATTCTCTTCAGAAGGTAGACCAATAGAAATTAGTGTACCATGATAGTATTATAAGGCTTTTTTACAATAGTATTCTCAACCCTTCATTTAACTAGGCTAGCCAAGCTAAAGTTAGCAATAAAAATGGCCTTTTCAAGTTTAGTAGATAGTTCACATTTGTATACCTTTTCTGAACAATGAAAGTAATGTTGAGTAAAGAAACAGCCTGCTTATCTTGTATGTGTCTCAGCAACTATGTCCACGAGTTGGCTGACAAGCAGAGTGGAGGATTCAATGTGCCCGCCTCGTAGCATTCAGCAAAAGGTAAGGTGTTTACAGCTACAAGACGACTCTCAGTCATGTTCCCATGGAGAGAAGTTTCTATCTATCCATTAACGCTTTGTCCCAGTTTATATATTCTGTCTGAACTTTGTTGAACATTTTCAAAATAGACAATTAATAGTAAAGCTCCTCTAGCCATTCATCTGCTTGTACTCTGTGAAACATTGCTTACTGTTAAAAAACAATAATTGAGAAATCAAGATGTCCATTTCTATGAAGCCTTATTCATTATTTAAAAACAATAACTGGAAAAGCCACCCAAACTGTGCAGACATAAACATGAATGTATTGAAGCAAGCAGAATGATCACATTGCAATGAATAACATTAATAAGGGTGCATTTATTTTTGAAACATACACCTAAATAAAAAAAAACATGTATAATGCTAAAGTTGATACCTAAAGTAGAAAATATGTATTAATATTAGAACAAGAACCCATGTGCCTTCACAACACAATCTTCTTTTAGAGCCCTAAATCGTCTAACCTCTCTCTTTTATAAAATGACTAAATCATTTTCACTTTAATAGCAAAGTATTACTTCTCTACCTATTGATTTTGCATGTTTTGACAAATGTCTTAAATTGAAACAGGCTTTCTTCAAAACAAACTTTTACAGAGATAGATGAAGGAAAACAACGACAAGCTAACTTTAGTGTACACTGGTTTATGAGAATTCACATGTTTGATATGAGTTTTAATGTGATGAGGATACAAAAAATAGACCACCTCAATGAGAGACACTAAATGCCAACTACCCTCAGGATGTTGTTTGAATTTACATAGCAGTCCTTGTTTGTGCATTAATCGAGTGTGAACAGTATCGAACTCCCATGCAGGAGTCAGAGCAAATTAAACATGAAAAAGAATGAAAAACTCTGAAAGTGCATATTCGACTCCTACTCAATCTTTACCGGCCAAAGGTTTACCCTTCTCACTGTTTCCAGCCTACAGCTCTTATCATAGGATGGTCTTTCTCCTTGAATTTTCATGATTCGTGGTTTTGATTTATTTGAGAGTTTCATGCTTTGAAAAACGCTGCCTCATGGTTGTCACAGTGTGTTCTTGTACCAGTCTTTGGTAGTGTATCTCAAAAGTGGGTGTTGTCCATTTCCTGTCTGGCAGTGGGAACATATCTTCAAAGGAATTCTCTACTGGTTATCTGGACACATATTTTTGGATCCTTTCTAAATATATTATCAATTCATTGAATACCGAGGGGCTCATCTAAATTGCTTCATAACATGGATTTTAGCAGGCTAGAACGCTCCACTCCATGTCTGCTCCTTTTGAACCTGTCGAGGCAGAAAAAGTAGGACTGGATGGATCAAAGGCTGTGGGCGGAAGTATAGTGAGGTGCCATTTCCCTGGCTTTATTCCATTCTGCTTTATATTCAAGACTTGTGTTGTTGAGCTTAGGTATATATTTGAAGCATTGATTTGGAACCTCTGCAGCTTTTGGATTTGTATTCAGGGAATGATTGGGTCCACTATTTTTACAATATCGAGATGATTCAAATCTCATAAATTCTATAGAATTGTTGGAATTGAATGGCAGGATGTCTTCCTTACACTGCCACCACTCCTAAAGTGCTTCCATCCAATACAATTCATCAGATCAGTCTATACAAACTACTATGCTAACACCATCAATGAAGATGCCAACAGAAGCAAAATACTCTTGACAATTATCAAGCACTGCATTAACTCTCTGCCTGACCTTCCTGTCCCACACTCCAATGATATGTGCAAGACCATCAGCCTATTCTTCAGTGACAAAATACAAAAGATCCAACACTATGTTGACAATACAAAGCATGCTTTTCCTCTTAGTCGCAGCCTACTCGTAGCATTCGGCAATGGTCAGGCTTCGAAGCTCTCTTGCAGATCTTGCTCAACTCCCTCAAAGACACCTCTTTTGAATATGGTATCTTACACTTGTACTTCATCAAACCTTTCTCCAGAGATGCTTTCCCATTTCTGCTGTCCGTCAATGCTTTTCTCTCTCTAACCAACTTTCCAAAACTCTCAAGACAGGCTAGATCCTTCCAGCCCTTACGAAACTCACATTTGGCCTTAATGACCTCACCTGCTACTAGCCGATCACTCATCTACCCTTCATAAGCAACCTCATTGAAAAAGCAGTCTACATTCAATTTCAAGATCACATCAGCCACAACCTTTCCTGATCAACTAGCAACCCAGCTTTACTTCATACTGCAGAGCACAAATAGCTACATTTAAAAACAGATGATGCCCTGCTGTCTGCGGAAGAAGATGAGAGTTACCACCTGATACTGCTGGACCTCTCAGCTACCTTTAATACCATTGCTCATTCCAGACTCATCCACATTCTAAAGTCTTGAATAGGACTCACTCCTCCCACCCTTGCAAACAACACAGTTTGTTCATAGCAGCACCTTAGGTCCCAGAAAAATCCTATCGCTTACAGCGTCACCCAAGGTTCTATATTATTTCCTACATTCTTCAGCCTCTATATGGAGCCCTTTGGGGCTCTAATCATTAGTAATATCATTACGGTTCACCAAGACTTTTCTCCAGATATCCAATACCTTAACATTGCCTGCCTCTCATCCATATCTGGATGTCCAGCATCTACTTAAAGCTCAATCACACCAAGACAGAATCCTGGTATTTGCTAACAGCAACAACTAGCCCACAATTCCAAATCGATCTTAATGATATGAGTCTAGATGGCTTCAAACCCCAACTCTTACCCAACACAATATCACTTGGATTCATCATGGACACAAAGCTCACCCTCAAGGAACACATTGCCAAGAAAAGAAAGTCAGTATCATATCAGTATTCTTACCAAGGATAGTGACGTCTGAACTGCTGTTCAAGTCCTGGTATATTTGCATGTTCCTCCTCCATGGCCTTCTAGACTCCACACTGGCCCATCTAAAGGCATCTTACACGCTGCATCATGTCTCATCCATGGCCCGATGAAATAAGACCACATCATCCCCAACCCCTGATGTAAATTCACTAGCTCCTTTGCCAGCCTTCAAAACAAGCTGCCTCATTTACATCTCTAATGGCACTCAGCACAAACTTCTGACGTGACACCATTAACAGGAGTCAAAGATGTGTGAAAAATAAAACACAAGGCACTAGGTTTCCTCCATTTATGCACCCAGGATCTGGACCAATGTTCCTTAGGACGACCTCAGCCCTTCATTTTAAGAACGAGCTGAAGATATGGCTCTCTAAAGAAAATTACCTTACGATGCAGAATCATTACATTGCTGGTCCCAGAACCCAGCTACCTCCTGAATCACTTGCTGACTGTTTTCTTGCAGAAGAAACTGTACAGTGCTTCACTGCTTTTTGGCAAAGTTCGGACTATGCCAACAGACATACATAGCATACTCATCTGAGGACTCCTGAGCCTTGACCATTAAATTTGACCTAAAACTATGGAGTATCACTCAGTGTCAAACATGATGACAAAGTGGCTAGCCTTTTACACTTGGGGGGGGGGGGGGGGGTAGTTTCTCCCAGAATCCGCTGCCCATTACCCTCTCTGTTAACTAAGTGGAGACATAGGTAGTTTCACTCATCCAGTGGCGAGTGTTTCGGGCTGAGACCCAGGGACTCTGAGATGTTTCTCTGTCACATCAAGCCAACCCTTCTCCCCATGCTGGACATAGATCTGGTTGTTATCTGCATGCATTTTTAACTGTAGAGGGTGAAGCAGAGTAGCCCAGCTGAATGTCATTCCAATCATCTCAAAATACACTTAATTCTTTCACTCATTGAGTTGAATCAGCCAGGTATAGAAACATGAAAATAGCAGGTAAGTCAATTAGCATTCTCAGTAGTGAGTCATCTATCTTCCTGTCCCAAGATTGAACTTTTTCCCTTTTCTAGGTAGCAGTGTGCATGAGGAACTTCTAGTTATGTCCTTATGTTCAAAACGGTGTACCCAAGGTAATGGATAGAGTGATGGCCTGCTTTCCCTTTTGCTGCCTCTGTGCACCTCTGCTACTCTTCCCTTGCAAAGGAGCTACCATTACAAGAGAAGAACCTAGGTTTCAAACCTACCTATAGTCAATCAGCGGGCTGGCAATGGAACTAGAGCACAAAGAACCCACGGGTCCAAGAGAGGCAGTCAAGAAAGAATGTGAACCACAATACCCAACTAAAGAAAGTCAAATGGGAGTATCCCTTTTAGAGGACGACTCCCCTCACACACCCGGAGTAGTCATGCTTCATTATAGGGGTGCCTCTTCGTGTCAGGACCTAGTCACGGCCCACAACCTCTTCTCTACGAGGGGGGAGCTCAGGGATGTTTTGTTTTGTGGCACATGGGTTGTCCTAAAAACCCTATGTGAGTGTGGGGTGTGTGTAGAACTAATGCAGTGCTGAATAAGTGAGTGAATCTAAAACTGCCTACAGGTAGAGCAATAGACTTTATTAAGCTCGCCTGTGACAGGATTAAAAAGCTGTGAATGAGCCTATCGAAATTATAAAGGCTTCATTAGCTAGGTCAACATGTTTCAGCCGTAATGATGTATAAAACTATCTCTACTTTCATCAGGACATGTGTGGTGCAGCTACTGTCAAACAAAAAATACACCAAATATCAAAATGCAAATAGTAACACACCTATGTTATCTGTCAGGGAGCTCTTTCCTTCTCCAGGACAATGATCGAAGAAAACTGCTCTTTATTCATTACATATGTGAAACCGATGCATTACCAATGATTGTTGTTCATTTGCTCTGTGCAGACTGAGCAGCCTCCCGAATAAACAGGCACCAGCCCACTCCAGTGCCTGTACAAAGAACGGGTGTCCAGCAGACCAAAAGCAAACAGAGACCTGTTTTACAAAACTATTTTACAGCGTCAGTGCCTGAGAATTACTTAATGACAGAGTCTGCCACAGCAAAATAATTTTTTACCATAAACAAAAGCCCTGCTAAAATATTTAAATTGTCTTTTTGACTCGAAAAGGGCTTTTACGATCCTCTCTGAAGTACAAACATGAGGGGGATGGTCAGGGACATTTCCCTCCTATTTAAGATTCCGAAGGAGATGTATCAATAGTTTATGAACTCAAACCATTGATAAATTACCGACACCCGAGTTGAGGTGAGAACTGATTGACAAAGGGGAACATGTCCTTTCGCAACAAGTTCTCATTTGTGAAGCGTGTTGGTGATGTAATGTCCCTAGAGGTACATATATCACATTGCTTATTCCATCCGGTAGGAAGGTAGGATCCTTCTACATGGTTACCCCCACTTTTTGCCTGGTGCTGGTATGGTTTCTGACTAGTCTGACTCTGATCCTGCTAATCAGGACCCCGTACTCTGTGCTTTCTCCCCTAAATTGAATATGGTGAGTACTTAGGAACATCCCAGATCGGATACTGGTGCACCCTTGTAAATCCCTAGTATATGGTATTGAGGTACCCAGAGCATAGGTACACCAGGCGTCCCCCATGGGCTGAAGCTTGTAGTATGCCACCCATGGGAGACCACTCAAACTGTCACTACAGACCTGCCTTTGCAGTCTGTGTAAGCTGGTTCTAGCACCAATAACAAGAAGATATAAGTTCACTTATATCTGAGGTCACTGCAACTAAAACCTGTAAGTCACCCCTAAGGCAGGCCTTTAAATCCTGAAGGCAGGGTGCTCAGTTCTATGTGTGAGGGTGCCCCTCCATGAGCAGGACACACCTACAACCTTCGGAGTCCATTCTTCTGGGTTGCAAGTGCATCAGCCATGGCGATATATAGAGTGGCCATGCGCCATTACCCGATGACCATCTCTAAACTGACTGGAACGAATCCTGTTGTGTTTGGTATCAAACATGTTGGAATCATACCCCCACACTGTAAACCGTGTGACGGTATGATTCCATGCACTGTAAAGCTTCTCCAGGAGGCCCTCAGTGCTCCCAGTACCAGTCTTCTAGTTGCGAACAACTAACTATGGCTACTGCCGACCAGAGACACAATTCTGTCCTCCTGCTGCTGAGCCAAGTTCGAACAGAGGAAGGCAGGACTATAGGTATCCTGTCACAGGGAGGTGCGACCACCTTCCAGACAGGGATTAGTGTATTAGGATAGGGTGGGGGCGCTTGCCAGCGCCATTCAGTCTGCTTGAAGGGCACATTTGCTGCCCTCCTTGCGTATTGCAATTCAAACCAGCTCAGGAAGCCATTGGCTCCCGCTCTGGAGCAAAAATGGTCAAAGGACCTGGGAGTATCCTCCCCACTGCCCAGCCCCTCTTCTGGGAGGGAGCCCTGAATCGTCCCAACCCTCTCTTTAGGGCACTGAAGGGTTTACCTATGGGTGGGTCCCTAGATTAATTGTGTGACCGGATTCATATCAAGACACCACTTCATCTTCGACTGTCTGGGCACTCTGTACTTTGCTCTGGGCACTGAGACTTAAACTGAGAAGACTCCTGCCTCGTGGTCTCGTTCTCCTGCTCGTCCGCTGCAATGTCTGTGCCTGTGCTCCATACAGGATCCTCCAAGGCCTGTGGGCATCCAAACCACATGAAGGAATCTTCCTTGAAGTGAAGGAGTCACTTCCCTGCATCTTCAGGCACCACAAGCAATCAGACCGGTCTGCTGCTCCTGGGGTCTCACGGACTCTGAAAGGCTCAGCAACACAGGTGGTAGTTCTACGACTCCCTTGAGGCGTGCACTGTCTTCTCACTGAGTTTGAGGCCAGTATCCCTTGTGGGAACTGCAGGAACCAAACCCCTGTACACTTCATCGACTTGACGTTGCAAAGGCTTGTTGGCTTTCTTCCTCAAAGATCTTCAGGCTCCAAGAAGCCATATCCTCAAGCATCTCCTGTGAGCAAGATCTTCATCCTCATCACATCTTGTGCATTGTGGGCCTGCATCTTTGGTGAGCTGCTTGCTGTCCTCTTGCGACTCCAGTGCCTCCGGCCTGTGGGTCCTCTCGAGGGTCATATTTTGTTTCAGTGGGCTCCCCTGTTTGCTCGGGGCCTACTCTGACTCCCATGTTAGTAGTGAGTCCCCTTGTTTGCAGTTGACCATGCTTACTGATGCTCCTGATGGACACCAACCCCTCAACCCTCAGCATTCAATGTGGGATAGCTCATGAACAACTCCCAGTCTTCCACAGAATCGCCTGGTCCACACAGATGCAGTTCCAATGTCACTGTCAACTCTCCTGCAACACCCGACATTGGTGGGCATTCATCTTCTGTGCCTCCTGGTCACCCCTCAGTGGCATAGTCTCAGTCCCCTCTGCTTGCAGGTACTTCTCAACTTGAATCCACCTTTGGATTCCACCGTACACTTTCACCTTCTTTGCCAGCTGCATCTTCCTGAAGTCCTCCATTGGGTACGACAGTGGTTTCCACTTCCCACCTATGCATTCGACTTCCCTGGTGTAGGTATCCTGGTTCCTAGGGTATCCACGGGTGAAGTTCCTCTCCAACCGTCTGTCTGCCACTGGGTTTCTTCAGGGTCCACTGGGAATGGCCCTTCCACTTTAAAATTGTGACTGCGACTTACACATTGACTTGAATTGAGCACGTGGTCATGTTCCCACTCTGCACACGGCTGCCGTGGGGTTCCTGGTTACTTACCTCGGATGGTTCCTCGGGTCCCCAGTACTTCTACGTTTTCTGGGTATAGACTTGGCTTGGGTCGTGGTCAGCATCCCACTTTTTTAGACTATGGTTTGGTCCCCCCCCGGTGACCACTGTGTATATCTTGCTACTTACCTGCTTTCTTTGCAAAGTATTGCGTGCATTGTGTATATTTATGGGTAGGAGATATATGAATATGTTAGTGAGTGTCTTATAATAAATACCTATTTTTATAAATACATTGTATGGTTCTATTTCACCTAATCTATACCAATAAGATTACGTTCTGTTAAAACAAGCTGCTTTACACTCCTTGTGGACTAAGCCCGAAGGCTGCTCTCCACAGCTACCACTTAAAGAGCTTTCTGTTAGTCTACGATGACTAAAATCACCATAAGGGTTGTCTGGATTAGTGCAGGGTGCTACACTTACATTAGTGAGCACCATATACTAAGCAAGCCTCAGGGGCGGCTCTAGGCTCATGGCGGCCCTGGGCAGGGAGCGTAGGCAGGGGTCCCCGGAAGAGGGCGTCCGGGCGGAGCGCGGAGTTCAGTGAAGAGGGGGGGGGGGTCAGGGTGTTTGGAAGTGGAACAGAGCCGGAGGCCGCCAAATCCCTGCCAGGGGTCACCATGCAAATATGTATCCATCCTCAGAGGATTATTATATTAAGGATTTATATTGGCGTGGTGGCCCCTGGGGTTTGGTGGCCCTGTGCAGGTGCACAGCTTGCACATGCCTAAGGCCACTCCTGCCAGCCTCCTACACATCTCTATTCAAAATCAGCCAGTGTGCTAATCGCACATCCCAGATTTGAAAATACGAATGGTATATGTGGCCCGTAGTGCCATGTATCAAACAGTCAGGGTACTGCATTCCTCCTGCTCTGGACAGGTTGATTAGGTAGCTCAGAGGCTAAATCACATGTTGCAGAGAAGTGTGTATGACCTACAAGTCAGCGGTTCAAGAGCCATCTTTGCTTTTTTTCTGCTAGAGGCTAGTCGAATGAATACCACAGAAGTGAAGGATGGTGCCTATCTTAGCTCAATCGGAACAAATGCTGTCATGAACATCTGAATAAAATATTTACTATTAATTTAGCGTTTTTACATCCCTCACTCATTTTCTAGAGAATTCAGCAACCTTCTTCCAATAACTTTACATATCTGACTATCCGATGTAAAATACTCCCACTAAGCTGTATTGACCATTTGTTGATCGGCATCCAGAGTCGACTGCGCCAGATCTGTTAAGAGTTAACCAGGAATTTCCCATTAGTAGCTGAGGAGCTACTGGTAGCTGTCAGCTCCCTAGAAGTAGCTCATGGAAGGGGAGCCCAGTCCAGTAGGTCATAGAGGCTCTGGGCACGTTGGAGGGGAGCGCTGACAACCTGTAAACGCTTGGAGTAACAGCCACGCAAATCAGTGGCAGGGCCCACACGAACACAAACACACACAGTGAAAACCTGGGAGATTTCAGAGGACCGGAAGCAGACCCCTTTCCTCTGTTCTCAATCTAGCAAGGTTGCAAAGAGATTGGTCGCCTTTCAGGCCCCGCACTTCTTGTCACACCGCCTGTGTGAACACTGGGTCAGGAAAGAAGAGTGGAGTTTTTGAGTGTAATCTTATCTTACATGAGTAGTAACCTTCATGGACGTGGTCAAACCTCGTAAAATATTAAAGAGTACCACGAATGAACAAAACAAAGAATCGGCATACTGCTGCCAAGTGACAGCACACACTCTTTCTTCCTAGATCAATATCAGCCGAGCACTGCATCAACACAGCAATTTAAGGAAAACCAGATCAATAAAGACAACCACTGACAACCCATCCTCACCTTCGTGAATAGTTGCTGTAGCAACACACCTGTCACCTCATTCGGGTAAAACGCGCACGAGCTCCAACCAGAGCCGGTGTCATCTGCAACAGCCATGTGTCTGGCTTCCGTCAGTGGTCATTGTTTCTGCCCGAGGACAGCTCAATGTCCAGTAACGCCGCTAAAACCCTTGACCAACCCAGAGCCTCCTGTCCACGCTCACAGACACAGGCCCTGAAATGTCATGTCAGACTTTGATGGTATTCAGATGGCTCCTTTGGCCACAATCAACATGAATAAGAGATCACTGCCATTATTCTGCAAGTGATGACATGTGGATTGCTTAATCAATACTCTGCCTGGAGCCCTTTCATGGTAGGCCGATTACTTCAGTTTAACTCGGCGGTAAATACGAGGGCAAATCCAGTGATTGGACTCTGTTGTAATGAATGTGTTTATTGTGTACCGCTGACAAGGACGATCACAAACACGGGTAGATTCTGACAATGCTCCTTAGGGAAGAATGCCCTCCTTTGTTCTTGTTCCACCATTCCAAGCTTTGCTTGTTTCTCATCATTCAGAACCTGCACCATTCTGGCCACTCATCTCTCCTCATCTTTTGGTACAGGAAGTGGCGGCCGGTGTCTGAACGGCAGGACTGGCTCCATCCTCACAGGTCATAAATACGCATTTAGCACATGTCCTTTGTGTCTACTAACGATATAAATGTAATGTGTTGCACGTGACGTCACTATTGAAATGCATTCACGTCGGGATTAGAGACTCGTATATACAGTGTACCTTAATCGGGTTAAGCAATATTTTTCTTAGAAATCTAAGGAAAACCATCCTCACACTATTAAAATGTATTTACTTTAGAAACGATAAAAAGACTTATGTACACTGAACGCTCATCTGCCATTTTATCTTACACCTAAGCAAAGTTGAGCAACGTGTTTCCTTTAGCACCTCTTGAGTTGTTTCAAAGTAAATACATAATTGTAAAACTATTATTTTGAGATTTTGAGGCTTCATTCACAGAACAAAATTAGAATGAGAATATACACATTGCCAAATGTATGACTGTCTGTGTGTAGTTACCCTCACGCAGATACTCACAAAGAACTCCTGCACAACTTCCAACCAGGATTGCCATTCGCCATCGCCAGGGCTGTACAACTATACTTGAAACGGAAGCGTGAAAAAGATGTATTCGTAGAACTAAGGAGAGAAATTTCCCTATAAGGACTGCAGTTTTAAATGTTCCTCACCATCATGTGCAAATGTGCAGCGAGGAATAGAGCATCTTCTGCTGGCTAATGCAGTGCAGAAGATTTTCCGGAGAAATGGCTGCGGCAGACATTGCCCCCAAAGGGCAGACACCCCGTGAGCAATGGTACTAACAGGCCTCTGCGGCTGCAGCACAATGACTGCTCTGCACCAGGACACTGTGTGCAGTTACACCCGAGACAGGATAGAGTGAGCAGGCATGATGAAGGCGTGCGTTCGGCAACCCGAGAATGAGCTGAACAGTTTGACACCAAAGAGGCTTGGTACCCGAATATCATTCGAATAATATCGTCAGGCATAATTATTAAGCCCTAAAAATAGTTTACAAAAATATTGCCCCATTTGAGTTCAGAATAGAACATCTACATCCAAAGGGACCATCTCCTTGATTTTTTTGGGTTGGTTCTAAAACCTTAAATGAGATTTTTAGGGTTTAGAAGAGCTTTATAAAGTACTCTAAGAAGTCAGGCACCACGAGCATTTTATTCAATCGATGCCAAACCAAGAAAGATCTTAGGAGTTCTCGCGGAAGGGTCTCATATCCACCAAGAATATAGTAGTAAAATAGCTCATACTAAGGCTATGCCACTATTCGACTCAAAGAGGAAACCAGTGTTAACTCCCAAAGTGGCAGCAGAAACAGGCTAACGAGGGCCCTTCACCAATGCACACAGAATATGACTGTTCATTCTCCGACAGCCTTAGAAACAGGGACGATGGACTGGAGACCAGAAGACCCCTCCACAGGTTAACCGTGTTAGCAAGACCCCAGTTTAAGCTTGATTCGATAACTCTCAGGGGTGGTATTGGCCAGGTTCCTTCCCATATCCCTTTTGAGAGGCGTCATCCTGTTCATTAACTTCGAAGTGAGCCTCTCCTCCTAATCAAACCATCTTAAAAATTAAAAACGAAACGAGGTCTTTGATTTGCAGTACAGCAAGCCTGCAACACAAGGAGCAACCTCCCAGCAACATGAATGAAAGGTGGCGCCTATTATAGTCTACACCACGTGCATCTTCTCACACATGCACTGCTCTTCACTGCGGTGTCCTTTAAGATCAGCACTGCGAGGCACTGTTTGAAGCAGTGGCAGCAGAGCATCACCCCACACCTTCCACCGGGTCCAGCACTCCCCATGCAACAATCTCACTACCACCGCAGGTGTCTTCTGAAAATGACAAGGCCTCAGCTATCATCTATCTTCACAATTCGCCACGGGGACCAAACATCCAACGCCTAGACACCCCACGGTGATGCCTCTTCCAATTATTTCCTTGATTCCGCACGCTGAACCCTTGCCTTAGCTCAAGAGCATTTACTTCAATCACACTGCCTGCACAATCCATCACCGCTGCCCACAGTAACTGTTTGGATAATATCAGTTTTGTGAACCTAGAAACCTTCTCTTTTTTATGTGTGAGAATGTAAATATGTCATGCACAAATATAGACCAGTGACCCGCACAGCCATTCACTCTCCACGTACATTCACAACATGAATATGATAAACAGACATTCGCAGTCAGACGTGGATCAGGAAAAAGCATAATTACAATGCAGCAAAGCGAGATAAGGGGGTGGCACAAATGAAACGCAGAGGGAGATGCAGGGTATAGGACATGCATGGGCAATGCATGGGCAGGAGCATTTTCATATGACACGACACAATGTTTCCCAGTAGACCCTTCACCTTTTTATCAGAAAGGAAGGGTCAAACTAACTCCACTAGCGTTCTAAAGCTGTTCTTTGTGGTTTGCCAAAGAAACTTTCAAACCATTAGGCATCACCAGAATAATAAAGAAGTGAATAAAAACAAAATGAAAAGGAGGTGCGTGGTCTGCTGAGCATGGCGGAATATGCACGAAAAAGATCACCAGAAAAATAAAGAAGTGAATAAAAATAAAATGAAAAGGAGGTGCGTGGTCTGCTGAACATGGCGGAATATGCACGAAAAAGATCTCCAGAAAAATAAAGAAGTGAATAAAAATAAAATAAAAAGGAGGTGCGTGGTCTGCTGAGCATGGCGGAAGCTGCACAGCTGTAGGGCTCCGGTTCGCCGCAAGGCTCTGTGGGACGTTTATCCTGATCTAATGACCCTCTGAACCGGCTTCGGGACCCTCATCAGTGAGGAAGCCTCCCCCGCTGCCATGGAGAGGTGCAGGTCCCGCTGGGACGAGATGCCCGGAGTGACAGCCCTGCCGCAGCCCTACTATTCAGGATGGCGCTGCTGACCCCGAGGAGGTAGAGCGAGTGAGCTGCTGCTGTGACGTGCAGTGAGGCTGCAGATACTGCGCCCGACCGAAGCGGCCACGCTGACGGGAACCCGATTGCCGTGGGACAATGGAGACTTGTGGACCTGGAGTGATACCACTGCCGGGCTGCTGAAATGGCGGTAGCAATGCGGTACATTGCAGCTCTGCCCCACCTGAGGTGGGAGGACTGACTGCGGGGCTGTCTCCATGTTGGGGAGCGCAAAGGGGCCTTGGCTCCGCTCCATCAGCGATTTGAAGGGTTTTCCCTGGTGTTCGCACCATATCAAAGTGCTTGGGGAAGAGAAGCCTGTATTCGGGGAACCGAGAGACTTAGAGGTTTGGCTGCGAGGGCCTTCGGACAGGGATGGGTTCTCCCTGTTTAACGAACGGGAGCCCATGGGTTCTTCAGCGATAGTAGAATACCCTGAGTAAAAGAGAAGGGTTGAGCTTGTACTCGGGGGTTTGACTGACTGTGACTTTGCCCACTAAGTAGGAATTAAGGAGTCCTGAAGAGCAGCGAGTCCCCAGGGGCCTGATATCTATGCTGAGGGGAGATACTGCTCCTGCCATGGACTGAGAGCAGCCAGGGTTTCAAGACCCCGGGGCTTGTGTGTGTTGCACGTTTCTGGACTGTTTGGTGGCTGAGCCAGTGAAAATTGGGAGAAGAGGCATGCTTGGCCCCCATAAAGACCTTTGAAAACAAAGTGGTCATTGTATAGTGCAGCATTACGTGGGCTAGTCCCAACATCAGCCTCTACCTGAGACGTCAATGGTCCACACATGAGGGCCAGCTGGTTAGAGTCTAGGGGAAGATGATAGGGTACCCGTGCCCAGTGAGTGGTGGCTTGGAAGTCCGTTGCAACCCATAGTAGTGCCACAGCACTGCCGGCCCTAGTATCGCTTCACTAGGCCAGTGCTGTGCTTGCCAATACTATCCTGACCATCTACCAGAGCCACAGGGACTCACAGACAAATAATCAGCCTGTTACAGCTCAGGAGAGAAGGTTGGGGTGATCATGCCCGGGGAGCTAGAAACACGTACAGCATTAATCCTAGCGCCATCAAAGAAACTAAAGAGACTCTAGAACAGAAGATTGAAACTGTGGTTCTTGATGTTAATCCCCTCAGGGATGATCACAAGAAATTGGTGGACAGAGTGGAGGACACCAAATTGACTTAGGACACACAAGTCCCATGATTCATTCTTATACCAAGAACCTGATCCTCCTGGAAAAAAAAGTGATTTATTACTGGACAATAACATGCAGCAATGGCTTTTCCAGTCCTCCAGCTGATATGCCCCTGTCCAAGGCAGCTCCATGGGGGCGTAAGTACAATGAGAAAGGATGGAAGACGCGGAAGGCAGGTCACAAAGAAACAATATCCGAGTGGTGGGTTTTCCTGATGGGGTTGAAGGTCCATCCACCTGACAGTATATGGAAGATTGGTTGATGGCCAGAAATTCTTGGAAATGGTTTACAGAGGAAATGGAGCACAGGGTGCCCGCTAAGGAACCAAACCCTGTTGCACCACTCTGGGTGACAATAGTGCACCTTTTAAACTACAGGGACAGAGATGCACTGCTACAGAAAGCCAGATCGAATGGCCCAAGGCAGTTGGAAAGTGGTAATGTATTGCTTTATTTGGACTTTACAATGGTGATGCAGAAGCAGAGAGCTAACTATCTGGTTGCCAAGCAGCATCTCTGATCGTTAAGTATCCAATATGCAGTGTTTTATCCAGCAAGACTCCATGTCTTTTGGACAATGAGGTGCATTTCTTCTTATCCCCAGTGGAAGTCTGAGAGTGGCTCGAACGGCGGGGGTATCCAACCCCACAGAATGACTGTGAGGAGGGTGCAGAGAACAACTGGGTCGAATCCAAGAGGAGACATAAGCCAAGTAAACCGCGGAAGCAGTCAAAGCAGAAACCCACCCTTATTCAAGCCGAAAGCGAGAGGGCCAAGGTTGTGGAAGCCATACACCAATAGCAGGCGGAATTAAGAGGTACAAGATAGGATGCGCTTCGGGATGACCCAGAAGACTCAGGAGCAGATGGCTCAAAGTCGATTTCCCTTAGAGACTGAACCACCCCCACATGTGGTGACACCGATAACTTCCGGTTATATCATCTAGATACTGGTTGGGAACTGGTTAGACCCTTAGGTTCGGGGAAGGTCATACATCCCTCACAGCCAGTAACGGGCAACTGCAATGACAGGTCACTCTGATACAACTGGTTATTGCTTAACTGTTACTTGTTCTTTTTTTTGTTGAGTTCGGGGGCGAATGGCACACCATGAATTGGGAGAGCAGCTAGTTGGATGTCTGTGGCGTGGCAAGATAGGGTGGGTGGGGACTTGGGAGTAGGAGTGTTTAGTCTGTTTTAAATTAAAGGGATTAAAGGCGGGAAATTGCAAGCTAAATGAAATTGAACTGTTGGATCGAAGCCAGGGAGAAGAACATACATGAAGGACAATAATATAACAGTGCTGTCATGGAACATTTATGGGTTGGGTCACAAAGTCAAGCGGGTCCTGTACACAAAGTTTAATCAGGCCTCCTGCTTGAGAGGCTGCGGGAGGCTGGTGGCGGCACCTGGGAATGGATGAAAAACTTTTTGCAGAACAGATCCTTCCAGGTTCTGCAACACCCATATAAGTCCAGAGTCTGTCCTCTGTTGCAGGGGGTGTCACTGGGTTCGGCTCTCAGCCCCACCCTGTTCAATATCTATATGCTCCCTCTGGCGGATATTGTCTTGAGGCATGGGATAAAGCTGGTGTCATATGCTGATGACAGTCAGCTGGTTATGACTCTGGAACAAAATAAAGCTGGTATGGTATCTGATTTTAAGATTTGCATGGGGGAGCTTACGGACTGGATGAGATACAGCTGTCTTCAGCTGAATGCAAGGAAGACAGAGGTGATGGTTGTTGGTAAACAGCCCTCTTTCTGGTCACAGCATTGGTGGCCTGTGGAACTTGGACCCACCTCGGCACCGAAAGCTAAGGTGAAGAATCTGAGAGTATGGTTTGATAAAAAATCTGTCCTTCTCTGAGCAAATTACCGCTGTAGCCGGAGCCTGTTTTGGCATCCTTAAAATGCTACGCAAAATGTTGGACCTTCTCCCCCTTGATGCTAAAAGAACTATTGTACAGACTCTTGTTACATCTCTCCTTGATCATTGCAATATTCTGTATTTAGAGGTGACGGCTAGAAATTTGAACCTCTTGCAGAAGGTCCAAAATGCTGCAGCCCAGCTGATCCTGAACATCCCTCGGCTGGTCTCAGTGGGGGAAGCTTCAAAGAAACTTCAGTGGCTCCCAATTCAGGACAGAGTCACTTTCAAGGCCTTATGCTTTGATCGTAGGATCCTTAGTCAGAAGGGGCCGCGCTTCTTGCTCCTCCTTCTTACAGCTTATCGTCCCGCACAGGATTTGAGATTGCTTGGCTCTGCCAGGGTGATTGTGCCCAGGGTGCGGAAGGTTCGAGCCTGAGGGAGATCTTTTCACTTTCTGGCTGCTAAGGCATGAAATGACATCCTTCTAGATCTGAGGATCTGCGAGTCGGAGTCTCTGTTCCAGAAAAACCTAAAAACGTGGCTTTTTCGACTCCGGTCTGATAGAAGGAAGTAATTATTCTGCTTCTATTTTTGGTTAGTCTGATGCGCAAGTAGGGGTTAGGTCAGGATTGTTGCAGTGTTTTCACTGATGTTCTAGCGCGGGGACACTCCGTTGGAGTAACCAGGTGCTTTACAAGCTAGCTAATAATAATAATCATCATAGTATGCAGGAGGCCTGGTGTTTCCACACGAGACACATACGAGTGAAATACACATAACTTTGCTGAATAGAGGAAAGTATAAATTACTGGATCATGGGGAGTATACTAGAGGGTCCTAAGGAGTGGCAATATTGGTGCCGAGATCTCTCCCCTTTGAAAAAAACTATAATATGGAGAGATACCTTGGGCCAGGATATTATAATAATAGGCTGATGGGAGGGAGAAGCGAAGATGCTTATTAATGTGTATGCTCCTCTGGTCCACAATCTGATACGATACACACTTTAAGTAAGATAGTGACAGAGGTCCCACAAGCTTTGACGATCATGGGGGAGAGTTTAATATGCTAATGGACCCCTTTAAAGATAGTACATACATACTTCATGATGGGAAGCTCGAGCATTTTCGCTCGGGCATTAGAAATGGTGGATATGTGGCAATTCCTGCATCCTGAGGATAAAGCATACTCTTATTACTCTTGGTCCTTTAACACAAACTCCTGAATAGATTATCTGTTTACTCCTGCAGTGTCACTACAAAGGTGGTTAGATGCACAATTTAAAGCTAGGGGTATCTCTGATCACTCCCCCCTTGAGGTAAGGATATAGGCCCATTCGGTGAGACAGATGGGCACTTGGCGGATGTACGACGTTACGACGCGTACCATAACAACGGGGGCTTTAACAATGCCTCCCTTACAACACAAGTCGTTACCACGACTTGCGTTGGGGGCGCGGATTGAGAATAGTATAATTTACTATTCTAACACCAGTCCCCGTGGACACTAGGGAAGGTGTTGGAATAGTAAATATACTATTCTTAATCCTCTAGCGCCCTCCAGCGCAAGTCGTGGTTACGACTTGCGTTGTAACGGACGCGTTGTGAAAGCCTTGCGGAGTAAAATCCGCGTTGTAAAGGATGTTCCCCGCACTTGGCGAATGGTGTCTTGGTGCCTGGCCTCCATAGAGAAAGTGGAGAGATTGACTAGAGTCACAGAAAATTAATGCAGACAATGGAGAATTAGACATGGAGGAATCTGTCATATGGGAGTCATATAAAGCAACATTAAGGGGGGGGGGATCTTAGTGGGAGAGCTGGCGCATAAACAAAAGAGAGATAACAAATGTGAAGAGTCGGAAAAAGATATACATGTTTAGAGGCTCGACAAGCTCAGGCACCAGCGGGTGATATAACCCGGCAACAATACCTTAGAAGAGCAGAATGCAAGGTGGAAAACACAAATGATGTCAAATTAATATATCAAGCACAACAACGTAGAATATATGAAGGGGGGGACAATGCGGGGAACTCCTTGTCTGGTTCACAACCAGGGACATGACAAGATCCTATACAGCAGAGAAGACAAATCCAAGGTAACAAGGTATACAGTAGTGAGCTTATAGCAGAGACTAGACCAGGATATTTACAGGAGTTTCATAGGGGGACGCATAATTATACTGATGCAGAGTTACATGCATTTGTGAATGATTGTCCCTGTAGCATCTTGAACAAGATAAGGGCCCTAGGATTAAAGACAGATTTAACAGTGGATGAGATAGGGACGGCGCCTGCACAATTACAAGGTAGGAAGGTCCCGGGCCCTAATGGACTTACGGTTGAAGTATTCCAACATATGTCTGCGGAGTAGGTACCTCCCCTCCATAGGATGTATATTGAAGCTTATGAAAAGGGGCAATTGCCTGAGGATCTAAGGATGGCAACAGTAATTCCTATCATGAAGCCAGGGAAACCAGCGGCTAGTTAGGATTCATATAGACCGAAATCATTGCTGATTATAGATGCTAAGACTTTGGCACAGGTCTTCACGAATAGACTGAGATGGGTGATTTTAGACCTGATACACATGGACCATAATGGCTTTATGCCACCATCGGTCTACCCGGTTCAACCTCAGAAGATTATACAATAATATGGCAATGATAGAGGGGATACAGGACCTACTGGTCGTGGCATCCTTAGATTCTCATAAAGCATTTGACTCATTGGAGTGGCCATATGTGTTTGCCATTCTAGCTAAAATGGGATTTGCCCAAAAATTCTAAAATGGATTAATCTCCTAAACATTGCACCGCACCTTAAGCGAGGGTGAAGGTGAATGCGGTGCTGTCCAAATAATTCCCGAGAGATAGGGGTACCCTATCGCCCTTATTGCTTGCATTAGCCAAAGATCCATTGGAGGAATGGGTGAGACGTGATGCACAAATTGAGGAATGGAAATGGGAGTCATCATGAGAAAAGCATGTATCTCAGTTTGCAGATGATATATTGCTGTATTTGACGGATTCGGATAGATACTAAGACAGAATTAGAGAAATGTTTGAGATTTTTGGAAAGTATTCTGGACTTTATATTAATTAAGATAAATCCTTAATTTTCCCCATGGGTATATGGGAGGTGAGTGAGCCTTTCCCACTTTCACGTGGATTGAAAGGGCACATTTTAAATATCTGTGACTTTGGATCTCTAGGTCCCCCAGTTTGCATTATGTGGATGTAACTTCCATACTTTGAGATTTAGGCAGAGATGTTAAACACTAGGAAGGGTTACCACTCAGTTTGATGGGAAAAGCAGCAGTTTTAAAATGATGGCACATCTTAGCTCCATTTATATACTGCAGAATACCCCCCACAGTTTACCCAAAGATGCAAGGTAGATACAAGTCTGCGTTCTCTTCTATGGCAGGGAGGTGCTACAAGAATAGTAATGCTAACCTACAGCACCCCACTTATGAAGGAGGGATTGCTCTCCCTAATGTGAAGAGGTATTATGAAGCGGCACAATTATCTACAATTAATGATTGGGCATTTGCTCCACATTCTCATCTGGCATGTCTAGGATGGACAGGGATATGATGGGAGAAAAAAGGTATATCTTATATGGGGGGAAATTGAGACAGGACATGCCCCTAGCCACAAAACTAACAATATATGGCATGAATTACATAGAGTGATGCAGCAGGAAGGTGGTCTGATTCTAGGGACCCTGTTGACTATTAGATGTCTCAATATTGAAAGGCTTCAGAAAATGGGATCTGATAGGGATTAGCACGTTGGTGGACATATGGGAAGCCAATGGAATGGTTCAGTTCTCACATTTTCAATGAGAATACCATATGCAACCCTCTCTAATTTTTAAGTACCTCCAGTTGCGACATGCCCTACAAGCGCAGATAGCGGCCGTAGATGAAACTATGGAGTCCACTTCATTGGAATATGGGTTATTACATAGCCATGGAAAAGAAAACGATATCGCTTACATAACATACTCATGTGAAAAACTCAGAAAGACTTAGGTGAACTGAGACATCAATGGCATAGTGACACAGGGGAATTAGACAATGAAGATTGGTTGGAGGTGTTACTGGTTCCTAAGCATGTAGCAAAAAGCCCCATGTAGATTAATACAACTTACAATTTTATATTGAGTCTACTACACTAGAGGGCATTTTCACACAATTGGGAACATTTCCGATCCCTCATGTTTATGACTGCGGGCCAGTGGGGTCCTTTCTCCACACTATTTGGTATTGCCTAGCATTAGCACCTTTTTGAGAGAAGGTACATCAGAGGCTAGAGAAGGCCACTAGAGTTGTGTTGAAGAGGTCTGTGCCACTGATCATACTGGCTATACGGTTGGATTTGAATGCCACTTCTTATCAGCAAATTCTCATCAACTTGGGGTTCCTTTTGGCCAAGAGGGAGATAGCATGTGGATGGGGTACGGCTAGAGCTACTCAGATAGAAGACTGAGAAAGGAAAATGGATATGAGCTATGTACAGGAAAAACGAATATATAAAAGCAGTGGTTGTACTAAGAAATTTGACAAAGTATGGCCTGGATGGTTATGTGATATAAAAAATGGGTGTTTTGGCTATTTTGGGGGGAGAAGAGGAACAGGGGGGAAGGTGGGAGTAACGGGACCATGTCTGGATTTGTTATTTCTGTATGTTTTTCAACTTTGTTTCCAAAATCAATTTAAAAAAAGGTACAAATAAAATGAAAATATAACACATTAACATACATTACTAAAATCTAGTTAAGCACACACTTGTATTGTAACTGATGGACCTAGCACAAACTCATACCTGTTGCCTCCCACATGTGGCTGTGGCGATATCGATCCAGTGAGATAATCTGGTCCTCTTGTGGCTATATGAAAGCCCGACTCCATCAACACCACATCACCTGTCTGCAAATCCAACCCAGACGTGTTCACCCAGCAGGAAGTTCTGACCCCAATAATTGCACAGCAGCAAGAATCTGGCAGCTACATCATGGATAAAGATGCCAGTTCAATATGGAACTTGGTCTGGCAGTGCTTTCCTGGGACACATGCACGTGCAAAGCCATACTGAGCATGAAGAAATCTTAACAGATACATCCAGTGAAAGGAGTGCCTTGAATATTACAAGTATCCCCAGTAGAAAGACTAGCTTGGAATGCAACTCTCACCCCATGCATGATAGCAGTAGCTGAGATTTCATTATTTGCTTCACATGTTTGAAAGGTGACATCCTACCATAACAATAAACCTATGGGTAACAGTGCTGGGCCTTTGTCCTCACTTTAAAAAGGGACCTCATAAGGAGGCGTGGTGGCCAAGATGGCCAATATGGCAGACTGAACCTTAGATCTCCTCCCACTCTACGATAAAATGTTTAATCTCCAGTATGAAGAACACATGAAGGGCAGCTGTATGAAATTAGTTTACCAGTTGAGGGGGTTTGGACCCTCTTCAAGCAGGAACCACAATTCTCTGCCAATATGAACCCCAAGCAAACTGAAAATTAACCTGTACTCAACCCTCAGGTAGCTTGGCACACAAAAGTCAAGCCTAACTTAGAGGCAATGTGGAAAGTATGTATGATGCACTCCAAACAGTAATAAAGTGAAAACACAACACAATAAAAATCCTACACTCAGTGGCGTAGCACAAAATGATGGGGTCCCTGTGCAGAATGTGATGAGGGGCCCCCAAGTCTCATGTATCTTACAGATATTTATTGACCGTGGACTGGATGGAGGCCCCTATGAAGGTTTAGGCCCCCCTGGAGGGGGGATACATCCCTACTCAGACTAACTTGGAAAAGCAGAGTAACATTTAATACATTATTTGACACCAAAACAACAAAAAACAACTAGTAGACCCAGAGATATGCAGTTTAAAAGATCTAGGTTCAAATAGTGCCTAGAAACACGAAGAGCCAACTGTGGTTATCTGGTCTGCCTGGACAGGGACAAAGTCACAAGTTTAGGTGACCACACTGTAGCATTGGCTTGACACAGGAACCAAGTTAAGCCCACTGAACTAAGTACCTTAGATCCGGGTTGTGGATCATTGCGAGATCTTGGGTCAAGGATGCGCCATGCAGCGGCAACTCTAGGGAGCTGCAGAGCTGGGATGCAAGGTCCTGCATTGAGGTGGCATTGCGCAGTAGTGGCTCTGAGGAATGGTGGGGATGCGATGCAAGGTCATGCATTGAGGAGGCGTTGCACAGCTGTGGTTCTGAATAGCTGTGGTGTCCTCTGTTAGGGGATGTGTCTTGCAGCAACAGTTCCGATGCAGAGCTGCGAGACGATGTGTCACGTTGCGTCGGTTTTGCTGGGACCACAGCAGGGCTGGCAGAGCACACTTAGGCCCACTTTGAAGGGTCCACGACTGGGGTGGCTCCACTTAAAGGGCATGACTCAAAGCAGACAAAGTACAGGTGCTGGGTTCCAGATGGCTGGAGCCTTTTCTGTCCCTGAGGCTCTGATCAGGAGACCAGCCAGCTGGCTCTTGGAGTCACTCTGATGGTCCTGAATTCAAGATGCTGGTCCTTTTCACTCAAGCAGCAGGGCAGTAGCGTAGCAGTATTTCTAGCAGCAGAGCAGCACAGCAGTCTTTCTGAGTCTTCCATAGGTCCAGAAGAGTACTGAAGAGTTGGAACTCAGGGTTCAATATTTATACCTGATGCCAGCTTTGAAGTAAGAGTAGGTAGAGGAGAGGCGTTTGGAATTTCCCACCTTCTTGCCCTGGCCCCAGCTTATCTGGGGCACAAAATACATGTCCAACATTTTAAAGACACTGCATCCTTCCCTCTAGGGTTTGTAGGGCCTATCCTAGGGGACACTTGTATGTATTAGAAAGGAAGGGTTGGGCCTGGCAAAAGGTATACTTTAGCAGGTTGAAATGGCAGTTTAAAACTGCACACACAGGCTGCAATGGGAGGCCTGCAACATGTTTACAAGGCTACTTAAGTGGGTAGCACGATAAGTGCTGCAGGCCCACTTGTTTTGTATTAAACAATGGTCCTTTAACTTAAACAATTTATGTTAGAATGAGCACAGACTAAAGATAAAGGCTGTGTATTTTTTCAATGTCCAGCCGGACAAGGAAGTTTTTATTTTGAATCTTAGAGAGTTAACACATATAAAGTGAAGCAAGTCACATATAAAATAACTGGGCACAAGCCTGTACCAAGTCAAGAGAAGACAGTACGTGGGGGAAAAAAGACATAACAGGCAAACAAGAACGGAGAAATGGTGGCTTACAACACAATGCAATTATAAGTAAGCTCTATCCCACAGTAACTGCAACATGAATCTTAAATCGAGAAAGCAGCAGTACTATGTAAAACAGTCGACGAACGTTTCGATCCCTATCTCCAGGGGTTACAATGGGATCATCATCAGGACTAAATTGAATTGAGCTTTGCCTGATTAGTTTTATTGGTAGGCCTGTGGGGTTAAAACAGGAGGAAGGAAGAGAAAACAACATTTGTTTTAGAATTTACAGTCTTTTGCAAAGGACATGTCAGACATACCTCTTTAGTTCAGACTGTGAAAGTTTACCTGCTAATAAGTTGGTGTTGTGCACATGCTGAACGTGTGCACTGAGCCTTAGGTGCTTGTATCCAAAGGGCACAGTTGTTATTGTGCTCATATTTGGGTGCAATGTCATGCAAATATGCGACTGGAGTGGAGAAAACCGAGTGAATTATGTCAATTCGGAATTACAACAGTGAGCCAGGTGCGGGAAGTGATTCGGCATGGCCTATTGTGCTAGTGAGGAATTATGGAAGTGAGCGAGGTGACAGGTCGTGATAAGTAATGGCCAAATGGGCGTAGCGCGATTACCTAGAGGCCAGGCTCCTAGGTGGCCGGGTGATCCCGATGGCCTTCAGAACAGAGTGCTCGGTCGCGTGTAACTGTGGGTAAACATAGGCGGTTAGGTTATAAATAGTTATTGCGCCGCTCGAGTGGTGACTGTGCGGTGCTTTGGAAGTGATAACGGAGATTATTTCTTACTCTGTGTTCTTTTGTTGAACGCATATGAGCGTGGGATATTTGGTTCCTGTGAGGAAAAAATGGCCATCAGATAAAGTGCCATGGGTGGCAAAGAGCGGGGAAAGGGGGGATGTGGGCAGAGCGCTTACCGCTACAATTAGCGTCCGAGGACGGCCGGTGGGTCCTGTCTGTTACAGCGCGATGGCCGGTTCTGGGTTGGAGGTGGAAAGCGGTTCCAGGATATCGAGCACCTCGCGTGCGAAGATAGAGAAAGGACTACGGGGTGCCGCGTTGGGGAGTGGAAGAGGGACTAATTCCTGTCGGTGACAGGGAAAGATATGGGCGCCATCTTAAAGTTGTAACCCTCCGTTATAACTGTGGGTTTTAATTTCTTTGTAATTTTGATTGTAAATTTAACATATCCTTGAAATTGGTTTCTTTCATTATTTTCACTGACCAGCCCCTTGCAGAACTAATCGCATTCACTGCACTGCATGTTCGATCCTCCACTTTAAGATGGCGCCCATATCTTTCCCTGTCACCGACAGGAATTAGTCCCTCTTCCACTCCCCAACGCGGCACCCCGTAGTCCTTTCTCTATCTTCGCACGCGAGGTGCTCGATATCCTGGAACCGCTTTCCACCTCCAACCCAGAACCGGCCATCGCGCTGTAACAGACAGGACCCACCGGCCGTCCTCGGACGCTAATTGTAGCGGTAAGCTCTCTGCCCACATCCCCCCTTTCCCCGCTCTTTGCCACCCATGGCACTTTATCTGATGGCCATTTTTTCCTCACAGGAACCAAATATCCCACGCTCATATGCGTTCAACAAAAGAACACAGAGTAAGAAATAATCTCCGTTATCACTTCCAAAGCACCGCACAGTCACCACTCGAGCGGCGCAATAACTATTTATAACCTAACCGCCTATGTTTACCCACAGTTACACGCGACCGAGCACTCTGTTCTGAAGGCCATCGGGATCACCCGGCCACCTAGGAGCCTGGCCTCTAGGTAATCGCGCTACGCCCATTTGGCCATTACTTATCACGACCTGTCACCTCGCTCACTTCCATAATTCCTCACTAGCACAATAGGCCATGCCGAATCACTTCCCGCACCTGGCTCACTGTTGTAATTCCGAATTGACATAATTCACTCGGTTTTCTCCACCCCAGTCGCATATTTGCATGACATTGCACCCAAATATGAGCACAATAACAACTGTGCCCTTTGGATACAAGCACCTAAGGCTCAGTGCACACGTTCAGCATGTGCACAACACCAACTTATTAGCAGGTAAACTTTCACAGTCTGAACTAAAGAGGTATGTCTGACATGTCCTTTGCAAAAGACTGTAAATTCTAAAACAAATGTTGTTTTCTCTTCCTTCCTCCTGTTTTAACCCCACAGGCCTACCAATAAAACTAATCAGGCAAAGCTCAATTCAATTTAGTCCTGATGATGATCCCATTGTAACCCCTGGAGATAGGGATCGAAACGTTCGTCGACTGTTTTACATAGTACTGCTGCTTTCTCGATTTAAGATTCATGTTGCAGTTACTGTGGGATAGAGCTTACTTATAATTGCATTGTGTTGTAAGCCACCATTTCTCCGTTCTTGTTTGCCTGTTATGTATTTTTTCCCCCATGTACTGTCTTCTCTTGACTTGGTACAGGCTTGTGCCCAGTTATTTTATATGTGACTTGCTTCACTTTATATGTGTTAACTCTCTAAGATTCAAAATAAAAACTTCCTTGTCCGGCTGGACATTGAAAAAATACACAGCCTTTATCTTTAGTCTGTGCTCATTCTAACATAAATTGTTTAAGTTAAAGGACCATTGTTTAATACAAAACTAGTACTACCCGGGGTCCTTTGCTACCTATACGGGTTCCCTTGTTTAAAAATAGCAGGCCCACTTGTAGCATTTTATTTACAGGCCCAGGGTACATGTTGTACCACTCTACTAGGACCTTCTAAATTAATTAAATGTGTCAATTGGGTTTAAGCCAAAGTTATCATGTTTAAAGGAGAGGGCACAAGGACTTTTGCACGGGTTAGCAGTGGTAAAGTGTGCAGAATCTTAAAACCAGCAAAAAAGAAGTCAGCAAAAACAGGAGGAAGAAAGACACAAAGTTGGGGGAAAATTATGCCACGGAAGTCAAGTTCAGGAGCAGGAAGCACTGGTATTGCAGTCGGGGGCACACTGACAACGGCGAGCCGGCAGGAACGACACAGCAGGGGCAGGAAGATCATGTGCAACCCCGCCACACTGATGTGTCTTGAGAAGGTTAGTGGCAATGCGAGTGAACGATGTGAAATTGACGGGTCTCCCTCCGTTCCCACAGCCTCAACTGAACCGCTCTTGGCTGAGATTGGGCATACGTACCTACATGGACGATGACACAGGTGAGTGGCATTGGGGAGATCATCCTGTATGTAGGTGGTCACCATCTTGTGAGACGCTCAAGAGGCCCAAGCAAGAGGCTGATTGAAACTGTACTTAGGAATAATTGCATATTATTAATAATAATTGTGTTATGACGGACTCGCGTATAACAGAATCTGCTACCTACCTAGGGGTGACCATCACATCTGATTTAGAAAAAACTTGTCGATTTAAACCTGAAACCCGCATCGAACAAAATGCAGAAAGATCTCCTCCGTATTAATAATTTACACCTCTCATTGATTGGAAGGGTCAATGCACTAAAAATGGTCTATTTTCCAAAGCTACTGTATTTATTTAGAGCCATTAATCTTGAAATTTCAGACCGTTGGTTTAAGACAATGGAGCGTATCTTTACAAACTTTATTTGGTCATACAAACAACCCCGCCGCTCATACAGATTGCTGACGCTCCCCAAAGAAAGAGGAGGTCTAGCACTCCCAAATCTTAGAACATACTATTGGGCAACAGTCCTTCTATATAATCAGGAACTCTTCCACCTGGAGGGGATAGAGGTAGGGGAAGTTAACGAGACTCCATCAATTCACCAGATAATACTGGGGGATAAGAGTACAGGCTATCTGTGGAGATATCTATTCGATAGCTATCACAAAAAAGTGAGATTAAAAACGCTTATAGGAGCGTTTAAGGTATGGAAATCTGTGAAGAAGATGGCAGGTTTAGGTCGTTTATCTTACTATACACCAACTCAAAACAATCCCTCTCTACCGGAAATCTTCAAAGATAGCTGCATTAATAGGTGGAATGCGCTTGGGATCACTCATTTGGGATGCTTTTTCTCCTCAGAGTGGCTACACTCCTTTGGAACCTTGAGGGATAAGTTTCATCTGGAATGGAAAGACTTCTTTAAGTATCTCCAGATTAGAGACTTTTTGTTAAGACATACAATGGGAGAGGGTATCATCTGCAAAATAGACATAGCTGATATGTTAAGCCACTCACAGAAAAAATTCAAGATCGGGGAGATTTATTCTCTATTACTGAAATATTTTGTGGATGATGTTCAAAAAATCACTCAGAAGTGGCAAAGTAAAATTTTAATTTCCTCTGAGGAATTTGAACACTCGTATAGGTTATCTCAAACGATCCTTATGTCTACTAAACTTCAAACCCAATTTTATAAAATATGTTTTTTTATGTATTATACCCAGGACAAAATATCCAAATGGGGTAGTGGGAGAGGTACATGTTGTTTTCGGTGCAATTTACAAAACGCGGACTGTATTCATATCTTTTCTGCCTGTCACGTTTTAACTCCTCTTAAAACAAATATTGCACGTTTTCTGACTCTGATCCTCGGAATAACGATTAATTTATTAGATGAAACCGTAGTTCTAGGTGTTACAAACCCTGCTAACCACAAAGCTGGTCGCGAATTGATTTTTATTTCGATGGCCGTAATGAGAATATGTATAGCCTCGGCTTGGCTAGATCCTATCGCCCCATCATATCAACAATGGTTTGCAAGATTGTTAGCAATTTTTAATTTAGAGATGGCGATCTACAAAAACAAAGGCAGGAAGAGTCAGATTAAAGGACAAAAAACTTGGTCTCCCTTAATAGAATGGTCTAAAATACAATGATATATATAGCAATAACCAGTATGTTCTGCTTAAGCCGCTACTCAATTTTGCAATCTCACGAAATTGAATGTTAAATGCATTAATTTAACGTGTAAATTTTCCTTTTCAATATTGTTTTGTATAGCTTCTAATGATTTTATTTATTATTTTTTTTGACCAATTTCTTGCTTTCTGATCTGCTCGACCGGGGAGGGAGGGGCGGGGTCTGTGTTATTTGTTGTATTGTCTTACTGTTGTAAAATCAAATAAAAATATTTATAAAAAAAAAAAGGAATAATTGCATGCCCTCCTGCAATTAACCTACCAAGACTGATATCATGGAATTCACCTCAATGGCAGCATTAATGACTTGGAGAGACAGGCCACTTATATAACCAGTAAGTGCAAGATCATCAAATTGAGTTTCTGAATGAAATTGACTTCTGTGCCTATTGTCACTATTTGTTTACTACTAAGCATCATTGTGAGCCAACAAAGCACTGAGCTAGATGTTAACATTTATGAGTTGCTGATCAACACATCAGACTGACAAAATGCTCCAGGGCAGAGACAGATGGTGATATCTGCCCTGAAACCCTCAGTATAAGTGCAGCATTCACTATACAGACACCCAATTACCTAACACTATGGGGAACGGTTTTATTAAACCAGGGTTCTCCAAAGTCGGTCCTAGTGGACCAGATCCATGCCAGATTTTTAACATATCCACAGTTAGATAAATGTAGTTATCTTAAAAATCTGGCATGGATCCGGCCCTCCAGGACCAACTTTGGCGAATCCTGTGCTAAACTAACCTTTAAGAACACAAGATTCTTATGAGGACGTGAAGCTATGGAATCATGGTGAGAAAATGCAGTCAGAACCTTTGATCCTCCTCGAAGAAATGGAGAGTCTAAGGACAGACCTACAAAATAATATCCAAACAATCAACTAAAAAATCAATACTGTGACATTAAGACTGGACCAGATGAAAGAGCGTCTTGACAAGCAAGCTAACAGAATAGATGAAGCCAAACCGTACAAATACCCTCCTTACCAGACTCACGAAAACTGATGAATCAAATAAGGAGAGCAATGAATTTGAGAAAACTGAGATATTTATAGAAACTCTATTGACAGACATCTTCAGCATAGGCAAATTAACACAATGCTTCATGGTCGAAAGAGCGCACAAATCCCTGGCTCTGAGTTTGCCCCCAGGCGCCCCAGCGAACTCATTAATTGCCAAAAGTTTAAATTTTAGAGATGAAGATGTAACATTGTAAATGACGAGAGAGCATGCCACTATAGAACACCAGGGAGTCAAAATGTAACTCTTTCCAGATTTCACAGCAGCAGTCCAAGAAGGAAGATGCTCATTCACAGACGTAAAATGGATTCTGTGGGATCAGAGCATGTCTTACTCCATGCTCTATCCAGTCCAACTCTGGGTGGTCTCTGAGGGTAATATAGTCTTGTTCACCAAACCAGCAGATGCCCTCAAGTTCTGAAAGTATGAAACGGAGAAAAATCTAAAATAAAAACCTAGATTTTACTTTGGTTCAATCTTTTTATATAGTGTTGCGGATATTATGGGTAGTTGGGTGTGACACCGTCTCTTTGTGTATTCCACAAAATAAGGTATGAGTTTGGGTTGGTTAATTAAGTTCAGGTCAACTACACGGACAGTTGTGGATCTCACTGTGAGTTGGAAGAGGATAGGGAAATTGCACTGGGGACTGCTTGTTAAGTTTTGTATTGTAGTTCCTATATTCCCATTAGGCTCTGCTCATTGGAATAACATAACGGCAGTTTAGACATAGGACTGAGGTCGACTAGGTCTCTACTGAATATGTTAGACTTAATTAGGTATGCCAGCTAGCTCAGAGGTCACTAGAAACTTTCTCTAATGAACAGAAAGGAGTTAACTTTCCTGATTAGACAAGAAGGGATTCGTTTCTGACAACCGCATGAACATGACAACTTTGCTCTCTCCAGAATAAGGAGTATATCTCCAGAGTCGTGTGAAAACAATAGATAGCTATTTCACTCAGTCAATCAAGCATGCTTAGTTTCACCAGAGTGCAGAGAAATAAAGAGACGGACGTTTTCAATAAAAGTTGTTATTTATTGAGCAGTCTTCTTTCTCATGCAAGAGAAATGAATTACCACAATTGCAATACTTGTCATAAAGTAAAGTGCGTACAGTAAAAGGAGTATTATGAAATAACACTGTAAAAGCATTTATATGGTTTCTGAGCCATATGATACTTAAAACGGATAAAATATATACAGTTACATACAATGATAAAAGTTGACTAAACGTACTCAACTGGTGCTTCTAAAATACGCCTACCCCGGTGTACCTAACCTAAGCCTAGTACGTGGGAAGGAGTAAGTGAGCTGCAATTTAATTTAAGTTAGTTTTGCCAAGAATCTGAATCAAGAATTCTCTAAGGGTCTAATCAGCTCCGTACCTTGGTTTTAGAATGAAGGAGGTCTTGTATCGCTTTCTCAGGACTCGATCTCCCAGCAACCCGCAAGGGTGACTGGAAACACTGGAGCTGGATTTCTCGGCAGGAGAAAAGACAGCGTCTCTCTCAGTGCGTCAAATGGGAGGGTCGGCTTCCTTCGGCACTCGCATCAGCTGGGCTTTGGGTAAGTAGATAGCCGCTCTTCTCCAAACCACTGTGTGTTGCTTAAGGCAAATGCTGGTATATTTATACCTGGAAAGTGCCGAGTTTGACGTAAGGTTGGACATAAGACGTCACTAAGAACTGGCAGTTCTTTCAGGACTCTCAGGAGTTCTAGGACAAATCAAAACAAAAGCAGGGGGAATTCCCGGGCTGCTGGAGGTTTGGTTTGTTTAAAGAACGCGTTGTACTTTCTAGGAGTTTAGGGAAGTAGCCTTGCCGTATTTGGACTGCATTGGCTTTGACTAAATATGGATATCATTCTTATGCCTTTATAAGGATATGATTTGTTATAACCACATAAGGGTCATGAATCGGGAATATTTAATTAGGGTCCTAGATGCGTTCACAACAGTAAAACGGATTCTGTGGGTTCAGAGCATGTCTTACTCCATGCTCTATCCAGCCCAACTCTGGGTGGTCTCTGAGGGTAATATAGTCTTGTTCACCAAACCAGCAGATGCCCTCAAGTTCTGAAAGTATGAAACGGAGGAAAATCGAAAATAAAAACCTAGATTTTACTTTGGTTCAATCTTTTTAAATAGTGTTGTGGATACTATGGGTAGTTGGGTATGACACTGTCTCTTTGTGTATTCCACAAAATAAGGTATGAGTTTGGGTTGGTTAATTAAGTTCAGGTCAACTACACTGACATTTGTGGATCTCACTGTGAGTTGGAAGAGGATAGGGAAATTGCACTGGGGACTGCTTGTTAAGTTTTATTTTACACAACTCAAAATGTCTTAGCTAGACAACAGTTTATGACTGTTGTTACACTGATTATTATCTAATTGGCCCCTTCCTGATCCTAAGTGGTTAAATGGTTACAACATTAGGGGCGCTGCCTCGAACCTCACAGGGCTCAACTACCTCAAAAAAGAAAGACTTTTATTGGTCTAGCTAGATTGATGTAAAATAAAAAATTTTATACAAGAGACTCACATAGACCCCACAAAACTTGAGTTATTAGCCTCCAGATGGGGACCGTGTAGACACTTCTACTCATTTAAATTCTATTCACGACGATTCACGACCCTAATTAAAAAAGCTTTCCCTTTTGCCATAGATGGTATAGCTTTCAAACCAGTCAGCACATGTTTGATTGTTACTGGCATTTATGAGAGCAACGCTGTATGTTCATGAACTTATATGGCCAAAATTCAATACTTTCTTGATAACATCAAAGTGCTTCTGCATAATTATGGTCTTTGCCGAGTGAAATGCAGTGAAGATTTGAATGTAACTGTCGACTCTTCACTGGGTGGTCTCTGAGGGTAATATACTCTTGTTCACCAAACCAGCAGATGCCCTCAAGTTCTGAAAGTATGAAACGGAGGAAAATCTAAAATAAAAACCTAGATTTTACTTTGGTTCAATCTTTTTATATAGTGTTGCGGATACTATGGGTAGTTGGGTATGACACCGTCTCTTTGTGTATTCCACAAAATAAGGTATGAGTTTGGGTTGGTTAATTAAGTTCAGGTCAACTACACTGACAGTTGTGGATCTCACTGTGAGTTGGAAGAGGATAGGGAAATTGCACTGGGGACTGCTTGTTAAGTTTTGTATTGTAGTTCCTATATTCCCAATAGGCTCTGCGCATTGGAATAACATAACGGCAGTTTAGACATAGGACTGAGGTCGACTAGGTCTCTACTGAATATGTTAGACTTAATTAGGTATGCCAGCTAGCTCAGAGGTCACTAGAAACGTTCTCGAATGAACAGGAAGGAGTTAACTTTCCTGATTAGACAAGAAGGGATTAGTTTCTGACAACCGCATGAACATGACAACGTTGCTCCCTCCAGAATAAGGAGTATATCTCCAGAGTCGTGTGAAAACAATAGATAGCTATTTCACTCAGTCAATCGTGCATGCTTAGTTTCACCAGAGTGCAGAGAAATAGAGAGACGGGCATTTTCAATAAAAGTTGTTATTTATTGAGCAGTCTTCTTTCTCATGCAAGAGAAATGAATTGCCACAATTGCAATACTTGTCATAAAGTAAAGTGCGTACAGTAAAAGGAGTATTATGAAATAATACTGTAAAAGCATTTATATGGTTTCTGAGCCATATGATACTTAAAACGGATAAAATATATACAGTTACATACAATGATAAAAGTTGACTAATCGTACTCAACTGGTGCATCTAAAATACGCCTACCCCGGTGTATCTCACCTAAGCCTAGTACGTGGGAAGGAGTAAGTGAGCTGCAGTTTAATTTAAGTTAGTTTTGCCAAGAATCTGAATCAAGAATTCTCTAAGGGTCTAATCAGCTCCGTACCTTTGTTTTAGAATGAAGGAGGTCTTGTATCTCTTTCTCAGGACTCGATCTCCCAGCAACCCCCAAGGGTGACTGGAAACACTGGAGCTGGATTTCTCGGCAGGAGAAAAGACAGCGTCTCTCTTAGTGCGTCAAATGGGAGGGTCGGCTTCTTTCGGCATTCAAATCAGCTGGGCTTTGGGTAAGTAGATAGCCGCTCTGCTCCAAACCACTGTGTGTTGCTTAAGGCAAATGCTGGTATATTTATACCTGGAAGGTGCCGAGTTTGACGTAAGGTTGGACATAAGACGTCACTAAGAACTGGCAGTTCATTCAGGACTCTCAGGAGTTCTAGGACAAATCAAAACAAAAGCAGGGGGAATTCCCGGGCTGCAGGAGGTTTGGTTTGTTTGAAGAACGTGTTGTACTTTTTAGGAGTCTAGGGAAGTAGCCTTGCTGTTTTTGGACTGCATTGGCTATGACTAAATATGGATATGATTCTTATGCCTTTATAAGGATATGATTTGTTATAACCACATAAGGGTCATGAATCGGGAATATTTAATTAGGGTCCTAGATACGTTCACAACAGTAAAATGGATTCTGTGGGATCAGAGCATGTCTTACTCCATGCTCTATCCAGCCCAACTCTGGGTGGTCTCTGAAGGTAATATAGTCTTGTTCACCAAACCAGCAGATGCCCTCAAGTTCTGAAAGTATGAAATGGAGGAAAATCTAAAATAAAAACCTAGATTTTACTTTGGTTCAATCTTTTTATATAGTGTTGCGGATACTATGGGTAGTTGGGTGTGACACCGTCTCTTTGTGTATTCCACAAAATAAGGTATGAGTTTGGAATGGTTAATTAAGTTCAGGTCAACCACACTGACAGTTGTGGATCTCACTGTGAGTTGGAAGAGGATAGAGAAATTGCGCTGGGGACTGCTTGTTAAGTTTTATTTTACACAACCCAAAATGTCTTAGCTAGACAACAGTTTATGACTGTTGTTACACTGATTATTATCTAATTGGCCCCTTCCTGATCCTAAGTGGTTAAATGGTTACAACATTAGGGGCGCTGCCTCGAACCTCACAGGGCTCAACTACCTCAAAAAAGAAAGACTTTTATTGGTCTAGCTAGATTGATGTAAAAAACATTTTTTTATTCAAGAGACTCACATAGACCCCCCAAAACTTGAGTTATTAGCCTCCAGATGGGGACCGTGTAGGCACTTCTACTCATTTAAATTCTATTCACGACGAGTCAGGACCCTAATTAAAAAAGCTTTCCCTTTTGCCTTAGGTGGTATAGCTTTCAAACCAGTCAGCACATGTTTGATTGTTACTGGCATTTATGAGAGCAATGCTGTATGTTCATGAACTTATATGGCCAAAATACAATACTTTTTTGATAACATCAAAGTGCTTCTGCATAATTATGGTCTTTGCCGAGTGAAAAGCAGTGAAGATTTGAATGTAACTGTCGACTCTTCACTGGCCTGAACAGGGTCACCTAAGGTGGTACATACAAAACTGGTAAGGCCTGTCTTCAGCTCCAGGAGTACTTTACCTTGTTTCAAGCCTGGACACTCAAAAAAGATGGGGGAAAGCTTTCTCCTTCTACTCTAGTGTTGTTGAAAGTTATTCAAAACCAGAGTGCTGGCTTCTGAGCTCTGAGATAGCATACAGGATATTAGATGTGAAATGTTGCACACACATTGACTGACTAGTAACCTATGGTATTAGAACTCGAGGTGCGAGTTAAAATATCATATTTTGTTCATTAAAAATTCCCCTCCAGAACTTTACATAATAGAGTGTTTTGCAATGGATCTCGAGACTTGGTTGTTGAATTCTTTGATACAAACCAAAACTCTGTTGATCACTTCTCTATTGTATGGAGAGCTTTCAGATTATATGGGAGTGAGATGGTTATTGCCACCTCCCCACCCCCCACCGGGAGTGCTGAAAGATATACAACCACAGCGGCACAAGTGCGAGAACGATCACATCACTCTAGAAAAACAAGTTGGAGAATACTTTGGACTCACGATTAATTGAGATAAAACAGAGCTATTTCCGTAAGCCCCTTGTACATGTAATTCGAATAGATTAATACTAGACTTTCCTCTGATGTGTTACGATACCTTGTTAAACATATGGGTATATAAGTTAGCCCCAACAAAGATAGATTTGTCCATGGCAAGACAAGCTGAAATCCCTGGCTGAGGCATGGACTAGAATGCAGGGCAGATTGCAGTCGTGCAAACTGTAGTGTTACCTACATTTCTTTACCTCTTTATAAACAGTGGAGAAGTGTGGCTCAATGGTTAGAGCGGCAGACCCTGATGCAGAGGTCTGGCCTGGGACCAGGGTTCAATTCCCGGCCTCGGCGGGTCTTGGGCTAAAAAATTCCACGGACCTGATAATTCTCGCCTCGGTGCCTATTCCAATCATGGAGTCCCACTCTGCAACTCTGAGCAATAGCTTTCTGAATCTCCACAATGGCCCCCACCACGCTAAGGATGCCTGGCCTCCACCTTGGGGGTGCCCAGGAGTGGACGCCTCACAGGGAAAGCCAGGATGGGTTCCACAGCGGTATTCGTACAAGCGCCTTGAGACCCTTGTGGGTGAGTAGTGCGCTATACAAGTATCCATTTACTTTACTTAACATTTGTATTCAACTCAACTAATAATTTTGATCAAGTTTAGATCCTTTCTTTCAATATGTATTTGGGGGGGGGACGCTAACTAGAATCACGTGGAATATTCTAACTAGAGCTCTTGAAAAAGGTGGGCTGGGAGTACTGAACTTAAAGATACCAGTTAACTGCACAAATGTATTTTTGCGGTTTATTGGGTAAAGGCAGACTCCCACTTACCACACTTAAAAATAGGAAGAGATCAGGTAGAATTTGGTACTTTGAAGACCATGTCATATGTCACAAAACCTAGACCTGCTAATTCAATTCATACAGGGCTTGGTAGATCCTGGCTGGTAAAGTAGGATTAAAAATCCTATACTTTCCAATATGCTCATTGCAGGCAACCCACTCCTTCCAACCATGGTAGAACCCAGGTGAAGGCCTCACTTTCGAAAATGGAAATTAGTCAATCTGGATAGCCATTTCAAAATGGGGACTTTATGTTACACGATGAATAAAAAACAACTCCTTAGATGTATTTACATACTTTAGAACCGGCATCTGGCCAGGATGGTTTTTCCTAAATTTACCCTGGCACCATCAAAAACAGAGAACTGGTAACAAGACGTAGCATACTCCAATGAGTCAGATGATCATTTTACCAGTATGCAGCCCATTCAGTACAAACCCACAGACAAATGGGCTCTTTTCATAGACACTGTAGGAGAGTAGGGTCTGCTTCCTATGGTTACCCCCACTTTTTGCTGTGTTTTTCAACTTTAGTATGGCTGTGGCCCTGCTAATCAGGCCCACAGCCTAGCTGTACTCTCTCTAAATTGATACCATGTACTTTAGGTATATACCAGATTGGTTACTGGGTCACCCTTGTGAGCCCCTGTATATGGTACCTTAGGTACCCAGGGCATAGGTGTACCCTAGGCCTATCAGGGGCTGCAGCATATGTTGTGCCACCCCTGGTTAGCTTTCCAAACTGACACCACTTACAGTCTTGGTAAGGTGGTGTAATCACCCCTAATTAGATATAGTATGTCTATATCTACCTTATATATAGACACTTAGTAACCTATAAGTCACTATGGTAGGCCTTGACAATCCTGGAGGCAGAGTGCTTAGTTTTGTGTGAGAGGGTGCCCTAGCATGAGCTGAGCCTCTCTGCGGCTTTCGGAACCATCTACCATATACTCTTAAGTGCATTATAATCCTCATGGTTGATGCTAACTTCGGTTTGGCTTTATCAAAACATGTCGTGTAAGGTATCAAAGACTTTAGAATACTACCCCCCGCCAGTTCTGGCGGCGGGGGTAGCATTCCACCCTTCTAGAGGGAGAAGATATGTAGTTACTGGTAAACCTGGTTAAAGTTAAACAGAGCCCCAGCATCACAAAATGGATGCTGCTGCCACAGACACAGCAGGGGGCAGGGAGGGTTGCATTCAGTGAATGCTTTTCAAACACTGCATGGGGCACACAAGATGCTCCATGCATTTCCCAGTTCAAACCGGTTGCTGGGGCACTCAGCCCCAGCTCTGGTGCGAAACTGGACAAAGGGGAAGGGGTGTAACCAGCCCCTCCTCAGGTCCACCCATAAGAGGGACCTTCGAGTTAGTCCAACCCCTAAACTTGCTATAAGTATAGAACCCCAGTCCCTAGGACTTTAGATTACCATGGACGGAACTCTGATACATAATTCCTGGACCTTCGACATTCCATATCGACTGGAAGACAGAAGAAATCTCCCTTGTGGTCAAGGAGTGGCCACCCTGTCCAAACAGGCACCAACAGCATCTTTGCAGATCTGCATTCTTTAGGCTCCCGCCGGATCTCTGAGAATCTGCGACACAGGACATGGACTTCCAGACATCTCTGATGCTGACCTGCACTCCCAGAAAAGCTGAGACTTGTGGCGGACACGAGAGACATGGGATCGGAACTCCTGGACATCCTGCATTTCTGCTACTGCATCTATTTCCTGAGGAATCCTGAAGTTGTGCATTGGAGTATTTGAAGCCCCCGCCCCAAGCACCTTTTGCACTGAAGCTCAGAGGCCCACACTCCACGAGTGTGCTGTGGGGCCGCTTTGTGCATTTCAGCTTGACGTGTCTTTGCAGTTCCTAGTCTGTTGGCTAGTGAGCCCACACAAAGACCACTCTTCACTTTCTTTAGTTTTCCTGGTTGCTCCAGGCTTGCTCCAACTCCTCTCCAAAAGAGGACTTCCTCAGATCTTGCTGGTCTGCACCGAAGCCCATCTTGACATCTTGTGTGGGTTGCGTTTGCCAAGGCTTGTTGTGTCTGATCCGGATACTAACACCGCAGTCAACTAGATCCTTTATGGGAAAGCTCAAATCCAGCTCCTGGTTGTCGACGCCTCCTGGTCCTCGTGGCTGAAGAGACAAGCTTCACCTTCTCACCTGAAATCACCCGACATCGGCTGGCATCTTCCTATCGCCATCCTGGTCACTGGCTAGTGACCCATACTCTGTCTCCTCTGCTTTCAGGTTCTTCACATCTCCGATCCACCCTTGGATCCACCCGGACACTTTTCCTCTGGTCGCCTGCAGCACTTCTTCACAGCTCTCCATTGGAATCGACAACGAAACCCAACACCAAAAGACACCTATGCACCCGGCTTCCCTGGGTGAGGTAACACGAGTACTCCGGTGCTCCCATGGGTCTTGACTATCGAACTGTTCCAGTCTAAAAGGGTTCCATCGTAGTTCACCTAGAAGTGCCCTTAAATTGTAACTTTGTAACTTGTTCGTTCTCTATAGAAAGTCAATGGTAACCCGCGGCTGTGTTTAGACACTGCACGCCTCTCCCATGGGCCTCCTACATCCTAACCTTTGGTGGTTCTAGGCAGCCCCAGCGATTCCACAGGCCCTAGGCCTGCTTTCTAACTTCCACGTGGTTCTTATACCACTATTTTAGTATATGGTTTGTGAGGCCCCTAGGGCATAACGTATACTGTGCAATTTATCGTATGCTAATTAAGTTCCTTGTATTGTACTTTTACCTCTGACCTCATAAAGAATCCAGAGGGGTTGTGTTTAGAATAAATACATATATATTTGATATATACCTTGTGTGTTGTGCTTTCATTTGATCATTCAAGAACAACTTGCTTAACTCGTCTCCAAGTCTTAGCCTGAAGGCTGCACTCCACAGCTACCACTAGGATAGTTTTCCATAAGGTTGACTTTATAACCTACCATCAATAAGGGTCCCTAGGACTGGTGCAAGGTGCCCACTAGAATAGTGGACATCATATACCAGGCCACTCACAGACACCTAGAGCAGTGTGTCTCAGATAGACTTGTGATGTGCTGGTGGCTGATATAGAGTAGTGTTCCAAACTCAATGTGATAATCCTGCTTCGTGGTCTATGGTTTTCCTTTATCCCAACTGAGATGTCAATACTGGCTGGCCAAGATCTTAAAACTCAGACATGATGTAGACCACCTGACTGATGATCAATGATCTGACTATAGATCTATCTGATGCTGGTATCATAATTTCCTTTCAAGGTGGCGGTTCTTGCCGATAAGCTATTACATGATACTACCCATGTACATAATTTCTTAACCTTGATAATATTTTATCTGGCTCAGTAAATAAATTGATGATTGTCTTATGGTAGCATGAACTTTAATTCTGAAAATGTTCTAAATAAAGTATACAAAAACGGAAAAGGACCATATGCCATGGCACTCTCTTCAAATAAACCTTCGCCAGAATTAAGGAGGACACACTCTGACATGGGAGACAATGATCAGGGAATGGGTGCTAACCAGACAGCAGGCGCTGGACCAGCAGCTTTCCAGGCTGGGAGATGATGGTCCCTGGCGAAGCCCTGCAACACATCAGTGTGGCTGCAAATCGTCCGCTGCTGTTAAGTGAGGTAGCAGCAACTACCACACTGATATCAAGATGGCAAACACGGATTGGTACCTTAACAATTACTTTAAAGTGACTAGTACGATGGACAATGCAATAAAAAGCTCCCTACTCCTCCACTATGCCAGGGATAAAAATTTCAAATGGTTCCAAAACCTCCCCATTGGCGAAGATGAAAATGACTATCATCACTTTCAGGCTATATAGGACATTCAATTTAACCTACAACTAAGCCTGGATTACAAGCCTTTTAGGCTAAGTCAGGACCATCAACAGTAAATAGAGAACATCAAACAATTTGTAGTGGGCTGGCCCCACGCGTTCGGAGGACTCAGTGGATGTAGCCGAGCTGAGTTTCAGGTAGTTTACTAAGTCTATAAGAAGAATAGATTCAGAGCCCCACCAGGAACAGCCTGCTAACTGCTCAGCCCGTCTTCCAACTGACAACAGTCACACTAGAAACCCAAGCATTACACTCATGTCAATCCCACAAACATTCTACACAGAACACTCACACTGGCTGAGCAGCGAGGGACAAGGTGAAAGGGAACATTACAGCATAACTAAGGAATACTACATATCCTCTTCCTTTCATATTGAAATAATGAATAGAACCACATTAAAATGAAAACTACTATACACAGCAATGTACAAATTATGAAAACAGTCCATAAACCCTGGGATGAATGGTAAAACCACATCACAAGAGGAAAAACAAACAAACAAAGGAGGAAAGAAGAATGAAAGGAAAACACTAACAACATCCTCCTCCTTTAATAGAGAACAAAAAGCAAAAAAGAAAGAAGTGTAAGTACAGCTCACAGATACCAAGTGAGCAACAACGACATAGAAAGAAAAAAGGGGGAAACGAACCCCAAGACTAAAACACTGTGGGTGGACGAGACCCAAGATAGTACTCTTCATGTAAGGAGACTATGGGGAAGGGAACCATGACCCAACACGCCACCTCTCATGTGAGGGACACATGCTAAAAGCAGTGTAACAACTAGTATAGTAAGGGACTAACACCCAAGAACAAATACAGCACGAGAAAACAACACAGATGTAGCACTGTGTGGCAAACGCACACAATACATCAACGTGAAGCACAGGATGACTTACACACACAACATGACGACCTTAAAGCAGGAAGAGGTGCATGGCGACTTACACACAACATGACTAAGTGAAGTGCAGGGCGGCTTAAAACACAACGTGACAACATGAAGCGCAAGGCAACTTACAGACACCTTGACAACATGAAGCGCAGGGCGACTTACACAAAATGGCAAGGTGAGGTGCGTGGCGGCTTACATACAAAATGACGCAAAACGAGGTGGTGGGACTAACACCCAAAAACACACTCGAAAAGTAAAGAAGTATCTGATGTATGCAAATGGGGAAAAACACCCCATAACCCAAAAAGGGTGAGGGTTAACTGCTCAGCCCATCTTCCAACTGACAACACTCACAACAGACACCCAAGCATTCCACTCATGTCAATCACACCAACATTCTACACAGAACACTCACACTGGCTGAGCAGCTAGGGACAAGGTGAAAGGGAACATTACAGCATAACATGAGAATACTACACAATTCTATGCAATGAGTTAAGAGCTAAGATCATCTATGGCTACAAGCCATCTAATCTTCATCGCCTGATACGCCAAAAACCCAGGATGACTGACTTCGGATGGAATTATGATGCTGGGGAGGTCTCATGAACTGTCAACCATCTGAGCAGAACATACAGACTCTGCACTGGTCGAAATGACTGTGAAGTTGGAAACTGATGAGTCATGATCAACAGTAACTGAAACTGCTGATGACAACAGGGGCAGACAACCATTACATGAGAAGAACTGAAAGAGGAGTAGAAGCATTCAATCTGGGTTAAACTGCGGAGAAGAAGGATATTATTGGCCCATCACTACCAACAGTAATCCTTGGCTGAGAAGTCTGGGCATGTTGATCTCCAAAACCCTCCTACTTATCAGGGGCCTGCGAAAGAAGTGTTCATCATTTCAATCGTAACAGGAAAATAACCCAGCCCAGGGATATGATGCAGATACAAGAACTGCTATTTGTCGCTCTTATTGACTTTGGCGCGTCTGTAAATACAAATAAAAAAATCTGAGTATTCGTATGAACACAGGCCAAAACTGATGGCCACTAAAACTAGAATATAAGTGCATCGGGGTTTAACACTGCTCTCCCTCACTGAAACGTTCAATATAACAATGAAGACAGTACAATCCAAGCCAGGATCTTTGATTCTAAGAAAGAAATGAGCATGCTGCTTAGCTAAGCTGCATCCAAAGATCAGGGGATATTTTTGTACATAGCATGGGTACTTCTGGCATCGATCAAATAGCCCAACAGTTGGTTCATCTTTTCTAGGTTGCACTTCTCCCCAGTAGCCAGAGGAAACCAGTTTGGCTTTGCAACAGGCAGGATGTAAAACATAAGTGATATGATGGCTAAAGAGGGGATTTGATCATTTGAAACCCTTAAAAAAGAGTAGGGCCTATCTAAAGAGGAGGGCTTGCACTATATGCAAGTGAAACATTGGATATTCCTAACAACAAGAAAGAAAGCGGCCATTAGACTACTGACAACATTCAAGAGATGGTTGCAGGGGCGGCTCTAGGCTCATGGTGGCCCTGGGCAGGGAGCGTTGATAGGGGGCCTCAGAAGAGGTGGTCCGTGCGGGGTGGAGCCCCCCAGAGCTCAGGAATCCTGAGCTCCGTGGGGCTCCGCCCCACCCGGACCCCCTCTTCCGGGGCCCCCTACCTGGTCATCTAACGCCTTTTCTGGACGTTTTATTAAAACACCTTCCTGAGTCAGGAAGGTGTTTTAATAAAACGTCCAGAAAAGGCGTTAGATGACCAGTACCTGCGGCTGCTCCTACCCTTCTGAATTCGTCTCAGAACGATAGAATTTAGGAGGAGGAGGGTATTGTGACAAAAGACGTGAGGGACTGGCACAGACGGCTGCAGTGCCAGGGCCATGACAGGGTCCCCGAACCCACAGCCCCACCACAGAGAAAGAATCGGTGCTCTTTGCCCGGAAACATTAATATCGATACTATATCGAATATGGTGTCTTACCTAGTGCATCAGCAGTACTCTGGCTGGAGGATTCTCCATCTTTAGGTTTCCCTTGCGTGATGAAGTTCAGGATTGCTCCTTCCTGTGAAGCTACGAAAGCCTGCTGAGCCGCCTTTCTCTTTCGTTTCGAATAACCAGATTCGTGTACTCAAATTCTCTTCATTTTCCTTTCAATGGGTACGTGAATGTCGTGTGCCCCCTATCCCACCAGATATTAACTATGACTATTGCACTAACACCAGTACTTTATAAGAACTATAGATAAACTTGTAAGACAACGCGCCCGCCGGGAGAGGAAAAGGTTAAAGTTGCTTTTGCGCAAGAGTAACAGGGAGTGAAAGGATGGCGGTGGCTGTTGCTAATATACGCCTGTACCAGCGGGCAAGGAGTGGGTAGGGAAAAAAAAGAAACCAATCAGGAACCAGGAGGAACGCAGGCGCGGAGGCCAGTGAAGAGGGGGGATCAGGGTGTTTGGAAGTGGAACAGATCCGGAGGCCACCAAATCCCTGCCACTGGGACCGCCACGCATATACTTATCCATCCTCAGAGGATTACTATATTAAGGATATATATTGGCGTGGTGGCCCCTGGGGTTTGGTGGCCCTGTGCAGGTGCACAGCTTGCACATGCCTAAGGCCGCCCCTGATGTTTGTTTTTTAAACTAATGGTAAACGCATTCTCTTGGACATATACGAACACTTACATGCCACCCCCTCTCGGCCTAGATCCTCAGGTCGAAGTAAGTAAGAAGACGAACTAGGTTGCACCCTTTCAGATAAAGATTGAAATGAAATGTATTATCGGAGAACACACAACAGCATGCACTACTACACGCAAAGAAACTATGACAGAAACGAACATTTACTTAGTATTACATCCCTGCCCGACTTTTTAAATGGTACCCACAAAAAATAAACCTGTGCTGGAGAGGGAGTGGGAACATAGGGATCCTCACTCACCTGCTATGGCACTGCCCCAAACTGGCATGATAATGGCAGGAAGTTTTAGATGATATGGAAATACCAAGATTACCAGCATATGTTTTACAGGGCCTTCCTGAAAGGCAGAAATACCCATTAAACTCCATTAAAGGGAAACATATATCACTGGTGTTGGCCGAAGCAAAGTCACCTGGGCAGTTCTTGTGCAGGGGGGAATAGACAACACTCCTGATCACAGATCTTGGCTACACTGACTGTGGGATGGAAAAGTTGATTATGACACTGCAACCCCTAGACAAAGATTTTGAAGCAGCGAAGTACCGTTTCTATCAATTCTTTCCTCTGAATTTAAAATACTGTCCAGTCCCCAATATCTGCAAGTTCTTATTATTATTGAGAAATCAGTAGCTACTGATAATAGATGTGAAGCAGAGTGTACACCTGTTTCTTTTTTTATTTTCTGATGCTGAATGCGGGCCTAGCCTCAGCTCCAAGATTTAGTTTTTTCTGAAATATATCCGGATTGAACAGTAAGTGATAACATTATGAGTGATGGGATCAGTGATTTTGGGCAAACAATACTTAATAAAGTCTATTAGTTTGAGGGTGAGAGATCGTTGACAGGGTTTATACACCACTTTAGAGCCTTTCAACATTTGCCAGCCTCCAGGTTGTGGCAACACAGCACTGTAATTATTTTAGGTTTGAAATGTCACTAAAGAAAATTGATCCACTATAGAAAAGAATTCTCCACATATGTAGGGTTCAGGTGATACAAATAACGGAACTTTGGTATATTCTCTACAGTCAAGGTCTTTCCTATCACCATTGTCAAACTGTGGCTACCCTTAAAAGAGTTACAGAGAGTGTTCTTAAACCACACGTGTGAATGCGTGAGGTACACAATGCAGTCCTTTATCTATGCCTTCTCAAATGAGTGCCTAAGAAGTGAACCCAAAAAGGCAGAGGGCATCCAAAGCAACCCCCTCCCCCCACACCAAAAAAAAGTTTGAGAATTGCACAGCTTTCTAGGTATAACTAACTTCTGCAAGGAGTTCCTTCAAAACCAAGAGACATTGACTGACTTGGTCTGCCTATTGATGACGTTCCAGTCGAATCACTGACAAAATTTCGACCTCCAAAATATCGACCTACAGGAATATCGAGTCAAAAATATCGAGGGCAAGAATATCGACATCCTATCTACAACATGGTAAGTACAAAAATATCGAATAAATAATATAGATGTTAAAAATATCGATGTTAAAAATATCGTTTTTTTTTACATATAAATGTAAAATAAAGTATATAACACTAATAAATAAATTCTACATAGTTAAAAGTATCTAATAATGTTTAAAATTAATATATAATACATATATATTAATAATACATTAATTAAATATATACAGTAAATATATAATATATATGTACTGAACAATAAGTTGTAATAATTATTTTACTAATTTATAAATTATTAAAAAATATTCTAAATTACAAATACATTTACAAACATAAAACAATAACATAAATAAAATGTAAAAAACATAAAAAATGAAATATACTTTTAATATTTTTACAACTAATTATATAAAACGTTGGATACCGTAAGGGTAAAAATTACTATTCCCACTCCAGAGAGTGCAACAGTAGGGAAAGCGTTGGATAGCGTAGGGGTAAAAATTACTATTCTCACTCCAGAGAGTGCAACAGTAGGGAAAGCTTTGGATAGCGTAGGGGTAAAAATTACTATTCCCACTCCAGAGAGTGCAACAGTAGGGAAAGCGTTGGATAGCGTATGAGTAAAAATTACTATTCCCACTCCAGAGAGTGCAACAGTAGGGAAAGCGTTGGATAGCATAGGGGTAAAAATTACTATTCCCACTCCAGAGAGTGCAACAGTAGGGAAAGCTTTGGATAGTGTAGGGGTAAAAATTACTACTCCCACTCCAGAGAATGCAACAGTCGGGAAAGAGTTGGATAGCGTAGGAGTAAAAATTACTATTCCCACTCCAGAGAGTGCAACAGTAGGGAAAGCGTTGGATAGCGTAGGGGTAAAAATTACTATTCCCACTCCAGAGAATGCAACAGTAAGGAAAGCGTTGGATAGAGTAGGAGTAAAAATTACTATTCCCACTCCAGAGAGTGCATAAGTAGGGAAAGCGTTGGATAGCGTAGGAGTAAAAATTACTATTCCCACTCCAGAGAGTGCAACAGTAGGGAAAGCGTTGGATAGCATAGGGGTAAAAATTACTATTCCCACTCCAGAGAGTGCAACAGTAGGGAAAGCGTTGGATAGCGTAGGGGTAAAAATTACTATTCTCACTCCAGAGAGTGCAACAGTAGGGAAAGCTTTGGATAGCGTAGGGGTAAAAATTACTATTCCCACTCCAGAGAGTGCAACAGTAGGGAAAGCGTTGGATAGCGTATGAGTAAAAATTACTATTCCCACTCCAGAGAGTGCAACAGTAGGGAAAGCGTTGGATAGCATAGGGGTAAAAATTACTATTCCCACTCCAGAGAGTGCAACAGTAGGGAAAGCTTTGGATAGTGTAGGGGTAAAAATTACTATTCCCACTCCAGAGAATGCAACAGTAGGGAAAGAGTTGGATAGCGTAGGAGTACAAATTACTATTCCCACTCCAGAGAGTGCAACAGTAGGGAAAGCGTTGGATAGCGTAGGGGTAAAAATTATTATTCCCACTCCAGAGAATGCAACAGTAGGGAAAGCGTTGGATAGAGTAAGAGTAAAAATTACTATTCCCACTCCAGAGAGTGCATCAGTAGGGAAAGCGTTGGATAGCGTAGGAGTAAAAATTACTATTCCCACTCCAGAGAGTGCAACAGTAGGGAAAGCGTTGGATAGCATAGGGGTAAAAATTACTATTCCCACTCCAGAGAGTGCAACAGTAGGGAAAGCTTTGGATAGCGTAAGGGTGAAAATTACTATTCCCACTCCAGAGAGTGCAACAGTAGGGAAAGCGTTGGATAGCGTAGGAGTATAAATTACTATTCCCACTCCACAGAGTGCAACAGTAGGGAAAGCTTTGGATAGCGTAAGGGTAAAAATTACTATTCCCACTCCACAGAGTGCAACAGTAGGGAAAGCGTTGGATAGCGTAGGAGTACAAATTACTATTCCCACTCCAGAGAGTGCAACAGTAGGGAAAGCGTTGGATAGCGTAGGGATACAAATTACTATTCCCACTCCAGAGAGTGCAACAGTAGGGAAAGCGTTGGATAGCGTAGGAGTACAAATTACTATTCCCACTCCAGAGAGTGCAAAAGTAGGGAAAGCTTTGGATAGCATAGGGGTAACAATTACTATTCCCACTCCAGAGAGTGCAACAGTAGTGAAAGCGTTGGATAGCGTAGAAGTAAAAATTACTATTCCCACTTCAGAGAGTGCAACAGTAGGGAAAACGTTGGATAGCGTAGGGGTAACAATTACTATTCCCACTCCAGAGAGTACAACAGTAGGGAAAGTGTTGGATAGCGTAGGGGTAAAAATTACTATTCCCACTCCAGAGAGTGCAACAGTAGGGAAAGCTTTGGATAGCGTAGGGGTAACAATTACTATTCCAACTCCATAGAGTGCAACAGTAGGGAAAGTGTTGGATAGCGTAGGGGTAAAAATTACTATTCCCACTCCAGAGAGTGCAACAGTAGGGAAAGCTTTGGATAGCGTAGGAGTAACAATTACTATTCCAACTCCAGAGAGTGCAACAGTAGGGAAAGTGTTGGATAGCGTAGGGGTTAAAATAACATACTTATAAATAATAACTTTTTTAATAAAAATAATATAAACAATTAAATATATATAAACCATATACAATACCTATACATAATAATAAAAAACATGATTAACTAAATATATTTAACCTAAAAGAAATAATAAAATATTCCATTTTATAATATTTAATGACCAATTATTAATTAATTAACAATTATATTATTAACAAAACAATTATTTTAAAAACATTATTACCTAATTACATTTAAATTACTTCACACCATATTCTCCTATAAACCCACTACCCGCAACAGAACACATTTATCTATTTATGAATTAATTAAAATTAGTCACCAATAAATTAAAATGTATTACCAATTAATTAAAATTATTTATCAATTAATTAAAATTTATTTATAATTCCTACTAATTAATAATTAATTAAACATAATTAAATAACTTCCCACCCTATTCCCCTATAAACCCACAACCCGCTACATAACATATATATCAATTAATCAATTAATTAAAATGAAATACCAATTAATTAAATTTATTTACCAATTATTCAAAATATTTAATTATAACTACTAATTAATTTTTATTTTAACACATTTAAATTACTTCCCACCCTATTCCCCTATAAACCCACAACCCGCTATAGAACATATTTATCAATTAATCAATTAATTAAAATGATTTACCAATTAATTAAATGTAATTACCAATTATTTAAAATGAATTAATATTAACTACTAATTATTAATTAATGTAACCTAATTATATTACTTCCCACCCTATTTCCCTATAAACCCATAACCCGCTACAGAACATATTTATCAATTAATCAATTAAATAAAATTAATTTCTAATTAATTAAAATTAATTACCAATTAATTACAATTTAGTAATAAATCCTACTAATTAATAATCAATTTAACATAATTAAATTACTTCCCACCCTATTCCCCTATAAACCCACAACCCGCTCCGGTACTAAAACATATAATGTGCATATAAATAAATGTATTAATATATATAATTAATACACATATAATATTAATTATTTTAAATACTTAAGTTAAACATATAACACATACATAATAAAAAACAAAAAAATTATACAATTATCGATATTAGTGTCATCGAAATTTGTTACATCGATATATATGCTATCGATATTACTAACTTCGATATGACTTACATCGATATAAAGAATTTCGATATTACTTACCTTAGGGTCGATATTCTGTCCAACGATATTCTTGACATCGATATTCTGCACCTTCGAAATTTCAAACACGATATTATGGTAGGTCGATATTTACAACTCGATATTCTGACTGTGTACCGTTCCAGTCCTTATGGATGTGGTCTGAAATCCATCACACCTTCCAAAATGAAAAAAATGCTATGCTTCAAAAGCAACAATGAAATATTTTGAACAAAATGAAAAAATTGAATCGAGGTTAACCCCAGTACAGTTGGATTGGAAGCAGTTGCCCTGTAGGAACAAAACAGGGACACCTTGGCTCATTGTTATATTCGTAAGTGAGGCTCTAACGTATACCAAATCAAGGCATTAGTAAATTGAGAGGGGGGCTCTCCCTATAAAATAGGGCTGTGCCCATTTCCACTTCTATAAGTATTGAGTGATGACTGACCACAGGCCAATGGTGCACTTATTTTGTACCACTTCTACACCCCCCCCCCCCATTGGAAAGTGGGCACAACAGCTGTAGAAATACGATTTTCTGTGACTTGTAGACAATCTGGCTGACACCCAACGACTGAGCCATGGCAGTGGCACATGGAAGAACACATGTATTTGTGGCCCTGACAGAGTACCCTAAGGCAATGTTGTTAAATGTAATAACTGGCTCCTCTGGTAGGGATTAAAGTCACAGCAAATACTAAAGGTGTGATTCATGGAAAATGTTTCTATCAGGACATAAATAATCAAAGATGCTGACTGTCAATGCACTATGCATGCTTTGTGTGGAACTGATGATGGACTTATTCTTCAATGATGCAAGACCATGGTTTTCCGTACACGACTTGCCCACCAAGGATGCAGGGGATGGCCAAAATTAAAGCTAGACCATCAAAGAATGAATGTCAACTTTTTCAAGTTATCTGGGAAGAGGATTGTTTTCACTCTGTGATAACTGAAGGGGCAGATGCAATGCTGTTGACAAATCACAGTGCTGACTTCTGCCTCTGTCCCGATGGACTATATCACTTTGTCCTCATGGAATAGTCTAGAAACAGTAGAGGAGGAAATTGCATCTGTAAGTAGCAAATGACCTTCCCAGGGGAAAGACTATTGATATTAACTTGTCAGAAACCGAGAGACTATGATCATTGAATTGACTAAACTAATTCTGTTTTCTGTTGACCCAGGTGGTCACAGTTGGGAAGGTATGTATTGTGAAAACATGACACTTGGCACGCATGCCTATAAGCACGATGCCAGGCACGGTGGAGGGTATGAATAAAAGATGACAGTAGCACTTGGGCTCAAACCTACCCAAGTAAATGGCAGAAGCAAGCAATTATTTTCCATTGAATACTGGGATTGTCAACAGGTCTAGTAGGCTGTGTGTATCATTCCACAAGATATTCGTGAAACATGCTTGTGCCCTGTCCTTATGTTGTGCACTGCCATAAGTTTAATTTGTATGGGAGCTATTGAAACCTAACTAAAGTAGAAAACACAGCTTCCTACACAGTTTAAATAGATGAGTTCCCTACAGAGAGCCTTTATTGCGTACAAATGCAATTGCTGCCTAACAGCATTGAGCAAGTAAAGTGATAACACAGTTAAGACTTTCCAGTAAAAGGCAGACACATCAGTGCTTTATACTTGGTGGACAGTGGACCAGGAATAAGACCAAGGAAAGGAATTATTAGTTTCACTTATCCTATGTGGCTGTCAAAAATGGCAACTATGATGAAATGCTGAGTGAAGAGGCTAATGTCGTAGGTGAACGATCTCTTTTATGGCTCATGAGGTACATTATGCACTTTTATGATCATATTTAAGAATGAGATTGTTAAGTAAGTCAGACTAACATATATTTATGTGATGTACCTCTGAATTCCCCCATGTGTTCAGTACTGAATTTTGACCAACTGTGGTCTGAACTGGCACTTTCAGGAAAAGAAAACATATACATTTCCTGAGTTACCCAATTAGTTTTTATTTTTCTTGATAAACAGTGCAAGGATTGCTTAGGTGACTGGGTGCGGATTTCTTCTTTGTTTGGACTCCAGCTTCCAGCCTGTAACAGTTAGCAAGGAGGCGCAATCCCAACCGCCGAAAAATAAACCCTCTAGTACTTAATGCAATTTCTTTTTCGGCGGATGAGAAATATGTCACCGTTGTGACGGAGTAACTTGTCTGTCGAGATCCAAATCAGGCCCTTAGCTTTGTTTTAACTCAACAGACTATTAACATGAATTTCTGGATTCTTCTTAAAAATCTGCAGCGTCCCGCAAAGTATGCACATTATCTCTATAAGTATATTTCAATTTAAAGCATGGTGAAAATCATTTTATTTTATGAAGGTGAGTTCAAAGACTAACAAGACTTAAACTCCTGAGAAAGAATTTATCCTAGTGAACATATTCTCTGTGAAGGAAATACATAAAGAATGAAAACATCAGTTTCAGGAGTCAGTTCCAAGTAGCTCAGCACACGGGCATAGGATCAAGGTGTTGAGAATGACTATTTCCGGTTTGTATTATTACCCTTGTACTTCTCAATTATGACTTTTCAGGACCCAAAGTAGAGAATATCATGGATGTCTTGGAATTACTGGGCCCTTTTCTGCCTGGTTTTCCTGAACTCTGAGCCTGTTTCCATTCACAAATCCCACCTTCTTCTAGCAGGGGAATTTGAGATTGGAAAAGAAGGGGTATTTACTGGAGGCTCATCGGCATCCAGTAAGCCCAAAACTGTGTACAGTAATACCACTCTGTCCACCTTTGAATCTACCTGAAAGGATGCATTTTCAAGAGGATATTCTACATCAGGAATACAATCGCATCTGTCTGGGTCTCTCACAACACTCTACATGTGATGGAGGAATTCATTAAGTGGTGTGTACTCCATATTTAGACTATCCTCCAGAATCTAGACGATTTTAAGCTAGCAACAAACATTAAACCAGGCCCAAACATATTTGATCTATGAATTCTCCGAAGTACATCTCTCATCCCAGTTAGAACATCATCTAGTACAAAGAAGCCATCTCAGTCATCTACAGCAATGTGGTTTAAAAGAAGTAACACGATTTAAGAAATTAGAGTATTAGTTAAGGAGGGTGAAAACACACTTCAAATAATAATCACTATCCTTCTCAGACTGAATCACAAAAGTCAGTAAATTAACCTGTGCTCAACTCCCTGGCAGCTATGGCACTGAGTAATCAGGCTTAACTTAGAGGTACTATGTAAAGTATTTTTGTAGTTCTCAAACATTAACAAAGTGAAAACATGACGCAAAAAATTACAAACTAATTTAGAAAAATAGAGATTTTAATAAATAAAATTACACCAAAATCCAATTAGTATAACCACCATTATGTATTTTTAAAGTTTGCTTTTAAAAATATAAATTTAAAAATGACACTAAAAGGCATTAAATACCAATTGTGGTCAACGGGTTGCCCATGGGCCAGCAAAAGGGTAAGAGCAGGTTTGTCCCGGTCATAAAGTTTCCTTCTCACTTTTGTGGAGGTAGAAAATGAACTGCGGGGCAAGTGAAGGGCTATACAATGATGGGGAGCTGTTACACGAGGTCCTGTAGTTGATTAGCTGATGCTCGGAGTCAGGAGTCGAGTCCAGTGACACTGTTGATCCGGTGCTGCTCTACATTGAATCTGGGGAAGCCGTTGATCGCGTACTGTTCTTTGTCGAATCCGATGAAGTAGTTGATGAAGGTTGTTGGCGTCAATCCTCGGCATAGAATCTGGTGAAGCAGTCAGGTAGCGAGGTTTTAACACTGACCACAGCCAAGGCCAAAAGAGGAGATCTGGTCAATTACATTTGGGACTGGTCAGATGCACTGCAGGAAAAGGCCTCTGGAAACTTGTTTTAGCCCTGTATCTCAAATTGATCAGCCAACTGACTGTTGCAGTCACTTCTGGGGTCCTGGGGTCAAGGCAAGAAGGCCCAGTCTTCCTTCAGGTTTTTCAGACAACAAGAGTAGTCCTTCTTCTGTTCTTCTCAGGTCCAGGAGTATTCTGACCTTTCTTCCCTTAGTCAAAACTCCCTGGGCACATCCAGCTAGGAGCTGCTCCCCTTCCAACTGGTTTGGAGTTGAGTTGACGAAAGGGACAATGGAAAGGTGCAGGCCTGGTGTCAGGTTCATCTGCATGTGACATGGTAGGCCTCCTAAAGTGTAACCAGTCCATGGGCACGTGCCCCAGGCCATCCTGTCAAGGAAAGGCCAACACCTCCCCACACCCAAGCCCACTGGCGTAACGAAAATTGAGGGGGCCTCCCTGCAAGGTATGTAGAGGGGCCCCCTCCGGGCTCAAGTAAGAGCTCTCCGGACAGAGTGCAGTGCCGAGGGGGCTCCCTTGAGCTACGGGCCCCCCAGCACCGCATGGGCTGCGGGGGCCTGTGTTACGCCACTGCCCAAGCCCTTTATCCTATCTGGGAGCAATCCACATCTCACCACAGAGAGCCATCATCAGTCAAGTGGCAGTTGAATACTGCCAGAAAGGCCGCCAGAAGTTTAAGTAGGGAGAAGTAGCTTTTCTAAAAGTACCTTTCCAACATCGTTATTCACATTGTGATTTCACCATTGCATTGAATTTTGAAAAAACTATTAAAATTAGTCTTCAAATAATATTTTTTAGCTGCTTCTAACCCGAAATTATCATTATAAGGTGTTATAATATAATCCAATGTTTTACTATGCGGCAGCTAACCTTGCCACTGTGACAATGGCATTTGGGACCTTTTCACTGTCAGGACATGCGTAACATTAATTTCTGCATGTCGTAATATTAAATACCATGTACTCTGCCTTATTGGGCCTTACAGGTGTCTTAGAAATGTTTAAAAGGAGTGTTACAACCTGTCAAAAAAGGGGATTTTGAGTGGTTGATTTGACAGTTTAAAACTGCACAGCCAGGCTGCAGTGGCAGGCCTGGAGACATGCTTTCCAGTGCTGCTGTAGTGCAGGCACAAAGAGAGCCGCAGCCCACTAGTGTGTTTTAAGGGACAGCACATCGCTTAGTTACTGGTTAGCAGGTGTAAAATGCACCTAAACCCAACAAAAAAAGTCCAGGCAAAAATCTGGGGGAGTACTACACAAAAGATGGTTATTTCCAACACACACCATAACAATAATATCTTCCCCCTAATTATAAAAAATAATATGTGGATTTGAAACATATTACATAAATGGGTAGTACCTCAAAGCATAAGTTTATAAAATGCTTTACTGCACGCCTAGATGTATTACCGTGCCAACAATACGAAGTAATACATTGTATAAAATAATTGATTTATAAGACTGAAATACTCTAAGACTTTGATAAATTATAAATGCAAATACATGACTTATCAATATCATTTGTTAAAATGTAAGACACATTCTTTAAATGACTACTACAAAACTATTAAATGGCTCATTAGTGACAATGTAAATCATTCTGATACTAATCAAGCTTGAACAGAGTAATGACTACTTAATCATCAGACTCCCTAGACAACCTGTCACTTTAAAATACATCTTGATAAACAATATGCTGTTCTTGGTAATGATATTCCTTTCTGTTACAACTCCATTAGTTTTATCACCAGGGACATCATTAACATGGTTTGCTCATCAGTGTTTACTCTGCCTTTTCTACTTTTTAATTTACACGGAAGAAAGCCTTAATCGTTCTCATTAGATTTTTTAGTTTTTTGTTTGTGCAAAACCTTTGGAATCAGCCAACGCAAAAATGCAAGAATCTTTGTAAGTGCTCCGTTCAATGGCCTTTTTTGGAAACTTTTAACACCTGAGACAATCCTTGTTTCAGCATCTTACAGCAAGTCAACTCTTTTCACCATTTTTCAAGGCATTCCCCATCACGCCCCTTAAATGTTCAGTTTATTTGGACTAATTCCTGTGGTTCGACACAGCGACAACAGGCAGGTTCATAAAATTACTTATTACATATGTAGCTTACTCTATAAATAGTTATCACCTAAGTTTATGCATAATATGCGCAATTTCATCTATCCACTCTCCCTTCTTACTCATTAAAACATTTTCCATGTCATAAAGTATGCGAGTTTGGGTCTGATTTACGTCTATTTTTTTAACCCTGCAATTGCATATTTCTCGCAGTGCCTGCTGTACACATTTGTAGAGGTAGGAGTATGTAGTAAACTGTTACACATCCACCTGTACCTTTCTCACTATCTGTGAATATGCTTTCTGTATGAAAATCCCTTCTGCAAGCACTCTGTCAGATTTGTTTACATTCCATGCTTATTGCACAGTTTACGACCAAATAAATCATTTGAATGTAAGAATGAAACATTCATAAGTATGAAAAATTGATGTTTAAATGTGCCTGCTCCTTTGGGAACATCACTGCAAACTGTGGGTGTTCATTGACTTTTTTAATGCATTGGCCCCCACAACCACAACCACACATTTACATTTAAAACACTAGGGGGCACATTACCAAGGCAGGCGATATGAAATTATTGAAATCAGTTAGCAACAGCTTTTAGGTGATAGCGAGCGGTTTGGGGCTGGCTTTTTTTATCGCCAATGACATGCAAAGTGGGCATACCCAACCTGTGGGCAACTGAAAGCAGTCGCTAACATCGCTATCGCCTATTATCAACGCAGGCGTAGCGACCAAAAAATTATCACTAAGCGCTAATATCGTTGAAAACTAACGCCTGCTCAGACCAGTTCTTAGCCTGTATATCCAATGGGAGGTGAATATTCAGGCTAAGTCCCTATTAGCGATAATGCCTGAATATCGCTCGATTTCCAGCGATATTCACGCATTTCGCCGCTATCGCGGGATATTTTATTGCTTTGGAGATAAACGTTGCTAATAGCACATTCTCCCTGCGATAAACTCCGGCGATGCGCGGCGATAAAAAAAATGTTGCTAAGCTTATTTACGATAAATATCGCTAGTTGTTGATAATATGCCCCCATGTTTTAATGGTTCATTTAAGAGTAGAATAGATCAATATTTGTTAGGGTTGAAGGGGAAGAGGTTTCTCTGCCTGGAGATAAGTTTTACACATGCAGAATAAAATCGGATGAATGTGCAAATGCACATTCTCCTGACTCTATGCTCTTAATGTTGTCCCAGCAGGGCTGGCAAGTACACACTACCTACATTACGAAAGTTGCAGATTGATCTTGTTAACAACTGGGGCCTTTTAGAATGGGTTTGTCTAAATCCAAATTTATTATGGCTTATCTCCAATGTATATTCATTACCTCTTTGTATTTAAACTTAATCTGCACAGCATCTGATAATATGACTGCCCTTCAGGCTGTAAATGAAAAATGTGTTAAAGTTAGAGGGGGAATAGTATATGTAGCTTTTATAGACTTCTCCACAGCAGTTGATGAAGTAGATCTTCCTTTACTGTGGAGTAAGCTTTAAAGTTTGGGCATGCAGGGTACCCTTTTAAAGTTAGCTTGCGCCCTTCACACCGATACTTGGTGTAAAGCTCTCCAGGTTGGGGACAGGGGTCTATCTCAAGCAATTACTATAGTGAATTGGTTGAATCAGGGGTGTTTGATTGCCCTCTTCTCTTTTCCTTAAATATTTTGGATCTTCCTGATTATTTAGGCCAGAGAGAGTGTATCACTCCATTTGTTAGGGGAAAATCTATTGTGTGATTACTTTATGCAGACAACATAATCATCTTACCCCAAAAGCTCTAAATAGCCATCTGCAGGCATTCCAAAAATTTGTTGAAGCTTATTACTTAAAGATTGTTGTATCTAAAAGTAAAGTTATACATTTCCATGGAAGGAAGAAGCCGAAATATGGACATTTTTTATGGTCTTTAGGTAATCAAAAGCTAGAAAGTATATATTTTCCCAGGGAAGATAGTGTGTGGAAGTGAAAAGGCTTCCATGGAAAATATTAAGATTAAAGCTAATTCCTGGGCTGAATGTGTGGGTGTCCTTTATAGGGCCATGGGGAGAAGGAATTTTGCACTTTTATTGGAGGTCTATTGAGCTAAGATCCCTGGCTCTTTATTACTCGTTATAGAATGAATTGATGTCTCGAAATTGAGCTTTTTAAATATAATGGAAGGCCGAGTACTTAGAAGCTTGGCCTCAGTTAATCCAGCTCTCTCGGTGGTGGCTTTAAGGTTAGAATTTGGGCTGAGAAGTGCTTTTGTACAGGGTCTCGAATGGGTGGTGCGCTCCGCTGTGTGCTTTGCAAAGAGTGATCATGGTTCACAAAATTTTGTATTAGAAAATACATTTCAGAATGCCCTAAAGGAATCTGTGGCAGGGCAGACTTGCTGCAATTTGATTCGGCTTTGATCTTCAAAATGATACAGCAGCAATTAAAAGTTAGTTTAAAACAAGCCACATGGTCTTTGAGCTTTCACTTGGACAGGGAGGCATGTATACAAAATAGGGGATCCCATCCAGCTATTGATGCTTGTTTAATAAGCAAAGCACATGGCTATATTTTTGGGAATTTTCCACATGGAGTGAGACGTTTTTGGATACTTTCGAGGCAGGGTATGCGTCCACTAAATCCACTTTTGTCTACATGGTATGGCTCCTCAGCAGTTTGTAATTTGTGCCAAAATAGTCTTCAAGCTCTTAGCCCTGTCTTATATATTTACCCTGCTCTCTCATTATGTTGGCGGAATTGGCTGAGGCCTATATGTTTGCAGTTGTCTATCCTATCAGCCCTAGCAATATTGCAGTCACTGTATGTACCACCGAACTAAATGTTTTGTAACAGAATTTGGAACTTTCCAAAATGTTTTTTAAAGCTTTAGTAATGCTGTGTTCGTTTGTATGTTATTGTGGCTTTTTTTGATTCTTACGTGGGAATATTGCCTTTTTATGCATTATATATCTGTGGCTCGTTGTTGTAAATGTATTGCATATAAAGCTTTTTTTTAATATATTCTTATATATGTTTTGCGAAAGTCACTTAATGTAATTTTTTGTACAATATTTTACTGCTTTCTGGGAAATTGTCAAATATGAAACTTTCTAGAATTTTGGATATTTTTTATGATTGTGGGACATATTGCCAGGGCGGTTCTACTGCACCAAATGGTCATTTGGAATCTTATTTTATTTTGAATGCTTGTATTTTGAGATTTTATGTGGACCTCCTCATAGTTTCATAACATAAATAAAATAAACTTGAAACTTGATTACATGTTATTAATGTTGTGTCAGCAGGCATTGCATAAGGGCTGGCAAGCACACAAAACCACCATTAAGAAAGCTGCGGATTTATTGTGTTTACAACTGGGGCCTTTTAGAATGGGTTAGTCTGAATTCATATTTTTATGGCTCATCTCCAATATTTTTTCACTACCTCATTTGTATTTGAACTTAATCTGCACATCATCTTTTCAGGGTAAAAGTGACTGAACACCCATGGACTCTCTATAACAGTTACTTACCCTTTCCTCTTAGGGGCCGATTCCGATTATGGCCGGAAGGGCTCCAAACCATGTTCGGAGCCCTTCGGACCGAATTGGTCAGTGCCGGCCAGATTCCTTCCTGACCGAGCCATTCCGATAGGCTCGGTCGGGAAGGAATCCAACTCGGATTTCCGGATTGCGGAGGCAAGGCTCAGAGAGCCTGTCCACAGTCCGGAAATCCTTCAGTACTCCCCGGTTGCCTCTGTGCGACCAAGAAAGTACGATGGCAGCTTTTCACTGCCTTTTCGTGCCGGTCTGTCCAGCACGAAAAGGCAGACAGAAGCTGTCTTTGGGGGCCCCCAGCAGGGCCCCTATGGGTGTGAGGCTGCCAGATGGTGGCCTGGGGGCACCTATGGTGCCTCTCTGTTGATCCCTGCACCCGGTGCCGTCCACAGGGTGCAGGGATGAACTGAACCCCTGCTTTCTACATTGTAAGAATGCTTTCCGGCCAGAAAGCATGCTTGCATTGTAAGGTATACAAATGCGACCGAACCCTGTTCAGTCGCATCGTACTAGCAGGGCTGTAACCGACCACAGCAGGTTGGTCGGTTACAGCCCCTGCCCAATGTTAGACGGACTTAGGTCCGTCCGACATCGGACTAGGCCTCTAAGTGTTTAAGTGTATGACAGCTCCGAAATTTCCGTTGCTCTCAACTTAAGTCCGTATAAGAATTAATTTTTGTAACCAACATAAACAGAGTACAAAATATAATGATATTTTCAAAACACACAAGCAGTATTAAAATACCAGTTATCTTTTACCTCATGGATTGCCGGTGGCCGGGGTAGTGACATGCAAGACCATGTTCCTTCATGTATTGTCAGAGGTATTAAATGTAACATGCAAGGCCATCCATCGGGAAATAGATGGGCCGCAATCAAGTTTGTACAGCCATTGGATGAGGCACTCCTCCCTGACCATTACTGCACCCAGAAGAGATAACCATCAGAGACAAAGACCCCCTCAAAAGAGTAGAAGGCAGAGAAGTACGCATGCACAGAGCAAGATAAATTCCAGACCTTAAAGCTCCCGCTGAACAACGGCCATTTATTTAAGCATTGGAATGTTGCCGCCTTTGTTTTAGTCATCTTGCAGGGTTTTTCTCTGCTGTACAGGCATGTTTTCATACACAAGAGCTTTTGTGCCGCCATCTTGAAGTGTGCCTGGTTCCTGTGAGGGGGGCTGAAATTTTCCCTTTTTTGTGCTATTCTGCTGCATGAATTGGTCCTCTCAATGTTTATTTTTGCTGGCTGAAGGCCATTTTTTCATCAAATAGGGAGTGTTCTTCATCTATACTTAAGGTGGTTCCATGGAATGTCCCTCGCCTGTTACAGTCTTATATTGCTGAATCTCACTGACTGAAAGTCTCCTCCTATTCTATATTGGGGGGCATAGAGCTATTGTTTTTCTGAATGGAGACATTTTATCTCTACAATATTACTGTGTTTGCCTGAACAGGGTTTTCTGCGCACGTCCTCCAGTTATCTGTATTTATACTGTGCAAAGGGAGTCTAACTGTACTCATTTTTAGTAGTGATATTGCATTGAATCGCTTCCTCGCCATAAAGGAGGTCTCTTTGCTATTTATCCTGTTTTTAAGGGTAAGACTCAGAAACAGAGGGCTAAATCACCACCCCCTCTATCTTCTACTAAACCCATCACCCTTCCTAAATCTCGACAATGAGATTTTGCCTCTAGATCTCTCGCAGCATTATGGAGAATTCTACAGACCTAGGCTTGTGGTGCTCCTCTTCTTCATCCGGAGTGCTGCCCAAGATGCCTCCCCCTTCAGTGAAAAGATCAAAGTAGTACTCAGATTTACCATCCAAAACACCACCTCCTTTCACTCTAGTCGATGTAATGGAGGAAATAAGGGCTCTGCAACCCTTTGTAGTTGAAACTAATGCCTCCCTTATCTGCATTGAGAAAAAATGGTCCACACACGACCAGTGCATTACGGCTAATGACCAAAGGATCAGTGATGTGGAGGACTCCATTTCAGTGATCTCCCAGATATCAAAGGAACTAGAGCTACTTAAACGATCTACTAAAGATTTGGAAAACAGAAATAGGAGAAACAACTTACCACTTTACGGAATTCCGGAAAATTCAGCAGGGTTTAGTATGAGTTCCTTTCCGCACAAGATCATTCCTACTATTGTGTATTTACCTGATCAGACCATCTGCAAAGGTCTCCTCAGTATTGACCTAGGGGCATCATTATTCTATTTTCTATAGCACACTGACTTGATGGATATTCTGTCTGCTGCCAAACGAGGAGGCCCACTCCATTGGTCTCGTAATAAGGTACAATTCTCACAGGATGTCTCTAATGCAACGGCTGCAAGAAGAAAACGCTTCTTGAATCTTCGGCCACAATTAAAAGCCATGAACATTACATATATGGTACTGTTCATCCATGTTTCTTCAAAATAACTTATAAAGAATTTCCTTACACTTTTGAAGACCCAACTAAACTAACGGACTGTCTTCGTCAACACAGCCGTGAGGACACAGAACTTGGCACGGCTGCAAAGACTTGAATGTCATATATGTTCTGATTGTTAAACTTCTAGTAATACTTGATTTCTTTCTTCCTTCTAGGTACTGTTCATTCATAGTATTTGTATTTTGTATAACTCATATTTTTTTTCATTGTCTTTCAGCACAATTGTATCGTTTGGGGTGTATGTCCTGTTCCGTTTTGCCCTCTTTCACTATGCATGTCATTCCCACAGCATTTCATCTAACGTAGTCCATGGTAAATTTATTGTCACGTTTTTTAACCTCTTGATTTACCTTCCTACATATTGTCTGATGTTAATTTTACCCTACATGCCTCTCTCCCTCTCTTCGTTGAGATCACTGATATGTTTGGTCATTGTTGTGTTTCTTTATGTCTTGTCTGGTATTTACAGGAGTCTGGCTCCATTTTCTTTAGATGCTGGGCACTCTTCTCATCCCTTCGGATGCCAATTTTTACTTGTTAGGTGTTCTTTGTAACTACAGTTTTTCATCCTGTGTTGCCATTTTGCTCTTTTTTGCTTTTGTGGGAGTTCCTTGCTCCAGCTACGTTTCTGTTTTTCTTCCCCATCACTTCATTCTAGCTCTTTCTCTGTATTCTCTGCTCAAACTTCTTTTTCATACTATGCTCATACATCTGTTTATCCCTATTGTTCACATGAATCACGACTTGGGATGTTAAAGGATTGAAAAATCCTATTAAACGCCAATGTGTTTGGTCACATCTATCTAGATTGCGCTGCCAGCTAGAGTTGCTTCTAGAAACGCATCTTACAGATGCTGGAATCACCAAACTCACGAAACAATGGGTGGGTGACCTATTCTTTTCTTCTTCTCTGCAGCATAAAAATGGCATAGCCATTCTCTGTCATAAGAATTTTAAGGTTTCCCTTATTTCTGATAACAGTGATAAGGAAGATAGATGGGTTTTTAGTATGGGTTATTATTGACCGTGTCACTGTTACAATTCTTAATGTATATGGCCCTCAAAATCCAGACACCATGTTTTAGAGACACATTTCGTAATTGGTTACTCAGAACTATTCTGACAACTTTATTTTAGGGGGTGACAGCAATCAAATTATGGACCCTTTGCTTTATCGTCATTCCCTTTTGAGATTTCTTCCTCATAGAGCTCACAAAGCTTTTACTCAAGCTATTACGCATAATTCTCTTTTGGATTCTTGGCAATTATCCCACCCTGCTCTTCAAGAATTTTCCTTTTACTCTGCACCTCCTAAAACACAAACTAGAAGAGATTATATTTTTCTTAGTAAGAATCTCATTCAACATTTATGAACTCCAAGATTGGTTCTATCAATTTCGGATCATGCTCCAGTGTCTACTGATTTGGATGTTCTTCATAATCCTCCTTCTCGATCTCGCTAGAGATTCAATAATCACATGCTCCCTGAAAAGGCTTTTATTTCTTCTTATGAGGCATTTGTTGAACAATATTTCAAGATTAACAACACAGGAGAATCTTCCTTTCAATTTGTTTGGAATGCGTTTAAGGCTGCATCTAGAGTGTTTATAATTGGTAATGTTACCAACAAACGGAAAGCTATGGAGAAGGAATTGGCTGCCATTCTTTCGAAATTACAAAATTGGAGCATAAATGTTTTACGTCTAAGAATAATAAAGCAGACCTGGATGCGCTTGTCACAGCCAAGAATCAGTTTAATAAATCTACTACAGAAAAGGCATGTGGTACTCTTCTGAAAATCAACGCTGGATTCTATGGGGGAACACATCAAAACCGGGACACTGCTAGCTAATTATCTTAAAAGTAGAAAAGTAAAATCCTCTATTCCTCATATCACCATTCAGTCAGGAATTAATATCTTTTGTGACTCGGACATTGCTATATGTTTTGTTGATTATTCCCAAACACTCCATACCTTTGAAGCCTCGCCATCTGAGGATTCCCTTTCCTCATTCTTTTCACATCACTATATGCGCAAAACCCTTGTACCCTCTCAAGGCTTTGCTACAGAAGGAAGAGCATTTTTCTGTTGTTTAATGGCTTCCATTCGGAATGGCGCCGGACCGGGTCCAGATGGGTTCATGGTCCTTTTTTTTTTTTAATTTTCAAAATTACATTTTCCTAAATTATTTTAGTTAATCACTCATTTCCTCTCATTGAATAAATCATTGGGTTCCTTCACGGAGGCTGTTATTTGTCTTATCATAGGAAAGACAGAGATCAATCTTTATGAAAAATTATCGTCCCATATCACTTATAAATATTAGTTGTAATATGTTTGCCAAAGCATTGGTCTTAAGTGTAATTACTTTATGCCTGGTTTAATTTATATGGAGCAATCCGGTTTTGTTAAGAATAGGATTTTACAGATGATTTGCAAGTCTTCCTAAACAGCCTTAGTAAAGCAACCAAACTTAATCACTCCCTTGCAGCAGTATCCTTAGATGCTGGAAAGTAATTTGATTGAATAGACTGGAATTACTTAATGCATGCTCTCCACTGGTATGGGCTTGGCCGCCAATTTCTTCATTTAATATCCCTACTATATTTCTCCTCATGCGCTTCTGTTTTGGTTAAAGGTGTTCAATCCTCTTACTTTCCCCTCCATAGCGGCACACAGCAAGAATGCCCTTTACCACCCATGCTTTTTATAGTTGCACTCTAATATTATTTGTATAAACTGAAATACTCTGATGCTATTTCTGGATTACAGCTAAATAAGGTTCATGTTAAATTTACAGCCTTAGTGGATGATATCCTCCTTTATATCTCTAAGCCTGAAACATCACTCCCTGCATTTTTCAAAGTGTTTAGTGAATACATAGAAGCCTCAAGATATAAACTTAATGTTGAAAAATCGGAAGTGATGCCTTTAAATAAGTTCTGTTTTAAGGCGCCTTTTGATGAGAAAGGTCTTCACTGACACCCTGATAAGGTCAAGTGTTTAGGTACTGTGTGTCCCCCTAAACCCTCCAGGATACCCTACATTGTAATATGGATGCTCTAATGGCTAAAATGTCTAAGTTGACGCAGAGTAAGTCCCCTCAATTTTTGTCTTGGTGTGGCTGCCTGGATACTATTAAAATTATGTTACTTCCAATTATAAATTTTTATCTTTTGATGCTACCTATTAAAATTCTTATAAAATATGTTACAGCTATTGATAGACTCTTTTCTAAATTTTTATGGAATCACGTCTACATCGCTACAAATCACCAAAATTACTTGGCTGGGTTAACTTTTCTGATTTCTCTAGTTATCATAAAGCTTTCGGTAATAAACAATGTCAAAACTGCTTTCTCGATCTTTCAGATTGTCCACCCAAATTATGGTTTCAACTGGAGTGAGCACTTATTTTCCCCATTTCTCATTCCCACATTATTCATATGTCACAACACCCTGAATATTGGGTGCCTGCAGTTATATCTCAAGCGTGTACTCTCTTCAAGCCTTACCTAGTTGCTTCTCTTCCTTTAGGTGCTCAATTCTTCCACAGTACAATTTGGTATATTAAAAGCGAACTTGTTAATGGCAAACCACTATTCTGGCGGATTTGGCTTAACAAGTATTTTTACTGTCTCTCAATTGGTTCAACATAACAATGCATTTATTCCATTTTTCACTCTCTCTCACCTTTAATCTTTCTCTGAAGTTTTTCAAACAATATCACATTTTATAGTCTTTTTTGGTCCCTATGTTGTGGTCACTCCTTACTCCTTCTGTTCAGGTTTCTTCCCTGCAGCCCCCTCTTAGCCGAATACTACAAATCTCCAAGGCCTCACTAATATATATACCACTGCTTTTCCCTCCATTAGATAGGCCAAAATCTAACTTAGCACATTTATGGGAATTGGATTTGCACCCCAGTTGGCCCACCTCACTTTGCCAGAAGATCTGAGAGAAAATTCATTCTACAGCTCATCCTATCTACCTTACCCAAACACTTTATTATTTCTATAATAGACTATATGGCACACCTACATTTTTGTTCATATGCAAACTCCTTAAAAAAAGTGATGTTTGGTGATATTGCAACTCAAACCCAGGTACTTACCTTCACATGTTCTTCCTATATCTTAAACTGTCAACATTTGGGAGCAGTTGTGGACATGGATAGTACATATTACCAAAGTTCACTCTTCATTCTCTCTCTGTGCTCTATTTTAGGGTGGCTTAAGTAGTATCTGGCCTCAGAATAAATTAATTTGCAAATTGGTTGGTCTACTTGCTGCCATTGCATTACAGGTTATCACTACTAATTGGAAATCTGCCCATAATATCACAAGACAACATTGGTGGAATTTAGTTTGTCATAATCATCGTTATAATTTGCACTCTTCATCTTTGTTGGCAAAACGTGAAGAACTTTGGGAACTTTCGATTAAATACTTGTCTACACATGCTTGTACTCCAATTTAATTGTATAATGCCTTTCAGCTTTTGGATGATTAGTTGTCAACACTTTATCTTTTTATAAGCAACACTGTTTTGTTCATTATATTATGTATTACTAATAAGATGTTATAGTCACATTTCTTCTACCTTTTAGCATTTATACTTTATTTTTCTGTTCTCTCTGTCTTTCTTTTCCTCTTCCCCTTTTCTTTCATTCTTTAATTTTGCTATTCCTATCCATATTCCTTTATCATCCTTTATATAATCCGGTTACCAATATATTGTGGTTCTAGTTTTTCTGATGGTGGATTGTGTTCTATTTCTAGTCTTTATTTCTATTTCAAAGTTCTTTATATATATTGATATGCCGCAAAATATGTGTAACTTCTTTTTCTTCAATAAAAATACTAAACTAAAAAAAAAAAAGAGTAGAAGGCATGAAAATATTGTAAGCAAAACAACACAGATTAAAGAGGTCATTTATGGTTTGGCGTAAGAGGGACATCTGCTGTGAAGTGATGGATGACACTCAAGCGTGAGGATTACCACTACATTGAGTTGTGGGGGAATGTTTGATCTGAGGTCAGAAGCCTCTATTGGCTCTATTATCAAAACCCTTTAGCTGGCAGCATATCTGCCATGCATATGGCTGTCGGCTTTAATTCATAATAAGACCTATTTTAGGCATGCTTTCTGACACAGATTTTTCATGTTTGTGACTTCATTTCATTGGCTCACATGAAAAACACAGAAATGTATCTTTCATGCTGAGAGAATACTCTCACAGGTCAGAGACATTTATTTACTGTTTTGCACAAACAAACCCCTGCTGATGGACTTTGTTTCTGGAAAATAATTATGAATGGGCCACCCCAACATGAAGAATTTGTCATAATAGTTTTTTTTAATATAATGAAATCTTGACATTTTATGATATACAAAAACGACAGTAGCACAGGAATACCCTCCCATAGTGATTCACATCTCGCACACCATCTTCAGCGACAGAAATGTAATCTACATATACGTATCTTAGGACGTCATTTTGTGTTTGGCGAATAAGTATTTACTCCATCAGGGTGACTGAGTAAAGTACTCTATCGCCCTGAGGGAGTAACCACCCACAAAATGTTTAGCTGTCTGCAGGCCTAGCAGATATCATGGCGGTTCCTGTAAATGTATTGAAAGTTTAACAGATGGCTATGTCAACATGATGGAGGCAAACTTTCAATGTTTATTTTATTTGCAAAAAGAAAATCCCTAAGCGGGATTTAATTTTTTAAGAAAAACAATGACAAAGGGAATTATTCGTACATGGCAACGGGGTTGCTTTACAGTTTCCACTGTCCCTTACTGCCAGGTTTCATCTGTCAATGACAGACAGTGAAAAGTGGCATTAGTCTGCCCACTCTAAATAGGGTGGGTGGACAAATGGTCAAAACCTCTGATGGTCCCTACTCTGACATTCAGAAGGTATGTCCTTCTCTAAATGAGGCAGATAGCCTTCAGTTGGCAGAGAGGGTAATCCGTCGCCTTTGCCACAGAGTACCCTCTCCGCCAAATTATAAATCGTTGCAGAGAGCTGTAAAAAGGGGCATGGCCTCTTTACACATCTCTGCAAAGCAGACCCCTGGCGCGTTTGCAGAGGAGGAACTAATTCCCCTTGAATACTGGGGGTCCCTGGGGGCCAACTAGCCCACCAGGAACCTCCAGTATGCGCCAGGGGGCTGTGTTGCAGAGAGGTGTAAAATGGGCCGTGGCCTCTTTACACTTATCTGCAAGGCAGCCCCCTGGCGCATACTGGAGGTTCCTGGTCGGCTACTTGACCCCCAGGGACCACCAGTATTCAAGGGGAATTATTTCCCCCTCTGCAAACACACCAGGAGGCACGTTTGCAGAGTGGTGCCTTTATATTTTTTTTGCGGATTGGCAGGGTACGCGTGTCCTGGGTTTTTGAAAAAAATATATATATATTTTTTGGCTTTGGGGGTCCTTGTGGGACCCCCTGAGCAGGCCTAGGGGGTCAGTAACCTCCAGTATGTGCTAGGGGGCCGCCCTGCAGAGATGTGTAAAGAGGCCACGCCCCTTTTTACACCTCTCTGCAACGCAGCCCCCTGGCGCATACTGGAGGTTCCTGGTGGGCTAGTTGGCCCCCGGGGACCCCCAGTATTCAAGGGGAATTTGTTCCCCCTCTGCAAACACGCCAGGGGGTGTGTTTGCAGATTGGTGCAATCCTCACCTCAAGCCCCGCCCCCTCCCTGCACCACTCTGCAAACGCGCCCCCTGGCGCGTTTGCAGAGGGGGAAGTAATTCCCCTTGAATACTGGGGGTCCCTGGGACCCAACTAGCCCACCAGGTACCTCCAGTAAGGTCCACGGAGCTGCGTTGCAGAGTGTTGTGAAAAGGGGCGTGGCCTCATTACACCTCTCTCCCTGGCGCATACTGGAGGTTCCTGGTGGGCTAGTTGGCCCCCAGTAACCCCCAATATGCAAGGACAATTAGTTCGCCCTCTGCAAATGCGCCAGGGGGTTGCGTTGCAGAGAGGTGTCAAAAGGGGCGGGCCTCATTACACCTGTTTGCAACGCAGCCCCTTGGCGCATACTGGAGGTTCCTGGTGGGCTAGTTGGCCCCCAGGGACCACGAGTATGCAAGGGGAATTAGTTCCCCCTCTGCAAACGCACCAGGGGGCTGCCTTCCAGAGAGGTGTAAAAAGGGGCGGGCCTCATTACACCTCTCTGCAACACAGCCCCCTGGAGCATACTGGAGGTTCCTGATGGGCTAGTTGGCCCCCAGAGACCCAAAGTATGCAAGGGGAATTAGTTCCCCCTCTGCAAACACGCCAGGGGGCTGCTTGCAGAGAGGTGTAAGAAGGGGCGTGGCCTCATTACACCTCTCTGCAATGCAGCCCCCTGGCTCATACTGGAGGGCACTGGTGGGCTAGTTGGCCCCCAGGGACCCCCAATATGCAAGGAGAATTAGTTCCCCCTCTGAAAACGCGCCAGGGGGCTGCATTGCAGAGAGGTGTCAAAAGGGGCGGGCCTCATTACACCTATCTGCAACGCAGCCCCCTGGTGCATACTGGAGGTTCCTGGTGTGCTAGTTGGCCCCCAGGGACCACCAGTATGCATGGGGAATTAGTTTCCTCTCTGCAAACATGCCAGGGGGCTGCGTTGCAGAGAGGTGTAATGAGGTCATGCCCCTTTTTACACCTCTCTGCAACGCAGCCCACTGGCACATACTGGAGGTTCCCGGTGGGCTAGTTGGCCCCCAGGGACCCCCAGTATGCAAGGGGAATTAGTTTCCCCTCTGCAAACGCGTCAGGGGGCTGCGTTGCAGAGAGGAGTAAAAAGGGGCATGGCCTCATTCACCTCTCTGCAATGCAGCCCCCTGGCGCATACTGGAGGTTCCTGGTGGGCTAGTTGGTCCCCAGGGACCCCAGTATGCAAGGGGTATTAGTTCCCCCTCTGCAAACGCGCCAGGGGGCTGGGTTGCAGAGAGGTGTAAAAAGGGGCATGGCCTCATTACACCTCTATGCACAGCAGCCCCCTGGTGCATACTGGAGGTTCCTGGTGAGCTAGTTGGCCCACAGGGACCCCAGGATGCAAGGGGAATTAGTTCCCCCTCTGCAAACACGCCAGGGGGCTGCATTGCAGAGAGGTGTAAAAAGGGGCATGGCCTCATTACACCTCTCTGCAACACAGCCCACTGGCGCATACTGGAGGTTCCCGGTGGGCTAGTTGGTCCCCAGGGACCCGAGTATGCAAGGGTAATTAGTTCCCCCTCTGCAAACGCGCCAGGGGGCTGCGTTGCAGAGAGGTGTAAAAAGGTTTGTGGCCTCATTACACCTCTCTGCACAGCAGCCCCCTGGTGCATACTGGAGGTTCCTGGTGAGCTAGTTGTCCCCTAGGGACCCCAGGATGCAAGGGGAATTAGTTCCCCCTCTGCAAACGTGCCAGAGGGCTGCGTTGCAGAGAGGTGTAAAAAGGTTTGTGGCCTCATTAGACCTCTCTGCACAGCAGCCCCCTGGTGCATACTGGAGGTTCCTGGTGAGCTAGTTGTCCCCTAGGGACCCCAGGATGCAAGGGGAATTAGTTCCCCCTCTGCAAACGTGCCAGGGGGCTGCGTTGCAGAGAGGTGTAATGAGGCCACGCCACTTTTTACACCTCTCTGCAACGCAGCCCCCTGGCGCATACTGGAGGTTCATGGTGGGCTAGTTGGCCCCCAGGGATCCCCAGTCTGCAAGGGGACTTAATCCCCCAACTTAGAACGTGCTACGGAGCGCGTTTGCACAGTGGTGGAGGTAGAGGGTGGAGCTTAAGGTGATATGTGTGCAAACATGCCCTGTGACGCGTTTTAAGTTGGGGAATTAATTCCTTTTCAATCCAGAGGTCTCCTAGGGACCAACTATTCCAACAGGTACCTCCAGTAAGCGTCACGGAGCTGCGTTGCAGAGTGTTGTAAAAAGGGGGCGTGCCCTCTGAGCACCTCTCTGCAAAGCAGCTCCCTGGGGCACACTGGAGGTACCTGGTGGGCTAGTTGGCTCACAGGGGACCTCAGGATTGAAGAGTTATTAATTCCCCAATTTAAAACGCACCACAGGGCGTGTTTGCACACATGTCACCTCAGGCCCCGCCCCCATCCTTCACTATTGAGCACAATATTCCTCTAAAATCAGTGGAACTACGAATTCCGATTTACTCACCTGTTATCAGGAGAGACATCAGTGCTGCATCTTTGAGCCCACTAATGATCCTGAAAAAAGTAATTCTAACCATACTTACAGTAACTCGAATATCCTTCCATAGGCTAACATTGACTGGTTTCACTTGGAAACTCTTGTAAATGTGGAATTTTGGAATTTAAAAACATTCCTTTAAAATCAGTCGAACTACGAATTCCGATTTACTTACCTGCTATCAGGAGACCTCAGCGCTGCATCTTTCAGCTCACTACAGTCCCTGAAAAGTAATTTTAACCGTACTTACCAGTAACTTGAATTTCCTTCCATATCATTGCCTGCTATATAAAATATATATCAATTAAAAAAATATAAAATAAAAATAAAAAATATTACAATTTCAATTTTTTTAAAAACATTTTTTCAATTTATATAAAAGATATGTAATGTAATTTAAAAAATAAAATATCTAAAAATAAATACTTTAAAACAATGTAGTAAATCAGTATAAAAATATAACAATTAATACATTTAAAAATTATCATTTACAAAACTTTGAAATTCACTGAAAAAACCATAGGTTTCCGCCACGTTATGGTTACGAATTAGCATTTAAAAAACCTTAGAAATTCACTGAAAAAACGATAGGTTTTAGCCACGTTATAGGTAGGAATTAGCATTTAACAAACCGTAGAAATTCACTGTAAAAACCATAGGTTTCACACATGTTATAGTTAGCTGGACATTTCACTCATACAAAACCATTGAAATTCCCCCGTTATAGTTAGTTCAGCTAACTATAACTCGCGTGCCCGCAATGCACTGCTGATGACGTCATATACTACATCACTCATGACATGGTCAGTGACATCACTCATGACATCACTGATGACATCTCAAATGACATCACTGATTATGGTCAGTGACATCACTCATGACATCACTGATGACATCTCAAATGACTAGGCGAACAAAGCAGGGCTCTACCCAGGTATCAGTTACTATTTGCCTGTGACAAGGTAGGCCTCTCTGAAGTTAATCAAGTTCCTGGGCAGAGGCTGATGGTCAACCTGCCGGAGAAACAGAACACGTCCCAACACCCAATGCTTTGTTCTGCTCTGGGGGCAGTTTTCACTCCTCATCAAGAGAGCTATTTAGCTGCCATGTAACAACTAGAGATCATGTAAATAGGTCTTCAGAGTGTTTAAAGAGGTAAAAGGTAACTTTCTAAAGTAAACTTTCCACAATATGTTTTATGAATCAGACTTCACCAGTAAATTTGGCTCATAATAATTATTTCAAAAAGTCCAATAATGAAATATCTAGCCGTTTCCTAGGCGAAGACACCATTTTTAAATGTAATATTGCATCTCAATGCTCTCCTATGGAATATCTATTCTGCAGTCATGTTTACACTGTCACCATAGTGGATGAGGAAATGGGTGCTGCAGTCCACTTGTGATATTTAACTTACAGGCCCTGGGGACACTTTGGTATCATATACTAGAGAATGATAGGTAAGTTAATATGCCAATCAGGGGTATGCCAATTTCATCATGTTGAACGGGAGGACTTGGAAACTTTACCTCTGGTTAGCATGGGTAGAGTGCACATGGACAGCGAGCAAACATAGGATTCAGCAAAAAGGGAAAACAATCCAGGGAGACCCTCCAGAAATGGCAATTTACCTACAACTGGACTGAAAACAAACTATAGTCCATAACATGGTACTGGTAGACTATGTTCACATTTATCTAGAAATATTCCAGAGGTACAACTTACAAAAAATACTGGTAAGTATGTGATTGGATCTGATTAAAGTTAATGACGTTATTGACAAGCAGTGCTTCTAGGATCCTTACACTGCTTCAGTGACTTAGTTGGGGAAAGCAAAATGTTACTATGGCACACCAAGCCAAGCATGTTGAGGTGGTGAAAGGGACGAACCGAGGCTGCAATAGGAAAACAAAATATTTGCTGTCAGATTTTTTACATTTTTACGTGCCACTTGGAGGTGGCATTCAAATATTGTTAAGAATTAGAAAGGTGAGCACCACACTATGACAAATTAGAATGATCTGAACAGCTGGGTATTCATGAACTGAAACCATCTTTCTTTTCAAATAATTCCATTAGAACATACAACCAAAATCATGTCATAAATGAATGCATAAATCACATTCCAGTCACAAAAACATCAAAAAGTATGTCTATGCTGTATTACCTCTTCGAATGCTCCTTCTTAACTTATTACAGAGTTCAATTCTAGGGTTCTCAGAATTCTCCTCCAAAGGCCCAGGACTTTGCTCTGGCGAAGAAGGTGCTTTGCTAAGATCAAGAGGTGCTTTATTGGATATAGGCGGCGGTGACGTTGCTGGGCTGTAAACTGAGGTAGGGCTGCTGGCACTGGAAGAAGTGGATAGATCTAAAGCCCCAATCCTTGAGTTAAGTGGGGAATTTAAAGACAATTTTCTGGTTCTGACAGGTGAAGAAGTCCTAGAAAGTGACATTGGGGGAGGAGATGAAAACTTGCGGCAAAGATGTGGTGACTTCCCATCATTCCCGTGGTCTCTGTTATTTTGACTAGTGGCAAAAAACAGCTCCAGTGACCTTAAATGTTAAAGAAAATATGTGTTAAACTGCATACTACAAAAAGTGAAATAATTACACAGTGTGCCAGGTATAAAACAAAGTAAGCTAAGAAGAGAATTCAAAACTAAAGACAGACAGAGAGAGAACATAATGAGGTAAGTAAGAAAAAAATGTACTTCCATAAATGTATCTTTAGTGTGAACATTTGTTTAATAGTTAGACACAATCATGCAATAAACATATTTCCAGGCACACCAGTCTTGACTGACCAACTGCTAGACATTTGACATACTTTGCTTGTAAAATTGAACAAAATCAAAAAGGGCAGTATTGTTACTCGATCTCCAAAGGCCTAACAATTCCCAACAGACGTCCAACACATTGTGAGATGCCTAAACCCCACCCATTTAACAGTAGGTCTTATATCTGAGATCATAGAGATTTCAGCTACTAAAGTACCTGCTTAATTTAAATTAAAACATCTCTTCTTCTTCTGAATAAGCAAAATTCTTCTACAGACTCAAATCACTTTTGTCCTCTTCCACGGACGTAAACGAACTGAGCCATTATCGACCCGGCTATCATACCTGCCCACAACCATTGAAATCTTTCTTTTGAATCAAGACAAAAATCTTACATTAGTCCGCTTGTCAAGCATCCAAGATGTAACTCTGATGTGTCTTGGGTCATGTGTTCCACTTCTTAGTCAAATAAGAGGCTTAACTTCGGTCACTTTGACCAACATTGTTATGGAGAAGACTCGAGAACATACAGAAATCTGGAAGTGACATAAGTGACATAAATGGAACTGTTCTGGCTTATTTTCTTTACATCTGGACCAGTTACTGAAATTAAAAGACTCCACCTCCTCCTCAACACTATATAGAATCCTACTCTTCCATCATCAGTTTTTATACGTCATAGGGAACCTGTGAGCATGAACATGGGTGTATCAGTCTGCCAAGAACACAAAGAGATTTAATTGTAGAGAGGAGTTGCACTCGAATGGGTCATCACCCCTTCAAGAACTTCCAGTAGGCCTTACAAGCAGAGATGTCTTATCAATGTTATCCAAAATAAATATCTTACTTAATTTCTGCCAGCTAGAACTGGAGCTCAGCCATCAAATTGCGAACATCTTGCCCTCTGTGATTTGGAATCTATCAAACTTTGTGCTTAACATCTGCACGCAACATATACAAATTGTGTAAACGGAGTTAAAAAAATAAAAGACATTAGGCCCGATCTGTGGAGGGTAGTTTTCAATTTGCAAATTAGGAGCTTTAAATTTTACATTAGCTGGCTTGCAAAGTCGGTGAGGGACAGTAGACCTCCATACCTCCATTCAAATTTCCAGTAAATCAAAATATTCTTTTAAAAGCAGTCAGTGTCCTTTACAAAGTCAAGTGGTGCTTTAAAAACATGCTGAATTGCAAGAAAGATATCAAGCTTGCATTGGTTCCCTGGTAAACAATCTACTTCTCCTGAGGTCTACCAACGTGATTTCCAAAGGTGAAGATGTCACAGAGAGTAACTTCTCCCGGGCGAATCAGTTATCACACTAACTCTTTGGTCGATAACTGCTCGTTGTTTTGATGCCGCAATTGCAAACCACTGATACAGTGCATTGTGACTTGCATATAGGAGGGGGAAGTCCCTGCTCCTTGCTATTCATAATAGGTCGCAAACGCCATTTGCAAGTCGGAAAGAATCATTAAAGGGGTTTTGCAAACAGTAAAACATGTATTTGGAGATGCAAAGCCGGTGTCCTTGCTATTAACACGTTTTGCCATTGCAAATGTATATTCCCAAGTCTGACATTATCATGGATGTACAGGCACTGATAATGTTAGAGCACGTTATCAAGTGGCTGCGAGGGGGAGTTTAGGAACCCATCTTTTCAGCTGCCTCTCATGGGTCATAGGCAGGGAAGCAGCTTCAGGGGAGTGTGTGAGGTAGGACACTTCACTAATAATTTCATAGTTGGATCATGGTATGGCAGTGATAGCAGGACTGGTTGCCTGTAATAACAGTGTCATTTATTCACTGTCAATGCATATGTGGATGAGCTAAACGAGATATGCCTTGAAAATATTTGGAATGTAAATCATACAATAAGCATAATTAAAAAATGTGATAAAGTCACTGCCAAATTGCAAAAAAGGTGAATTTCTAGAACATGTCGAGGTTTTTCACCTTAATACATCAGATTATATCGCTGCTTTGATAGGTATCTATTGAAAGTGACAGTTTTAAAGAATAAGTTACTTACCTTTGGTGACGCCTTATCTGGTAGAGACAGGATCTAGCCACAGATTTCTTATCTTAGAATTTTCCCCAGGCGCCAGACTGGATCCGGAATTTTTTACAGTAGTACCTCTGCGCAGCGGTATAGGGCATCAAGTGACTCCATAGCGATACCGTCCTCTGGATGTGACATCTCCGGAGTCCATATAAGCCCTCTCCTGACGCGTTGATGAGAGTTTCTTCTCAGACTGTTTTTCACGCCAACAATGCAGAGCCACTTATAGAAACTGCCTATAGAAGCAGTGTGCCAAAAAGAGAAATGTTTGTGTCAAGCCAAATACGACGTCCTAAAGAAATGCATCAGAATGCTAAGAAAGGGATCTTGTAGGTAACAGAACAAGCAGTTCGCGAAACAGGGAGGATGGGTGGAGCGCTAAGGAATCTGCAGCTAGATCCTGTCTCTAGCAGATAAGGCATTACCAAAGATAATTAACTTCTTACCAATGCATAGCGAAAGCTGAACAACAAGAAGCCCAACACTCTAATAAAGTTGTTAGGACAGAGCTGAAACTCAAGCCAAGGATCCTGACACTCGTTCCATTACTTCCTACATGGAAAGAAGGATACCATTAAAGTGAAGCAATGCTCCATGGATATGAGAGATAATCCTTATGAGGGTTGTTGGAGGGAGCACTTTGCGTTCAGAGACAGATAAACTTGAACCCCTAAAGGGGATACTAAGAGCCAGAAATAGATTCCAACATGCCTATAAGGTATACAGAAGATGGTCTCCGTAGAACAGGGAAAAAGGCAACAGTGCATCCACACAATGCAAGCAAAATATCCTCTATAGTATAAATACTCTGGAAGAAAAACTAGCTTCAGAAAGAAGCCTGTAAGAACAGGTGCACATAGGGCCACAAAATAATATATGTCCTAGATAACTACAAATGTAACCTGTCACTGACAGTATAAGCAAGCAGGATCACCATCACTGGGTGTTACCGTGGGAAGGGGGTTTGAAAAGAAAAGCCAATGGGTTCTGCCCTGTGGTTGGCTCATATGTGAATGAAAACATTCTTAGAACAAACATAGTACAAGAGTACTAGAAAAGCAGACAACAGAGTTAAGAATCTGCTCCTCCTATCTCAAAATCGGGGCAACGCAGAGTCGGCATGTGAGCCGAATAGACAGGTGCCATCAAAAGGCATATCAATCAAGGTGGCTTGAACAGCCTCCGAAAAACCAGAGGTGCGCAACCAGGCAGGTCAAAGTAGAGCCACTGAAGAGGCCATAGCCCGACCTACAGAATCAGTGGTATCCATACCAAAGCTAATTATTCGTTTAACTGCTTGTTGTCTACCCCGTACTAATGGAACAAGATCGTTCCTGGTCTCTTCCGGAAGGGAGGGGAGCAGGGTCTCCAATGAGTCCCACAATGTACGGGAGAAGCTTCAGAGGACACAAGAAGTATTAAGGGATCGCAGCAACGCCCCCCACCACCACCCTCCGTGCCTGGACTCCGATCAGCACCGAAGACACCGTCCGCATGATGAACTCCATCCACTCCGGATCTCCGACCGACCCCTGCCCTCACCACGTCTTCAACAAGGCCGACGCTGTCATCGCACCCCACCTGCGGAACATCATCAACACCTCCTTCGACACCGCCACCTTCCCGGAGAGCTGGAAGCACGCCGAACTCAGCACTCTACTAAAGAAACCAACAGCGGACCCCACCGAACTCAAGAATTACCGCCCCATCTCGCTCCTCCCGTTTCCAGCCAAAGTCATCGAGAAGACCGTCAACAAACAGCTGGCCGCCTTCCTCGAGACGAATGGATCCCTCGACCCCTCACAGTCTGGCTTCCGAGCCAACCACAGCACCGAGACCGCCCTCATCGCTGCCACCGATGACATCCGAGCCCTGATGGACAACGGAGAAACAGCGGCCCTCATCCTCCTAGACCTCTCCGCGGCCTTCGACACTGTCTGCCATCGTACCCTAGTACAACGCCTCAGCAACGTCGGAGTCCAGGAGAAGGCACTGGAGTGGATCATCTCCTTCCTCGACGGAAGAACACAGAGAGTCCGTCTACCACCGTACAAGTCAGAGGCCACCGAAGTCATCTGCGGCGTCCCTCAAGGATCCTCGCTGAGCCCCACCCTCTTCAACGTCTACATGAGCCCCCTCGCGGCCATCGCACGCCAACACAACCTCAACATCATCTCCTACGCCGACGACACCCAGCTGATCCTCTCCCTGACCAACGACCCCGCCGCCGCCAGAGCCAACCTTCACGAAGGGATGAAAGATGTAGCCGAGTGGATGACGACCAGCCGCCTGAAACTGAACTCAGACAAGACGGAAGTCCTCATCCTGGGCTCCTCGCCCTCCGCCTGGGACGACTCCTGGTGGCCCCCCGACCTGGGCACCGCACCCAAACCGACAGACCACGCACGCAACCTGGGCTTCATCCTGGACTCCTCCCTCTCCATGACCAGACAAGTCAACGCCGTCTCCTCGTCGTGCTTCAACATCCTGCGCATGCTACGGAAGATCTTCCGGTGGATCCCCACCGAGACCAGGAAGACGGTCACCCAGGCCCCCGTCACCAGCCGACTGGACTACGGCAACGCCCTCTACGCCGGAACCACTGCCAAGCTCCAGAAGAGACTCCAGCGGATCCAGAACACCTCAGCCAGACTCATCCTCGACATCCCACGACACAGCCACATCTCCGGACATCTGAGAGACCTGCATTGGCTCCCCGTCAACAAAAGAATCACCTTCCGTCTCCTCACCCACGCACACAAAGCCCTACACGATCAAGGCCCGAGCTACCTCAACAACCGCATCAACTTCTACGCTCCCAAACGCCACCTCCGATCAGCCAGTCACGCCCTCGCCGCCGTCCCCCGCATCCGAAGAACGACAACAGGAGGAAGGTCCTTCTCCTACCTGGCCGCCAAGACTGGAACTCCCTCCCGACCGACCTGCGCCTGACCCAAGACCACCTCTCCTTCAGGAAGAAGCTCAAGACCTGGCTGTTCGAGCAGTAGCAGCACCCCCCTCCCCCCCCCCCAAGCGCCTTGAGACCCTCCGGGTAAGTAGTGCGCTCTATAAATGTCTTTGATTGATTGATTGATTGAGGGATTGCAGTGCAGAACTGGTGCAGAACTGGTGGAGGAGAAAATAGGCCTGCCACAAGAGTCTAATCTTCTGATCTCTCTTTCTGAAGGGACAGCTGAGGAAAAATCAATATTTTGGTTGGCCAAAGCAACCTCAACCACAAAACTATGATGAGTTGGTGGATCTCCAGGTGCCAGACGGTGTCTGTGAGAAATAGAGCGATCCACAAGGGTCCCTGTTTTGGTTTTAGCCCAAGCCCTCAACAGAACACTTAAATGAGCCTCACTAAAAGGAAGCACTGGCTCAAACCCCTGATTAGCCTTGATGCAGGATGCCAAGTAGGGGATCTGTCATGATTTCCAAAGAAGGAAGTGCCACATCCCAAATGAAAGAAATACGACTGAGCATATCTGCCAGAGAGGAGCTCGCCTCCATAGCCTAGCCAGAAGGGGACAGGAAGCTCGAGGCTGGGGAAGACTCCAAGCCTCTAGCTCCACCCAACTCAATTGACCAGCTAGGCTCCATAGGACGTTGAGCCATGCCAGAGATGGGATTGTGAAACTCCAAATCTCCTCCATCTCCTCCATAATCATGTGCCTCAGAAGAAAAAACAGGAGGGTGGCTATAAAGAGGCGAGGATAGGTGTCTGACACAGGTGGCTCTAAAGGTGTTGCATCCAACCCTGATCAGTGCCAAGAGGTGTTGTCCTGACAACGGAGAGGGGAAGTGGTGGAGCATTGAGCAGTGCCCATGGTGCCATCATCGGAGTTGGTAGACCAGATCTTGAAGTCATCGTCGGAGTCGGTTAACCAGACCCAGTCACCAAAGGTGGTAACCCTGAAGGGCTGTGCACTGGCATCGACACAGATTTGGAATTCGAAAGCCAAACTGAAGCCGAGGGTGAACTTGCCAGCGTGGACACAGTCACAGCCTCATGAACCTCCTTGGAGCCTGAGGGTGCTCCAGGGAATAGTGAAGACCCACAGATACTATGGAGAGAATTGTAATGTTCTCTATTCTGGGACAGACTTTCCCCGGCTCCAGGGTAGGGTGGAAGGCGAGGGGTAGACACATGCACAAACTCTTCAACTGAAGAATAGGCTTTATATGGTGAAGTCTGGGGGCGCCGCAACTTCGACCTCCTGCGTCGTGACTTACCATGGAAGCCTCTTTTATATCAGACCCGTGGCCTGTCAGTGGAGCGCAAAGGGGACCAAGGTCGATAGGAAGTCTTGGAAGACTGCGACATCCACGCCAAAAGGAGCTTCATTTGATGTTCCCTCAACACCTTCAGTCAAAGTTGGCGACAGGAGTCACACTCCTCTGAGTCATGGTGCTGCTCCAGGAACCACATACAAACAGAGTGAGGGTCCGTGGCAGACATATGTCTTCCACAGGACCCACAAGGCTTGAAGCCTAAGGACATGAGAAGTTATTTGAAGGCACACTGTTCTATTTGACAAAACCGTTGAGGTCGGCCAAAAAACGGCCTGAGGAACCGCTTACTGGATCCGCATAGTAAGCGTGGGAAAGAAGAAAGTGACATCAGAGCGAAATGAGGAGGGCTTATATGGACTCAGTGGATATCACATTTAGAGAACAACATTACTAATGAGTCGCTCGATGCCCTCTACCGATGCGCAGAGGTACTGCTATAAACATTTCCAGATCCAGTCTGGAGCCTGGGAAGAATTCTAAGATAAGGAATCTGTGGCTAGATGTCTCTACCAGATACATGAACTTTGAAACATTCATGCCCCCTCAACCCACACTGATGACAATACCACTAGTGACCACAAGGCAAGTCAGTTGTTCTCTGAACCCTGTATGTGACCTACATTCTTATTACAGCTGGGCCAAAATTATAGTCTGTTAAATCAAACAAAAGAGCTTCCTGAACTCATGCTTTCGAAGGTACTCTTGGGTGATAATGAAGAAAAAGGAGGTTTGGTAAAATTAAATATTTGCCTAGGATTACACAATTTGTTCAAGCAGGGAAGGTGGGACTGATCCCAGATTTTCTGACTTCATATAGTGGAATTCAGTCATTAGATGGGAACTCTTTCTCACTACTTTTTGTTTATATCTTGGTGCACAAGGTTAGAGTTTGGGGACAGGCAAAAGCCACATGGGATCAACGGTCCTAGAGGACCATGAGATGAGCCAGAACCAGGCATCTGACTCGAGCTTTCAGTAGATCACTCACCTCTATGATCAACGAAGATGTGTGTGATGCGCAGGCAGGGCTTAGAGCACAGATTTGATTGGACCCCTGCCTGACACTCACTCAACATCAGTGTGATGCCTGCACTGCCCTAACTGGGTCGGGTCCTGACAGGTGTCAGTTGTGGAAGGAATTAAAAATGATCTTTAAGATGGACCTGTATTTGGCCCTACAAACCTTGGGGTAATTTATAACAGTGATGCCATCCCTGTGTACATTTCATTTTAACTTTACCTTGCATTCTCCAAGAGTACTTGTTTTTTTCTATGTGTTGTGTTTCTGTAGTTTTCTTATGACAAATCATTTCTAAGTGAACTGAGTCACCTCTAGATGTCTCTGTGAGTTCCAATTGTGGCTGCGTGATCATGACAGGGCAAGAGAGAGCTCAGGAGATGAGTATGAAGATAGTGTGAGTTTCTCACAGTGCCGGTCAGTGGGTCATAAAGGTGTTCTGGATTCATGCATATGTAATCTAGAGAGCGCACACAGAGTATGTGTACCAAATATAATTGTGATTTATGGGAAAGTGTAAGAAGGAGGTACACAACTGTCGAAATATTGGCAGCACCAAAGGGAAATAAAATTCAGTGCTTAAAGCTGGGTTGGTGGGTTGGTTGTGAGGAGTGTTGGTGAAGTGAAGAGATGAACGAAAGTACGTACAGAAAAGAAAGTGACAAAACAGTGTAAAGAGGAAAATGAGTATGTGAGAGATATGCAGATGCAAGATTTCAGAAAGATGTAGGGAAAAAAATGGAGTAAGTGTCTGACATAGTGAGAAAGACAGAGGAAAGTGGCATGAAGTGGAACCGAAATGATTGAGACAACTTCTCTTCCACAGATCTTAGCAGAGTTTATTCAGTCTTAGATTTTCTGCCTCGAAACCTTTTAAATTCTACTAATCATGTAACTATTGTGTTGATTCGGCTAACAAACATTGGCAAAGCCAATTGTTTAGGCTTGTTCTTGAGGTGTATGACGGTTGTTGTTATATCTGTCAAAGCAATAACACAGAAATACACCCAAATACTAGCCAGGTGGCTTGCTTTGTAAACCACAGGATTTCTGTATTAATTTTTAAGCCACATTTTTAATTACATAGACCATGCCTTTAAAAGGATTTCTAGTTGCACTGTTTTGCCAATGGCCCTTTTAGAGAGCATAATCACTCACTGCCTGAGATGGTTACCAGTGTGATCTGATGAACACACAGCATTGGAGGTTCAAGCCCCTCTCAGGCCTCGGGTGTGGTGCTTGGACTCTTGGGACACAGTGCTTTAGCAATTAAAGTAATGCTCTTATACTATGAGTTCCCAGCTGCAGCATCAGTTTTAATCTGAGACCCCTTGTGTTCATGAGAATTATCTGACATAGGATCAGCATGGCAAATTGGGTCTTCAAAGTCCCCAGCACTGCCTCATTTGCTTCCCTTCGGATCTGTGTGGACTGCCACCCATCTGTCTCTGCAGTGTGACAGTGGGTCAAAGGGTCAGTGTTTGCCGTTGTTTTAAAACCCCTCTGAGATCAGCTGCACAGTTTACTTCTGCTGACTTTTATTAGCATCCAATGATTAGTTCTTATGGCCCCTCAAGTTGTTTTGTATGAAGCGCTGTCTGCAATTAATTTTCTGATAAATCAGGGTACATAGTCAACACAATTCTGGAGTCACAGTTGCACAGTTGCAGTGTGACCTTTGAACTGGGATGTATATGTCAACCACATGTTATAAATCATTCTGAGATGGATCACTACTATTCTTTCTGTTATGAGCTTCTCACATAGCTAGCAGTGGCCAAGGCACAGTGTTCTATCAAAGACAACATGTTTACAGTTTTAGAAACTCACGTTATTGGGGTATGATTACTTTTTTTTAGTTATACATTTTTATTGTTCAGTACATAGTTTACACAAAAAAAGAAAAGAAGCGATACAAAGCCAAAGCAAAATAATTACTTTGAAGATCACGACATAGAGTCATTATTGTAGGGATGTTATGCCTAGAGAAAGACGAGAAATGAAACGCAAATATACTACACACACGCAGGTTTCACTTCGACATCCCCATGTGTTGTAACATAGGCTGCCAAATTTTAAGCCCCAGTTGTTTCTTCCGTATAGATTTTATACAATAAAGACTATATTCCAGATTAAAAACATTAAAGAACTTAGCACGCCACATTTCAAATGTTCGTGCCTCTGATTGTAACCACATAAAAGCGATACAAAGTGTAGCGACAGCGGTTGCCATAAATAACAAATATCGGAACTGGTGGTGGCTCTGAATGACATCAGAGCCTTACCACACACCTAAAAGCATAACCTCTCTAGAAATATGATTCCTAAGAGAAAGTAAGACAACCCCAAGTCACTATGCAGTATCATGATTCTAGATGAAATTCCATAACAATGCTACCCCATCACAGAGATGTATTGTGCTTGGTTGCCCAGCAGGCAGATGTACATGCCCTTCAAAGTCAGTAACTCTTTCTTTTTAGCTCAGTGTGTGCACAAGGGGAGCAGCTCTTAACACACCAGCATCAAGCTCATGTTCATCCATCCATCTATTCACACACACACATACATACATATATATACATTTTTTTTTTTTTACACATATATACATATATTACCTACTGGCGGTCACCAGTAGGTAGTTATAGTTAGGACCTATTTTCCATAGGAAATCCGCAACATTTTATTTGGAATAACTTTGGCGCCGGTTGACAAATCTTCGCGAAATTACAAAACTGGTGGCCCGCTCCGGTCCGCTCCTATCCTGAAAGTCTCGGGGTGAATCCTCAAGCGGGGGCTGAGAAAAAAGGGGGTCCCAAAACGTGTTTTCCCCATGCAATTTTCAATAGGGACCATTAATTGCAGCTACAGTCCGAACTGCTGAACGGAATTACACCAAATTTGGCAGAAAGGTAGATCTTGGTTCAGAGTCGTGCCTTTTGCTTAAATGGTGTAAATCCGTTCAGTAGTTCCTGAGAAAATCAAATTCAAAATCACATATACATCTTTGGCCGCGCTGGATCTGCGCATCCTGAGTGCACCCTGAGCGCACCCTTACGATCACGAGCTGCATGCTAATTGGCTGTCAACTGTCTATCAACACTCCAAACCAGGAAGTGTTGGCAGCCATTTTGTGCCTCAGTAGAAGCTACGCTGTAGAAATAAGTGCAACAAGTGTGCAAAATGTATAAAGGGGGCAGGGTAGGAATTCCCTGACCCTCAAGACCTGCTTAAGGGGTCTTACACGCACCCACAGGGCCCCCCAATATACACACAGGGTGCGCAGATCCTGCCATAAAACAAAAATAAAATGAATCGCGGGCTCCCGCTTTTTTGATATTTAGCCCCGGGGGGGCCAAATCCCGGGGGCAAAAATATTAAATGTTAGGGGGGCCCAGAGGGGCCCCGGGAAGCGCCAATCCCCCCCCCCGGGCTACACAATAAATGTTGGGGGGGCGCAACCGCCACCCCTCAGCAAAATACTTGGGTGGGGGGCTCATCCCCGGGACACAGCTGTTTGCTATGGCAGGGCGGGAGTCGAGGCTCCTGCTCTGTCATAGCAAACTTGGTTTGGATTTTGAATTGCAAACCATATTGCTTTTCCACATAGGAAGCTGCATGTTAGCAGCTCCCCGTGTTGAAAAGCAATGCCGGCTCCCGAAGGATGCGGGGAGCCGGCTGGGACGTTATATATAAGCCCCAGGGGATGGGGTCCCCAGGGAGAATAGAAATTATTGATAGGTGCTATTCTTTTTTTTACTGTAAAATTGGGAGTCGCGCACCCAGTACCGCGCTCAGCGCAGTCCCCTAGTGTGCACACGTTGTGTGCACAATTCCTAACGTGTAGGGTGCGCGACTCCAGTGCGTTGGGTGCACGATCTTCTCACGCTGGGTGCGCGACTCCAAGCAAACATTAAGTAATATTTTTCAGATATACATCAAGCTTATGTGTATAGATCTTGGATTGCTCTAAAAAGAGCTGCTGTGCTTATTGAGAGTTTTTGGTACCTACAAGTAAGTACCTATGCAGAGTCTAAAGTTCATGAGTAAGACTCTGTTACCCTCATCTGTAAAATGTACCCCATCTCTCCTATAGATGCCATCCATATTGAAACACAGATTGTTGTGGTAAATGGACCCCATCCTATAATCTCGGAGAAAAGCAGAAACAGTTTTACTGACATGTTTCCTAGTTTTCTCAATCTGTTGACAACATTGATTGGACCACTTCCATGTCTGCCTTTGGCATATGTTGGAGTAGACAAAGGCAGTTTGGGGGAAAAGTGACATAAAGTCTCCAAAGGTGTCCTACATAAGCATTTCCAGACCTACCCCAGTCAAAGTGCCTAGGTCATTGCCACCACAGTGCACAATTATGAGGTCACGGTGTTGGAGATGCAAACAGGATTTAACCAATGGCATCAATTGATGTGACTTTAACCTTCTCTGTCCAATCCATTTAATGTCTACATTTGGCAAAGCTAGGTCTTTGTCAATGCCTCTATTTTCTGGATACATTTGGCTCCTGAAAATATAGCTGTGTCCCACAATCCACACTCGAAGCATCTTGAAAAGGGGTCTGGATACACTCAGATGGTCTCTATAAATGAAATGGAAGTTTGAAAAGTAAGACTTTTCTAAAATGGTGTATAAGATGCAATTTTGAAAAAAGAAAAGAAATGATTGGCTGTTTAAGAACATTCTAGACTGAAAAGTAGGTTATATGTTTCTGTTTTTTTAAAGCAGTTTTCTTATTGGTGAACAAAAAGTGTTTAAAAGAAACATTACCTAGGATAAGTTGATATTTTGAAAAGTCAAGCACACTTGCTGTTTGGATTAGAAACATTGTGTGCTGAACTTGTGACCTGTGTGCTCAGTTGAATGTTCCATGAACTGTTACTATGGTAACAGGCAGTAAGCAGATTGGGGTTAGGGTTCAAACTTATATCAATTAGAAAGGGTTGAAATGTGTAACCAATAGAAATGTGTTAGTTTTTTAATTAATGTGGGAAGCAATGTGATTTGATATTTACATGTATATGTGTGCAGAATGAAAGGGAAACTGCCATTTTTTGGTTTTGATAAGAACAGTGCAGTACAGAGATTCTGAATAAGAAAATCTGGTGTGTGACTGACTTTCTTCTTAATCTACAAATCAATTTGAAAGGTGAGTTATTAATGTGTGAGGGGTTGTATGTGGTGTCTTTGTTTTTAATAAGATTAATGTGTTTTTCCTGGTAAAGTCCAGGGAGTACTCTTGCTTGTCTGGAATCACACTGTGAGACTGTGTGCATTTAGGAACTATTGTGACAAAAGCATTTGGATACTTGCTTGCAGATACATAACTGCTTAAAAACCAGTAATTGATTATGTATTTGCAAAATGAGTCAGGCTTCCACACTAAACTGCAGTTCTAAAATATGTGGAATGTGTGCAGTCACCTTACCTCTTCAAGATTAGTAAATGATTTTTGGTAAAGTCCAAGGGATACTGTTGCTTGTCTAGAATCACACTCTGAGTCTGTGTGCCTTTGGGAACCATTGTGACTGACGCATTTGGGTACTTCATGTTTTTGAAGACATATAACTTCTTAAAAACCTATCCTGTTCTCAAGTTTTGGTAGAATTGGAAACCAGTCATTGCTTATGTATTTGCTAAATGAGTCAGGCTTCCGCACTAAACTGCAGTTCTAAAATATGTGGAATGTGTGCAGTCACCGTACCTCTTCCAGACTAGTAAATGCGTTTTGGTAAAGTCCAAGGGATAGTGTTGCTTGTCTAGAAGCACACTGTGAGTCTGTGTGCATTTGGGAACCATTGTGACAGAAGCATTTGGGTACTTCATGTTTTTGAAGACATATAACTGCTTACAAACCTATCCTGTTCTCAAGTTTTGGTAGAATTAGAAACCAGTCATTGCTTATGTATTTGCAAAATGAGTCAGGCTTCCAAACTAAACTGTAGTTTTAAAATATGTGGAATGTGTGCAGTCATCTTACCTCTTCAAGACTAGTGAATAGTGTTGCATCACACTGTGAGTCTGTGTACATTTGGAAACCATTGTGAGAGAAGCATTTGGTAACTTCATGTGTCTTTGTACTACTCCAATCATTCACTCAGTATCCAAGTACTCATGCAGCGATTCAGGGCCTTAGTACATGAACTTTTTAAAACTCCTATGCACTATGCATGTGGTGCTCTAACCACCTTTTCACTTGGGTTTCAGGCCTACAATGACCCAGTCAAGATTCATACACTTCAGCAAACACCCTGTCGCAGCTCTTGCAGTTCTATAGTGACCCTTTCAGCTCCATGTACTAATCTATTCACTGAAGTGAAACACAACCTATTATGAATTCACCCAGTGTCTCTCCTTATAGTAGTGTAATTATTCAGTCAGTATCTATGTACTCATGCAGCGAGTCAGGCTTTAGGACATGGACTGCTTCAAACTCCTATGCACTATGCATGTAGTGTTCTAACCACCTTCACACTTGTGTTTCAGGCCTACAATTCCCTAGTCAGTATCCATACACTCCAGCAAACACCCTGTCACTGCTCTTGCAATCCCATAGTGACAACTTCAGCGCCATGTACTAATCCATTCACTGAAATAAAACTGAAACAATTATGAAGTCACCCAGTGTCTCTCCTTGTGCTACTGTAATCATTCAGTCAGTATCCATGAACTCATGCAGCGATCCAGGCCTTGGGACATACACTGTTTCAAACTCCTAATCACTATGCATGTAGTGTTCTAACCACCTTTACACATGTGTTTCAGGCCTACAATTCCCCAGTCAGTATCCATACAGTCCAGCAAACACCCTGTCACTACTATTGCAATCCCATAGTGACTGTTTCAGCACCATGTACTAATTCCTTCACTGAAGTAAAAGACAACCAATTATAAATTCACCCAGTGTCTCTCCTTGTACTACTCTAATCATTCAGTCAGTATCCATGTACTCATGCAGGAAGCCAGGCCTTAGGATATGGGCTGCTTCAAACTCCTATACACTATGCACGTAGTGCTCTAACCACATTCACACTTGTGTTTCAGGCCTACAATTCCCCAGTCAGTATTCATACACTACTGCTAACACCCTGTTATTCCCCTTGCATTCCTATACAGTTATGTATAAAGCCTTGAATTACAATTTCAATTAGTGATGAAAAAGAAAGTGGTTAAATGACTTTTATGTCAAATGTGTTTGTATAGTAATAGAAAAGTATAATTTATATATTTATTAAAATACATTTATTTATGTTTATTTTTTACAGATATTGTTTATCATCATTAAAATAAAGTTATTATGCCTGAAAAATCAAGAAAGAGAAAGATAGCTAAAGGATAATTATTTGAAAAACACTCAACAACAAGTATTAGATGTCCAACATCATGTGGGTAAAAATAAAAAATCTTCCGGTAAGACAACTAAGGAATTCATTAAAAAACTTTCAAAGCCTACAAACAGTGTGCAGAATGTACAAACTACTGAAAAAAATTCAACCAGAAAAAATAAAATGAGAAACAGGAAAGGAAAAAAAGTACATTTACAGTCAGAAGATTTGAGTATGACAAAAGAAGGTAAAATCAGTAAAAAGAAATCCATAAAAAAAATGTTATAATAGAGTGGTACTTAACTTGCTGAAAGAGGTGAAAAAATATAGACAAAGAGCATTATTTTATAAAAAGAAGAAGCAGATTGAATCAATTGTTCAAAAGGCTTTTGAAGTAAAAAGTAAACTATTCATTTTAGTTTTAAACAGAATTCGATCACTAGATAAACCAATCCTTTTTATGAAGGTCAAAAGTAAGAGGAAAAGAGTAATTAACAGAACTAATTTTTGTGATTTTTTTGGGATGAATGGAAACACAGTTCAAGTTCAGAGCCTTTCTTTAATGAAGAGAGTTATTTTCAGACCAATGATTTATTGCATGCAGTTGATACCAGTGGTCGAGCTTATGAGGGTAGAAATGGTTGTCCAATTGAGAAATAGAAAATAGTTACCAGAAATGCAGAAGAAGTGTTAGCTGATGAAGTTCTAGGCAGATGTCCTAAAGCCTCAGTGTACACTTGGGATTGTAGTAGTATTGGTAGTGTACAACAAAAATCTATTGATATTTTACGCAATTTCTTACGACAATACAGTAAAAAAGTGTTAAACAAAAGATTAAGATATTGCAAGGACTAGACCTTTGCAGAGTGAGAAAAAATACTGGTTTGCAAGGTCATTCTCTGGCTTGTCTTTCTAGAAAAGTATGTCAAAGTGTTTTTTCATCATTTCAGGATGTTAGCAGTACATCATTCTCAAATGCTTTAAGTAGTCAGAAGATTGTATTATGCAAAAATTACAGCACTAAAATTAAATGGGTTGAATATTGCTCTTTTGCGTGGGTCAGTATCAGAAGTGAAAAAGGTTTGTGAAGAAATTGTGTTTTGTTACTTTGGTCCTGAACAAAAGAGTGCAGAAACTGAGACATTAATAGAAGAAAATGTTGAAGAGAATGTGCAACATACTACTACAGAAAATGTTGAGGAACAAATTACAAAGTTTAAGGTAATTTCAGGTGAAAGGCCAAATTATTCTTGTATTTGTTGTCGGCGAACCCACTATAAAAATCAGACTAGGACTCTTGATCTGTATTTAAAAAGTGAAAGAGAAAATAATGATAAGTGGAAGGAATTTGCAACGTATTTGTTGGTAGAGAATTGTTTTGATTTGGGTTCTGATCAGCGTATTTGTAAATATTGTTCTAATAAATTAGATGAGAATAAAATGCCCACTAGAGCTGTCCATAATAATCTAGAGTTGGTAACTATTCCTCCAGAACTGATAGATTTAAATACTTATGAGTGTATTCTCATTCAATGTGTGCACCCATTTCAGGCTATTGTTTGCATGCAGCCTTAAACAGGTAAATTGCCTCCTACAGATTTATAGAGAGGACTAACAGGAAGAGTTGTATATTTACCTCTAGATTTAATAAAAAAATGTGAAACTATTGGTGTAGAGTGTGTAGAAAATGAACCACTAGTTATTCTAGTTAATGGCGTGCCTACTAAGAGTAAGAAAATCTGGCAGGAATTAGTGGATGTTAGAAAAGTGCAAAAGGCAACTTTGTATCTGATAAAAAAACAATGACTACTATAAAAATGTGCATATGGGAGAAGAAGAAATACTTTTAGAAAATGAAACTGAAACGTCAAGCGGACAAATTGAAAAAGTGGACATGTCCAGAAGAGAAGAAATCAATGAACATTACAGTTTACATCCACTTCTTTCAAAAGAAGTGATGGGGAATACTATTGAGTTATTCCAAATGAAAAAAGCGAAGGGAAGTCCCATGAGTGTATGGGAAGAAAGCTTGGAAGCTCGTTCTTTTCTGCAGTTGTTTCCAACAGAAAAAAAAGGACGATATGATGAACGACCTGTGCAGATTCTTGCATCTGAATATCGGACAACAAGATTGTATGCAGAAGATCCAAGATTTCGACAATGTATCCCATATACATTTCATCTTTTGTTTGAGAGTGACTTGTCTGGACTTTCATATGCAGTCAATCATATATTGAAAACAGGAGTACATCTGCAAAATGTTTATGCAAAGTAATTTATGGATAAAGTGCACCAGAGAGATGATCATTTAGAATCTTAGCTGATTAATCTGATGGCATGGCAGCGTGGCACGAATGAGTATTGGTACCGTCGTCATGGAGAACTTAAATGCATGCTAAGGAACTTAGGAACTCCTACGTGGTTTCTTACCCTAAGCTGTGCTGAATATGCTTGGGATGATTTACTTGAATTTCTTCGAGAGGCAAATTCGAATATAAAAAATATTCAATACAAGACACCAGGAGAATTGTGCTCTTTGGATCCTGTTAATGTATGCAGGTATTTTAATAATAGATTTGAAGCTATGATGTCTTTTATCCGCTATAAAAAAAATCCTCCTATTGGAGAAGTTGTGGATTTCTTTTGGAGAAAGGAGTATCAAGCAAGAGGTGGTCCTCATATACATATGCTGTTATGGATCAAGGAAGCACCCAAATTCGGAACAGATTCGGATAATACTGTTTTGTCTTTTATTGAAGAATATGTTACATGTGCTATACCCAAAAGCACAGAACAAAACAATTTAAGACAACAAGTCCTACGATTCCAAAGCCATCGATGTGGAAAATACTGTCGACGAAAGTACAAGTCTAAGGATAAGTTCTATTTCAAATGTCATTTTGCATTTCCACGTCCTGTAATATCCAAAGGAAGAGTGAACAGTTTTATGTCAGCTATGCGACATACCATTACAAGAAAGTCACCAAAAAATACCTACAATTTGAGAAGAAGTGAAGAATCAAAATACATAAATGATTACAATCCGGTTATTGTGTCAATGTGGAATGCTAACATGGATATTCAGTATGTTGCGGACAATTCCATTGCTGTTGCTCGATATGTAACATCCTACATTACAAAATCAGAAAAGACGGAATTGAAAGAAATGTGGGAAGAGATTTCTCACGAGAAGAGTCTAAGTAAGAAATTATACAGTTACAGTTTGAAGATGTTATCCAATTGAGAAATCAGAGCATATGAATGCTCAGATCGGTTATCATCTGCAAGTCTATACTCCAAATCTAGAAGAATTATTTGGGTGAGTATAGGTCTTGCTGCAATGCGAAATCGAGTACTTAAATCTGTACAAGAAATTGAATATTTAGCAGAAAAAGATCCAGAAAGTACAGATATTTTGAAAACGAATATGTTGGACACATACTATCCAAACAGAAGTAATCATCTTGAGAACATGTGTCTCTATGACGTGCTGCAAAACTGCACTTTTAAACGGACACTACAGAGAACATCAATGATGGAAAACATGGAGTGATTGGTTTCGAAAGATGTTTGGTGAAACAAACTAAAGGAAATTTGATAAAACACAGGAAACTGAGTTGCGACACTGCTGATAAAAGGGAATTTTACTATTTAGTCCTTTTGCAACTGTTCAAAGCGTGGTGTTCAGAATTGGAATTGCTTGGAGATTTTCTGAGCTATGAAGATTCCTTCAATGCTTGTAAAGATACCATAGAATGCACTGTTTTTGCAAATTATGTGAAAATGTTGAACAATGAAATTGGTAAAGATACTATTGCAGCTGAGATTGCTAGAGACAGTTCTCAAGACAGTCAAAGTTCTGCTCCACTGAGTCAAGATCCACAAGGACAACCAATTGTTGAAAATGAAGCAGCAATCGCCATGAATGAGGTGGAAACAGCAATGCATCAAGCTCAAGAAGATATAATGGACTTAGCGAACTTGGAAGAACAACTAAATGTTGAACAGAAAGAAATATATCAGCAATTGAGACAACAGATTGACCATGGATTTCATGAAAAGAAAGAATGCACATGCACATCATTTCAACCTATCCAGATGTACGTGAGTGGACAAGCTGGAACAGGAAAAAATTTCTTAATTAAAGTAATCACCAATTATCTACAGAAAACAACTGAGTCACATTTGTCTTGTGTTGTAACTGCTCGAACTGGGTTGGCAGCACACAACATTAAAGGAATTACATTACATTGTTTACTTATGCTACCTGTGGAGCATGAAAACAAATTGGAATATCACAAGCTATCTGGAGAAGCTTGTTGTGAAGTTTCAAGACGGCTAAAGAAATTAAACTTCTGATTATTGATGAGGTAAGCATGGTTTCAAACTTAATGCTTGCTTTTGTGCATTTAAGCATGCAGCAAATTCTTAAAACAGAGTACGTCTTATTTGGAGGAAAACAGGTCATAGTTTTTGGAGATCTACTGCAACTTCCTCCGTAAAACGACAACCAGTCTTTAAAACACTTGCACATGAAGACACCAGAAAGTCTTTGGGTAGCGTTGGAAACGTTAACATTTGGTCATATTTTGAATACAAGGTACTCATTACAAATATGCGACAGGCAACTGATGTTGACTATGGAACTATTCTTCAAGATATAAGAATTGGAGTACTAACAGAACATGGCAAAGAAGCTTTGCAGAGTCGATTACTTTCCAATTAGTTTCCAAAGGAAACTATAGTTCCTGAAAAAATATATATGAAAATCGCAGAAAACAAATCTATAATCTGCTTAATGCCAACACTGCGCGAGTGTTCTATATTCAATGAACAAATTTTGAAGCTGGAAAATGAAGAAATAATAAAAATGGAAGCCATTGATAAAATACATTAGGAAGGAATCATTATTATTTTGACAGAAAAATTGAAAATAAAATTGGATTCTTTAGAAAAATCGATATGCTGGTTTAGAAAAGAATCTATATGCATGTATAAACTGTCGGGTAATTTTAGGGCAACATTTGGATGTAGAAAAAGGTTTAGTTAATGGAGCAATGGGCAAAGTTGTTGATTTTGCTAATTATCAAAATAATTATGGAATTGAATTTTTAAAAATTAAATTTGATCAGATTGAAGAAGTAAAACAAATTGGTCGTTGTTCAGTTTGTTTTTTGCTTGTTAAAGATGTATATGTCCGTAGAAAACAGTTTCCACTTTCTCTGGCATATGCAGTGACTATTCATAAATCTCAAGGTTGAGGTGTAGACAGTGCTTTGGTGAACATTGGAAGTACCGTGTTTAAAGAGGGTATGGCATATGTTGCTTTGTTCCGAGTCAGAACTTTATCTGGTTTGTTTTTAATTGATTTTGATGACACAAAGGTTATTGCAGATGCAAACTGATAAACAAGTATAATAGGTTAAGAAGAGCGTAAACTTCTAATTTAGGTCAATATCCTGTATTTGAAAAGCGTGTGGTAGGTTGAATAAGAAGGTATGAAAATATCTGTAGTGAACGTATAAAGATGGAAAAAAACAAGATAATTTTGTGATTGCAAGCAAAAAGAAAAAGGACACTTTTGAAGAGATTGTTGGTTATCAGTTTGAAAATAGTTCAGGTGTCAACTGCTATGCTAATGTAGTGGTCAATGTTGTTTTTTTCTTGAAATTTTGCAACAGCAAATTATGGAGAATCGGGAAAAAAGATTATTTGTTGCATTGTATTTATGAAAAATTGAGAACTGAGAAAAGTAAAATATAAAGTGTTTGTGATATTTGTAATCTTTTGGATGTTTGTTCTGGTTCTACACAATTTACGCAGAATATCCAACAAGATGCTCAGGAATTTCTAATGTATATGCTTACCGTATTGGAAAATGAAGGAATAGAAATTGAAAATCTTTTTGGCCTTTGTTATAAATGAGAACATCATTGTGAAAATAGTATGCATACATGTTGCACTAATATAGACACTGAAAGATTTATATATTTGACATTACCAGACTGTAAATCAGTATCTTTCAATAAACTAGTTAAAGCAGCAAATCAAAACATGTGTAGCCAATGCAAATCAGAAATGTTATCAACATTATTTATACAAAGATATGGACAATATATATTTTAATGATGCAACGTTGTACAGCTGATGGAAGAAAATTGGCACTTTAATAAAACATTTTGTAGCAAGTCAACTATCAATATCAAGAAGGACTTTTGTAGCAGTAGCAATAATTTTCCATGATGGTCCTTCCAGAACATCTGAACATTACACTGCCTATCTAAAATGTGATAAAGGCTGGACATATTGTAATGATGCTCAGTTGGTTTTTAAATAACGTTTGCCAAGCGAATTATGAAATTCTTACCTAATATTTTTAAAGCCAAAGTTTTAGGAACATAATTCGGCCTCCGAGGAATTTAATAATATGTATTAATACGATTACTATTGGACAATTTCAATATAAAGGATTTCAAGAATACCATTTGGCCAAGAGGAAAGGTGTATCTTTCAATTACGGACTTTTTCTTGCACGTTCTCTCAGCGTATATTTTTAAACAACAACATTTACAGTATATATAAATTTAAGTTCAAAAATTTTCTCAGGAGTAAGCATTTTATATATGTGTGACTTGCATTATATGGTATGTTATTGAGGATGTAGGCTTGGGTTTTTTTCTTGCCCGCTGTTATGTGATGAGTATGATTGAAATCACTGTTTCTTGTGAAATTCAATATATTCTGAGAACAGGAAAAAAGGTAAAGAAAATAATTTGTAAAATGGTAAAATTATGTTGTATTGTATTGTAAAAAATATAATATTATATATTATAACTTTATTTATTTGTTCTTCTCTTTCACGGATCCTATTTCTAAAATATCAAATTGTCAGAAATTTAGATTATAAAAAACAACTGGAAAAAAAAGTGTAGCGTTTTTTATTTCTATTGCTGTGAAGGTAAGTTTAACTAAGTATTACAATCCCCAATATCCTGTGTTTGCACACAGGGGAAGAAAAGGGAGATGGTCGGAGTAGATATGTGTGAAAAGATGCTCTGTGGGCGTTTTAAGTTACAGGATAAAGTTAACATGGACCCGGAGTGTCACTGGGGGCCAACTAACCCACCAGATATGTGCAGAAAGTGCCAGAGAGTTGCATTGCAGAGAGGTATAAAATGGGACATAGCTTCAGAGCACCTCTCTGCAACGCAGCTATGTGGTGTTCAATAGAGAGACATAGTCGGCTACTAGGTTCCAGGGAGTTTGAGGATTAAAAGAGACTACATTCTGTAAGATAAAACATGTCACAGAGTGTGTTTGCACATGTTACATGAGGCCGCATCCCTTCCCTTCAGAACTCTATAAACATGTCCTATCACTTTGCCGAAACATAAGTACTTATACATTTACCTTGTTCTCTCTTTGCAGTGCTGAAATTACTCTACTTATTACTCATATAGTTAAGGATTGGCCTAGCCATTAACCCTAGAACAAGTTAATGTCTTTATATACTATGCAAGTAGACCTGCAAGAAGGTACAACGTATAAATACAGTCTTGAAAACACCCGGTTTATACCTATGTAGTTTTGGAATGTCACTGTCATAGGATATTGTGTGAAAGAGATTTGATTGGTTCATAATATTTCCCATTGTACCTATTGAAGGACCGCAATCATTTCAATCATTCTTCTTTGAGCATCCTTGGAGACATAACTCTCTGCTTACCTCTTGTCACTCTCATGCAATTTTTCAAACAATGAATTAGGAATATGTTCTTATTGTAACAGTCTGCCAATACCTAAGCACTTATAGGGCAAATTTAGAAGCATCCTGTGGCAACAATATGTCACTTTTTGTAACATAGTGATGGCGCAACACACTCTTTCATATTTACCAAGAGAGGAAAAGGTACTCTGTGTACCTTTTCTTCTCCATGTAAATACAACCTCATCATACACACCACTTTGTGTTGAAGGGGCGTTCTGTAGGTGTTGCTATGCGTGTTTGCACAGAACACTCACAGAAAAAGACACATCTTCAGATTTATCAGAAATCATGAATCTGAACATGTGTGTGAATGCTGCACCATCCTCCAATTGGTGTAGCAAGGCACAACAAGGAGAATTGTTTTCATTTCTCCTCCTTTTTTCTCTTTCAGTATATGCTACAATGCACAGCATACATTGAAGGAGAAAAAATGGCTTCACTGATTGTTTTTGTGCAGAACGTTGTGTCTTTCTACACAAAAACAAACTCCACACGACACCGATCTCTTTGCACCATGGTTCAAGGGTGCCTGTGTCACCATATGTCTACAGTTTAAGCAGCAGTGCAGAGGGAAGCCTAGACTTGCAACATATTTATGCACATATGTTGTTTCCCTGTGTTTCGGAAGTACCACAGCACACTGCAGCTAAAGAGCTTACAGTGTGATGCTGCAGCACTTCATTATAGTTCTGCACTTATACATTCATCATACACCACAAATGCATTCTTTCAGTCAATTATGCACTACACATACAAACTTTCACACACTATCATACAAATATAGCTCTTTTTTAACCAGAGTAGTTAGTTCTGAAAATAACTTTTTTTTTAGTTTTTTGTAGTTTTCTTTTTTTTGTGATTTTTTGAACAATTTTTTTTGGTGGGGGGGTTTAAAAGAAAAAAACAACAACTGCAGGAACAAAACAATGAACTTTAGGGGGCGAAAACAAATCTAGCATTGATTATTATCGATTGCCCTGCAAACTAAATCCACAGACTGCTCACCATAGCAGATCAACCTATTACACTTTACGCAGTGCATTTTCACTTTTCCAAATTGGGGACATATGTCGGGTTGTGGGTTTGAAGGAGACGCCCCAGAAGTGCTCGGAACTGCCGGTGGTGGATGTGGAGTTTCTCAGAGTCTTCTGCACTCCTCATGTGCCAAATTTACAGGATGCAAACATTGTAAATGCTTCCACATACTTGCAGTTCCGCATGAGTATTTTTTTTATTTGGATCTCCTCGTGACAGGACAGCTTTGCAAATTTTACAAGTCACTTTGGAGGCATTGACTTTTTTCTGTCCCTCTGGAAATGTGAAAAATTTCCTGACGATGGAAGTATATTTTTCTGGATGGGGAGGTTCAGGTACAAATCCCTCTGCATCTGAGTGTTCTGAGTCAGAGGAATCCTGCTGTGGTGTAGCCATTTTTCTTTAAAGAAAGGAAAACCAGGTGTCCAATCAGGAAAAATGAGGTTCCTCTTAGCAGAGCTCTTCTCCCAACAAAGGTCTATTCAATAGGAAGTGTTATGAACCATTCAAATCTCTTTTTTTCTGGTCACATGGGGTCCGCGTAGGGTGAGCACACGCAACACGCACAAAACACGACTTTGCGAAATTGTATTTAAACCTAATATAGGTTGATTAAAAGTAAAGCTATATTATTTTTATGATTACATCATGTAATGTCTTGCCCTAATATTTATATTAAATACATATATGTATGTTTTTAGACAAAAAAAAATTCACGGGAGTAATGCACCAACCGTGTCGAACACGTATATGACGTCACGCGGAAGCGCCGTATAACGTAATACATATATGTCGCGTATGTGCCAAGAACCGCGTACCGACATCAGTGATGTCATGTTTGATGTCACTGACCATGTCATGAGTGATGTAATATGTGACGTCATCAGCAGTGCATTGCAGGCGCGCAAGTTATAGTGAGTCCAACTAACTATAACGTGGGAATTTCAATGGTTTTATGTCAGTAAAATTTCCAGCTAACTATAACTGGTGTCAAACCTATGGTTTTTTCAGTGAATTTAATAGGTTTTTTAAATGCTAATTCCTAACTATAACTGGTGTGAAACCTATGGTTTTTTCAGTGAATTTCATAGGTTTTTTAAATGCTAATTCCTAACTATATATAGGGCCTCAAACCTATGTTTTTTTCAGTGAATTTCAAAGGTTTTTTAATAGCAAATTTCTATTGCTATCAAATATAATATTTTTTATAATGAATCCTATATTGTATATTTATGTAATACTATTTTTTATATGTATATTTTATTTATTTTTATTTTTTATTTTTTGCCCTGGAGCGCTCCCGGTGCGCCTACCGGTGTGCGCACCGGAAAGCGCAGCTTTGCGGCGCGCCCCGGTGCGCGTACCGGTGAGCGACCCGTTTGCGCTATTGCCGCGAACGAAAACATCATCGTGACGTATCACGTAGCCGCGTCCGCGTGATACGCATGGCGTAAGCGCACCCGGAAGCACCCGAGCGCATACGATTGCGCTACGTAAGCGCCCCGGGGCGCTTAGCGTAAGCGCGTCGGGTCATGTGACCTGAAAATAACACTTTTCATTGGTTCAGGACAGTTTGTTTTCCAAATGATGAAAGCCCCCACCTTTTTTCCTCATTCTCACTTTGTACTTTGACTAAGGAGGACCTGTTTGCAGACCTATTTGTACCTATTTGTACTGAGAAATGGCTACAGTAGCAGCAGCAGCAGGAGCATCTCAACCACCACCACCACCACCACCACCACAAGGACCACCACAACACCACAGTGGTGGAGAAGAAGAAGAGGAGGAGGAGGAGGAGGAGGAGAGGCGGTTCCTGCCTGAAGATACTACCCCCTATAAGCCAAAGGAGCACATTGTTTGGGAGTTTTTTAAAATCCCAAGGGGCCTCAAGAAAGTTAATGCGTCAAAGGTTACTTGTCTGATCTGTGGCACTGTACTTTCCAGGGGGAACCCTGCCAAAAAGTATTCTTTTGGCAACAACACTATGATTCGCCACATGCAACGCCGGCACCCAAACAACTATGCTGCGGCAGAGGTCAGAGAACTGACCAGAAACAATGCCCAATCTTCTCCCAGCACCTCCCAAAGTAAACAACCCACTCCATCGGGTCCAGAGACAAGGGAGATGGTCCCAAACCTCCAAACCCAGTTTGGAGATTTTAAAATAATTTGTAAATTTTGCGGGACTACAATTTGCTATGGAGAGCAACGTATTAAACTAATTAACCGTGCTGGAGACAACCACAAGTGCAAAAACAAACCTTAATTTTTTCCTGTTTTTTTTTGCTCCAGTTGAGCCGCTTACAATTCCCTGTTTTTTGTTTGCCCCCATAAAAATTACAAAAAAAATATAAAATTGTTCATAAAAGCAAAAAAAGAAAACAATGTTCCAAAAAACAATAAAAAAAATATAAAACAACAAAAAGAATAAAAAACAGTTCTTTTTTAGACCTACCTCCAATTTATAAAAAAATGCTACATGTTTTAAAAACTCTGTCATTCTTTTTTCCCCATGGTACGTTCCCCGGTACGCTCCGCGGTGCGTGTACCGGGCGCTCCCCCCGCGGAAATCGAAAAAAATAATAACAATTTTGCCCCGCGTGGCCCTTTTATGGCCCCCACATCAAACCTAGGGGGTCAGGGGGGTCTACCCTGCCCCCTTTTGGTCATTTCCCCCTTTGTTTTAGCCACCTCTTGTGTCTCGATCCTACCGAGACACAAGATGGAGGCCGCTCCGGACTGTTTGGAATGTTGACAGACACCCGAGAGCCAATCAGCTTTCCTCTCACGAACTCGCGCTTATAGATATATATATTTTTTTTAACCTAACTTACTCAAAATCCACTGGAGCACATATCTTGAGACATAGCAAAGGCACATCGGGCTACCAGGCCCTACAATTTTGCCAAGTTTGGTGGAAATCCATTCAGCCGTTCGGGCTAAAAGTGAGTCCAACCGCCCTATGGAAATTAACATGGGGAAAACACGTTTTAGGACCCCCCTTTTATCTCGGCCCCCGCTTGACGAATCCCCCCCCAAACTTTCATGGAAGGAGCGGAGCGCAGCGAGGCAAATTTAAGGAAAATTACAGGCAGATCCCTCAATCGACGCCAAAGTTATTCCCAATAGAATGTTGCGGATTCCCTATAGAAAACAACAATCCTAACTATAACTACCTACTGGCGACCGCCAGTAGGTAATTAATATATATATATATATATATATATATATATATATATATATATATATATATATATATATATATATATATATATATATATATATATATATATATATATATATATATATATATATATATATATATATATATATATATATATATATATATATATATGAACCAAAACACCCAACTCCCACAGGGACTCCATGGAACGCAGGCACGGACACGAAGTGGCTTTGGATTCGGCATTTATTTCTCAGTGCAGGTCGCCCTCAATCCCGAGCACAGGGAGAGATGCCCTAATTTCAGCCTTCAAGAGGCCTTTGTCAATGATATATATATAAATATATATATACACTCACAAAAACACACACATCTGGACATACACAGCACTTTCCACAATGTCCTTCCATGTGTACACACATCAATACACACACTTGCACTGCTGATGGTGTGCTGTCCAGATTCTGTGAGGGGAGGAAGCTTGTACTGAATCTGCCCTCAGGTTTTGGAATCATTAAACACACTCATTGTCATGTGCCTGTCTGATGGCACCTTACTGGGCATTTCTGTGTTTTATAAGGTTAGCGAAGGGCCAGGGGTGCTACTTAAGTAGCAGTTTGTGTAAAACCCCCTGTATTTTTTTTCTTTAACATAGCAATTCTGCCTCTGTTTTCATTGAAAAAACATTTCGGAATAGTCAAATTGACAGTTCTAAAATACTTCTGATGTGTTTTCTTCCTCTCTTTCTAATTTATTTTTATATTTCAAATAGGATAAATATTGAATTATGATGATGTTTTGTTTGTAAATCTTCTTCCGACTCAGCCTGCTTCCATCTAAACTTTGTATCATTATCTCCCTTCAAATAATTGCAGTTGTGTCTTCCTGTTATGCCACAGAACACAACTCCTGGGAAATCAATCTGCATAAAGCCATCCAGGCGGCCCAGTGTTTGCTTGATCAGTAGTGCATCTAGCTCAAGTCACACTTACACATCATCCTACAACAGCAGAACACACTAGACGCAACTTGTGTCGATATCATATACACAATACAAATTAAAGCCATACATTTGTATAAGTGTTTGCTTCTTCAGTAGCACACTCTTTCAAGTTATACTGAGAAATTATACCTTATCATGAATCTACAAATCCATCATATAAAGAATAGATTAAACCTGTAAAATACACAATTAGGGGCCAATTAAGATGTCGGTCGGAAAGGCTCCGAATGGAATTCTGTTTGTCCAAATCTGATTCGGAACCTGTCTTTCCGACCCAGTCAGAAAGGCTTTGACCGACCGATTATGATAGAAACCGTTAAGTCTTTCCAACTCGGTTCCGAATGGCATTCAAAGTAACAGAGTTGTTCGGAGCGAACTCGTACAGGTCAACAGACCGCGTTTCCGACCGACATATTATGATGTCAGATTCTGACAGCCTTTCCGAATCGGTTGTTCAGACATGGATCGGCTGTTGGAATCTGACTTTGGGGGCCCGTAGCGGGCCCCCCTTCACCCAGTCTCCCGAATGGAGCCCATAGGGGTACCCCTCTTCAATACCATGCATAGTGTAGCAGGCACCATAGGGTGCTCGCCACAGGGTGCACAATTTTTCCCACCCACCCCTCTTTTCAACGGGAGCCTGTGTAGTCGGTCGGAACCCAGGCTCCCATCTCGTTCAATGAGAGTCTAACCGAACGGTGTTCGGAAACATCGTAATCGTTCGGTCAGACTCCCCTATTCCGATTCGGTCGGAAACCATTCCGAGACCGAGTCGGTCGGAATGTTTTCCGACCTACATCGTAATGAGGCCCTTAGAATAGCATCAAAGTTACAAATTTGGGAATGGTAGCTCAAAACATAACCATTTGAAGCAGAAAAATGGACATCTATATATGACAGTAGAACAAAAGAATTTACAATATCTTTTATCTCACAAATACATGGTTATAACCTTCCTATCTTGGAATTTGTAATACAAATTGTATATGTTCTATCAAAAGGCAGAATAACAGAGAGAACACTGATTCCTTGCTGTTTGGATCACCACAGTATTCAACTGTTTCATGGACGTTGTAGTTTTAAACTTTCCTTTCCTGAAGTTTTAGGTGCGTTTTGTCATTACCATTTCTCACAAATAATGACTGAGCCTAATCCCGCCAAAACTGTTAGATCTTGTTACTTCTGCATTGATTCCCTGCTATTCAGATTTGTAACCGCTTAAGCTTATGCCTACAAGATCATGACCACTGCTGGGGGTCTAGGTGACCCGTTAACTCATACATTTGCTGTTTGTAACCCAGCAATACTGTAAGACACTTCACGCAAACAATTATGACATCTCTACAACAACCTAGGATGATTTGTACAATACTCCAAGATGTATTGTGAGGTGCCTAATGCTGCTAAAATGCAGATGGGAACACAAGTCACCATTTAAATGAAGATATCACTTTACACAAACATACATAAATGCAGAAAAAACGCAATCAGTAGAACTTTTTTTATTTTAGTTTTTTTATTAAACAGATTTTATTGATTTTCAATGTTAGAAAACATCACACATTCCTGGTAAATTTGAGATGTTCAGTCATACAGTCATTATTACGACTTAGCCATTACCATCAAAACATTACAAACCCCCCCAACAATCCCCTCCTGCTCCCCCCGTGGTGCCTCCCAATATCAACATATGATGATGGTGTAGGCAGGTTGTGGTCTGCTGCATTTAATTAATTCTGGGACCATCAAAGACTTGTTTAGCTGCTGGGGGCCTAATCAACAGCCAACAGATATACCAGTTATCGTGGCGGGGGTACCAAAAATCTGTGGGGTGCATGGGGCCTCCCTCTCAATGACATCAACAGGCATTGAAGTAATTTCCTCCCATTAGGATGTGAGCGTTGAGCAAGAACAGAACATATGTAGAAAGTCAGCTCCCTCCTCCCCACACCTTGGACAACTGGCATTTGAAGTATTAAAATATCCATTAGTTTGCCCCAGTGTTAGATATGACCTGTATATCACGTAAAGATTTATCAGCTTAAAAAGCAATAGTTTCTGGACACTTTGGGTACCCTTTCAAATATTTTGGTCCACTCCATGTCTGGTATTGGGTTCCCCTGGTCAGAAGGAGCAGAAGATTCCCCCTTATTGATTTATACAAGCAAGTTACAACCTTAAAAGTCCCTGCTGATTTGATAACATATTGGCAGGTCTTATGGTGTGGTGGCTCTACCATTCGCACACCCTAGTGCTTATGTAAATGTAGAGTATTTATATAGCGCACTTCTACCCGGAGGCCTCGTAGCGCTGTATTCATACCGCTGTGGAACCCATCCTGGCTTTCCTGTGAAACTTCCACTCCTGGGCACCCCCAAGGTGAAGCCAGGCATCCACAGCGCTGCTGGGGCCGTTGTGGAGATTAAGCAAGCTATTGCCCAGAGTCACAGAGTGGGACCCATGATTAGACTAGGCACCGAGGCGAGAATTATCAGGTCCGGGGAAATTGGGTCCAAGAGCCGCCGAGGCGGGAATTGAACACTGGTCCCGGGCCAGCCCTCTGCATCAGGGTCTGCCGCTCTAACCATTGAGCCACGCTTCTCTCACTGCTCTATGTAGTAAGAATTGACCTATGGTCAGGTCATGTTCTGTTTCAAATTCTTCGAAAGGGAGGGGTACCTCAGTCTTGAATAAGTCACCCAGCATATATACACCCGCCTCCACCAACTCTGCTAAGCCCCGCCAGCTCCTGCCATGTGGCAGCACGTCCAAGTATATCATAGGTATATTGGCAAGGAGGGGGTTCAAGTGCAAGTCTTTTGCAGATAACGAGCCCCGCATAGGTTCAGTACCCTGAACTCCATCAAGTCCCTCATGTCCGGGCTCTTGCATGTTATGAGCACTTTAGTTGGTCTGGGCATTTGGTGCATCGGGTCTTCACTCGGGTCCGAGTGTCAGCCTACCCGCCTCCAACTGCTTCAGCCACTGGAGCTGTGCTGCCCTCTAGTAAGTCTCAAACTCTGCCACTGCTAGGCCAGCGCCATTCACTGGTCTCTGCAAGGTAGTTAAAGCTACCCGTCTGCGACCCAATCCCCAAAGAAAGGCTATAATAATGGAATCCGGTTCCCTCAACAGAGATCAGGGTATCCACACCGGCAGCACCACAAAGTGGTAAAACAGCTGCGGTGAAGCTATCATTTTTAATAGTGCAACTCTGCCGGCCACCGATTGGGGGAGCGTGGTTCAGAACTCAATGCTCTTCCTGAGATCTCTTATTGCCTTCCCTATATTTCCTTCCAGCAACTTGCTAGGGTCATGGAAGATTTTTACTCCCAGATATTGGAAGCAGCTGAGTTCCCACTGCAGTTCTATCACCTCCCACAGATGTCAACAGACCCAAAAGTGTAGGGAAAACCTGTGACTTTTGCCAGTTAACTCTCAGCCCTGAATGCAGTCCAAATCGATCTAATAGCTCAAGAGCATCCATAAGCGCTGTTGTTGTGTTGTGCAAAGAATCTGAGATCCTCAGCGTATAGAGCTTTATAATGGATTCACCCTGCACATTCAATACCCGTGTAGGCATCCCCAGTTCTCGAATAGACAGCTACAGGCTCCATTGCTAGAGAAAATAAGGCTATAAATCATGACCCAGCTGGAAACTTATCATGACTGTGTAGAAGAAGGCCCATTCCAGGCTATCCAAAGCCTTCTCCTCAATATCCACCACGAATATATCGCTACCCCTGCAAGATCATAGGTATTATTATACAGGAGGGTGAGCATTTTCGACGCTGTATTTTGACCTGGGATAAAACCCACTTGGTCTGGATGTATGAGTGTGACATATGGGAGAGGAGCCTAGCAGCAAGTATCCTGCTGAGTATCTTATAATCGATGTTTAGCATCAATAAGGGGCGGTAAGCTCTTTTATTATGTGCCAGTTTCAATAAAGGAACTATCTAGGCGGCCGGTAACAAGCCTGTGTCGTTAGCTGTGTTTTAAAGGTCTCTCAATTTAGGAGTCAGATCTTCTGCATAAGTGGCATACAGTTCCACCAGAAGGTCATCAGTGCCTGGTGTCTTTCCTTGAGCCATTGCTTTTATTGCCACTCTGAGCTCTGACAGCATAATCACACCGCCCAAGGCTTCTGCTTCTCCAGGGGACAGAGTTGGAAACATCATCGTGATAAGAAACTATCTATATTGGTCGTAGAGCAAGTGAGTGAGCTATGATAGAGTTTAGAATAATAGTTATGGAACTCTTGATTAATGTCCACTTGTTGATACTGTTTGTGACTGGCATTGGATTCGATTTAATAAAAATCACTAAACCTCCGGTGCTCCACATGCTTTGCCTCTTTTTCTCTGGCTTCCAAGAGCTCCATTTGTATTTCTGGGTGACCTGGTCTTCTCGACTCAACCCTTCAATGCCTCTTTGGATGCTGAGATTTCCGCTAGAAATGTATGTCTCATTTCCATTAATTCATCTATACACCTGCCCCTAAGCACTACTTTAAAGGCTCCAATTCCACTTGTATAGAGGAGGCAGGCCATTGTAATCTTTGAAATACTGTTTTGTGTGCTTGCCTATATCCTCTAAAAACTGGTTCCTCGGCCCCAGTTTCGACCCCTTAATAGCCTACAGCCCCCCCCCCCCACCCCCCCCCCCAGATATCGATTTCACTGCCCTGGGCACGGGGGCTGCAGCGGCTGGCCGGACGGTGCGGAAAAGACAGTGGGGACTACCCAAAACGGCGCCTTCCCCCCCGACAACGCCGACATCGCCGCACGCCGCGCTGCCTAGAGGAGATCTCCCGGGACCACGAGACGCGTGGCCTGGCCGGACGAGAGGTGCAGTCAGAGGGAAATCGGATCACCTGAGGAGCCGGTGAGGCGGCACTGGCGGCGCGGCTGGCGGAGGTGAGAGGAAGGGGGCGCGCTCCCAATCGGAGTGGAGGCGGATACCGGGGACGCGAAATTCGAGGCCCAGGCTTCGGGGCCTACCCCCAACGGGGTGCTGCAGAAAGGCACGGACACGGCTGCTGAGCCCAGCTGAGCGTGAGCCGAGGGGGCGCGCAGGCTGGATACTAGCGGACGTCGTAAAGGACGGCGGCAGTGGCGGCGCTGGGAGACAGACCCCCGCTGAAGGTGGACAGAGGGCGCGAAAATCGAGGCCCCGGCTCTGCGGCCCTCACTCGGCAAGCAGAAGGCGGTCCCAGCGTACGGAGGCTTGGCGCCTGGCGAGGCCCGGAGTCGGAGGCCAGTACCTGTAGCCCTATTCCTCTCTTGTCGCCCCGCTTGCCTGGAGACCACCAGAGCCTTCTAGAGAGACTCCCCGGGTCGGCTCCACAACACGGCAATACCTAGGGGCCCACACTGTTCAGGGGTCGGGAGACCCACCGCAACTCGGGGATCGTGCCGCTGCGCAGGTGGGGCCCTGGATCCGCCCAAGGAGGCCTCTACTCGGAGATCCAGCAGGCAGCAGTGGCCAGAGGCGACATCGGGTGCGGCTGACCTCTGGGGGTATCTGCACCTGACTGGGGCGCCCTGCTCGGAAGCGACCTACTGGAGGGAGCGGACGCCAGCCCCCCAGGTGGTAGAGGAGCAAGGAGTAAAGGGACCTGTGCACTACAGACATCCAGAGGGCCTGGACCAACAGAGACACAGCCGACCAAGAGGGGGTGATCCCTGGCGCGGAGTGGTGCAGAGCGGGGTGAGCAAATCCAGTGCCAGAGGCGGTCGGCGCGGATTCATAGGCCTCCTGGGGCGTTGGTATACAGCTAGAGGCACCACAACGCTGTGCGCCTAACCATGCCGGGAAACCAACGTAGAGGTGGTCGCGCAATACCAGAACTGCTGTCGAAAGGGGCTGCCAAGGGAGAGAAGAGCCCGTCTGGGTCAGGGGCAGCCAAGGACCCGGCAGACCGCGAAGATGAGGGAGCCCCGATTACTAAAGTCTTCCTGAAGTCCCTCTTCAACTCCCTGCGGGAGGACTTCCAGACCCTCAAGCAGGACATGGCAGACGAACATCGGGAGCTCCGGCGAGATGTGGAAGGTCTGGGGGAACGAGTGGCTGCTGTCGAGGATGCGGAACAGTCACGATGTGAGGAGGTGGCACACCTGCAGCAGGAGGTCTTGCGTCTACAGGAACAGCAGCTGGACTTGCAGGCACATGCAGAGGACCTTGAGAACCGCTCCCGAAGAAACAACATAAGGGTCCGGGGTGTGCCATCCAAAGCAGAAGGTAGCGATATTACCCTCTACCTACAGGGCCTTTTCAGAGAAATACTGGGGGAACGCGAGGACTTCATCATCCGAATCGATAGGGTGCATAGGGTGGGCCTCACGCGCAAGGCTCCCGCTCCTCCACCAGACATCCTAGCATTCCTGCCCGACTTCCCCATAAAGGAGCGCATAATGAAGGAGGCACGTCAAAAACAGCCGCTCCGCTATCAAGGACATCCAGTGGCGTTGTATCAGGATCTTTCCATGGTCACCTTACAGAAAAGGAGGGCTTTTAAAGTCGCCACTGCCTTCCTGTAGGACAAAGGGATCCCGTACTCGTGGGGACATCCATTTCACCTTGTTTTCAAGTGGAACGGCATCCTGCAGCAGCTCCGTTCACTGAAGGACACTTGTGCCCTGTTGGGGATCGATCTGGCCAATGAGTCGGTAAGCGATACTGAAATGAGTTGGCCCTCACAAGGGAGGCCCCACCGCTCCACGGGAGAGGGCTGGCAACGCATACGGCGCAGACGATCGCCGAAGGCGGCCCACAAGCCGGACCCATCCACAATAGCGCAAGCTCAGGCGGCAGCCATCCAAGTGATTTCCAAGGATACTGCAACCTCAGAATGAGACACTTCCTCGAGTGACAAAAAGGGGGGGGAGGTTTCTGTTAACAGCTTACTTCCTAGCGGGTCTGCCTGGGGCTGGGAGGGGGCCGCTGGGGTTGCCAGTTCTACGTTTCCCTTTACTGACCTCTTCCTTGGGCCTGAACAAGGTCGTGATTGGTCCAGGACATTTATGATCATTGGGGAGTTTCCAGTTGGGGTTAGGGGGGGTTCCGGGTGGGGGTGGGGGGCGGGGAGGTGAGCTTTTCTTTGGGAGGGATCCCTCTGTCCACCTTGGGGTTTTTTTTCTCTCGTTTCCTGCATTTTTGTCACTATACACACTGCTTGGACCTTCAGACCCTGCCCTGATTAATGATGACACACACTAGACTCAAGATCCTCTCTCTTAATGTACAGGGCCTTAATAATCCAATCAAGCGCTGATCGGTCCTGTCACAGCTGGAACACTCCACAGCTGACATCTGCTGCCTTCTCCAAGAGACACACCTCCTGCCCAAAGACCACCATAGATTAAAATCCCGGGCCTTTCCTACACAACTCTTTTAATCTGCCTTTAAAAAAGTAGCCGGGGTAGCGATTTTGGTATCCAAAGCATTTAAGGGCAAGGTGCTGCAGAAGGAAGCGGAATTGAGGGGGCGATTGTTGGTGTACCACTTACTAATTGCCGGCATGACACTCTTGATAGGCTCAATCTACTCGCACAATGAGAAACAGGAAACATTCCTCTGAACAGCGCTAGCAGCAGCCACAGCCAACACAGAACGACGCCTGCTGATAGGAGGGGACCTCAACCTAGTCTTCCACAACACGGCAGTCCGCTCATGCCAGCGAAGAGGGCAAGTGGGAGCTCTCTCTGAATCGGGCCACGCACATCTCCGGGAGCTCAGGCTCACCGACCTCTGGCGGCATTTCCATCCACGCAGCACAGCCTATACATATCACTCAGGGGCTCATAGATCCTATGGGAGGCTAGACTACTTTCTTTGCGCGTCTCACCTAGTGGCGCGAACCCAGGACATAGAGATCCTACCGGCCTCGCTATCAGATCACTCACCAATGGTGGTCACCTTCTTTCTACCGGCAACATCGGCCCCACAGGGACACTGGTGCCTCCAGGAATCCCTTCTTCGTACCCCGCGACGGTGGAGCGGATTAAAAGCACCATCACGCAATTCCTGACCCACAACAACCACGTAGACACCACACGGGCAACGCAATGGTCAGCCCTTAAAGCGGTCTTACGAGGTGGATTTATCTCTGTGGCCACAGCCAATAATAAAGACAGGGAACAGAAGCGTGCAGAGCTTACGCAACGAGTGGCGGAACTGGAGCAAATGCACCAGCGCACCGGAGCCATGAGGGCCTGGCGCCAACTCTGCAGCGAGAGGAAGATGCTGGCCGCCCTTGACCAGGATGCGGCGGAATAGGCTGCCCTTCGTCTTCGGCAAGCATATTACACTGGAGGGGACCGCTGTGGATGGCTGTTGGCGACCAAACTGAGGGAACAACGCATAAGACAGGTAGTACAGGCCCTGCGATCAGAAGGGGGTGAGCTAGTCACAGAAGACGCTGACATAGCAGAGACCTTTAGAGCATTTTACCAGTCCCTCTATGCGGGTGACGACCTCGACATCCAAACAGGTTGGACATACTTACAGGAAGCGCATCTCCCGTCCTTAAATACAGCCCAAGCCGACTCCCTAGATAGGCCAATAGCCCTGGAGGAGGTAGTGTCCGCAATCTCCCGCCTAAAGCACGGGAAATCACCTGGACCTGATGGGTACCCAGCGATCTTCTACAAGACCTTCTGCCATCAGGTGGCCCCCCTCCTCCGGGATCTTTTTAATTCCTTTGACCAACCAGGCGCGATCCCCGCAGACCTCCTAGAGGCATCTATCTCGGTCATAACGAAACCTGGAAGGGATAAAACCAGCTGCGGCTCCTACCGGCCGATCTCATTACTGAATATTGACTTTAAACTCTATACAGGCATCCTGGCAAATCGGCTCGCGCCGTACATGCAACAGCTTGTTGAATCCGACCAGGCCGGGTTCATACCCCAGCGACAAACAAGCGACAACACCAGGAGAGTATTACATCTCATTGAGGCCGGGTCACGAACACGGCCGGACTGTATGCTTCTTACCATCGATGCGGAAAAAAGCATTCGATAGGGTGCACTGGCCCTATCTAGAGCAAGTTCTGCGTCTTTTTGGTCTTGGGGACGCGCTCTGCACCCGCATCCTTAACTGCTATAGGCAACCCAATGCCACGGTGCGCGTTAATGGTCACACCTCCCCCAGATTCCCGATTGGCAGAGGGACTAGACAAGGATGTCCCCTTTCCCCAATCCTGTTTGCCCTATATATGGAACCACTAGCACAGAGAATTCGACAACATGCTCTCATTAAAGGTATTAAATTCGGAGGTGACACTCATAAGATCAGCCTCTACGCCGATGACATCTTGCTATCCATTACTGACCCGGTCCCCTCGCTTCGTGCGCTCTTCGTGGAACTCCATAGTTTTGCGCTCGCCTCGGGGTTCAAAGTAAATGTGGACAAATCGATCGCCCTCAACATCTCGCTATCACCCAAAACCCTGGCTGCGGTACGGGAAGAACACGACGTATAGTGGTCAGACACCACGGTTCCATCCCTAGGAATCTTATTAGGTCCCACCATCCCTGCCACAGTAGACGCGAACTATACTAAACTCCGCACACAGCTGCGAGAGGAGCTGCGGAGTGGAAACGCCTTCCGCTCTCTTGGCTTGGGAGGATAGCGGCCACCAAGATGACGCTGCTACCGCAAGTCCTCTACCTGTACCAGGCCCTTCCCCTGCGTCCACCTCAAGTTTGAATCCAGCGGATGCAATCCAAAATAGCACGCTACATCTGGCAAGGCCGCCGTCCGTGATTCAAACATGACATCGCGGTCTTACAGCCTGCACATGGCGGGGTAGGAATCCCAGACCTCCAAATCTATTTCTACGCAGCACAACTGCGGAGCCTTGTGGAATAGTACCAGCTAGAATAGAGCAAACCCTGGCTGTTTCAAGACCAGGCGGTGGCCGGTATGCCACTACAAGGAATCCCTTTTTTCCACGGCGACACAGGCCGCCTAACCTTTAGACATCCCAGATCACCAGCACGGTCATGGAGGTGTGGGACCGAGTAGCTACCAAACATGAACTGACGACCTTTCCCTCCCCATTGACAGCTCTATTCGCTAATCCCGACTTCACCCCCGGTCTTGACCCGAAAGCATTTGTGAACTAGCGACGCACCTCCTGCAACGAACTGGGGAATCTCTTCGACCTGGAAGGCATTCTTTCTTTCCAACAACTGAAGGAAGCCTATGCTATCACAGAGGGAGATAGGTTAGCCTACCTGCAGGTGCGACATTGGGCCCTCCAACCCGATGTTAAACCAGGAGCCCACCGATACCTCACACCATATGAGAAGTGGCTAGTTACCCGCACCTCTGAGAAGAAATTAATCTCTGATCTGTATCAACATCTCCTTCTTACGAACACACAGACATACAACGCAGGAAGATGTTGGTGGGAGCGGGAACTAGGTAGGGCCCTCACACACAAGGAGTGGAGCGGGATCCATCACAGGGCACGATATTCTGCATACCACTCTGGTCTCACCGAAACCCTCACCAAGGTAGCAACATACTGGTACCACACTCCGGAGCGCCTACACCAGGCGAACCCCCAGATCAGCGACCGCTGTTGGAGGGGATGTGGGGAATTAGGCACATTGGAACACCTGCTTTGGAGCTGTCAACATATACGGGAATACTGGGACACGATCATAGATGAGGTGGACTCTCACCTAGACCCTCAGTTGCCCCGATTCGCCGCCTACATCCTGCTGGGACTGCCCAATGCCCTGATCTATCCACTGAGATCCCACAGGGGCCGTCTCATCGCCATTGCCCTAGGGGCAGCTACCCAAAACATTGTGGCACACTGGAGAACACCACACAGTCCCCCGCACACAAGCTGGTTACACAGGTTATGGATGGTGCTTGGAATGGAAAAGTTGTCGCTGGTACAGGCCGGGAGGGGGGAGGAATTTCCAGAGTTGTGGCGCCCCTTCCTAACATTGCTCACAAGTGAATTTCGTGAGTTGAGCTGTCCCAGATACCTACGTCTCCTACGACTGGCAGACACGCCAATACCGGACCCACAGCCCTCAAAGAAAACACGAGCACACAGGCCCAAATAAACACTCTTTTGCCTCCTCAAACAGATTGTTATGACGCTGACTTTTTCTTTGGTGGACAGAGTGGGGTGGGAGGGGGGAGGGAGTGGGTGTTAAGTTCCAAGGCATTTCAACAGCTTTATGCCATTACACTGGTCCTGTGGGCACTATGTTCGCTTTTTGTTAACCCATGGACACTAAGCAAGCCACGTATGTCTGACATCGCAACGCCTTCTTGTTTTATTTCTTTTGAAAATTCAATAAAAGATTTAAACCATAAAAACTGGATCCTCAAGGGACTCTGGCTTCAGCTTCCAGGTTGGAATGCAGACCTGCGTCTTTTCCCACGTCAATGTCAGTCAGTCAAAATACTCTTTATTCGATTTTTGTTAAAATCATAAAAGGACAACATACAAATACAATTTAAAACATCATCAATTGATCTGGTTACTGAATTACAACATGTTAACTTCATTATTCCAAAAAGTTACAAAAGTTAAAAGTTATTACAATTGTTAAAAATCTCCATTTAAAACCAAGTTTGGATTAAAATAAGGCTTTCTTAGGTAATCTTTTCTTCCTTGATCTGAATGCAGCTGTTAACCTCATAGATGCTAGTAAACATCCCTCCCCAGTGTTGCGCTGTCCATTGGAACCAGTGCTGAATGGACGTCCAATGGTCGTGCGCAGCACTGGGGAGGTAGTGCTGCCGTCGGCCAATGCACCGACGCAGCACTTAAGGGGTTAAATAACAGGCAACACTAAACATAGTATGGGTATCTGGTAACATTTGAAAAAAAATTAAAGCTGGCCTTATTTGAATGAAGCCAGCGGCCCTTAAAACAGGAAGTAAATATTTTACCCTCTCCCTAGTGTAGAAACCACAGAAAAATGTAAAATGTAGGGTGTCTTGTACTGAGAACTGATCACAATCACAGGGTGGTCCATCTTCAGGTTTTGACCACACAGGGAAATTTCCTAATGAATAATGAATTAAATTCAGCCTGAATTTTGTAAGTAGAAGTCTATGGAGTGGGTTGGTCACAATTTTTAAGTACGGTTCCAAGGAGGGAGTGGTCGTTAAAACTATGTGCGCCCTTACCGAGGGTTTCTTCAGTTCCGACTCCTCTCTTGCCATAAAAGCCCTCTCCAGGAACGCCTTCTTGACCCATCCAATATCTTCCCTTCTGATGTTAATTGGGTCATTAAAAAGTTCCGGTCTCCCCAGCGTAGCAAAAGTAGATCTAATATATTTCAGCCAGGGTATTCTCATGGCATTATCCCTCGAGATAACATCCTTAAGGATAGCGTGGTTTAACGTTAACTCAGAGTTCAACCATGTTTTAGACCAGAAAAGAAGTGGGGCTAGTTTTAATTTATCAACAATGTAAGGCAAGCCCATTTCTTCATGGATCGAGAAGGTGGGTGTGGAATTTGGAACAGATAGAATTTTCCTAATGATACCATTTTCCACCCTCTGTATTTTTACCAGGTTTGCATATCCCCACATAGCGAACCCATACATAGCAATTGGGACACACTTGCTGTTATATATTTTAATCACTGCCTCCATCGGTTTTGCTCCTAGTCTTTTTGTGAAGGCCAACAGGGCCGATGATGAACGTGCTAGGCTAAGACTCTTTGCTTTGATCTGGGGAACCCAGGACCCTCTTTGATCAAAAAGGACCCCCAGATATGGAAAAACTGGTACCCTAGAAAGAATCTCGCCCTTGCAGGTAAAGGATTTTTTGTGCAACATATTTACCTTACGTCCTATGATCATGGTATGAGACTTAGTTACATTAATTTTCAAATCTAAGTTCTCCATGAAGGACCAAAACGGTCCAGAAGGGCCTGTAAACCGATACCGGTTCGTGCAATTAAAACGGCGGCGTCCGCGTATAGGAGGGCTGGTATCTGTTCTCCTCTTATACGCGGTACATCAGCCATTCCTGCTTCTAGGTGTTTCCCCAGCCCATTTATGTAGATGGTAAAGAGAAGGGGGGCCAGGATACAACCCTGGCGCACCCCCTTCTCAGATTTAAAACTGTCCGAACACCTTCCATCCCTAGTGACCCTTATTTTGGCATTAAGGTCCTGATGTAACCTAGCGATAAAAGCTACCAAGTGTTCTTCTATACCTATCTCAAGAAGGAGAGTCCATAGCTTACTCCTGTTTACCAAATCGAAAGCCGAAGAGAGGTCCATAAAAGCCAGGTATACTGACCCCTCCCCGGCCACCGTGTACTTGGAGACCAAGAGGTGAAGATTGGAACATTGTTCAAGCGTCCCTCTATTTTCACGGAACCCATATTGGATATTTGAGAGCCCCCCACGCTGTTCTAAATTATCCCTCAATTTGACCAATAAGACTCTACCTAAGATTTTAAAGGTAGAGTTGATAAGGGAAATCGGGCGGTAGCACCCTGGGTCCTCCCGGTTTCCCTTCTTGAAAATAGGTACAATAATAGATGTTGCCCATGCTTCAGGGAGGGTTCCTTTGTTTGTTACTCTGAACACTCTAGCCAGCACTTTGCTCCAGAGTGTCGGGCAATATCTAAAAAAATCCGCCGGCACTCCATCGGGGCCTGGTGCCTTGTTTTTTGTAGATTCCATTATGGCTTTATAAACCTCCTCTTCAGTAAACTCTACTATGGCTAAACAATGGTCCGTCTCTGTTATATCTGTGGTTTCATTTTGGTTGCCTCCATATATATTACTAAAATGCTGTACCCATTTCTCGTCAGGAATTACACAATCTGTAACCATATTATCTTTTTTTTTTTTTTCCCTTATTTTATTGAGATGTTTCGGATAAAAAGAGGTATAAAAAACATTACAGATATCATTTCATTACACAATCAGAATAAATACAATGGACAATATAAATACATACAATAAATACAAATACAGCAATAGATGATAAATACCATAAATTAGATAAACAGGGTTACAGAGAAACATACTACAGTAGGCATAGATAGGCTAATCATAAACCATAGGCAGTTCCTATTACGCCTTATATTTTTCATTGTCTGGACACCCTCCATTTCTTAACAGGAGCCCATATATTTCTGCCCAGTTCTCTTGTTTTCTTACCCTTAAAATCATACAGGCATTCCTCGATATTGTGCATTCCTAATAGCCTAGTTAACCACTGCTGAAATGTAGGTGCTATAGGATCTTTCCATCCAGCGGAAATTAATAGACGCAATATAGCCACTGAAATAAAAACCAAGGCTTCGACTCCGGCTTCTGCTCTCAGTTTGCCATCCATACCTATTAAAACAACGGTAGGGGATAGAACGATGTTTTGTTCTAGCAGCCCCTCCAAAAATAGCTATATCTCACTAATAATCGGTGTTAGATTCGGACATTTATAAAACATATGGAGGAGATCAGCTGGACCCATATTACATCTGGGGCACATATCATTATCTCTAACCCCCCAGGCCAATAATTTTGCTGGTGTATGATATAGATTAAAAAGGGTCTTATAATGCTGGGCCCTCAAATTTGAGGACCTAAAGATCTTCTTATTCAAAACTAGGGCTAGGTCTAAATCCACATCTGGATCACCAAGTTTCTGAGCTAGGGTAGTTTCTGTTTTTTCCATATCATCCTCCAGCTCTTGTTGGAGATTTTTATACCCGATTCCAATTTTACTCCCTCCCCTTTTCAAATATTCTACTATTGGGTTGCTCGGCATAAGGGATACCCTCGGCCTAAATGAGCGGATAGTTTGTATAATCTGCCCATATAGAAACCACTGGCTAGCTGGGAGCCCAAATGTTTGCTGAAGAACATTAAAGCTAAGAATCTCATTGCCTAGCATAACATCCCCTAGGGACCTGACTGCCAACTCCCACCAAAGACGGCTATTTCTATTTTGGCCTAGGTGGGCAAAGATACTTGATTTCCAGAGATCGATGTTAACATGAATTTTTGGGATTTTCAAAAATTTTCTTACCGATTTCCAAGTTCCCCATGCCCCCATTAGTATCTTGTATTTGGCCCTCTTATAATACTTCCGGTCAATTTCACAGAACAATAACCCTGTTGCTTTGCTACCCACTAAGAGCTCGAAGATGGAGGGAAGCACCTGGTTACCTGACTGGGATTCAACTGTTTCCAGATCATATTGAAACAATACATTCATTTGAACCAAAAGACATGTCCAATGATACAACCTGATATTAGGCATCTCCAAACCACCCCTCTCAATTGGTAGGGACATGTGAGCAGTTGATCTCCTAATTTTCCCATATTGCCATATAAAACGGATAAACATTGCTTCAATTTTCCTGATCATCCATTCTTCCAACAGCAAAGGGATGGCCCGGAATAAATACAGGAGTTTAGGGAACATGGTCATTTTTATTACATTTACCCTACCAATCAGTGAGAGGTGCAAAATATCTATCCTCTTAAGCTCCTTTGTGATTGAATCTATCAGTGGCATGTAATTATCCGCAATTATCATATTTACATTGGCATTCACCCTTACCCCCAGATACACCGCTGATTCCACATATCTTTGATCTAGCTTATTAATATTACTTGTACATATGATTTGTGTCTTTTCCTCATTCAGACGATACCCTGACCGTATACCAAAATCTTTAGCCAGCTGGCATATCTCAACCATAGCTTGTTGAGGGGCCGTTGTTATAATTGCCAGGTCGTCAGCGTAAGCCAGAATTTTAGTCGTGTAGCCATTCAGTGTCACTGGAGTAATCTGTTCAGACAATAAAAATTTTTGGATAAGGGGATCAATATACAGCGAAAAAAGAATCGGGGAGCAGGGGCATCCTTGACGCGTCCCTCTTTTAATTATTATTTTTTCTGAGCTTTGGCCCATAACCATTACCCTAGCCACCGGATCACTATACATCGCCTTAATTGCCCTTATACTCTTATTCCCAAAACCTCTTCCAGCCAAGATTCCCCACAAACAGTCCCAAGTCACACGGTCGAAAGCTTTCTCCGCGTCGAGGAGGATCATGGCCATGTCTCCTCCCGTGGCAGCATGGGCATCGAACAATGCTATTGCTCGCCTTATATGATCCGTGGTGCCACGGCCTGGCACAAACCCATGCTGCCACGGGGAGACTAAGCGACCAATGATCCCCCCCAATCTTTTCGCCCACACCTTGGAGTATAACTTTGTGTCCGCATTAATAAGAGAAATCGGTCGATACGAACCTGGACTATTCTTGGGTTTGCCTTTCTTGTGGAATATGACAATATTTGTCTCTTTCCAGGAATCAGGGATAGAGCCCGAGCACACTATGCCAGTAAACAAATCCAACAATATTGGGGCAATTTCCTCCTCTAAGCATTTATATACTTCTAAGGGGAGCCCATCAGGACCCGCCGCCTTACCAGCTGCTAGTTCCTGAAGAGCTATCTTAATCTCGGTCAAAGTCAGATCACAATCCAGCATCTCCCTGCTACTTTGATCTAGTTCTGGGCCATCATCTTGGAGAACAGGATTTTGTACCTCCCTCCCACCCTCTTCATCATACAATTTTTGGTAGAACGTATGGAAAACCCTCAATATTTCTTTAGACTCAGTATATTCGTTTCCATTTTCCTGTATGCTAGTGATCAGGTTTTTGGATCTCTCCTGCCTAATCCGGAGTGCTAATGCCTTTCCTGCCTGTTCCCCTGTCTCGTATCTCTTTGCCCTAGAAGACTGATACTCCCTGGACTCTTTCTGCGTCACTATTCCCTGGAGGTCGGCTTTGATCGTAACCATTTTGTTCAAACTTGCCTGACCATCTACGCCCTGTACTATCTCTCTAATATGCTGTGCTTCTACTATTCCTAATTCCCTGATCAGGGTCTCAACCTTCATCCTGTCCTCCTTCCTCAGTCTGGCAGAGCAGCCTATTGTCTCGCCCCTCAAAGATGCCTTGAAGGTTTCCCAAACTACATTGCGAGAGGCACTATACCGATTGATATCATAGAATTCCCTGGTCCATTTTCTTATGTGTCTCACAAATCTATCATCCGCAAGGAGCTTTCTCTCAAATGACCATTTTGATTGTCTTCTTTCGATATTGTCTACATCATATAATAGAATCAAGGGGTTATGATCAGATAGGGATTTGGGCAACTTTATGATCTTGACTTTACCAAGTTTCTCTGAAGATAACAAAAAATAATCCAACTTAGTGTATTTTTTATGTGGAAAGGAGTAATATGTAAAACCTGGATTGACAGATTCTTTTGCACTCCAGACATCTTTCAAACCATGCGATCTCATTAGGGAGGACAGAGCATGAAACACTTTTAGTTTACCACCTGAATAGCTACCAAGTCTGTTCCAGTCTACCGAAATATTGAGATCCCCACAAATTATAATAGGGGTAGGCCAGTCTACAAGTTCCCCTTCTAGTGTATCAAACACTGCCGGATCGTCCTGATTCGATCCGTATACCGTACATATCGTACACCTAAGATTCAGTTCCACTATTGCCCATCTCCCATAGCTATCTACTTTAATCCTCTTCACCCCACCTAACATCGGTTTAGCAAGAATAGCCACCCCCCTTGTCATTGAAGTCTGAGAGGAGCAGGCTAACATCTCATACCCCCTTATATGCAGCAAATTTCTACTGGCCCAGGGAAGGTGGGTCTCCTGCAAACACAGAACATCCAAATTATTAAATTTGACAAAGTGACATAATCTTTGCCGCTTTCTCCAATCATTTAACCCACCAATATTGACGGAGCAAATTTTAATGTGAGCCATATTTTTGAGGTAATCTTTCCTGACAGGAGAAATCCGGCTGCCCTGATTTGGCCAATATTATCGATGTAATCCTCTGATTGCCAACAGAAACCTCTTTACTCCAAAACATCTCATTTTTTTGAATTTTTTCCCCCCCTTTCCCACCCCTCCCCCTTACTTCCTTGTCTTGCCCCCCCCAGCCCCCCACCCATATACCCCCTCATGTGAGGCGCTCAGACTAAGTCTGTGCATACAATGGAAAAAGCGTCTGAAGCAGTGGAGATGGACCTAAACTAAAGAAAGCCGTACATAAAACCAAACCCTGTGAGTCGGAGAAAAAGAAAGAAAGGAAGAAAAATATAATTGAAATCCCTAAATACCACACACAACACCCTACCATCCCACTGCAGGCTCAGATAATGAATAAAAGTGCCTAAGATCTGATCCACATATAATTTCTTAAACTAGCCGATATCCCATTTAAACAGTTTTTTTTTTTTTTTTTTTGAGATAGTAGAGATAACTTAGTCGTCAGAATTAAGCACTCTGTAAATCCAGATATTCCCTGGCCTTAATTTCGGAGGAAAAGTAAAAAGTTTTACCAGCATTAATTATTTTAAGTTGTGCCGGATTAATCAGGTAAACCTGCATCTTTTTGTCCTGGAAGGGTTTTATCAATTGTCTCAACCTCCATCGTCGCTCGACTGTTATGTGGCAGAAATCAGGTCTGACAAAAAACGAAATTCCTTCAACTACCTTCCGCGCTTCCGGTCTAGCTTTTTCTGATATTGCCTGTCTTAGTACAAAATTGCCTAAAAATATCAGTATGGCTCTCGACTTATCTCCTTCCTTTGAGTTCCTACTTAGCTTAAACGGAGTACGGTGAGCCCGCTGAATTTCCTCAGCCCAGTTCCAGCCTGGCAAATCTACAAATGCTTGCTTAAACAGTTTGATGACAAAAGCCCTCACGTCTGTCCCTTCGACTCCCTCCTGTACTCCCAAAATTCTGAGATTGTTCCTTCTTTGTTGATTTTCCAAAACTTCCAACTTCCATTGGATGTCTGTTATTTGGGCACTTTGAGAATCTACTTTATTGGAGGCAGCTGCCGCATCCGCCTCGGTTGAAACAACCCTCTCCTCTAGGTTGGAGACTCTATCGCCCAAGTTAGTGCAAACTTTAGACATTTTTCTTATGGCTCCTTGCATCTTTCTAACAGCGGCCTGTGCCTTACGACTATCTTGTCGCGTTTCTTCCCTGTGAGCCAGAATCTCCTTGTGGATCACCTCGAGGAGCGACATCTGCGCTGCTTCCCCGTGTGGGCTTCCGACTAGCGGAGTGGCTGATGAATGGTCCCAACTGAGTTCATGCATTTTGGCCCCAACAGGCGGTTTAGCAGAAGATTTATGTGATCCGATATCGAGCTCTGGTTCACTGTCTGTGCCTGTATCTAGATTGCTCCCTCCCTGTTCAGAGCTATCACCATCCTCTGACCACTCGCCTCCTTCTGAGACGGAGAAAAAACATTCGCTGGGAGGCTTCTCCTTCTCCTTGTCATTAGATTTTTCAGCTATTAGGCTTGATGTACTGTCCGTGACTAAAGCCCCTGATACTGCTAAATCTGCTGAAACTGTCATTGTCTTAATCTGCTCTTCCGAGCTTGACTTTGGGGTCAGCCTCCCTTCACCGTCCCCCCCCGATATCACTGGAGGGCACTGGCGCAGTACTATTCTGACCCTCAGTATCCACCAGCGTTTTTACCGGGCACAAAGAAGGGTTAAGCTTAAGATCTGAAGGGGGAGATAACGCATTTACCTCGAACCCTTCCACATCTATATTCTCTGAATTTCCCTTTGCGCTCAACTCCAGTTCCTGCGCATCCTTCAAAGTGTCCGCTTTCGAACCCTTCCCCTTGCCTATTTTGGCAAAGATATCCAAGATAGGTGATCCAGTCTGTTTAGTCTTTACCACAAGCTGATCTTTCCTTACCGGTGTCTGCCTTCTCTGCCAGCTGTCTTCCTCAGCTTCTGCTTCAGCCGCCGCCTCGGCTGCAGCTTTCCTTTTTAAAGCGGCCTTAGAGCTTGCGATCGCTTTTGGGGCCATGGCTCTACTTCGACCTCTTTGTCGTTTCCCTTTAGTGCTCCATGTGGACTGTCTTCCTTTGCTGGCTATCTGCTTCAGTGCTGTCTCCGTCCCGACCGCCACTGCAGCCCGCTCTCCGCTCAGCGAGTCCCGCGGCGTCCGTGGAGGCTCCCGGCTCCTCCCCTTCACCTTCACCTGAGCCCAGGTCTGCGCTCTGCCGCCGGCTGCCAACACTCTCACGGCCAGCGTCAGCTCCCGCAGCAGCCTGCCGATGGTTCCGTGACAGGTATGAGCCAGCAACATATGTTTCTGCTGCTTATTTTCCGTTTACAAAAAAGTCCTTTTGCAGCGCACACGTCTTCCCCGCAGACTATTCCCGCCTCCGTTCGGTGCAGCTACATGGTGCTGTGTGCTCCGAAATCAGGGAGTCATTGCCTTTGCCTTCTCCACTGCTTCACGCTCCTGACCGTTCTACACGGCCGCCATTTTTTTGCCTCGCAAAAGAGTTGATAAGGGAAATCGGGCGGTAGCACCCTGGGTCCTCCCGGTTTCCCTTCTTGAAAATAGGTACAATAATAGATGTTGCCCATGCTTCAGGGAGGGTTCCTTCGTTTGTTACTCTGAACACTCTAGCCAGCACTTTGCTCCAGAGTGTCGGGCAATATCTAAAAAAATCCACCGGCACTCCATCGGGGCCTGGTGCCTTGTTTTTTGTAGATTCCATTATGGCTTTATAAACCTCCTCTTCAGTAAACTCTACTATGGCTAAACAATGGTCCGTCTCTGTTATATCTGTGGTTTCATTTTGGTTGCCTCCATATATATTACTAAAATGCTGTACCCATTTCTCGTCAGGAATTACACAATCTGTAACCATATTATCATCCCCGAAAAGAAAGAATGATTGATAATGTCCCTAAATTGTTTGCTGTTTTTAAGGACATCTATATTAAGAAGATCATTCCAAGCATTATTTTTAATCTCGTTTTTCCTTGCCTTAATGTTTGCTTTATAGGCCCGCCTCAAGTTTGAAATTAGTTCTTTATCTCTATCCTTAGCCTTAAGGGCCTGTTTCAAATGTCTATGGGACCGTGAGCATTTGGTATCAAACCATTTGTAAGGCTTTATCGGGTACTGTGATAAAGGTTTTGTGAGGTCACTGGCGGTTTGTGCACAGATAAAATGAAAAGCTGTAATAATTTGGAGATTTGAAGTAGTTTGATCCATACAAATTTCCAGTGGTCCCTCAATTTTGGGCAATAAAGTATCCATAAAGTTTTCCTCCACAACCTTGCCCCATTTAAGCCGTCTGCCCTGATCACTGGGCACCGCCATGGTGCAAACCCGGGATTGTCCCACTTGTTTACGCCATAAGTCACTCCAGTGTATCTCAATCGACAGAGGGTTGTGATCACTATGGGGTGAGGTAGATGCTTTATAATCTCTCACCTTTGAAGTGAGGCCTACGGAAATGAATATATAATCAATTATCGACCCATTGATTGAGCTTTTATAAGTGGGTACCATCTCATTTATTGCAGTTTTATATGGTTCATACATATTAAAACTAGCAAGCAGTAATTCAAGTGCCTCCCCTGTTTTGGTATGTTCGAAGTGAGGGATGCCAGCTCCATTTGGAGCCTCTGCATCACCTGGGTGGCACGATAGTTTACATTTATGACTATTAAAATCACCCATTAAAAGAATTTCAAAAGGAATATGTGTATTTTGACTGTAGTTGTTAATAAAGTTCTCCAAATGATCCACATGGTCAGTTTCGGTTTGTCCTCCCCAGGCATTATAAAAGTTGATTACGAGTATATTACACCCTGGGGAAACTGACCATTCTATTACCAAGATATTTGGAGAGCCTGAAACCAGCTGATTAAAAGTCCCAACTAAGTCTAAAGAAAAAAGTATAATAAGCCCCCCTTTCGCTCTCCCAGCATTGCTTGAGCTTGCTGGTGTTGTGAAACTTAAGAAACCATCTAGAAAGAAGGTTGGTGAGGTGTCCCAAGTTTCTTGAATAGCTATCACCTTGTATTTAGAGATATAATTTACCCAAGTTGGGTCTGTCTTTTTAGCTCTCATCCCTGCCACATTCCAGGTCAGGAATGTACATGGGGATGGAGCCGCCATCTCAGAGTTTATTTGTATTGGTGTCGCTATTGGGGCTGGTAGTCAGTCATTTGTGTTTAGATCAGTTAAGGGATTGAAGCGGTTTACCAGATCCAGGCTTAGGCCTTCATTATAATGTATAGGTCTATATAGTCTCGCTTTCCTGGTTACTGTTTGCCACCCCTTACCCACTGGCTCTATGTTGGGTGGTACATTCATATATGAGTCAAAACGGGTTTGCGGGGGATAAAAGAACCCTAAGGGAACCGCCCTGAGACTATCGTTCTCCCGTATGTCTGATCCATCCCAAAACAGATTAATCGGGCAATGAGCATTATCAAAATTTATCACCACGCAGTCACCTTTCACAGTTTTGGCTCGCTTCCCCACCCACCCCACCCTTCTAGCCAAAATAATACTGGAAGACGTGTTGGGATCGCCACTACTAGAGTCATCACACCATATTTTTGCCTTTCCTATGAGTGTAGCAGTGGATTCAACCTCGCCTTTACTTAGCGGGGGCACCCCTATAAAAACTGCCACAAAAGGTACTACTGCTGGGGGCAAGTTTAGATGGATCTTGCTTTCTAAATGCGTAGGCTCCCATAGTGATAGGCGAACCTCCTGTGGGGTGGTAGATATAAGAGGTTGGGGTTTTCCTGGCCCTACACTGTGTACTGCCATGGGATCTGTAGTAGGCACTAATAATGGTGATGTTGTCTGCCGTTTACTTTGGCGTTCTGGGCCCTGTATTTCACCCTTAGACGTGCTATCAAATTTTTTCACTAGTTCGTCTATCAGGACGCATTTTTTTAACAATCCTTTGAGGCATGTGTTCATAGTATCAACTATGTCCTTCGCAATACCCACTAAAAGGGGTTGGATTATGATCAAACATGGTTTGGGACAGATATTCTGCAGTTCGTAATAAACCATGAACATTTGGGGTGCAGAGAAACGCATAGGTGCACATGGAGGTTATGCAGTCAAGGGAAGAAAAAGTAGTCCCTGTCCTGTGGGTGTAATAATCGCCTGGAGTCAACAAAGCCCCATTTTTTCTGCCAGTCAGAAAATGCTCAGGCCGGTTTTATTATAGGAGACTTGCGCAATGAGGGGTGAGAACAGTCAAGTTCAGGGTCAGCAATACAATGAAAATCCTTGCCCGTAATGAATGAGCCCACCAAGTAGGGGACCAGCACACGTGACAGTTCAGCAAAAAATGCCCTCTGATCCATGTTTGGTGCATAAATATTGATTAGTGTGATACCTTGCCCATTCAGGCAGCCCATGACCACCCCATATCCGCTTTGTGGGTCAATTAGATCCCACGTGCGCTGGAAAGGGGTGCCAGGACTTATCCAGATTAATGTGCTTCATGCATAGGCAGTGTAGGTGGTATATTATGCCTGCCCTGTCAAATGCGTCTCTTAGAGGAGCGCTATCTGAACTCCCCTCTATTAAGGTACGAAAATACCTTGTATCTCTTGGCCTTAGTGTGCATCCCCCTTAAATTCCAGGACATATTTTTGTGAGTCAAAGGCATCACCATCCTAAATGTGTAAGTATAAGGAATGCGTTCAAGCGTGTCGCAAACATGACTACACTCACTGCCATCCAATGTTGAGATAGTGAGTGAGGCACTAAGGGAGTACAACCCTTGATAAAATCCCAACAGTGAAACAACAAACTTCTCAACTGAACCTTAAGTGCAGTCCTAGGGGGCTTGTATAGCAGCACCAGGGTCCCCTATTCTCAAACCTGCATGTTCTCCCCTCATTGAAGAACCCAAAGGGTACATCACTGTGTTCTCTTCAGATCAGTTTGTCAGCAGTGCCAGGCATCAACTCAGGAATTTCGGTTTCTGAATCAGTGAATGATTTGTATTCTCAGTCTGAATTCAATTGATGATCTGAATTGTCCACCACAGTGGAGGCCAGACTTGCTCCTCTGCTGCTCATTGTCGCTGTCAGCTCTATGACTTTATGCTGTTCGCTGTGGGCCTACTCTCCCGATAGGACGCCCCGCAAGGGCTTCTGTTCCTGGGTTTTGGTCCTCGTTGTCCACATTTCCACCTAGGGGGCCCCTGACTGGGACCAGCCTGTCACGAGTTGCTCCTGTAGGGCTGCCAGATCCACTGGGATCTTCAAGATTGTTCTGTCAGCTGTCGTGACTCCTTCTGTCACACATCAATGGTGCTCTTTAAGAATGCCCAGGTCCACTCCCAGTGTATCAATATTAGTCTTGAGGGCTTCTCTGGAGGCTGTGATGGTTTGGAGAATATTTTGCAAGGTAGGAGCTTAACAGGCCGCTGTGCTTATGTAGCCAGTCCATCTTCCCTTGTAGTCTGTGCAGGGCCTCCTAATATAGTAGAATCCAGGTCTCTTTTTCTGGTCATCTTGCCCATGGTGGAGATGGGAAAACAGCTTAAGCGGTTATCGAAGCAGTGCATAGATACCTGTTATTTATACCACAGAGGGCACTCCAGTGTTCCTCGAACTAGTGACTTTGTGTTTGGGCCGCTCTTGCAGGGTGCTGCAACACTGAGAGACAGAAGTCCCACCCAGGATAGGGCTCCAACTGGCCAGTCCAGCGGGGCATACAGTTCCAGGGTATGATGGGCAAGAGGCGCTACTAGGGCTCCCAAAACTGCCAACTTGCATAGTGTATATCACATGGGACAGTATATGCAGCACCTCCCTCTAGTTGCAGTCACCAAAGGGGTGTCACCAGGGTAACAGTACTGTGCAAGTGACTGGAAGGTTGCCCCGCAGCCCTTCAGATCTCAGTTAGGGGTGCCATCAGCAGTGGGGAATAGGCACTCACTCCTCCTAGTCCATCAGCGCTAATATTACAAATTGGAATGAGGCCCCAGGGGTACAATTCCTCAGTTCATACAGTGCAGTGAGGATGCCAGTTCATGGCCCGCACTTGTGTCCCCAAATTCAATGCACTCGAGTCCCGACCTCTCGAGTCGAGAGGTCTGAAAAGTCGTGGCTTGGAGGGCATGTGGTACTCACTCGGGGGTTGCCTGGTCTGTATGGAAAGCACCCGTAGCTCAGGACACATGTGAAAAGAGATAATCCTCCCCTTTTGCTCCCAGTGTGCTGCAGAGGCTGTGCAGGGCATCCAGCACAGCAGAGATCCCTCCTGAGGGCTCTAGGTGGTGTAGTCTGCACTGGCACCTCTGGCGCCACGGGGCAAGGCAGCTGGGCCCTATCCTCCGTTAGGCCTCTTTCCAAGGCTCCTCGAGGGAACTGAATATGTTTATTTATTTATTTATTTAAAGAGTTTTATATAGCGCTGGCTAGACCCGGAGGTATCAGAGCGCTTTACATGAGACTCAACAATGTAACATAAAAAGTTCAACAATTACACAATAGATCCCCCCAAAAATAGGCAATACAATTAGGAGAGGAGGGAAAGGAGAGAGAAAAGTAGTGGAGGGGGCAGGGGAGGTGAGAAAGGGAGGATAAGGGAAGAGAAAATACGGAGAGATGAAAAGAAGTCAGTCTAAGGACCGATTGGGTAGGTGAAGACCAAGGAGGGAGTCCACGGCCCATCTCACCTACAGCTAAACCAGGTAGCTCCATCGGGCATCATACAAAAAAAATCAGTCTCAGTACATTGAGAGAGGGGAGACGGAGAGACATAAATAGAGGGAGGTTGAGGGAGGTGAACGACAGGAGGGACGAAAGGAAGTGAAACAATGTGGTTTAACAGTATATCAGAAAAAGATCAACAATTACACATTGCATCAAACAATCAGCAATACATTAGGAGAGGAGAGAAAGGAGAGAGAAAAGAAGTGGGGGGTAGATGAGGTGAGAACGTTGGATAAGGGAAGAGACAACCGTAGAGACGAGAGGAAGGCTGTCTAAAGACCGACTGGGTAGGTGACGACCAAGGAGGGAATCCACGGTTCATCTCCCCTATAGCAAAACCAGATAGCTCCATCGGGCATCAGACAGAGTAGTTCAGACTCAAGTGTCGAGGGAAGAGGTTCGCAGAAAAACAGGATGAGAGGGAGATACGGCAGGAAGACGAAGGAAAGTCTGCCCAAAGACCGGCTGGGTAGGTGACGGTGGAGGGGGAAGTCCCAAAACCCATCTCCTCTATAGCTATCAAGTAGCTCCACCGGGCTTTGGCCAGATAGCTAGGTCTCAATGGGAAACATTTCGGTGATAAACTGTAGGTGACCCAAGACGAAGATGTTTAACAAGTTGAATCATTTGCATTGGCGTTCTCTTTTCCACTTTATCTTGAGACAGATATACATTAGTTACTTCTATAGGAACACTCTTACCATTACAGTGTTTTCTTTCAATATGATAAAATAATAAAATGCATTTAAAAAAGTTACTTTTTAGAACGGATGGGAAGCAAACCAAAAATACAAGGAAGCACCTTTCCAAAGTGGTGCGGACAAAGTGTCTGCTAAATCCCTGCTATTCCGAACTCAAAGTTACTTTACTCTGGCTCAGTTCAAGTTACAGCTTATAATTTGTTTTTAACCTCATGCGCGCAGGTCGTTTTCCCGCTGTGCGCTGAGTTTAAAAAAATCAGCAGGACGGATACTGATGGGGGTGTACTAGCAGGAGCCCCAAAGGAGTGCTACTCACTCCATCGCCACACATCCATGCCCCCAAAACCAATGGGTAGAGATGTGTCAAAAATGCGGGTGCTCAGTGTAATGTGAACACACGGTGTTGAAACAACACATTACACCCCTTGTGTAAAAGATGTTAGCTGATAATTCTATGCATATAAGCGCATCTTTATTTAAATGTTATCCTGTTGTTTGCAGGACATTAAGGCCTCTCCACACTGTATTGAAGATTGCAGGAAGATTTCTTCCAGCCATCAGTACATACAGAGGAGTAACAAGGCTGCCATGGGCCTGACTGCAAGTAGGGAAAATGTCTCCATCAGATGTCTCGATAGTAAACTACATTAATATTCTGGATTCAAGAGATCCCTCTGGACCCATGTGCCACTGCACCTGCTTACTACAGTTGATAGTTACGCCCCTGAGTGTAAGACCAGGTAGTGAGAAAGTACATACACATAGTCAAAGGGAAAGCAATGTTAAATGTTGTTGCTTTCAGGAAAGTTGCACATCAAGGACACTTTTAGAAAAGTTAAGTAATGAGTTGCAAACCCCCAAGTAGTTAGCTACACAGCTATCCACATAGTGTGTATGCCACTGGGCCCTGCAGCTAACGTCACTAACTCCAGGCTACACAATACAGAAACATATGGGACAGAGGTTTTGTTTCACATTTACCTACATATAATAGCCACAATGTATAAAACATGAGGAGTGTAACAGATTTTGCCGTTATTGGCTACCACTATCCGCAGGAAACATTCATATGAATTTTCTTCCTTAGTCATGGTTTTGTACAATTCTTAGCTGCCAACATTGCTGGCAGGCGATATGCCCCCTCCCTCCCCATCCGCCCCCTGAGACTTTCATTGCTATGGCATTTTCCTGATTCACTATCTGCTACATTGGTTGTGGGAGGTAGGGGTGGAAGGAAGCAGGCTTTACAGTGGGTATCGTGTCTCTGATAACTGACAAAAAACAGCATTCAGACTATCTTGCACTTAGGATAGCAATGGAGTGGTTGATAGTGATGCTCAGAAAATTGTGTATGGCCCATTGCAGCTTCTTTAGTGTTCACAAAAAGCATGTAACCACTCCGTTGGCCTGTGGAGCTATTGCTGTGGTCTATAGGTGTATAATACATTTTTTCAGTGCATTCCTAAAACTCCAACTGGAACAGAGGGGCCTGTTGTTGGTCTTAATTTATTCTGGAATGCATTGGGTTGTTGGAACTTTCTCTACATTGGGTACCACTTTCTCAAAAGAAGTAAAAGCAACACATTTTAATAATAGGTACTTAGTGCTGGCCTACAATGTTACTTTGAGATTATGGCCATCAAGGGTGGCGTAGAAGTTGGTATTCAAGAAGTCCATGGTTTGTGGCACTCGTTTTATTCTGATAATGGGAATTTGTGGTTGAATTATCAGATCTCATCACCACCTCATCCATCCAACATGCAAGCGGCACCCTCTTCGATAGCGTCAAACTGTCATATAACACAAGCTAAAAAAACACAAGAGATACCCTCTTCAAACACTCAAAATACTACAGTATGTTACATAACCAACACACCCCAAAGGCCACATTCTCAGCCTTGTCTTCTCAAAATCACCGAAAATACAGTCCATACCACCAATACTCCTGAACTGGACGTACCATTCAGCCATCCTTATTATCTTGCTCAGAGTTTTACCAAGAAACCAAGATCAACAAAAAAAAAAAACATATCTTCAGATCCTTCAAAAACGTATCCGTAGACCTAATGCTTAAACTCATCTCTCACCCTATCAACTCCACATCCAATACCAACACACTTCTAAACATCTTCAATACCTTTTTGGAAAGCTATGTTACCATCCACACCCCATTTAAAACACATAAAATGTAAGCCAAAGCCTTCAGCACCTTGGTACACTAAATATCTTGTTGACAACAAACTATCCACAGAAACAATATGGAAGAAGAACTGAACACCAAGTGTCCTCACAGTACATCAATGAAACCACCAACAAATGCAGAATGCCTTACAAGGCAATCAAATATACACAACCCAAACCGTACCTGGAACCAGGAGCAGTTGTATACGAATAAACAACAGAGGTTCCAAGTAAGGAAATTCAGGAATATTGATAGACAGAATTTCAATCAATAGTGAGCCGAACAGGTCAAACAAACAAAATCTACAAATAAATAGCCCCAGTTACTCATTTTTTTAAAAAACATGTTGCATTCACATTACTCATCAAAAAGTAAAAGACATAAAACTCTAGTGAACAGGTGCCTGGTTTTGAAGATAGTGTCTGCTCCATCTTCAAAACTATCACAATGACCAGAACCCTTGCTTATCTTGCAGCCAAGGTCGCCATTTCTGGTGTTTCACAGCACACTCACAATCAGGACACCATAAGACTTTAGAATAAGAAATGGAAAGAACAGAGCAGCAGCCTTTTCCAAGCTAGGCACTTAGGATCTGAAAAAACATCCCTGTATCCATCACGACTGCTACAGCAGTACTCCAAAGTAAGAAATAGTTGAAGACTTACTCTTTTAAAGAACACTACATCACAATATATTACCCGTGTACAACACAGCTTCTTTACCTATCAATCACTGACTTTATGCTTATCTTTGACCCTGTACAGGTATCTGCTGCCTTTTGAATATGTCCGTGCGATCGGAATACCATAGACATACACACATTGTGGATCAATCTGTCTGGTTTGTCAAAGACCACACTGGTTGGTCAAGTTCTATATGGTGGTGCCCAGACCTGTGAACCATAAGCTTGTCATAATTACCATTGCCTGATGAATAGTGTTGCAGACTACGCCAGTTGCAATCTAATTCAAGATTGCATTTCTCCTCCTCCTCGAAGTCATTGAGTGAGAAGAAAAGGAAACACAAATGAGGAAGAGATTGACAATAACATTTTAAACTCTAAAAACCACTGAAATTCACCAGTTATAGTTATCTCGAGTAACGATAACTGGTACCCTAAGGTAATTTTAACTCGCACCCCTGGCATTCACAGCTTTCTCATCAATAATTTCACTTCAAATGTTGCAATGATATTATCAATAATGTCATAGAAGATGTCATGAGTGATGTAATTAGCAGTGCACGGAGAGGGCATGAGTTATAGTTACCTTAGAGCACTAGTTATAGTTACATGAGAAAACTATAACTGTAACTGGTGAATTTCAATGGCTTTTAGAGTTGAAAATGTTACTTTGTTGCTGAATATTTCACCTAACTATAATGTTACTTTTACCATTGGTTTTTTTTCAGTGAACTTTGGCCGTGCGTGACAGGGAGGTTGGCTGCATGGCCTGGCCTGGAGCCAACCCCCTGCATGCAAAAAAAACCCACGCAGAGCAGCACCTATGGCCGTGCACAGTTGGAGGTTGGCCACAAGACCTTGCCTATAGCCAGGCCTATAGCCAACTCCCCAAAGGCAACCAACCCACACAGAACACGTTTCTTTTTTTTTTTTAAAGGGGAGCAGGTCACACCCCATAACCTATTATGGCCCTAAAGGCCCCATCCCCATGGGCCATATATATTTTAAAGGGGAGAGGATCAACATGCCCCACCTCCCCAAGCCTCATTAGGCCCTGGATACCCCATTCCCCACAGCTGTTTTTTAAAATTATACGAGAGGGGCGTTGTGTGGTCCCCCTTCCCAACCATTGGTAGGCCCTGGGGACTCTGTCCCTTAGCGACGTTTTTTTTTTAAAATTAAAGGCGAAGGGGTTCCTATGGCCCTCCTCCTCGAGTCTTGTTAGTACTTGGGGACCTTATCCCCCCCAGGGCTGTTTTTTTTAAAACTAAAGGGGAGGGGCCCGGGTGCTTTATGGCTCTTGACCTTGCATTGGTGGTATTTCTAGTGCCGAGATGAATCCAGCCTTCCCCACTGGCTTTGGAAAGCTAAAGAAAACTTTCCCTTTCCAGCCTGGTTTCTAGGGATATTCAATAGGTGAGAATATGCAGGTAGATAGAGTATCTGCTAGAAAGATTGATACCAAAGATAAGTAGCATTATTCTTTAGAGGGGTCTCGGACTGCCCCAATTCCTGCAAGTTCTGAACAAAATCAGGAGTGATGGATGTTCTTGCAAGCACTGATTGTTCTGTTTACTGTGGTTGATTCAACTCTTTGGAGTCAAGGAGACAGCCATTACTTTGCCCTATCTCCTCTCAGACAGATGTTCCGCAAGTTGAGAGTCTGCTTTGGAGATAGAGAGGTTAAAGTTAATTGTGAAATATAAGTCAAAAAAGGTTGCTTTTACTCTCCAGCCCCAGACAGCTCCCTATTCACCCTCATATATTAAAGTGGGCACTGGTGTTCTTTCAATTCATGCTGTATAAGAGACCTCAGACAATGTCTTGAGACATCATGAAGATTTTGTAATTTCTTTAGAATGAATAGACCCTGTGTTTAGCAGAGACAAACTTACAGTGATTAGAGTTTGTGGAAGACCTGGGGTTAGGTGTATAACTGTGGCAGAGCTTAATTTACCCTAACTTCTTGAGAGTTACAGAGACTTTCATTCTCGACTGGGATCACTCCTTGCAACATGGGACTTACCATAAGTTCTAAGGTGCTTTGGAAGCACAAGTTGAAACTTTAGAGCTGCCTGGCAGTTCTTTTCCTTTAAGACTGTTTTTGGTAGAGAACACCTCAAACACATATTTAGGTAAATTAGGGAGTTGCTATGTGTAAAACCATATCTACTCTACTTACTTGATGTTTGGGTGTTTTATAACTAATTCCCAAGGTCCGGTCAGACTTCACCTGAACTCAGGAAGTGATATTCCTGATTCTTTCTCTTTTTTCTACTTCTGGACTCTTCCACCATCTACTGGGGGTTGGTTGAGTGGTACATTGAAACCTGTATAGGATGTCACCCTTTAGACACTCTGGTTTTATTTATGGCCTTCAATGCTGGCCACAACAAGCCTTCCATAGCAACCAGGAGCAGTTGAGTCAAGAACATTGTTGTTTATTCATCACAACAAATGGAACAAACCACACTGCCATAGAGAATTGGCTGTTATTGTCAGTCATGTTCTGTCCTGACTGCTTGATGTTGCATGGAATCAGGAAGCAGCGTAATGTGATTAATTTCTTACTAGTAGTCAACACTACACAATCAAGATATTGGTTTAATTCTGACATTAACTCCGAAAGGAGACAACTAAGAGCTAGAGAGAGACTATGGAGACACAACCCCTCAGTCACACACCGCGAACAACTCAAAGAAGCTCGTGCGAAGTACAAAAAACATATAGAGAACGAAAAATCCACATTTATTTGTTTGCACTGCACTAGATAGTGCAAAAAACAGGCCTAGAGAGCTCTTTCACATCATTAGACAACAAACCTCCAAGCCTGCCACCTCCGCAATGCAAGCCTCCAAAGAACTATCAGGCACATGCATCAATGTTGGCTTTTGCGATTCCTTAATTGCGATTTTTAAGGAATCGCAATTAGGTAATCCCAAAAGCCTATGCATGTAGAAATCGCTTAAAAAAGAGTGATTTCTAAACATTCCTTAATTGCAACTCACAAATTGCGAATCGCAATTAAGGAATACCTCCCCATTCATTCCTATGGGCCTAGAGGCCCATAGGAATGAATGGGAAGACATTCTCAATTTGCGATTCTCAATTAGAGAATCGCAAATTGAGAATGCAATTTCAAGGGTGCCATGGTGTCAAAAGGACACCCTGTTGCACCCCTGAAATCGATCCGTGCACATATGTTGCGAACACACATGGCCTAAGGGCATGTGTGTGCGCAACATGAAACTTTGAAAAAATGCACAAAAGTGCATTTTTCAAAGTTTTTGCAAATTACCAAGAAGTTCAACTTCATGGTAATTTGCTACTCCTATTAGCGAAATCACAATTTTTTTGACTTTGATGCATTTCATTTAAGGAATCTCAATTTGGGATTCCTTAACTGCAATAGCAATTTAAGGAATCTCAATTTAGAGATACCTTAAATTGCGATTTTTGCATTTGGGATGATGCATCCCAAATGCAAAAATACCGGTCGAAAAGGGGCAGATTCTGAGAATCTGCCCGTTTGCGACCGGTTTTTAGCTTGATGCATGTGGCTGTATGTGACAATTATTCAAAATTATTTGAGGAAAAGATCAACAAGATCGAACTCTCGCTAGACATCAACATCAATACCCCGAGCAAGATGCTCCGGCCCCTGTCAAGCCGCCCTTAAAATTGTGGAAATCTTTTAGCCCTATACAGGAAAATGTGATAGTCAACCTGATCTCCACATCTAAGCCTACCTCACATGCTCTAGAGCCTCTGCTGCCTCAACTGACCAAAAAGCTTAAACTCTCCCTTGCCCCGCTCTGGTGCAAGCTCATTAACAGTTCACTGCGATCTGGCATCAACCCGGATTGCCTCAAGCAGGGGCAAGTCACGCCACTGCTAAATTTAACGGGCCTAGACAAAAAAGATCTGAATAACCACAGACCAGTCTCAAATCTACCTCTTCTATCTAAAACCCTAGAAAGATACGTGCTCTTGCAACTTACTCAACACCTGAATAGCATCAACCTTACTCGATGCGAACCAATCAGGCTTTAGAAAGGGATCTAGCACGGAAACCGCGATCCTCAATGTCATTGATGACATGCACAAATCATTTGATGCAGACAAATGCTGCCTTCTCATCCTCCTTGATCTATCGGCAGCTTTTGACACGGTTGATCACATCCTCCTCAATAAGGCTCTTCATGAAAGGGCAGGTCTAGATGAGGTGGTCCTACAATGGTTCTCCTCCTTCCTCCGCAACCGCACTTAAAGAATAAAAATCAAAAACTTCACATCTGATCTACATAAAGTCAGCAAGGGAGCCCCCCAAGAATCAGTGCTCTCCCCACAACTTTTTAACATTTTCAAGGAACCACTCACAACCCTACTCAGAAAAGCTAACATCCCCTTCCACCTTTATGCCAATGACACACAGATCTATCTGGAAACCACATCCATTGACGACATTCAGAGACTCAATGACACGCTCAGAGAAGTTCAACACTGGCAGTCAAGGAACTACCTAAACTCAATCAGGACAGGACTGAAATACTCCTCATTTCAAACAAAGAAGAGATCCCTCAAATTACAGAATGACTATCTGCGATCGATACTCTCTACGGAAACATCACCCTAGCGGATTCTCTAAAATCATTAGGCATCACTCTAGACCCGAAACTGAATATGATCAAACACATTAAGATCTCTTCTAAGAGCTCCTTCCTGAACTTAAAGCTATTGAACAAAATAAAACCTTTCATCCCAGCCAAGGACCTTAAACAAGTTACCCAATCACTGGTGTTATCCAGATTAGACTATGGGATCGCAACCCTCTCCGGCTCATCAAAGGCACACCTGGCGCCCCTTAAAACAACACTAAATGCGGCAGCTAGAATAGTCACAGGAGTGAAGAAATTTGACCATATTTCACCCGCACTCAGAGAACTAAAATGGCTCCCAGTTGAAATGCGTGCCAGTTTCAGAATAGCCGCCTCACCCACAAAGCCCTTCACACAGGCAAACCTGAATACTTGGCCCCTATACTAAAAAAAGCCGGACAAACCAGGACCCTCCGGAGCTCAAACACGCTACTACTCATCCCGATGAAAGCACACAAATAAAAAACCGCAGCCCGATCCTTCGCGGGAAAAGCGCCCAAAATCTGGAACGCTACCCCCCATATCAACTACTCCCTCCATCGCAAAATTCAAAGATCAACTCAAAAATCGTTTCCTAGATCGGTCCCTAGCAAAGGGTCATGAGACGCAGAAGAGCTGTTGACAATACCCACTGATGGGGTGTGACCTCAGACCAAGCACGGCCCGTGCCGTGCGTTATACAGGGGCGGTGACGTCAGGCAGGGGAGGGTGAGGGTGGAGGGTTGTAAAATGCGAGATATTGACCATTAGAGGTAAGTACCGAAAAAAAAATAACGAATTTCGTCGCCCATGCCAAATGTGATGCAGCGTGGGCAACGAAATTCTTTTTTTTTTTCCGGTACTTACCTCTAATGGTCCATATCCCGCATTTTACAACCCCCCACCCTGTCCCTCCCCTGCCTGACGTCACCGCCCCAGTATAACGCCCGGCACGGCCGTGCCTGCCTCAGACTATGGTCATCCAGATAAGGTACTACGAGTACTCATTGACACTGGCTACTCAACCCTCTAAAACTCACAGTTCATACCCGATATTATCTCGAGACTCTTGACGCTTGTGCTGATATCTTCATTGTACTTACCGTGAATGTTTGTTTGGTCTATGCAATTTGACGGTTGTAAAGCGGGCCGATACCCCTGGGTCTGGCTAGCGCCATATAAAACTTCATAATAATAATAAATAATAATCATCCCATTCATTGCCCGATCTGTATTCTCTTGGTACAGTGCCCATACTTTACCTGCTTACTTTACCTCCATAGGTGACAGGGAAGATGGATGAAGGTCTGAGGCTCCATTAAAATAAATCCCTCCTCTTGGAAGCAATTTATAAACAAGTAGGAGTCTGTCACAAGACATAGTCACATCACTAAATAAGTATTTAGCAATAAGCAGATAACTCATTTTAATAAAGATCCCTGGTGTATACCCTGTGGATTAATTCAAGTACTGTGATTTGTGTAATTTAGTAATTATCTGTAGATATCAACTTAAGGAACAAAGTCATTTATCATTACAGGAGAACTGATTAAGCGTTTCAAAATTAAAAAGAACATTTAAAACCACTGCCCTGGCATTGTCACAACAGCTGGTTATTTGACCTATGCAACTAAACAACAATCCTGATGCTTCAAGCAATGTTATGGTAGCCTAAATGCTGAGTCAACGCATACCTGACTGGGATCGATGTGAAAGGTCTCTTGTATATATCTGTCAGCTTCTCCAGCACCACAAAAGCGGTGGTGAATATGCGATAGGTGTGCAGGAAAGTATTAAGGAAGTCGATGCTAAGGAAGCGCAGGTCGGTCAATCTTTCCAAGAGGCGCTCCACGCTCGCATAGCGAATCTGAGGAACTTTGCAGGAGTTTAAGGTTTTGCTGAAACAGATGTCAACATCATCTCTGTGAAGGCGGGCATCAGATCTAAATAATAAATTAATAAAAAATAATAAAAAAAATATATTTACCAATTAAAATCCATTAAATAACTGAACAATAATGAGTTAAATAACTAATAAAGACACTTTTATTCATGAATGTTTTTTATAGTGCAAAGATGTGCTACAGTAATTTTTTCAGTTCTTAAAGTCTAGGAAACAACATTTTCAAGCAAGTATACACAAATCAGATCAGTGGGTCTTTAGAAAACAGCATATAACCTTGTCTGCAAAAAAGAACATCTAACAATTGTGCAGGAACGATGAAAGATGTACTCTTTTTCATAGCTGTTACTTAATGATTATGGATTTCTCAGTAAAAAAAAGTTTTAACTGCTATTCAGCTGACACCTGACTGAAGAGGAATTATTAAGGAAATATTTTATAAAATATTTATCAATCGAAATCGCTTAAATAATTGAACAAAAACAACTTTGTTAAAAACTAATAAAGACGCATTTACTTCTGGATCTGTTCTACAGTGCAATTAATTATTTATTTATTTTTACCGTTTACATTTATTACTTTAATACATCCGTTTAATTCTTTATCTTTACATGAACTAAAAGTGCAAGCCTACCTACTACTGTCTATTCCAATGTTTTCAACAGAAAAGAAAAAACTCCACGAGATGCAATCAAGAGAGAGAGTGAAGGTGATAAATAATCACAAAAACATCAACAAAACGTTTGTGCAATGGATAAAATGGGTACACCTGAGCCATAGAAAGGCTGATGAAATGTTCTGTATCGCCCAAGGGGAGTGGAGGAAGGAGTTTGTAGTAAATCTGGCAGAGGGAGACTGGGCTGAAGTTTTGCTCTTATTGATCAAATGCATAGAGGAGCGAATTGTATATGCATGCAATTTTTTCTTTCTTGATTAGTGTACTAAACCCCGGAGAAACTGCATGAGTGGAATGCACAAATACCTAACAACTGCCCTGGGTGTGATACAGCTTTCTATTTGAAAGTTCAGATGCCTTTTAGTAAAACCCCAAGGCAGGGATGGTTTTTTAATAAAGTTGTACTATTGAAGGACGTTTTTCTGGAAGAGATGAAAAATATAAACCATCTTTTTTTCTAGGAAAAAAGGCTCTTCATTGTTAGAAATCCTTTAGGAGGCTTAGAAATCCACAATGAGGGGTGAACGTATAGCCTATGAAAGCGCTTGGCGAAAGATAGATAATCAGCAACTACTAAATCTTTCAAAAGCGCTTCAAAGAAATTAGGGAGCAACTGGTACAGGATGTGGTGTGGTGCTGGTACTATTGGTAAAGGTGATGGTACCTGTGGTATAGGTACTGGTAATACAGGTGATGGTGGTGGTACTGGTGATGGTGGTGATAGCACTGGTGATAGTAGTGATACTCATGGTAGTAGTGGTACAAGTGGTGGCAGTCTTGTGGTGGTTCAGATAGAGAACTGGTGGTATGGGTGTAGGGTGGAGGGGGTGGTAGGGTGATGTGGTATTGGTAATGTAATAGTGGTGGTAATGGTGGTACTGGTGGTTCACAGAGGTAAGTGTGGGTGATGCTGATGATAGTACTAGTGGTGATGGCACTGTTAGTGGTGGTAACGGTGGTGATACTCGTGGTGGTACTGTTAAGGGAGTACTAGTGGTGGTACTTTTTATGGTGGCATGAACAATGTTAGTAATGGTGATACAGGTGGTGGGTTTACCACTGGGATTGTGGTATAGTGGTGGTGCTACTAGTGGTATTTTGGTGGTGGTGTTACTGGTGGTGGTGGTAGTACTGACACTGGTGATCATACTGGTGGCAGTGGTGTTACTGGTGGTGGTCCTTTGGCTGTGATTTTACTGGTACCATTGGTACGTTTGACCTTTGATTATTCTTGAACAAAGAATAAAAAGTCTTATTATTTATTCACCATCCGACTACAGGATATTATTCTTGAAATGTTATTGAAAGACCTCGAAATACAGTCTGTTTTTTGTGCTGTAGGTACTGTTTGTGGTACTGGTGATGCCAGCAGTACAGATGGTGGTACTGGTGAAGTGGTGGTGGCACTGGTGGGACTGCTGGATATGTTTCTGGTACTGTTTGGGTGGTAGAGCGTTAGAAATCGTGGGGGTGTTTAAGGTGGTACTGTTGTTTCTACTGACAGTGGAAATGGTGCTACTAGTGGTTGCGGTATTGATACTGAAGGTGATGGTGCAGGTGGTGGCTCTAGTGGGGATGTACTAGTGATATTGTGGTGGTGGTACGGTTGGTGATGTTAGTGACAGTAGTGGAGATTGTGGTACTCTTGTTGGTAGTAGTGGTGGTGGTAATAGTGGCGGTGGTATTCGTAATAGTGATAGGTAGGTAACTGATGAATGGTTTGGAACAATTGTGGTCACAAACCTTTAATACATTCCATTGCAAATTCCAAAATAGCAGGACGCCTCTTTTATGCGCCAACCTATTTGCAAATGGTATACGTTACAAAAGCCCTTTTCAGAGTTGCATACATTTTAAAAGGGTAAATTGCTGTTGCACACCCTGTGCGTTGGGAATAGATCTTGGTACATGAGTCCTTGAGTTCTTTATCTGCAATTCAATCAAGAGTGATTCAAATAGAGGATTTTGAACAGAAAGGGAGAGGTCCTGACACCAGGACACAATTCTGCAGCACCCGCACGTTGTTTCCTTTCTGTTCGGAGCAGCAATTGCAGGCAGCGAGGGGGCTTCCTTATATTCACTTCCAGTTGGGTTTTAAACAAAGGCCTGATTTAAAGGGCCATCAGCCCTTCTCTTGTTCAAGTATCACTCTGTCTGTGAGCCATCTGGACCTTAACACATAGTAGCCAATGCAATAGGTGAAAACAAAGGCACACAGTTCATAATTTCACAAGTACTTTAGAGAACCTATGATTTGGAGGCTGTTTTTTAACTTTGTTCAACTGCAATATGTAAGAGATGTGCAAGCAAAGTAAGAATGGCAGTTGTATCTATGTGCACGAGTATCACACAAATAACGATCTAAGTGGCACTAATTGTATGTGAGTATTTTATAGTGCTACTCATCGCAGTGTGGGGTGTCAGGGCGCTTTACATCAAACACAAAGAGACAATAAATCATACAGTGGTGTAAATCATTGTACAGGAGATGTTACAAAAGATAATGAGGGTTATAAGGAGTAGTAGTCACGGATCATTCATACTTGTAAACAGTATATGCTAGGAGTGCATGGCCAGATAAAACACAAAGTCAGGATTTAAAACTTGCCACAGTGATTGGGTTTGTCGGTACTAACAAGATATTACAGCTACCCAAATGAACCATTCTTTGCAAATTTAGAATAACAACAGATGGAGAAAAAAACCTATAAAGATCCAAACCTATGACTTGCGGTGTGCATGCAGTTCACGGATTGCAGATTATATTCAATGGGGTATATTAGCAACAAAAGGGTCTCTGTGCCAAAAGTATTAATCCATTTACCTATCTCCATAAAAACACAAATCGTTGGTCTGCACGTTAAGCGCTGTGCTCTGCAGCAGGTCCATTAACCATCAATCTTAGTTTATGAGCCAAAATTGTGGCTTGACAAAACACAGAACTCTTACTGTATCAACCACCAGAGTTATATTACAGTTCTGATAATCCCCTTAAAATTGCTGGGCACACACATATCTCATAGGTAATTTAAAACAGACAGGTACTCATACCTGCGAACTCTTTAATTTGGAAGAGATAGTGCCAGCACATCTCAGCACTGCTACAACTCTTTTAATAGGAGTGTACAGGCACTTCTCAGCAGCAAACAGGTACTGTGAACATGGGGTGCCTGCAATTCTATATTTCAGTTTCAAGTCCTGTGAAGCAAGTGTCTTCCCTGTAAGATATTTTAAATGAAGCCTCTTTCTGACCAAAAGTAAGCTAGACCAGATTTACTATCACATTTTTCTGTGTTACCAATTGCTTTGAAGGAAAAATAAATGTGTAAATGAACTGTCATACTCCATTTTTCATCACTTCGCCCCTCTTGACTCCACCCCTTCCCTCTGTCACACCTTGACACCCAATTTATGGGTTCTCGGAGTTCATTTTTTCCTATTTCCAGCACTGGCCCCACCTGCACAAACTAAATGTTGAAAATCTCAGGGGGCCAGGAGTCTAGATATCTTTGAGGACCATAAGTTAAATCCAGTCAAAATGATTAGACGATTTGTTTTCTGTAGCTCGTCAATCATAGTTTTTTCTATAAGAAAAATAATAATTCAAATAAGATACTATAAAAGTCCAGGAATTGCAATGAAAAGCGAGATCTCATGTCTAATTAGGCTCTTGTAGTCAGACCGCCAATCCCTTGTGTAGCATAAAAATAACTTCAGAGGTAGAAGATGGTGTTAAACACTTGGAGTTCATGCTGTTACAGAGGGGATTACCTGCCATTTCTCTGAGACAGCTACGGTTACTATAGCTTAGCAAAGGTGAGCCAATGATCAAAGGCAGCAGTCTCTCACTCATTACAGAGTGGGATGGGGTCAGTGAGATTGCTGACCCCACCCACTCTGTGACCAAGTATCACTGATTAATACTCAGCCTTAGGCACTTCAAGGCTTAAAACTAAAGTGGCCCATCTACTATATGTAGTCCAGAATACCCTGTACCAGATCCCGGAGATGTTTTTTCGATCCATTGAGTCCGAGCAACGTCTATTGCTATGGGGGGTAGGTAACCCCAGAATTGCACTGAAGAAACTCCTGAAAGGTGTGTATGAAGGGGGCCTCGCTGTTCCTGACATTCGGAAATACTACTGGGCATCTCAGACCAGCAACATTAATGGGTGGGCCTTTTCCCCATTAGAGGAACCAGCGTACAGCATAGACCGTTTGGCTTTCAGCAACAACAGTTACCTAACGTAACTATATTGGAAAGTGAGAGGAAATTCGCTCCTCCCGGTACATACCCGAATGGTTACTGAAGTCTGGCATAGAGCAATCAAAATGACTGGGTGGGCAAATAAACTTACAGCACAAACTCCTCTCTGGGAGGGTGGCCAACTGGGAGGGTTGACACGACTAACAGGCTTTCGGAAATGGAGCTTTATAGGGATTGACCACTTGGGGGATGACTGGAAGAATGGGAAAATGTTGGACTTTCACACACTGCAGAGGCAGTTCCAAATGAGGTGGGGGAGTATCTACGATACCGAAAGATGCACCATGCTCTTCACTGTCATTTGCAAGAGGGATCCCCGTTACCAGAATATTCGCCACTCAAGGACCCTCCGCTCCTGGATCCCATGATCGATAAGGCCATCTCTCTGACTTATCGGAAATTGATTTACAATACCCCAGACTGTTTGGGCCCACTGAGGGAGGCCTGGGAGTCGGATGTGGGCCTCTTAGAGGATGATAATTGGGGTGAAGTACTAAAGACAACCCAGGAAATAGCTTTAAGAGCAGGGTTTAGACTGATTCAGCACCGTATTCTCCATAGATCCTACGCTTCTCGCATAGCTTATGTTCGAATGGGCACCTGTGAGACTGATGAATGTGTACGGGGTTGTTTCAAGGCAGGGTCCTTCTTCCTTACACTTTGGTCATGCCCCAGGATTCAAAAGCACTGCAAAGGTATAACCCGAGTGATGACACAGGTAGTGGGTGAGAATGTCCCGCTTGAACCGAGGTGTCATCCTGGGAGTGACTGGAGATACGGCGTGGCTGCAATGGGCCAGGACTTGGCGGGCCCTGGCAGGCGGGTGGCCAAGAGAAACATTGCCCGAGCATGAGGAGCAGGGGCAGCCCCCGCGCTCACAGCCTGGAAGAAAGACCTGGACTGGTGCTATGGGGCAGAACGGGTTATATATCAGAGCCAGGGATGCCTACGTAAAGGTGAAAAGATATGGAATGCCTGGGCCGGGTATAGAGGCCTTTGATTAAGGCCCTGGAAATGTTATGTGCTGATGTGGGAGAAATGATGCTATGGTTTACGGCAAGAGAATGTGGGTATTTACTAGCAGGAACCTACTACGGAGTACATATTAAGAACTGTGACACCTGTATCAGATGTCTCACCTATATGTTATTTTTGCATGGATATTGAACTGAAGCTTGTTTATGTTTAATAAAAAGATGTTTTAGAAAAAAAAAATCAAGCGACTAGCCCAGAGGCAATCAGTGGCGATCCCCCTTGTCACGAGGGGGAGGCCCTCACAGCACTTTTGCTAGGCTGAAGGGGTCACGACTACAGGCCTGTGAAATCCTCAGCTCCGGCAGCCAGGAGCATGAGCATTTAGCGCATGTCTAGCTCCTGACTGCCTGACCTGAACAAGAAGAGTGTCTGTCAGGCTGACCTTTGTTCAGCCTATCAGACACTCCTCTTGCCAGGAAAAAGGTGGGGTCAAGGCCCCTCAGCCCAAACCGATGGGCCTCAGCTGGGTATATTTCCAGAAGCCACTTTGCAACTTAGCCATATGTACTCGAAACGCACATTAGGGTATTTTCTGTCCTTTCCACCAAAGTTCCCTGTGATTTAAAAGGCAGAATGTCACAGAGGTGACGCCACTATGGTGGAGCCAGTGGTGGCTGTCATTGGAATCGCCACCTTCTGCCACCATCTAAAGAAAGAAGCAGAGTGCTGACAAGACATGCACCTTTCTTTGGCTGGGGTCTTCTTATCGCTGCCTCTTAATGAGCCGCCGACCATTTTTTTAAACTCTGAGGAATAGGAAGGCAAGCATAAACACAGGTTTAGCATGCTTGCATTCATAATGTTAGCTAAAGTAGAGTTTCTAGTTTGTTAAAACAGCGAAAGCAATCCTAGGCGCCTTTTTCTAGGGGAAGACATGTAAGTCTTGATTTGGCAGTAATTATAAGTGTTTGAAACATTTGTAGCAGCAAATCTAAGACCGCTGTACAACAAGACTGTCACCCAAGAAAATAAGACTGATCAATGCAGAGTTATAGCAGAAGTACTGAACGTGCGGCATGAAAAGAAACACGTACAAAAATCGAGAAAATGTAAGTGGAATATGTTAAAATATGCGTTTACAGCTGACAGTCATTGTAATCAGACCAGTTTTTACCTCGGGAAGGGTAGGTCGATCTGAGTTCTATACTCGTGTCCTTGAACTTTTATTACATTTAGTAAGATTGATTAATATGCAACATAATACATTACAACTGAGTATCCACGTTAAAATACAATGCATTGCCAATGTGTCATATACTATATAAGACTACAAAGCCAATAATACAATAGTTAAAAAGAAATTAATTGATGTTTGACCAATCAATCTGGTTACATGCCTTATTTGCCCAGAAGCGCTCATACACCCTTTCTGCTATCGAAAAAACAAGCAAGCAATGGCAATGCCAATGGGTCAGGCTTTTAAAGGAATGTTGTATGGTATTTAAAAGCATTACAAGTAGATAGCATGGGAATGGATATGTTTCTGCGTGAAAGCAAATAACTGTAGAATACTGTTGATGTAAGTTAATTGTTCATGTGTCAGCTGGACTGTCAAGTCAAGCCTAAACATCTATGTAGGTAAATGACTGCCCTCATCCCATCTGTGCTGCTGCCAGTGAACAACACAATAAACTATCTAGTTATCCAAGAGATTAATAGTTTCATAATGTTAGTGCCCTGTAAAGCTCGAACTCTAACAGCTGGATAGATAAAAAAATAAAATTACTTCAGCTGTGCGGCAGGCAAGCACTTTTTAGGTCAAGCCTACAGTGCTTGTGCTGTCAGGCGATCTATTGTAGGTACTTTGTGTTGGTCTGGCTCCTCCCACGCTTTGGATTGGCTTTTCTGTGCCTCATTCCAAAATCATATCCTGCAAATGGCTAATTGTTGGTTCATGTCCCACCTTTTTTCCCCCTCAAGTTAACTCCCATGAAGTATTGCCTCGGGAACAAGCAGCAATGCGCTTTGGTGGGTGTGGCTTTTGTCAAATCCCACCTTTTTTCCCCCTCAAGTTAACTCCCATGCCCTGGAAGCGAGCAGCAACACAAGGGCTTTCCTTGCTTTCTCTTCACCATGCAGTTAATCTGAGGACGAAGCACAACGCGTTCTACGTGTTCAACTAAAGCCCCAGCTCTTCCAGCTGGTCGTGCGACAGATCTCTTGTTTTTTAACTATAAAAAAAGGGTCCACTGCAATGTTTTAATCTCTATATGGTTACATTGAACGGATCAATCTCCAGTTTTAAGATGGTCACCCTACTGAGAGCTGTAGCGCTAATTAAGCACACACCTTACGACAAGATGCAATTAAAAAGTCTTGCAGTGTTTCCGTTATCATTCTAAAAAAATTCATAAGAGTTTTTCCTGTAAAATCTGTGGCGCATATTATGAAAGTAAAGTTCGAAATTAGATTTTAGACTTGCTATCGCAATTACATAAAATAATTGAAAATACAAATTAGCTTTATTTGCCTTTACGTTATATTACATGGCAGTTCACATGATTCATAGTGTTTGTAAACAGGCTACTGTTGTGTGGGTCTGCATTATCCAAAAATTAATCCATTGTCTATGTCGATGTAAATCCTTGTCTACATTGTAAGTGTGTGGCATGCTGTGCCTGACGCAGCAGAGTCAGGCGCTTAAGCTGTACCCGGAAGTAAGAGCCGGTCTCTCTTTTCTGATTTGCTCGCTTTTTAGTGGTGAAGTGCTTCTAAGCAGCCTCTGATGTGGCAGCGCCATGAGTGTCCCAGCTTTTTAGGTCTACTTAAAGTCTCGCAAGCACTGCTCTGCGAGACTTTAAGTAAGGGCTTTTAAACTCTAAACTTTTTTTAACCCGCTATTGGCCCTTGCATGCGTTTTTCTAAGAAAGACAACACGCAATTGGCATAAGGCGGGTCATACTGTGGCCTAGGGTGCTCGGAAGCGAGCATTAGCGCCATCTGTTTCCAATTATCGCAATTGGAAACAGATCGTGGTCAGCCTGGTCGCGCATTGTGAGCGTTTGTCATTAAGTTATTCGGCGCATTCAGCACCAACCTTCTTTGCACTGTTGTATTACTCAGGCTTGTTGTCCTGATCACAATACTTTTTTGCTTCCACGTATAAGATGTTACATTACGATACACCAATAAAGTTTTTCCTCATTTGAATTAGACACACCTCCAAAGATCGTGTCGCATATTTAAATATCAAACGACGCAGTTACAAACTAACGTCAGTACCAGGTCACGTGATGTTGCACGCCACACGCCAGTGAGTTATGGTAGCTTCGCTGCTTCTCACTTAGACATAAAGGCCTTTTGTAGTGCACATCAGAGCTTGATAGCGTAGTTACAGTTTTCTGGTAAGATCTCGGAGTTCTGATTGCTCACTAAATGTTCGGTATTCAAGGTTCATGATGATTTTAGGGCACAAATTGGTATCTCGTTTTTTCAGATTTTGAAATCCGTTCATGTCCGATATCGGTAAGATTTCAACCCTGCAAGGGATCGTTTTTCACATTGTTGACTCTGTTGTTTTGAGGTTAACATATGGTTGTTCCTCTTATAGACACACTGCCATATGAAACAGCACTTTGACATCTGAAAGTACCTCTACTGACTGTTCTGTGCGATTACTTGATTGTTTGGGCACCTGCACTTGGGAGCAGTTTGACACTACCACTGTTATGTTTCGTAAAAAAACACTGAGACTTTACTCTTTTAAGACACACGTGAATTTGGAGTAGTTAGAGAGCAACCAACAAGGGCAGCACATCCATTCACACCTAATTCAATGTCAGTGTGAGCTCCTTATCGGTAGCATGACAAGGCCGCCCTAAAGCACTAATTTAAATGATTGGGTTAGTAACTGGTTCTCGACTGCAATGCCAACTACACCTGCCTACACTGTACCTCTGGAATCAAGAGCCTCACTGGATCGCTGTACAATGTCCCCAGCCCCCTAGAATAGACGAGGGCACTGATATCAGACGTACAGAAGGCGTGCCATGCACCACTCCCACAGGCAACTGAGCCGACGAACACTGCAACTAGCATCATATTGCAGCTCTCCAATGCGCCACCATGTTCAGAAGACAAAGTCCATCTGAATTGCCCCTACACCACAAAGCAGCATTGAACACTGGCTGCATCACAGGGCAAAGCTCATGAAGTAAGTAGATGCTGTACATGTAGATGTAAGTAGATGGCTAAACACTTATACGGTCCCAAAGGCGAGACCTATTGGCTATGCTAATGCTTGTTATGGATGTGACGGAGGAGGACCAGGTGAGAGTTGCACCCGATCCCGGGATCTGATCCCCTTTCTCCCCCGTTAGTCTCTTGTGTGCACCATCTACTATCGTACTGACTCTCTATACAGATTAGTGGTTGAGTTTCTGTGACCCCCTACCTCTCTCTTATAGGAGTATCGTTGACATCTGGGCCTTTGACTTTGTATGGAGAATACTTCGGCCCCCGTGCCCTGCAGTAATCTGACCTTGATTATGCCAGTCACTAGACGTACATATCTCCAACAATGCACTCGTATCCTGATCTGTAAAAAGCAGATTGAAATGTAAAATTGGGAATGCATTTAACGCCAGGCGATATCAGTAGAACAAGTAAGGATGGGGGGCCTCCAAAGTACGACGTTTGTGGATGCCAGTATGTCCCAGCAGTGCTATGAATGCCCAGCAAGGACCATTTAACGGTAAAGAAAATGGGGGATTAAACTAATATGATTCTGAAAGTTATTTTTCCATTTGGAGTTTTGAGGGAAAAAAAAGATGTAGCCAGACAGCAGAAACAATGCTGGCATATTTAATTGATGGGAGAAAAGAACTACGAGCGTCAGTAGTAAAACTCATAACATCCCAAGTGCAAGAACAGTAATATATGCAACGTTTTAATTTACAAGAAATACCACCTGTCTGCACTCGGTTATATACGTTGGATTTTCTGCAGAGATTTTGCTACTTGCAAAAAGTTCCCTCAAAAGTTGGGCTCATATCCAATTCATAGAGTTTTGTGCGCGGATGATATTATTTTGTGATGTAACCCTACAAAGAAACCTGCAAGAATTATGCTAAAAGTCACTTTCTGATCATACATTTTGCAAACTCTGAGATGCTAGACTTAAGGGGAAGAAAAAAGGTTTCAAGTTTCATTGGTGCATGAAATACAAAAAAGGGGAGGTTGGTAACATCTATGTTGACTTTGGAAAAAGCTTTTCCAGCGTCCACTCCCACAAGTTGCACTTTTCCAATTTAGGGGAAAAAGCCTTACCCCATGCAGGTGCTCTTCAAAATGTCTATTATGCCATGGGAAAGAGATATGTTTTAATTATTTCTTAGAAATATCTTTTACTGCAACTTTGACATATGCTCTGAAATATTCTCCTGTCTGTAGTTGGTCTTTTTTCAACTTCTATGAAGGGAAGAGTTTAAGGAAATTATGCAGTTTGAGTTCAACTGTACCTGTACTGATTCTTAGACTTGAACTTGTCCTTCCAGCACCTATTTCCAAGCACTATCAAGGGTAATCTTTTGTTAAGGGCACTACATAATCTAAGTTTGTGAGAAGGACGGGGAGGAAAAAACAACTGTTCCCCTTTTTTTTTAAATAGAAATTTGGCTTTTCCATGTGCGTATGTAAATTGTGATAAGGATGTTCTGGAATCGTGATCTCCAGGCCAGCTATACCACTTTTTGAAAGTCCAAGAGAGTAAGCTAATGTATATCCATGACCAAGATTATGGCAGAAATGGTTAAATTTATAGCAGTTTAAAATCACACACTGGTTTTGAGGAAAGGTATTCATTTCTCTCTGATGTCACACAATATGAAACGTCTTCTCTTGCTTCTTCAGTTAGGATACTCCCCTTTAACTCCTTTTTAGCAAGAAGTAGAGGATCTCCAGTTGAATCTGCTATTTGTAAACTGTGAATTGGGTCTCCACAACCTTTTTCATGTACTACATCTCTGACCAGTACTAAGTGGTGTTTGGAAAGCGTTTTTTATTCCCTTTAACGGAATGCTTTAATATAACTACACATCATGATTTGGTATTTCTAATTACTCATCCACCTAATGAACATGTATGTTTTTATATATTTTTTGAATTTCTAAGAGTTTTTTTATCGATATTTTAAAAAAAATATGAATTGTTAATTTATACTGCTTGAAATCGGTTTATATTATTACACAGTTTAGGTGTTTGGCTATTAATAGAAGTATTGTGTATCTCTGAGGAGGCCTAAATCAATTCCCATGAAAATGTCCACTATCGTACTCCCTCACTGGAAAGGCTAATAGTTGGCTTTGTGTGATACCCTGCTTCTCTCTTATATGACCATTGTTGACAACTAGGCCTGTGACATGTATAGAAAATACTTCAGAACCTTTGCTTTTGCCAGTACTTAGGCATACAGATCACCAACAATACACTTGCATCATGATCTGTAAGCAGATTACAATTTAAACCAGTAACTCACATATACAGCCACTCATTTACTTACTCACTGACCAACACAGCCACTCATACATCCAGTCATACGAACACTTACACACCCACTCATCCACCCATCCAGCCACTCACACACTAAGTCACTCACCCACATAGATACTCACACACCTACTCACTCACCCATACAGTCACTCACACACCTCTCATTCATCCAAACAGTTACTCACACACCCATTCACTTACTCACACATATACTAACACATGTACTCACTCACCTATACAGTGACTGACACAAGTACATACTTTCCCATACAACCTCTCTCACACTCAGGAAGGAGGATAACCAGACCAGGGCAGTTCCCCCGATCCCCGCCGCCTAAGGAATTCCCTACTGGGGTTCTCCACTCACATTCAACAGTGAGGAGGCATTTTAAATTCTGAAAGAATTAGAAACACTTAATTGTATGCTGTACATTCAGTGGTTGGTAAATCTTCTAATCTAGACCTTTGCAAGAGCACCTTGGTTTAGACCAGTGTTCACACTAAGAATGAAACGCATTCAGCCCTGAATAGAATATATGAAAGAGCTGCTTAAAACATCTTATTAATTTCTGCTCCCTTATTGCTGTTCTCTGTTATTCATAATGGCAGGAAGAATACATATTTGGTCATATTTAGCAACAAGCACAACCAATGCTTAAACACTTAAAAACATGGGTGAATATTATAGAAATGCAGTTAGTAAACATAAATAGGGCTATCTGCAGACTGTCGAACACACCTGTTAGGAAAAATATGAACATAAAGCATTTATCGCAAGGGAATCTTTTGTATTTACCTGATCATGTGAGGGACAGTAACTTTGGAGTTTTCTTCAAATACATTAGTCATCAAACCGTTGCATCTTATATTTTCGACACACTGCAAATAAAAAGAAGGCAACAATATTGTATAAAATAAATACCTTTGCTGTTTCCGAATACAAAGTTACAGGAGAACATGAATTGTTCACTATGGGCCTCATTTATGGCTTTTTGACATAGTGCAGTGCAGCAAGGCACCTTGCACTGCTGCTCTATGCCAAAGGGAAAGGGCAGGAACGCACTTGCTTAAGCGATACAGCGCATTCCTGTCCTTTCTGCCTTCGCGGGCGCTGTTTTGGCAGCCTAGCGCCAACGTCGGCACCATTCCACCATAGAGCAAGGGTGCCTCCTTTGCAGGCAGGATTGTTTTTGTGCAGGAAGGCTCACCTTCCTGCACAAAAACAATCATAAGAGGTGTGATCCTCTTTCTATGTGTGCTGTAGAAAAAAATGAGGAGAAATAAACATATTTCTCCTCGTTATGCCTCACTGAAGTGTACAGATTTGACGCTTGCCCAGGTTTACATCACATTGTAAAACTGGGGCAGCGTCAAATTCCATGGGTGTTGCTTGGGAAAACCCATCGCAACGCCCACGGAACACCTCAGGTGCGCAGAGTAAAGCGATACAGCGCTGCGTCACCTTACTCATGATTTATGAAGGCACTCAAAGTCACGCAGGGTGGTACTTTAGGTGGTACAAAAGTGACCCAGGGCCCTCATAAATAAGCATGGTAGATGCACATAACTGTATATTACATCTAATGAACTGGGTGCAACGAGCAACATAAGAGATACAACCAGTTTGTAACTATATTGTTGGGAAAATACTTCCCACAAACTATTTCTAATGTAAATTTCAATTCTCTGTCAACTCTCACCGTAATGCAATGAGAGTAGGTCTCAGTTTGCATCGTTTTGGCTTCTTTAAAGAATGGAGTGAAGTTGTAAGAAGTTGTGACCTGTAAAATGCTCTACTCAGTGGCTTTTGTGTAAATGTAATAACATTTATATAGCGCTTCCAATCACATTTTTGCTATTTCTAAGGACACTGAATTATAGTTGCTAGTATTACCCAACTGATTCTCTATTCACCGACGCCATACGAACAGAGTTTCAGTTTCACGTCAGTGAAGAGCTTTTAACTTAATTAACCATCTTGCTCACAGGCTTGTATTTTAAAACCCAGTGTCTTACTGCATCTAACATTGGTTTTATTTCTTACGCAGTTGCACACTTTGTTCGTGATGGTCTTGATGAGCAATAACTGCACTTCCCAATCCTATTGGGCAGTGGCAGCTCCTCCGCTAAGGCGAAGGAGCTTCGCCCCACTGATTTTAAACAGTGTAACTAAAGCAAAAAAATAACAGAATCAGTTATGATCCTTTTATTTATACCTTGTTGCAGCAGTTTTGCAGGTGAGGCGGGCGGGGCTGCTCTGCTGACAGAGTAGGGGAGGGGAGAAGTGGTTTGCACTCCTTAAAGAGCGCATGAATGTTTGGCCAGCCCTCTCGGGCCGGCCAAACTTTTGTGCAAACTTTGCATGTTTTCCCCCAGGCTGCATTTAGTCTGAGTGGAGAACAGGCCCCCAGTCCCATATGAGCGCCGAACAACAGAGCTCCGACCAATCACAATGCTGCATTGCAGCATTGCAGCAATGTGATTGGCTCAGGGGAGCCTGGGTACTTCCTGGGTGCTCTGTTCCTGTTCCGAATACGAAGGTGGAAAGAGCGGTGAGACTCAGCAAGCCGCTGCGTGACACGTCGAAGAGGTACGTTCTTTTCTCTTTATCCCCTCTCCCCACCCCCCTCTCCTCTGACCTCCACCCTCCAGGTGGAAATCTGCCCCAAAATGAGAAATTTCTCCTTTCTTCAAGGACCGACTTGGAATGGGCAGGTTATCCCCCCAGCGTAAATAGTACCTCTGGTATTGATAACTCTGGGAGTGGTTTAAAACCGTCTCATTTCCCATGACGCTCGTAAACGCGGCCTTGGAGTGTTAATATTTAATATCATTTAATATAATTTACTATCTTGCAGCATTTTGCCAAAAATCCCCCCCCCCAAAAAAACATAAAACAATAGTGGGATAATGTACCTTTGGTAGAGATGGAAGGATAGTGAGCACCATCTAGCTTTTTTCACCCTCTGCTCTAAAGGCACCACATTCAGAGTTTGAGAGATCCTTTTGTGGTTTTGAGGAAGCCAAGTCTCTCCTAGTTCAGAAAGATACATTCTAAACTGTGACCAAACATGTACTCCAGCACAGATTCTAAGTGCACCATCTTCCTGAGTGTCAGAAAAGCCAGTCTGATCTTAATGAGACATCGGACTTGCCTAGGGTGTGTAGGACCTGTATGGCCCTTCCATTGGAGGATTTCAGGTTTACAGGGGGAGGGTTGTATTTTATTTTGTGGCAGGAGGGGTTTCTTATCTGATGATGTGGGCTCATGTCAAGAGTGGGGACCATTGCATGGAAGAACCATGATGAGACAAGCAGAGACATTTTAATGCATGACCAAAGTGGGCAATTGCCTAGGCCCCACCTTCCAAGGCCCCCCTGGGAAAGTGAACTTTCTTTCCTGAACTCAGTTTATTCTATTTCTCTACCTAAATCCCTTTCTCCCTATTTCTGACTCTGTCTCTTTACCCCGTATCATCTTAAGTATTTTTCAGGGCCACAAGTAAGACATATTTTAGCTGTTTATATGTGACCCAGCTGAAGTTTGACATTTAATTTAGTATTCTGTGACATCAGGCAGGCTTGAGTTATCAGGAAATAGGTAAAAAACTTCAAAATGTCTTTCTCACAGAGGATCCAAAGTAGGTCTTGCCCATGGCCCTCAAATTCTTAAGATGACACTGGAAACAAGGTGTAGTTTGGGTAGGGATACATTTTGTCCACTTATTCAGTGGACAGGCAACCTAATGGGCACATGAGAACAAAAGGAATAAATTAAATATTTCCTAAGGACATGGATGAGTGCAGCCCAAAATTACAGGGACATTTAAAACCAAATAGGCCCACTCAACTCAGATAAAAAATAACTCACATTTTAGGTTATGACAACAATTTCTAGTGTGTCGGATAGCTGTTGCCGCGTGTGGCGATGACCTGGGCAATATGAGGAGGCGATGACGGAGGTGAGAGCGTCGGCGTTGATCGGTCAGCCCCGGGAGACACTGAGCAACCGATTGCGCTGGGCCGGCTGGTGACCGGGACCGGCGGTGTGTTGGAGGACTGTGGAGGGGGTTGGGAGGAGCGGGGATCCCGCGGGGGGCGCTGTGCTGTGGGCGGACCCTGTACCTGTGGACAGTTGGTGGGAAGACCGATCTCCTTGGACGGGGGGTTGCTCGCTCCGTTGCCCTCCCCCCCCGCTGGTCCTTGTCCTCTCCTCCTGATTTCTTCTCCCTCTGCCCCCCCGGCTGGCCCTGGGGGACGAACGGAGCGACGTGTGGTGAAGGCTGGAGGGGATTGGTGTACCGGAGTAGTGGTGGGGACGGATTGCACACCGAGGCGAGACCTTCCCCTGTTCTGCCACTGGAGGATGACGAGGACATTGGAGGATGAGTCCTGAACTGGGGACTGCGGCTGTGGGGCCCTAGAGCTGAGGGGGCGCGGCGAAAGAGAGTGAGGAGGCTGACAAGGGGTACTCCTATCGGAAATTGCAAGGTATTGGTCAGTCTCTGGACATGGTCCGCAAGGGGGTGAGGTCAAAGGATGCCCGGGAAGACCCGGCTGCGGCACAACATGCTCCGACCGCAGAGGATGGTGGGACCTTATCCGGACTGGGTGGGTTGAGGAATGCTGAGGGGCAACAAACGGACAAGCTGGATTTGATATTGCAAGAGATTAGATATTCCAGGACGGCAATAGAACGACAACTTGGGACTCTCACTACTGACCTGTCACTGTTGAAGGCTGACCACAGTAAGCTGGCTGATAAGGTCAAGGATCATGGCCTTGCGATTACTGACCTCACCCCGACGGTGGTTGATCACACGACGTCTATTCAACGGCTACAACAGCAGGTAACATGGCTACTGGACCGCGCAGAGGACGCGGAAGGGCGCAATCAGCACAATAATATTCGCGTCATTGGCCTTCCGGAGCGCTGTGAGGGGGTACACGCCGAGGAATTCATGGAGCAGTGGTTCCGGGACCATGTAGCTGCGGAGGGTCTGTCCTCGCACTTTTGTGTGGAACGAGCGCACCACATCCCCACTGGGAGGCCTAGACCGGGCCATCCGCCTCGCCCTCTGATCGTCCAGCTGTTGAACTATCGGGACAGGGACGCCCTACTTCAGAGAGCAAGAGAGAAATCTCTAATACAGTACGAGAATTGTCGCATGTCTCTTTATCCGGATTACACCAACCTAGTACAGAAGCAACGTTCCTCATATCAGGATGTGAAGAAGTGGCTTCAAGAGGCCAAGTTGACTTATGCGCTCTTGTTCCCGGCCAGATTGAAGATTGTTTATGAAAAAAAGACGCATTTCTTTGAGCGCCCTGCAGATGGGGAGGAATGGCTGGACGTGGTGGGTGTTGAGGGTAGCCAGGGAGCCACACAGGACATGAACACCGGTGGCTTGGCCAGGAGTCCAGATAGGACTGGTAGGGGCAGCCCTGCCCAGGGAAGGAGACCCGGGAATCGCGGCACATCAAGGGAGAAGCAGCGGGAGGAGCAGATGGACATGGTGGAACTGGTGGGCAGTTTTCGTGAAGATCAGGAGAAAATTACTACGGACACAGAGGACAGTACGATTCACTCTGACTCGGAGCACAGTAAGGTCCTGTTCCCCACAGTTACACCTAGAGCGGCGGACGATATGTTGGACAACTAAAAAGATGCAGGGTCCATTTTGTATCTGACGGACCACTTGATGACATTTGATATCCTTTTGGTGAAAGTAAACTCTACTTGTGACCTTAATGCATAGGGGGGGTTCAAGGGGGATGGGGAACTGTATTTATCTGTTTCTGGAGGGTGGAGTCACAGGGAGTGTTCCCATTTTAGTGGCATAGCGATGGGTGCGGATGCGGGACCTCCTAGTTGGTTCCATCCTGATTGGCACATATAACCCCCACCCCCTTTTTTCAGGACCTCCAGACGGTAAAGCAGAACAGACTCCTGGTATTATTGCCCCTGGGTTGGATCACTGTAGAGCCTGCGGCAACCGGTGGGTAGTTGAGATGTCTAGAGCGGCGCCAAGCCACCCCCCCCATTGGCAAATGCAATTGTGTTTTGTTTATTATGTTCATAATTTTCTTGTTCGGCTCAGCACAGTTAATCTGCTGCGCCAAGTTAGTTGAGTTTAGGGGAGGGAACACAATGGTCTCCAGGTTGACACTCACATCATGGGCTAGGACAGTCCTGCTAACACTCCGGGAACAGTTAGAAGGAAAGAATGGCTGAACAACAAGGTTCCTATAGATTTGCCACCTAGAATGTGCATGGGCTTGGTGCCATTCAGAAAAGGCACCGAATCCATGCGTTTTTACAAAGGCAACACGCACTGATCACATTTTTGTAGGAATCACACCTAACGACAGCAGAGGCGCAGACACTAAGGAAACGATGGAGGAGTATTATATATCTATATAACAAAAAAGGAGGAGTACCACCATAGAAAAAGGCTCAGAGGGCGATTTTTGGTGGGATGAAATTCTAATGAGGAAAAAGAAGAAAGTCCTTCTTTGATTTTTATAAACCCCTCACTCACCGACCTGGTCGGTGACATGCTTCATCATCGGGGCCACCTTGACAGCCGAGTGCCATCAAGGTGTGCTGCGACACCTGGAATACAGTGGAGCAGGTATGTGAGTGATGAATTCAAGAAAAAAAGTATGTGAGTTAAAAATTGTCCTGGTATGGCTTATATGTGAAAAAATTTATTCTTAAGACTACTGGACAATGATAAAAACAGTGTGTGTCAATACAATAAAGGTTTAATTATGACCAAGTGTATCTGTAATATATGTGCAAGGTCTATATGTTTCAAACCGAATGGAAAATGCCGGTTTTTCTTCAGGACCAGAAAGAAAATGGGTGGTCAGGGTACACTAACGCCCTGCCATACCTGCAATCCTTTGTTCCCTGGTAACAAAATTGGTTACAGGGCAAGAAAAAGGTAACCCGGGGGTGGTTACGTTAATAGCAAAAAACTCCTAATAAGGGGTCATAAGGCTGCACGGGATTAGAGGGAAGGGAGGCCACAGTAGAAGAAACATATTAGTTTCTGTGGTTAGTTTAGGCCGTATACCTATTTTGCCCCTCCATGCGCCCGTGTGGCCTCCCTTCCCTCTAATCCCATGCAGCCTAATGACCCCTTATTAGGAGTTTTTTGCTATTAACGTAACCACCCCCGGGTTACCTTTTTCTTGCCCTGTAACCAATTTTGTTACCAGGGAACAAAGGATTGCAGGTATGGCAGGGCGTTAGTGTACCCTGACCACCCATTTCCTTTCTGGTCCTGAAGAAAAACCGGTATTTTCCATTCGGTTTGAAACATGTAGACCTTGCACATATATTACAGATACACTTGGTCATAATTAAACCTTTATTGTATTGACACACACTGTTTTTATCATTGTCCAGTAGTCTTAAGAATACATTTTTTCACATATAAGCCATACCAGGACAATTTTTCACTCACATACTTTTTTTCTTGCATTCATCACTCACATACCCGCTCCACTGTATTCCAGGTGTCGCAGCACACCTTGATGGCACTCGGCTGTCAAGGTGGCCCCGATGATGAAGCATGTCACCGACCAGGTCGGTGAGTGAGGGGTTTATTAAAATCAAAGAAGGACTTTCTTCTTTTTCCTCATTAGAATTTCATCCCACCAAAAATCGCCCTCTGAGCCTTTTTCTATGGTGGTACTCCTCCTTTTTTGTTATATAGATACCTAGCCTAGGGGATAAGGAGTACTCTTCCGTCCACCGATGTGGATAAAAATCCCTTTAATCTCTCCATTTGTTTATTGTATATGGGGTACTATATATTCCACAACCTATTCTGCCTTTCCCAGGGGGGCAACCATCTGGGTCCGACACGGGACATCCTTTGTTGAGATAGAGAGGCGAGTGGATGACCAAGGGAGATATATCATGGTAAAAGGAACGCTAGATGGAACATTGGTGGTCATAGGTAGTGTATACGCCCCGCATTTTGACCACGAGGTATATCTGGGGAAGGTGAGAAGGGCGTTATCTGATTGGGCTGATATTCCCTGGATACTGGGAGGTGACTGGAACATGATATTTGGTGTGGATCTGGACAGGTCGCACCCCCTGCTACAGTTGGCCGGGGTCACAAAATTGGCTGAGGTGTTCACGGCCTGGGCAGAGGGCTGGAGACTAGTGGATGCATGGCGAGAGCTATACCCGACCCATAAGGAGTATTCGTATTATTCTCCCGTACATAACTTGCACACAAGGATAGATAGGTTTCTGTGCTCCAGCTCCTTAATGTCGAAGATTGGCGGTATGGAATATTTAGCCAAAACCTTCTCGGATCATAGGCCACTGACACGTAACCTCCTATGGGGCAGGATACCCTCTCCGGTGCCTACCTGGAGACTTAATCCGCTTCTCCTGGAAGATGGCCTCTTTCGTGCATCACTTTCTGACGCTCTGACAAATTACTTTCGTGAAAACTGGGACTCTGCAACATCTAACCTGGTGGACTGGGATGCCATGAAGGTGGTAGTAAGGGGCGCCGCCATAGGACAGCTAGTGGGAGCCCGACAAGAAACACATAGGCGACTATGCGATGTAGAAAACAGACTGAAAATACTGGAGAGGGAGGCTAGTATAGACCCGCAAAAACGGGGCGCTTTAGAGGCAGAGAATATTGCCCATGCAGAGGTACTGGAAACACTGAGAGTCATTGATTATAAAGAATATCTGCGTCGGAATCATGCTGAGGCTGACAGGTCAGGTGCCTTATTGGTTCGCTTGGTCCGTGAACGTCCGGATCCCCCGGTGATTACGCGGATTCGTGATGGATTGGGTGGGATAGTCCACACACAGGCTGGGAATAATCAGGTGTTCTGCGCCCACCTACGGGCCCTGTATGCCCCTTTTCCTTTGGAGTACCCGGACCGGATAGAGGGCTTTCTTCGTGATTTGTCATTTCCGGCTCTGTCTGCGGTGGCCCAGAAAGAAGTTGGAGGCCCCATGATGCAAGGGGAAATTCGGGCTGCCATTCGGTCCCTCAACCGTAATAAAACGCCGGGGGTGGATGGGCTACCGGTAGAATTTTACCAGACTTACTCTGAGACCCTAGTCCTCATTTTGGAGAAGGTATATAAGGAGGCGTATGAGGGAGGAAGACTGCCTACCTCAACGATGCAGGCCCTAGTCATATCCATACCCAAGCCGGGAAAGGACGCACTGGAATTGTCCAACTATAGGCCCCTATAAATGCTCTCTACGGAGTACAAGATCCTGAGTAAGGTTATTGCCGTATGGTTGCAGCCCCATCTCTCTGCCTTGATCCACCAGGACCAGTGTGGCTTTCTCCCGGGACGAAGTACATCCTAGAATATTCGCGGCGATTACATGCCACACCGCGGACAGCCCCCGGGCAGGTTGTGTTGCCCTGGTCATGAAACAGTTGTTCGACTCCCTGTCCTGGACATATCTGTTTGAGACCTTGAGACGCTTTGGTCTCCCGGACTCTCTACTGAAATGGGTGAGACTACTATACACGGACCCATCGGCCCGTGCACGCACTGGTCGATATACCTCGGATAGCTACTCGATCTACAGGGGCACTCAGCAGGGTTGTCCTCTGTCTCCGCTCCTGTTTGTGCTGGCTCTGGAGCCTCTGGCCCTGATCCTTTTGGCCCGGGAGGAACGGATGGGTATCTCGATAGGGGGCACGCACCACCTAATCTCTATATATGCGGACGACATTTTATTATACTTTCGGGACCTAGAGGCTGACCTCTCGAATATAGATAGACTTTTTAGCCAATTTGAGGAGGTGTCTGGTTTAGCAATTAATCCAGAGAAGTCCACCGCTTTCTATTTTAGGGACCTACCACACACTCCTTCTCTCCGATTCGGGAGGCATCAGATTACGGTAACCCAAACGACGTTCAGATACCTGGGCATTCAAGTGTATAGACGTACGGAAGACCAGATAGAAGGTAATGTCAAGAGAGCAATCACGGGTCTCCGTAGTAGTGTAGGATTCTGGACAGCCCTGCCCTTATCAGTCATGGGCAGAATTGCCATCTCCAAAATGGTCCTGCTTCCCCGTATACTATATTATTTTGTTAATCTGCTGATCGTCCTTCCACAGTCAATATTCCACACACTGAACACGATTCTGATAACACTGATCTGGGGTCCCGGCCGGAGACGTATCAGCCTCCGAAAGCTCCAATTAAGCACTAAATTGGGCAGCCTAGGGGTGCCCGATCTCAGGGGGTATTACTACGCGAGTCAACTACAGCGGCTGGCGAGATGGGTGGCGGGTAGGAACTTGCATGAAATCGACTTCACAGCTGATCGATTAGCACGGGGCGAATTGCACTCACTGTTGTTGCCCGGGGGCAGGATTCACCAGGGCTGCCATCCTCTCTTGAACACGGCCCTGATCTGTTGGAGGAAGGCTTTGACGTATACGTCCAATGTGACACCCTATGCGGAGAATATTCCCCTGCTAGGTATCCCAACGCCCCAAGGTAGGCTTACACAGCACAGATTACGACCCTGGGCAGAGGCGGGGGTAGAAGAAGTGGGCGTCTTCTTTGGGGATGATACCCTACTAGATCATGATACCCTCCTGCAGATCACGGGGGCCCCCCAGAGGCTATACCTACAACACGCTGTGGTGTCTCACTACATTAAAAACAAATGGGCCCGCAGCGACTTAAACCTACGAATCATGGATTGGTCCACATGCTTTACTATATGGGAACAGGGGGTGTCAAGACCTCAGTGGCAGTCACCTGAACTGCGATTCCAAAAATAAAGGAATTCCCCGCAGAAAGAAGAAAACCAAAATATCTACGTAGGAAAAGACTTTATGTTGTGTCCACACTTTTCCTACGCCAATACTTTAAGTTGTCGAGGAACAGTAGGACAAAAGATGTCGGATTGCTAGGAACGCTTCAGAGAGGAGGTTGTCGGTCTAGTTTTTCCAGACTCGTGATCAACGGCAGTAACGAGGTGCGCGTTCTGCAGGTGAACTGCGCACTTCAACTGTAGTTTTGCCGGTGAAGCAGCTTTCCCGTTACGCTCCAGAGAAATCTTCTGAGGAATTCATCCGAGTCCTGTTTGTGAGTTTTTGGTTAAATAACGCATGCGCGACATGGGAGTCCTTGTAAAAGACTTTGACCGTTGTTATCAATCTTCACCTGTAGGTCGGTGACGTAACCGCTGAGGTGTCCAAAATAGAACAGTAGTTAGAGAACCATAGAATATTCGAGTAGTGAAGCAACTACCGGAATAGTCCTTAGATTTTACTCATAGTCAGGTTAATTTAGGGGCACAAGGATATTCAAGATACGCTTTCATTACCTTCAGAACTCATCAGTTGAATTATTAGAACTGGATTAAAGTCTGTGACAGGTAATTAGATAACCAATAGGATTGAAGAGTTTAGTAAGCAAATAACAAATATTAATAGTGTTGTGTTTAATACAGGAGCAGTAAACAGACAAAACATTCCTTTTTTTTTAAACAAAAGAAACAACTCAAGAGAGAAGCTATAGCCGAGGTTATCTGGGTAAGGGTATTTCTATGGTTACCTTAGAGTTTAAAAGTTGAATTAGAAGTTGTGTACCATTAATGCATTTCTCCACACCGTGAGTTAACGTACCAGAGCCCCAGACGACCACACTGAGGAGAGCGAACAAGTCTCCTACACAACGGCTGTCTCTCTTTCTCTTCCACTTCCCCTCTCCCCTCCATTTTAGATGTTCCTTTGAAGGTCTTCGGGTGGCGTTTGAGGTGGTGGGGCGTTGGGACTAATCGTCGACTCCTGTGGATTATCTGGTATCCTGACAGATTGAAGTGCCAGTTATTCACCTGAGTCGACATGGCCGAAGGAATAGATTTAAAATCTTTAGCTGGAGTTTTAGAAGGGTTACAAAATCAAGTCACACGAACTGCAGAAGAAAATAGAGCCCTTAGGGATGAGGTTAAAAGATCCCAGCAAGAAACACACCAAATTAAAAACAAAATGGAGGAGTTCCTTGCGGGAACTACGCCTTTGCCCGAGTTTAACCCAACACACAGAACAGCCGCAGAAGTTGCAACACAAGTTATACATTCCGTGGCCCCAATTGTCCCTTTAGCAAACCCTGAGAGATATAGTGGGGACCCTCATAAGGCCCAAATATTTCTTACCCAATGTTCCCTACATTTTCTATGCAGGTCCGTAGTTTTCAAGGAGGATCAAGCGCAGGTTGCGTTCATGCTGTCCTATCTGAGTGGTAATGCCGCTGCCTGGTCAATGCCTTTAATTTCTCGCAATGATCCCGCACTGTATGACTTTGAGATATCCAAGAAGGAATTTTTAAGAATCTTTGATCGAAGAACCGCAAACCAAGCTACCGACAACGAACTGCTAGACCTGAAGCAAGGGAACAGAGATCTGGTGGCCTACATCGCGCAATTTAACAAATTAATAGTGGAGACTGACTGGCCTGAGGGGAAACGCTCGGCCATATTTTATCGTGGTATTAAGGATGAGTTAATAGACGCTTGGCACAGATACCTAAGAGGCCTCAGGAAATTTCTGAGTTAATTGATCTAGTGCTTCAGATTGATCACCATCTGTACGAGAGACGATCTGAAAAGAGAAAAGATTTTAGGCCTTTCATTCCCCGTCTTGATTGCATTAAACCAGAAGGCAGTAAAGCAGACAACAATGGCGGAGAAGAACCCATGCAAATAGGATCCATTCGAGGTCCTCTTACTAAGGAAGAAAAGAAGAAGCGTTGCACCAATCATCTGTGTCTGTACTGTGGCGCCTCAGGACATTTTGTAAGGGAGTGTCCTAAAAAACCAAAAATTAACCAGGGGTTAAAAGACAAATCCCATCATTAGATCGAGTTGCCCTGGTGGGATCTAAAGAAGAGTCAACTCCTGAACACCAACAGTTGATCAACACATTACAGTCGGCGGCGCCTCACCTCACAGTCTCATTCTCAGTGAAATTCGGTTCCCAAGAAATTAAAGAGGTATCAGTCATGATTGATTCTGGTGCCACGGGTAATTTCTGTGATCTAAAGTACGCACAAGAAATGGGAATCAAACCAGTTAAGAAGAAACATTTTGAGGTTGTCAAGGCTGTAGATGGCACAAACCTTACTTCAGGCCCTATCATTGAGGAAACGGAACGTTGGAGTTGGAAGGGTTACGGGGTCATCGAGAGTTCATAAGATTCAACCTTATTGATGCCCCGCAATTCCAGTTGATATTGGGATTGCCGTGGCTAACTGAGCATAACCCCATCATCGATTGGGAGAGAAGAACAGTGAAAATGAACTCGGAGCATTGTCGTAGCAACTGCTTTCTTAAATCTAGGCCCAAATTAGAAGAATCCACAGCGACTGCGCTAGCTCAATTTCCCGCCTGTATCTGCGTTGTGGAAACTCAGTAAATACCTAAAGAGTACCAAGATCTGGCTAGCGTTTTTTATAAAAAAAAATTGGAAAAATTTCTTCCACACAGGAATTACGACTGCAAAATCGAGCTGGAGGCAGGAGCTATCTTGCCTTGTAGTCGCATCTACACCCTGACGGAAGCAGAGAACATCTACCTAAAAGAATATTTAGATGAATACTTGAAAATCGGCTTTATTCGTCCTTCCCAATCACCAGTGTCATCACCTTTGTTCTTTCGACCAAAGAAGGATGGAACGCTTCGCTCCTGTATTGATTACAGAGCTCTAAATCAAGTCACCATCAAAAATCGTTATCCCCTGCCACTTATATCCCAACTTCTGGATCAGGTTAAGGGAGTTCGAATCTACACTAAACTAGGCTTGAGAGGGGCGTACCATTTGGTGAGAGTAGCAGAAGGCGACAAGTGGAAAACAGCCTTTAGGACTAAATATGGCCTATTTGAATATCAAGTGATGCCCTATGGGCTCAGTAACGTCCCAGCTGCGTTCCAACACTTTGTTAATGACATCTTACGGGAGTTCTTGGATCGGGTGGCTGTCGCCTATATAGATGACATATTGATTTGTTCGAACAACATGGAAGATCATGTAAGGGATGTACGAGAAATCATTCAAAGGCTACTTGAGAATCATCTGTACATCAAACTGGAAAAATGCTCATTTCATGTCAACCGAGTGGAATTCTTAGGATTTGTTCTGTCTGCAGATGGGGTGGAAATGGATGATTCAAAGGTACAAGTCATACAAGATTGGTCCTCACCTAAAAGTGTGAAAGAGGTCCAAAGTTTCCTTGGGTTCGCTAATTTCTACCGGAGATTCATTCCCAATTTTTCTGCCAAGGTTTCGCCTATCACACAATTGTTGAAGAAAGGAAGGAGATTTGATTGGTCTGAAGAAGCGGAGGCAGCATTTCAAAGTATGAAGAAGGCTTTTGTCACAGCTCCAATTTTGATGCATCCCGATCCAGAACAAGCCTTTTTCGTTGAAACTGATGCAACAGACTTTGCAACAGGAGGAGTTTTGTCTCAACGAAACAAACAAACAGGTCAACTCCACCCAATGGCCTACCGGTCCAGAAAATTGTCAGAACCAGAATTCAATTATTCAATAGCAGATAAAGAACTACTCGCAGTTAAAGAAGCATTTCAAGATTGGCGCCATTATCTCCTGGGAGCCAAGCATTGCGTGACTGTGTTCACAGATCATTGTAACCTGCAATTCTTAAAATCAGCGAAAACTCTTACCCCTCGACAATTTATTTATTTATTTATTATGTTTCTTATATAGCTGAGATAATCCCTGTATTTCTCAGAGTTCGACTTTGTGATCACCTACAAACCTGGGGCACAAAATGGTAAAGCCGACGCTCTCTCCAGAATGAATTGCCCAGAGGAGGCTAAAAGCCCTCCCAATGAAGCCATCATTCCTAGGAATAAAATCATTGGAGCTACTCATCTGGAAGAGTTCGCTGAAGAAATCCAGAAGAACTATTCGATTGAAGAATTACAGACTTGGGTCAAATTGGATAGCAAGAACTCAGTGGTAGGAGGCCTCCCATACCACGTAGGGAAATTGTATCTCCCACCAAAAAATATGCAAGAAAAGGCCATGAGAGTTTGCCACGATGATCGATTGGCTGTACATAAGGGTTCGAAGAAGACTCTGGATTTGATCAGGCGACATTTTTGGTGGCCTGACATGGCAGCTCAGGTGGGTCAGCATGTTGCAACCTGTGAACTATGTATCAAAGGTAAACCTAGTCGACAAGCTCCGCAAGGTCTCTTACAGCCATTGCCTAATGCACCATATCCCTGTTATACAGTGTCACTAGATTTGATTGTAGACCTTCCCTCCAGTCAAGGTAACACGGTTATATTGGTGTTAGTAGACTCGTTTTCTAAGATGGGACATTTCATTCCATTAAAGGCAGTTCCAACAGCACCGCATTTAGTACAGGTCTTCAACCAACACATAGTTCGAGCTCACGGACTTCCCCAGGTAATCATATCAGATAGGGGGACTCAATTCTTGTCAAAATTTTGGAAAAAATTCATGCACAATGTGGATATAGATACGCAGTATCCTACCAGTTACCATCCTGAAATGGACGGTCAAACAGAGAGAGTGAACCAGGAACTGGAACAGTATTTGCGACTCTATCTGTTGGAACAGGAGGGGAACTGGTCAGAATTACTGTGGACTGCTGAGTTTGCCTACAATAATGCTGTGCATGATTCAACTGGGTATTCACCGTTTTATTTAAATTTAGGACGACACCCAAAATTTATGCTAGGTCAAGAAGACAAAACAGTGCCCGCAATCACTAAAGTAGTGTCGGAGTTGAAGAAGTCATATAAAAAGGCACAAGAAAACTACTCAAAGCAAAACAGTCTTATAAAAAACAAGCTGACAAGAGAAGAAGGGTGGGGTCCACTTTTGAAGTAAGCGAGCAAGTTTGGTTGTCCACTAAACATCTGAGACTAAAGGGGAATAGGAAATTCCAACCCAGATTTATTGGTCCTTTCAAGGTGCTAAAAATCATAAACCCAGTAGTGGTAAAAATACAACTACCAAAATCCTTAAAAATTCATTCAGCCATCCACGTGTCACTTCTTAAAAAGAATCCAGTGAATGCAAGACTTAAAAAAACACCCCAGCCCGTGGATTTAGAGTCAGGTGAAGAATTTGAAATTGGCAGAATCCTAGATTGCAAAATCTCCGGAAACAAGCTGTATTATTTGGTGGAATGGAAAGGGTTCAGACCAGAAGAAAGATCCTGGGAACCCTCCACCAACGTACATGCTACAAGATTGATCAGGAACTTTCACTAGGCATACCTAAAGAAACACAAATTGGGGGAACCCCTTTTGGAGGGAGGTACTGTCAAGACCTCCGTGGCAGTCACCCGAACTGCGATTCCAAAAATAAAGGAATTCCCAGCAAAAAGAAGAAAACCAAAATATCTACGTAGGAAAAAACTTTATGTTGTGTCCACACTTTTCCTACGCCAATACTTTAAGGTGTTGAGGAACAGTAGGACAAAAGATGTCGGAGTGCTAGGAACGCTTCAGAGAAGAGATTGTCGGTCTAGTGTTTCCAGACTTGTGATCAACGGCAGTGACGAGGTGCGCGTTCCGCAGGTGAACTGCGCACTTCAACTGTAGTTTTGCCGGTGAAGCAGCTTTCCCGTTACGCTCCAGAGAAATCTTCTGAGGAATTCATCCGAGTCCTGTTTGTGAGTTTTTTGGTTAAATAACACATGCGCGACGTGGGAGTCCTTGTAAAAGACTTTGACCGTTGTTATCAATCTTCACCTGTAGGTCGGTGACGTAACCGCTGAGGTGTTCAAAATAGAACAGTAGTTAAAGAACCAGAGAATATTCGAGTAGTGAAGCAACTATAGGAATAGTCATTAGATTTTAGTTTACTCATAGTCAGGTTAATTTAGGGGCACAAGGATATTCAAGATACGCTTTCATTACCTTCAGAACTCATCAGTTGAAGCATTAGAACTGGATTAAAGTCTGTGACAGGTAATTAGATAACCAATAGGATTGAAGAGTTTAGTAAGCAAATGACTAGTGTTGTGTTTAATATAGGAGCAGTCAACAGACAAAACATTCTTTTTTTAAAACAAAAGAAACAACTCAAGAGAGAAGCTATAGCCGAGTTTATCTGGGTAAGGGTATTTCTATGGTTACCTTAGAGTTTAGAAGTTGAATTAGAAGTTGTGTACCATTAATGCATTTCTCCACAGGATTAACGTACCAGAGCCCCAGACGACCACACTGAGAAGAGCGAACAAGTCTCCTTCACAACGGCTGTCTCTCTTTCTCTTCCACTTCCCCTTTCCCCTCCATTTTAGACGTTACCTTGAAGGTCTTCGGGTGGCGTTTGAGGTGGTGGGGCGTTGGGACTAATCGTCGACTCCTGTGGATTATCTGGTATCCTGACAGGGGGTCATTTAGTGAGGTGGTTATATTCAGGGATTAGAGAACACGCTGCGATCCCTCTCACTACACTCAGAGACTCATGGATACAGGACACGGGAGGGGTCCTGTCAGACAAGGATTGGCAAATGGTACTTGAACATCCACGGAGAGTGTCCAGGAACGCTAAATTTAAATTCATTCAGGTCATGGTGCTTCATAGGGCGTACCTCACCCCGCAGAGATTGTATAGAATGCTCCCAGAATCTCCCCACTGTTGTCCATGCTGCAAAGCGGACAAAGCTGGTTTTTTCCACATGGTGTTGGCATGCCCGCGGCTCTGCAGTTACTGGGGAGAGGTCTGCCAGATGCTACGTGCAGTGACCTCTATACCGGTACCAGTAGATGCCCTATATTGTCTGGTGGGATCTCATAAACGACCTAGAACACAGAAAGCTAAACTGAAGTTCTTGGATTTGGCCCTTTTATTAGCCATTAGAGCCATACCTATGCAATGGAAGTCATCTGGGGCACACATGATATCAACGTAGCAGTCTCAGCTGGTGAAATGGGGCAGAACGGAGGGCATAGTGTTGAGACGTGAAGAGGAGAGGGGACAGAGGAAATATCCCGTGGCGCAAGACTGGGAAGTTATGCTGTTAGAACTGGAGGGGATGGAGATAATAGCGACACAGGCAGATGGGGTGTAAATGGATAGAGAATATGTAGATTGTGGAGGTGCGAGGTGTTACAGCAATACAGCCTGCGGATGTAGGGGTGTGGCTTCTGTACATTTATCCTGCGCTAAATTATGTTGATAGCGCTGGCACGGAGTGTTTTGTACAGGACCTCTTGTGAGTAGGAGACGTGTGGGATTGAGGTGGGAGGGGTATGGGGGAGGGAGGATCGGGAGTTGTGATCCTATACGTGGTCGGTTGCTGGACCTGACAATAACATGAGGTATAACATACTGATGTACGAGACAGTGCCACAAAGAGCGGCAGGTTGGAAACACAAGAATTGTATGGACCCATGATTTACGATTGAATGTTGGATGTAATAGGATGCAACAGCAACGGAACACCAAGTTTGGTTGGGGAGAAAATGAGAAAAGAACTGTACGATGTAATAAGAATTCATGATATACTGTCATTTATGTGGTGCAGTTGTGAATAAAGTAAAAAAAAAATGACAACAATTTCTAGGGCATAGCATTAAAGAAGAAAGCAAGTGAGCTGACTCTTTCCAATGCAGGTATGTGGAACATTATTCCAGGAAAATACATAATAATAATAATAACTGCCACCAAATAGCACGTTTTCCAGCACCGTTTTTCAAACACATTGTTTAAAGATCCATATATTGAAAAGCAATTCTGAAGGGGATACCCTTAAACAACCCTATAGTTCAATACTTAATGCACTTTTCGAGTACTTTGGAGCATTCCTACTCTGAATTTATCATGTTTGGAGGAGAACAAATGAATTACTAGGAAATATGTTGGACTTTCTGACATATTGTGTCCCTGTTGGAATAAAGTAATTATTAATTCTACAGTAAGATGTGAGAAATTGGGTTATTGGTTGAGTGGGATGTTAACCTTTCTCAAGCAACAACCACAATCCCTGTCAGGGTGAATCCCAAAATGTCACTAAATGAACCTGTGCTTAGCCCTCTCGTAGCATGGCACAAAAGCAGTCATACTTAACTTAGAGGCAATGTGTAAAGTATGTATGCAGCACTCACACAGTAAAACAAAACACAAGAAACACCCCCACACTAATGTAGAAAAATAGAGTAAAATGTAATAAATGATTTGACACTAAAACATAAATCAAATCAGTAGAGCCAGAGATATGCATTTTCAAAGATTTGAGTTAAGTATAGTGTCTAAAAGCCAATTGCAAAAAGAACAATTGATGGACAGAATGCAGAACAATGTCATACATTCACCCCAGTACAGAGATCTGGGCCTAAATCCATAGTTTTTTTGCTTACCATGCCATTCCAGTTTGGACCCAGCCATATGCAAATCAGTCTTCACCCTATGCCCAATGGGAACAGTCCAGCCCGACCTGGCAGGCCAGGTCCTCCCTGGACTGGAAACAAGCATCCTAGGACTGGTTTCAGGCTTTCAGCCCTCATCAGCCAGGATAGCTTGACTCCAGTGGCATGGAGAGCACAGGACCCACGTCTGGGCATATCTGTCCCACTCGGGGTGACAAATGCAAAAAGAACAATTGATGGACAGAATGCAGAACAATGTCATACATTCACCCCAGTACAGAGATCTGGGCCTAAATCCATCGTTTTTTTGCTCACCATTCCATTCCAGCCATATGCAAATCAGTCTTGACCCTGCACCCAATGGGAGCATATCGCATCTTGTGGTTATCTGGTCTTGCAAGACCAAGTGAAAGTCACAAGTACAGGCCGATGGCGATGGAGACTGGGCTGGATACAGGGAACAGGTTATTCCCTCTGAAAAAGTTACCTTCTAAAGTCCAGCACAATGAATTCTGTTCGAAGTGAAGGAGGCTGCGAGGTGCAGTGAGAGTATTGTGGATGGCTGTCGCTGTAGCAGGAGGAGCAGGCCAGGCATCACAGGCAGTCGTTGCTGTAGCGCAAAGTTTATATCGGATGTATCGGACAGTTTCTGGGTGTTTGTGCTGGCAGTCACCACGGGTTGTCGATGCTGTAATGTGAATTGTAAATCTCTCACTGCCAGTCATCGCTGGCGCTCACTGTAGAGCACCGAGTCGGTTTACTGGAGCTTCGCGTTGGCGCTCGGCACTGGTGGCAAGATTTTGGTGCTAACAGGCCAGTTCCAGTCGCAAGGAGCCCAAAACTTTAGAATTTCACCTTTTTGAGTCATAGGTGTGCACTCTAATGCCAGCCATACAACCTGGGGTTCATTCTGGACTCATCACTATCAATGACCCAGCAAATTAACGCTGTCTCCTCCTCCTGCTTCAACACCCTCTGCATGCTTCGCAAGATTTACAGATGGATCCCCACCAGAACTAGAAGAACGGTCACCCAGGCCCTTGTCAGTAACAGGCTGGACTACGGCAATGCCCTCTATGAGGGAACGACGGCCAAACTACCCAAAAGACTTCAACGCATACAGAACGCCTCTGCATGCCTTATCCTCGTCATCCACAGCCACATCACTGCCCACCTGAGAGACCTGCACTGGCTCCCCGTCAACGAGAGGATCACCTTCAAGCTCCTCACCTATGCTCACAAAGCACTCCACAACGCCCAACAAACGACTCACCTGCTACAGCCCGAATTGCCAGCTTTGCTCCTCTGACTTCGCCATCGTTCCACGCGTCCACAGAACGACCACCGGCAACAGATCATTCTCCCACCTCGCAGTCAAGACATGGAACACCATCCCCATCCACCTGCGACAGACCAGGACCTGCTGACCTTCAGGAGACTTCTCCATACCTGGCTGTTCGAGCAGTAGCAGCACCCACTTACCCCCCTTAGCCCCTCAAGGGTGAGTAGTGCCCTCTAAAAATGCTCTGATTGATTGATTGATATGCAACTGTTCAGTGTGGCCCTTAGTCACAAGCTGACGCTTTAAAAACAATTGCGTAATATGTGAGGGCAGAAAATTGGCAGCACAAGCTAGTGTCGAGGAGGGCTCGAGTCCGTACATCACTATAGCTCCCACCTGATTTATTAAGTGCCGGGTGGGTGTCAACCCATAAACAAACAGTCAGATAGACACACACATATACAACACAAAGGCAGAAGCGGAGCCAAATGCAGCGGTGCAGCTAAGAGCAACAATAGGTGCCACACTCAGGGAGACGGGCACTACTCCGAGGACCGACGCCACTCACAGTGCTGGGAACAGAGTGACGAAAAAAAAAAAACACTCGGGTAAAGGAGGGCTATTGCAGTCTGTACACCCCGCATCTGCAGGCTCATACGGGAGGCTGCTGACAGTGAACAAAGGTGCCATCCGGTAAAGGCTCTGTCTGCGGAGCCTCCCTGCTGTAGTTACAACAGAGGCATTCACTCTCTGGGTGCCCGCTGCATTGCTGTTGCCAGAGGCGGCACAGTTAGGCATCTCTGCAGCCGTTCGAGATAGGCAGGGCTGCTCTCTTCAGTGCTGATTAGACTCTGTCTTGCCGCAGAAATCCCTTCCTCTGTGTTAGGCTGATCTCAATCTGGTTTCCCATGTCAAGTAAGAGGGGGAGCCCGCTCATTTCGTGCAAAGGCCCTAGCTGTCTGCAATGCGCTTCCTCTAGCCATCAAGAACGTCCAGATTAATTTGCACTTCAGGAAAACTTTGAAGACCTGGCTTTTCTCTGATTAGGATCCTCTCTCTCAAGCAGTCTGCTGTGTTTGTTTTGTTTCTGGATTAGCGCTGGGAAGTGCCGTTTCTGAGACAGCTACACGCTCAATACATTTTATAAGATAACATAAGATCTTGGTCTGCACAAGCTATGAATTAAATGTCAAGTTTCATGCTTATCCCGGCTCAAGGCAATGAGGGCAGGGAACTCCTTTTTGTTCTAGAATATGTGGGGGCTGTAGGAAGGAAACTTTGCACCCACCTCTGCTGTCTCGGAGTTCTGCCTTTGAGCAAACGGTCAAGACAAAACAGACTGAGTGGACCTAATCGCACTGGCACTAGGGTGACCAACCGGCTGTAAATTTCACAGACCATCCGTAATTTGGACCTCACGTCAATTTCCCGTGATGATCCCTTTTACGGACGTCTTTTGTCCGTAATTTTGGGCCTTGCAGGGAGCAGAGCTGTTCCCCGCGAGGGGCCTCAGCTCCCTGATGGCACCGCCTAGCACTCATCCTCGAGCCCAAGAGCAGCCCCACCCTGCCCACTGTCATTCTGCATGTGGCTGATTGCCAAATACAGAATGAAAATGGGCTAGTTTGTGTTGTTACAGCATGTGGTGGGCCTCCTCCTGCCCTGGTCTAGGGCAGGCTATCTGTTAGGGTTAGATAGAAGAACGTTACAAAACAAATGTACAAAAATGCCCATGCTGCTATTTGCCAGTTCATGAAAAGAAGCCGGGGAAAGAAGTTAAAAAAAAGAGGTTATGGTTCTTACACAGTCGCATCATTTCAGAGCTGAAGCATTTTTTAAATTATATACAAAGAAGCCATAGTTGCTGCTTTTGTATTTATTTTATGCAACTAACATCCATTAACAAAGCCAATAGTCATGGCTTGTTGTAGGTCTAATGTTACTGGATGCAATGATAGAAACAGCAAAATTCCAGTTGGGTGGCACATTATGCTCAGTACATATTTTTACCTTAGGTGTTTTAAGCCAAGCCCTTAATTACATCAGACACGCCCCTTGGAGAGACCCCCAGTTTTTTCATCCAAATTAAAGCCCTGGAAACAACACCATGTCACAGTCACCTCACGTCCTGGCGCTGTGCATCATGCATGACTCATGAATTCCAAGTTTTCAGATTGCCTATGTGTAGGGGCATAGTGAAGCCTCCTTCCCACCCCACCCCTTGCTTTAGAAACTACAGCAAGAGTGAAGTTCTTTATGGGCGTCTTCGGTCTGAAACTCAGTAGACAAAGGCTCAGCCAATAATTAATGTGAAAAGGTGGGTGAGTAAATAAGTGATGAAATGGGTAAATGGCTGGATGGATTAGTGAAAGGATGAATGGATGAGTGAAAGGATTAATGGGTGGATAATGAGAGAATGGATGGATGCATGAGTGGATGGATGAGGGTAAATAGATGGATGTATGGGTGGAAGGGTAGATGGATGGGAAAAACGGTGGATGGATCAGTAAAAGGTTGGATGGATGAGTGAAAGGGTGAATGATGGGTGAGTGAGTGGGAGAATGGATGAGAGAAATTATGGCTGGACTGATGAATTGATAAGTGAAAGGGTGAATGAATGGATGGATGGATGAGCAAAAGCGTGGCTAGATGAGTGAAAGGGTGGATGGTTGAGAGAAAGGATGGATGGTTGAGTAAAAGGATGGGTGAGGGATAGGGTCAATGGATGGATTCATGAGTGGATGAGTAAATGGATGAGTGGGTGGATGGGTGTCTAAGTGAAAGGGGAATGGAGAGAGAAGGGAGGATGGATTGATGGATGGATGAGTGAAAGCATGGATGAATGGTTGGCATAATGGATGAGCGAATGGGTACCTTGATGAATGAAAAGAAGAATGTAAAGATGGATGAGTGAAAGAATGCATACATGAGTGAAAGGGAGGGTGGAGTGCTGGAAGAAAGGATGTATGGATGAGTGAAAAGTTGAATGGAATGGGTGGACGGATGATTGTGTGGGTGGATAGATGAGTAAGTGAAAGGATGGGTGAAGGGTAAATGGTTGTATGAATGAGTGAACGGATGGATGAGTGGAAGAGTGGATGGATGAGCGAAAGGATGGCTTGGGTGAAAGGGTGGATGGATGGATGGATGGATGGATGGATGGATGGATGGATGGATGGATGGATGGATGGATGGATGGATGGATGGATGGATGGATGGATGGATGAGTGAATGGATGGATGGGTGGAAGACTGGATGGATGAGTGAAAGGATGGATTGGGTGAAAGGGATGGATGGAGGGATGGATGAGTGAAATGATGGATGGAAGGATAGATGATGGATATGATTGCAAATGGTTGAAAAGGTTTGGCTATGGATGGAAATACAGATGGAAGGACAGATTGAATGGTGAAAGGCTGAATGATGGATGAAAGAAAATAATAAATGATAGAATGCTAATTTGAAATGGTTGATATCAAGGGATTGATGGAAGGATGAATGGCTAGATCCTTGGACACGAGAGCTCTTCTGCAGAGGGATCTGGTGGCTTACTTTGCTTTCTTGGTGTCATAAAAGCTTTAGTTCAAAGTGGGAGGTATTTAAATGGTATGGTTACTCCCTTGCCTAAGTGTTACTATTCTGTATTTGCTGTGTGCTTATGTGTGGGATCTGTACATCATGCATATGACATTCTGAGTGACACCTAACTGCTACTTGAATGTTACACTTGTAATTGTAAGTGTTTGCATGTTTTATTTTACTTGTAAATGTTTTAGGGAGAGCTTCATAGTGCCATGAGCTGTGCTTGGTATATATATATTGTGTTTGTAGCAATAGGCAAAGCATTAAAAATAAACTACGCAATAGTGTATCAACAGTACCTTCTTTAAGAAAGCTGCAGGGAGACGCACCTTTGTGACTTCCGTCAGCTAGTGCAACTCTCTGCGAAGCCCCCGTAAGCAAAGTCAGATTCCATATTTTAAGTTCAACTTACTAAAACACCCATGATGCGTTCCCTATAGTGGGTTTATCACAGCAGTCCTCGCTTTAGTTCACATATGCTTACTGCTTTACATCTCACAATGACACTCCGATATGGGATGCTAGTAACAAAGTCTATCCAAGCAGATCTTCCTGACCACTTCTCTCACCAAACATGCCTGCTCAGGACCATGAGTTGTAAACAAAATATCAGACTGGACAACCCAGTGCAGTAACCAAATAAATAGATTATTATCATATGAAATATCACAAACAGACCTGCAGAGTTGCTCAAAGTTACACGCACACCAAAAAGCCTTGAAGAGCATGATTGTCACAACCTAATATAAACTTATTTTGACTTGTACTTAAGTGGTTGTCTATTTACTTACTTTTATACTATTGTGCACCTTCCTCAGGTGTGTCTGTAAAACTTACCTTTTGTCCCTAAGATTTGTCCTGAATTTTGAACTTCTGTCCAGAATTTTTGTCCTGAATTTTGACCCTTTGTCCTGAATTTTTAAACTTGCTGTCCTGAATTTGCACCCTTGTCAGTTGGTCACTCTAACTGGCATAATTCTGTTCATTCCTGCCACTGGCCTACACTAAAACACATTGAGCAATTGCCGATGTATCTATTTGCAGTACCTCTGTTAGAGTCCATTACCTGACTTATGTCGCTGGTCCACGCAGCTTTTTCCTGCCGAGATGGAGCCAGGAGCACCACAGTGAATGGAGGCACGTCAGCGGCTTCTACCACAATCTTAAAATCTAGATGTCCGAACACGTGCACCGAACCTTTTTCTAAAAAGCAATCAAAAAATCATACAATCAAAATCTGAAGAGAGCCTTATCAGCAGAATTGTAGAATACAAGCACTTGTCAGGTGGCCCAGCCAATCACGACGTACGTATTTGAAAATATTAACAGATGCTGTATCACTGATTCTGTAACAACTTAATCTCACTTTGGCAATTTACAGGGTAATGATCTTTGCAATCTGCAGTGAATGCCTCCCACCAGCTGATTAATGAAAAATACTGATGAGTTTTGCCTTAAGGAGATTTTTTTTGTAACTTCACAGCTGGAACAGTAGGAACTTAGCTCAGTTTTTCAGCTGCAGAAAACAATTGGTGTTCCAAGCCCATCATGAGATACAGAAAATTGTATTCCTTCAAGTTAATATTGGACAAGTTACTTACCTTCAGTAATGCATTATCTTGTAGAGACTCTATCTTGCTGCATATTCCTTACCTTTGAATTTCCGAGGCATCAGGCTGGATCCGGAAATTTTTGCTGAGCAATATACCTTGTGCGCCACGTCAGGTGGCTCCATTCGGCTCTGCGTGACGTCATCAGGAGCATCAGTTATGACGTTGTAGTGCCTATTTAGGTGCCACCCAGGTACATGGACATCAGTACTTTTCGTATTTTCCATGCCAGAAGCGCAGACCCATGAAGAAACTGACTTTGATGTGTGCAAAACTAGGGCCATGAAAGGGAAAAAAAACAACTTTAGTCCTACCACATCAGTCCGCAAAGCGGGGAGGCATGGGTGGGGATGTAAAGAATCTGCAGCTAGATAGAGTCTATACCAGATAATGTGTTACCAAAAGTAAGTAACTTGTTCATCTGATAGAGACTTCTGGCTGCAGATTCTTTACCTTTGTATCAGATACCCAAGCCATACCATTCCGGCGGTGGGTTGGGGACTCATGATCGAAATTAAGAAGTCTTGCAGGACTGAATGGGCAAATGCCCATTCCTTCGCACTTGACCATCAAGGCAATAATGTTTTGCGAACCTGTGCAATGATGCCCACGTTGCTGCCTGGCAGATGTTTTGGACTGGGACACCAAAGCCAAGGCCGTTGTCACAGCCTTTCCCCTGGTGGAGTGGGCTCTTAATCCCTCAGGGGGCTGCCTCTTCGCCAAGGCATAACAAATTTTAATGCAGAAAATGACGCAGCGAGAGATGCTCCTTTTCTGCACTTCCCTTCCCTTCTTTGCTCCCACATACCCCCCAAGAAGTTGGTCTTCCACCCGGAACTCTTTTTTGCGATCAAGGTAAAACGACACACTCTTTTTGGGTCCAGTCGGTGCAGACGCTACTCTTCCTTAGAGGGATGTGGGGGAGCAAAGACGGTTGGCAAAGTAATGGACCGACCCAGATGGAATGGGTCGCCACCTTTGGTAAGAATGATGTCCTGGTGCGAAGCACCACCTTGTCCGGAAAGGACATAGGATAAGGAGGCGTGCTGGATAATGCCTGTTATTCACTCATCCTCTGGGCCGATGTAATCGCCACCAAGAAGGCTGTTTTGATGGACAACAGCCGGAGGGGTCAATTATGCAAAGGCTTCGAAAGGAGCGCACATCAGATAAGTGAGGATCAAATTAAGGTCTCACTGTGGCATAATAAAGGTCGTGGGTGGAAATAAGTGAGCCAGCCCTTTCAGAAATCTATTAACAATAGGAGACTTAAAAAGAGAGGGCTGGTCTGGCATACGTAAATAAGCAGACAGAGCACAGAGGTAACCCTTGAGAGTTCCCAAAGGAGAGCCTTGCTGGGCAAGAGTTAGAATGCATAAAAGGACAGTAGAAAGAGGAGCAGAAAGAGGGTCAATAGACCTTTCTGTACAATATAATACAAGTTTCAGCGACAGCAGGCGTAACCGTCTTAGTGGAGGGCCGCCTGGGCGCCAGAATAACGCTACAGACTTCAGGAGGAAGTTCAAAAGCTATGAACTGTTGCAACTCAATCTCTACGCATGGAGGCACTGAGTTGACAGGTTCGGGCAGAGAACCCTCCCCTGCTGCTGCGACAGAAGATCCTCCCGAAGGGGCAGCCTGATCGGAGGATCGATACTCATGATCAGAAGTTCTGGATACTAGACTCTCCTTGCCCAGTCCGGTGCCACCGGAATGACTTGGGCTCAGTCGCTCCTGATCTTCTTCAGAACCCTGGGCAGGAGGGGTATGGGCGGAAAGGTGTGCAACAGGCCTGAGCACCACTCACTATGAAACGTGTCACTGAGCGATAGCCACCTTGGAAACCCCAGCACGCAGTACTGCTGACATTGCGCATTCTCTTCAGATTCAAACAAATCTAATCAAGGTTCTCCCCACTGCTTAAAGAGACTTTACACCAACTCTGACTGGAGACGTCATTCGTGATTCTAAAGGCATTGTCTTCCCTGGTGTTCAGGGAACCTGCCAGGTGTTGAACCACCAGGGATATACCCTGCTGTTCCAGCCATGACCAGAGACGCAGGACCTCACAACAAAGGGTCCTTGATCCCCCCGCCCTGCTTGTTGCAGTACCACATGAAGGTGGTGTTGTCGGGGAACACCAGCACTAGCTTCCCCTTGACAGACGGAAGAAATGCTTTCAATGCCAACAGAATCGCTCGGAGCAAGTTTATGTGGAGCCCCTTCTCCGCCGGAGACCAATGACCCCTGATCTCCACCTTTCCCATTTGGCCGCCCCATCCCAGAAGTGACACATCCGTCACAACTGTGAAATCTAGTTTGGGGAAGGAAGAGAGGTCTGCCGTTGACCCAATCACATTTTGTTAACCACCACTGCAGATCCTTCGCAATTTCCTCTGAGATCTAAACCACGTCAGTGAGATTTCCCCGATGCTGGGCCCATTGGAACTTCAAGTCCCACTGCAGAGCCTGCATATGCCATCTTGCGTGTCTCACCAATACGATGCATGAGGCCATGAGACCCAACAGCCTCAGAGTCAACCTCACTGACATCCAGGATAGAGGATGAAACATCAGAATCATAACCTGAATATCCTGGACTCGCTGCTCGGGATGATAAGCCCCAAAATGCATTGTGTCCAGAACAGCTCCGATGAAAGAGAGCAGCTGAGAAGGAGTCAGGCATGACTTCAGCATGTTGAAAGAGAACCCCAGCGAATGCAGAAGGTTCACAGAAGTCTGAAGGTGGGAGACAACTGCCTGGGGCAAAGCTGCCTTCAACAGCCAGTCATCGAGTTAGTGGAAGACTGACTCCCCTAACCAGATCAGATGAGCTGCAACTACCGCCATCACCTTGGTAAACACCCGAGGGGCACTGGTAAGACTGAAGGGGAGCACAGTAAACTGAAAGTGCTCCCAGCCTACCTTGAACTGCAAGTAACGCCTGTGGCCCGGCAGGATGGGAATGTGAAAATACACATCCTGCAGGTTCAACACTACCATCCAGTCTCCTTGGTCTAGGGCAGACAAGACCTGAGCAAAGTGAGAATTTTTGAATTTCTCGTTTTTGAGGGAGAGATTGACAGTCCGAAGATTCAAAATAGTCAAAAGCTTCTTGGTTTTCTTCAGAATCAGAAAGTAGCGGGAATAACAGCCACTCCCTACTGCTGAAACTGGGACCGTCTCTAAAGATTCTTTGGCAAAAAGAGCTGTAACTTCCTCTTGGAGCAACTTTAAGTGATCCTCCGACAACCGTTACTGACTTCGCAGAATAGCAGGAGGAAAAGAAAGGAAAGGAAGAGAATAGCCCTCCTGGATTATCTGCCTGACCCACTTGTCTGTTGTTATGGATCTCCAGTGGGGGAGATTATGACGAATTCTCCCACCCACTGTAGTAGTGTGGTCCTGCAGAATCAGCCTAGGAATGCTTGGAGGCTGTGACTGCTGGGGGCAGTGTGGTAGACGACTTCTGGCCTCCATTCCGAGGATGGAATGTACTGCGTCCACGCACGTCTTGGGCGGTCTGAGCAGGACGGTGGCTAGGATAGGGTTGACCTGGCTGGAAACCCCTTCTGTTGCCATGAAAGAGGCTTCCCCGGAAGTCTGGCCATGAGGAGTGGAGGAGAGGTCTAAGGATCTAGCAGTAGCTCGAGAGTCCTTGAACCTGACCAGGGCCGAGTCTCCCTTTTCCCCAAAAAGGCAGGTTCCATCAAAGGGCATGTCCATCAAATTAGCTTGGACATCCCCAGAGAAGCCAGTTGTACGAAGTGAGGCGTGGCGACTCAGGCCCACCAGCGTTGAAATCGTTCTGCCCAGCGAATCGGTCGTGTCTAAAGCACACCGTATAGTGAATTTTACTGCATCTCTTCCATCCTTGCCAGCTTGGGAGAGCACAACCCGGGCCTCCTCCGGGACTTGTGGCAGCACCTGTGCAACCATCTCCCATAGACAGTGGTAGAAATGGCCAATTAGCACACGGTATTCACCACCCACAAGGCAGACTGGAGGAAGAAAACATCTTCTTCCCACATGAGTCCAGTCACTTGGATTCCCTATCCGGAGCGGCAGATGGGAATGCGCCTTGGGAGGTAGAGGCCTGCACCACAAAACTTTCTAGTGTGGGGTGTTGGATGAGGAACTTTGGGTCACCCGGAGTTGGGCAATGGTGGCGTGCATTTGTCCTATTCACAGGAGCCCCTGTGCTAAGCTTGGACCATGTTCCTAGAAGGACGTCCGTAAGTGACTCATTAAAGGGCAATAGGGATTCAGAAGTGGAAGCCCCAGGCTGAAGCACTTCGGTCAGGAGATTAGTCCTGACCTGCACTGAGGGCAGCTCCAGTGCTAGGACGACAGCTGTCCCCTTAACCACTATGGCATAGGACGCCCCCTCCTCCGTAGCCACTGAAGGCGGAGAGAGCATGCCAGTGTCAGGGGAAGTATGCAGAGCACTGGCTTCCCCTAGTTTGCAATATCAGTCCATTGACTCCTCATAGACATCCTGGTTCTCAAGAGGGTCTCCAAACCCCTCCCATTCCTCTCCTAAGCCCAGCACGTCCACAAAGTGCTCAGGCGACAACATAGAACCCCAGGGTTCTGTCGATGTCGGAATCGGCTCTGTGTCATCGGGGATGAGGATGGGGCTTGAGCCACTGATGGGCATCTGCGACGTCATAGACACCGACTTCGGATTCGATGCCGGGGGCAGCTCCTCCATTAGGGCGGAGGAGCGCTGCCCCACTGCTTTCTCGCAGTGCGAGACGCAGAAAATAAAATGGTATTTTAAATACCATTTTATTTTCTGCTTCTCGCGCTGCGTGAAAGCAGAAGGCAGGGGTATGACTGGTTGGGGGTGGGTGGGAGGATATGCCTGGCGGGGGTGGGTGTGTGGGTTGGTGGATCGGGAGGAGTGGCTTGCACCACTCTGAGTACCCTGAATGCATACTTTACATTTTCTCTATGTAGGCTGCAGGCAGCCTACAAAGAGGCAGCCTACAAAGAGAAAATGGCCTCCTTACAGGTGCACGGCTAGGCGCTGGCCAGGAGTCTGCACCAACCACAGCTCTGCTATTGCAGCATTGTGATTGGCTTACAGGAGGGGAGGGAGCATGCCTGTTCCGGAGCAGGAAAATGTTGGACCAGCCCAGGAGCAGAGGCGGGGCAGGACCGGGGTCAGATAAGTTTTATTTTTATTTGACCCACACCCCCGGTAAACACCCACGCAATAACCCCCGCGAAACCCCCCCCCCCCCCACCCACGAGAATTGCGAGCCGCGACTGGCCGGGGAAGATCGCGTTGGCTTGACAGGCGTCGATCCATATCTGGGATCGGATCCCTGAGGCCCTACCAGCGCCGTGGCCGGAGCCGATGACGTCAAACCTGATGGGGCCCCATCCGACCCCGTGGAGGCAGAGGGCTCACCCACTGGGTTGTTCCGCTCAAATACGCCTCGTAATACCTGGCCTCGTAAAATTCTTTCATTAGAGCGGGAGTTGCTCCGGCTTCCGGAAAGGTGGAAAGCACAAAGTTGACTCTGGCTCCGCAGAACCGTGCCTAGAGCGTCAGTGCTCCTTACCTTTCTCAACAACAGGCCACAGTTGACGTGAAGCCGAAGTCCGCTCAGTCTTCTTCTTCTTCTTGTGCCTCTTCCCCGATTGTGCAGAGGACCTCGAATGGGAGGGAGAGGACTTAGGGCTCCGTGAGCGGTCCCGCAGCCTCCTCTTCTTCGAACGGGACCGTGACCTCCTCGGATTCTCGCTTGATGGTGTCGACTGCCAGGCCGCAAACAACTTTATCGCTTGCTCCCTCAAGGTCTTCAGGGCCATCTGCAGACATTTCAAACACGACCTCGTATCATGGTTGCGTTCACCACACCAAAGACATACTCGGTGGTGATCAGTGACCGACATCATGTGGGAACAAGTCCTGCATGGTTTGAAACCTGAATTTCTCAAAGACATCCCTTGCACACGAAGTCAAATCCAAAAATATCAACAAAAGTTTAGAAAAAACCTGCCAAAAAGCACCAGCGGGGTAGCTTTTCCCGGACTGGTGCCTAACACGCGCGGAAAGTAAAGAACTGACGTCCGCGCGCCTGGGTGGGGCCTATATAGGCACCGCAATGTCATATTCGACGCTACCGATGATGTCATGCGGAGTCGAATGGAGCCTCCCAACGTCGCGCACAAGGGGTATTGCTCAGCAAAAGTTTCCAGATCCAGCCTGGCACGTGGAAAATTCAAAGGTATGGAAGCTGCAGTTAGAAGTCTCTATCATCTAGTGATGTTTAGGACAACCTCGTATTTGTGAATTATCTGCACATAAATTCACACGAGGATGGCGAAATTACACGTCCTAGCCTGACTCCTAGCCTGACTCCAGCGTGTGAAAAGTTCCAAGTCACGTCTTTGTGTCCTAGCTCTAGCTGTAATAGACAAAGATTGGGGTAGGAGTTCTGCATGCATAGGCATTATAGATTGTAGAAGTTCAGCAAAGTGTGCATACCTTTTGCATACATAAGCAGGAGTCCCTAGGAGTATAACCAGGCTTTCATTTTATTTACCCCTGCATTCCACTTTCATTTGAAAAAGGGGTCATGGCGGCCTGGGTTGCAATAAAAAGGTGCGTTTTGAATAATATCCCATGCAATGAGTTGAAATTCAAGAAGAACTTAAAGAAAGGTGACTTTTGCTTTTGCACAGTAGTAAGTTAAACTATCAGTGATCCATCTGACAATGAGGACAAATTCATTTTGTCGATAGCATTACTTTTGAATAATCCACATGAACTGATATGTCAGAAGTAGATAATGTGGTTCACTCGATGTTATTGTGCAAATGTTCAGGTGAATGAGATGATTTTTAAAATAAAACTTGCATCAAAAGTCGTGCATGCTTTACCATGCGCCACCATCTGAAGAATTGTTGAATGAGCTAACTTAAAACATAGTAAAGAAGATGTAATTGTAAGAATTAATGACTGTCATATTTTGTTGTCTTATTGAAGGCATGTAGGAAAAGAGGAAAATTCAGGATCTCACTCAGTCTCTACATTGTAAAGAAAATCTCACAGATAATAATTTGAGTTTGTTTCAAATATAGATCTTACTCAAAGAACCAGTCTATGTAAGGGTATTTCAAATAGGCCACGCATGAACAAATAGTGAAACATCATACCTCTCACTCTGTGTCCCATATATACATGCACCCACGAGTGTAGACAGCAGATACACTTCACATGGACTCAGAGGGTGTCCAAATTCACAACCGACTGAAAAATAACTAGGAGTATAAGACAATAATCGCCAAATGCCTAGACAACATTAATCAACGGGTGAAACAGAGCTTTTCTTTGAAAGGAGCCAGAACAGACATTAACAGTGGAAGTTGAACTACCCAAACAATCTGGTTCGATGACCACTGAATGCCCACCCACTTCACAGAAAATACAAAATCTGAAATCATTTTTAATGCTGAACACCCTAGAACAACCCTTTAGTCAAGCGTCCCAAGTGCCAGGTGTTTATGCTCTGGAAACTCCAACGTCCGATTGCTGAGTCAAGTTGACTATGGCTTCGGAGACCGACAAACTGACGCCCTACCATTTACTTCAGATCACAGCAGGAGCAATGGTTGGCCAACAGTTTACAAACTGTTGAAAATTCTCTAATATTCAATTCTCCCTTTTAGGTGCTCAATCAGTACTCCAACTGTAAGTGTACAGGCCACATGATTAGGGCCATTAATAGAAACATAAATATCTCAATTCCTCTTCGCCTGAAGATGAATTTACCAAATTATAACAATGTATAATGCAGCCCATTTATTCAGCTTCAAGGTGTCTGTCTGTAATGAAACACAAAAAATGGCACAGGATTATTTTTTCCTGCTGAGTTTCCGCAAGAAAACAAATGTGTAAAAAATAAAAATTAGCTGAAAATGCCAGCTCCGAGATCTTGGACTCGTTCACAACACTGGCCTGCTCTAGTCTGCTGTGCAGCTCTGCCCCACCAATTCCTTCACAGTTTTTGTGACAGTGCATCAGCCTCTTGATTGTGCTGATGGAGCGAGTTTCAGAAATAATTTTATTCTGGCTCGTGAAATTAAATCCCTAGTAACATGAACTAATTTATTAATGAGTTATTGCATGATTTGTTGTACTAATCAATCTAGATTAAAGTTCTACATTTCATTACACGTGTGATTAATGTTAATGTGCTCATGTTGCATTTGCGAGTCTGTTTTGTAACACATAACTAATATTGTTTTGTTTGTCCTATTGTCTTTGTCAACATTAATGCGGCTGATTAATTGATGGCATGTGCTTTTATTGTGTGTGCTTATGTGTCTGTTTATGTTGTGCCTGTTTATCCATGTTGTGTCTGTTTATCTTTTTATCTTTTCAGATTTATGAAGAATCCTGCTGGACATTATGAAGAATGGTAGATATTAAATGTGCTGCTTTATTTGTGCGCTTCTGCTAGGTGACATATATTAACGGGTTAAATATTAGCAATGGAGGGTGGGTAACAGAAGGGTTTACATTGCTTGAATTAATTACTCTTTTGAGTTTGTTTAAATACTAGCCCGAGTGAAAGGCTTAAGGCCTAGTTCTGGAGAATGTTGGTTAGCCTGACTGAAAGGAGCCAAGCACAGCCATGTTGAAGCTTTTTCGTAGAACATTTTCTTGAAAATGAACTGAAGCTCAAACAAAGACTTTTGTGCTAGGATGTGCTCCGAAAAGGAATTTTATCAAGGCCGCGGAAGCAACCAGAGGCAGTTTGGCCAAGTCCTGGAGGAAACTGAGAACTTTTTAGTATAATGTTTCAACCCGCGGAAGCCGGTGTCGCTTCATGTCAATGAACAATGAAAAATGACGTTATAATATTTGGAAGCGGTGGCCTCTCGATGGTCTGACAGACGGCAACCAATCAGGTTGTTGTAGGGCTTTTAAAATATATCGTTTAGTTCCTGCAGTGTGAAAAATTCCTGGTTGTTTGCCGGCAAAAGAGTAGTGTGGCTAGAAAAGTTACACAGTGCATTTGTTCTGTTTCAAAAATTGTGGTATAGAATATATCGCAAAGTGTTGTGGACGTACAGCACTAGTTTAGGGACCTTAGATGTGACTGGTTAAATGTAATAGCGAGGATTGTCTATGAAATTGTAGCATTAAGCATAGGGACCTGGTGAGCCTGTTTTAAAACTTTTTGTGAAAAGAGTAATAGATTTATTTGAGCTTGAGTGAAGGGTAAGATAGCGTTGTCTATTCTTATTAAAGTTTGACGATTTCTGTGGTTGGTTAAAGTCCTGCCAAGATTTTGTGTGTGCATGTTCAGGGTTTTCCGTTTGAATGCGTGAATGATTTGTGAAAATAGCGTCGTCTATTTTATGTGAAAAGAATTCTGAATGTTTGTAAACTATTACTTTATTTAGCGAAACAGACAAGTGGTTTGTTTATTCGTAGTTACTAATTGAAATTCATTGGAAAAGCATTGTTTAAAATGGCGCTGTGAAAAGTTTTTGTGAAGGAGGGGTGAGTTTACGGAGTAACACACAGTGAAGCTGCAGTGGCAGTGTACGTCATTTCGCGCTGTGATTGGCTAACATACGTCACAGCAAGTGCAGTGATTGGTTTACGTGACAGTGACGAGCTGATACCAGATTGGTCAGTTCTGAATGCTGTATTTCTATTGGTTGAGCAAGGTGGTGACGTAGCTTAACCTGATTGGCTTGTTGGTGTCTTTCACGCACGGATTGGCTGAAGTAGCGGAACACCAAGAGAAAACATTTTGAACGTTTCGGAATAAGCGATTTTGATTTAAAACATGAGTTATTGGCATAATGGAGAGAAAAAGAAGCCTTCATGGTTTCAGAAAATAAAAAATTATTTCAAACCTGACAAGAAAATTGAAACGCGTGGTGGTAAATTACTTCATAAGTACAAAACACCCGCAGCTTACATGGAAGGCGAATATGGTTATCATACTGTAATTTGGTTTGAAAATTGGATGCATTATACACAAAAAGATGGTGTATTAGCATGGCCAGAAGATGGGTAATTTAATATGAAAGTTTTGAGGAACTTGAGAGAATAAATGATGGATCTTGTGCCGAAGCCTAGACCTACACAATTCGAGGCGTTAGTTGAATGGGAAGTTGAAATGCTGGAACTTGAACGTGAAAGCAAATGTTTAACACCTAGAAATTCAAAGCAGATTTTAAATAGAGAAACACATGAGGACAAAGTGAGACGCTGGAGAAAAGCAGACATGTATGATGGTCTGTATCCAGTGAGAATAATGGTCACTAATGATCCAGGTCAAAAGAAAGTTCAAAAGAGACTTGATGAGGAATTAGATGATGCAATTTTAGAAGACATTTATACTACTAAACGCAAACCGCCACCTTATCAAGTAGATTCTCAATCTACCCCGAGAGTTTCTACAGGAACTTCTCCAAGTGCACCTCCTAGGGAAGTTGAGGAAGGTTCACAAACATTTTTAAAGTTACCTGAAAGAGTAGGGTCATAAATAATTCTAGTACACCCAGAGAAAATAGAATTTCAGAGCAGAGAAATAATTTTCAGAGAAGTCAAGAAAGAACTCTTGCTGATATGCCAGAAATTTCCAGTTATAACAAAGCGAAGGAAGACTTAATTCAACAATTAACAAAAAGCATGGAAGCAGTGACAGTACCAGTAACAATTGGTCCTGTTGTACCAGTTTTTGATCAGGGAGAGAATAGACATTCTGCCTTGACGGTTCCATTAAATGCAGAAATTCAAAAAGTAGCTGAGAAATTTTATTCGGAACTTTCAGAAATTCATAGAGAAAAATCTATGATGCCAAATCTAACTTTAAATCGAAGTTTGACAGGTTCTCAGACACCATCTGTTGCAGAATCAGATCCAGGTCCGTCAGAAAGAAGCCTAAACAGAATAGATTTAACACAAATTGCATTGTCTCCAGAAGCTCCTGAATGTAAAAAGCTTGATGTTGCAAAATTAAAAGCTGATTTGGAGGAATTAATTATTGGCACAATTGGCACTGACAGTCTGAAATTGTATCAGGATGATGAACTTCTTTTTATTTGCAAGAGCATCCAGTGGAAAACGAAAAACAGGTATGAGCAACTGGAAGAAATGGCTGCTGAATTAGAAATTGATTTGAGCAAACAAAAACATTTACAGAAACATTATAGAGTGGATTTTACTGAGAAGGATATTGATAATCTCAATATTGCTGGAAGGATGACCCATATAAAAGAATTGATAGCTTTTCTCAAAAGATTAGGTGAGTTAGGCAAATGGAGAATAAAATGGTCTAAGAATAAAGAACAGGACAAAAGGGTCAGAAGTGAAGTAGTCTCAGAATTTCCAATGAGGGAAATAGCAGGAGGAGGATATGTGCATGTCCCTTGGTCAAGACAGGATATTCTGTTATTTACCAATGATTTTCCTCGGCTGAGAGAGAAGCCAGTTGAATGGTATCGACAGGTAGACAGATTTATTAAGGTGTCAAAAGTTCTGTGGATTGATCTGGATGGATTCTTTGACATTGTTGTCCCATCAGATCTTTGGACAGAATGTAAAATCTCTGTGAGTTGGCCAAAAGAAGAACCTGCCCGAGATACAATTACAGGTGCCCCATCGAAAGATGTTATGGATTTATATATTAAAGTAATTTATTGGCTGAAAGGAAAAATTCCCTCGAAAGAAGTAGACTGGGTTAAAATTGGCAGAACAAATCAAGAGCCAAAAGAATCAGTACATTCATTTTATGGAAGGTTGCTGTTAGTCTTTAAACAATACAGTGGCTACGAAAAATTAAGTGAAAAGGACATGAGCCACTTTATTTACAGATTTGTTTACGGCCTGAGACCTGAAATTGGTGAGATGATTAAAAATGGAATTGTGTGCTGGCAATCACTTTCGGTTTATGACATCCTGAGAAAGGCAAAATATTGTAGTGATGAGATAGATGCCAAACAAAAGAACCTTAAGGAAAAAGCAATGTGGGCACAAGTGAAAGTAGCTGAGCAATAGCAAATGGCTTTTGAAAATAAAAATGTGCAGCAGAATCAAGGCAAATTTAAGAATAATTTTAATAATAAACCTAAATTTAATGTAAATGTTGAAGAGCTAAAACAGAAGCTCCCATGTTTTAATTGCGGCAAAATTGGACACTGGAAACGCGAGTGTAAAAACCCACCCAGAAATTTTAAAAATAATTAATTAAATCCACAGATGCAGAATGAGTTAAATCAGCAGCAACAGCAACAGCTACAACAACAGTTAAACAAGTTAAGTCAGCAGCGACAGCTACAGCGACAGGTAGCGAATCAGCAGAGCCAGATTCAGCAGAGCCAGATACAGCAGAGCCAAATTCAGCAGAGCCAGATTCCACAAGCACCATTTCCAAACAGTGTAAATGCTCAGAGGTTTACACCAGAAGCAGGTTTCTGTGGAGGTAATCAGGTAAATAATGTGTCAAGAGTGAATATGTCAAATGCTTCACAACAGTTTTGGCTGAAAAATAAGGAAGAGAGTGATTTATCAGAAGATTACTCATGACGGTGCCTGAGAGAGGAAGAAGAGTGTGTGCTTGGACTCACTCTTGAGGTAGATCAGTCTGGTCCATTTGTTAATGGTAAAGTGAATGATGTAGATATCACTTTTCTTGTGGACACAGGTGCTACCCGTTCTACTGTTAGATCAACAGAAATAGAAAATCTTCCTCTCTCTGGTGAGTCTATCCAAGTTGTAGGTGTAGCTAATCAGCAAATTAAAACAAGTCTGACAGAGCCTGTAAAGGTTGAGATTGGAAATTACAAAGATAAACACAGGTTTCTGGTTTGTGACAGTAGTCCTGTAAATCTGTTGGGTCGTGATATATTGTTACAAACATCAGAAGTAGATGGTCTTTATAAATTGACAATGTTGATGGTAGAAGAGGAAAGAAAATTATTATTTCCTGTTTTTGATAAAAATGATTTGCCAGAAGAGCTTAAAAAGCCAGTCAAACCAGAAATTTGGGACCTTACTGCAAATGATATGGGTCTTATGAAAAATGTAGATCCAGTAAAAATTACTGTAAAACAAGGAGTAGATTTCCCGAATGTTCCTCAATACAAAATGAAAGCTGAGACAATTGAAGGTGTCATTCCAGTGATTGAAAAGTTCATAAGCCAAGGTGTGCTAAAGGAGATTGAAAGCAGCCCATGTAATTCACCGATTATGGGTATCAAAAAGCCAAATGGAACTTACAGAATTGTTCAGGATTTAAGAAAAATTAACCAAATTGTTGTTCCATGTTGCCCAGTTGTTCCAAACCCTGCGGTAATTCTTTATCAGATTCCGCATGATGCAGAATGGTATACGGTCATTGACCTATGTAATGCCTTCTTTACAGTTCCACTGCATCCAGAGAGCCAGCAAATCTTTGCATTTAGGTTCCAGAATCGCATTTTAGCATGGTGTCGTATCCCACAGGGGTATACTGAGAGTCCATCTATCTTTAATCAGTTATTAAAGAAATCCCTGGAAGATTTGATTTTACCTGGAAATTCAACATTGGTTCAGTATATTGATGACTTGCTCGTGGCAGCAAAGACACGAGAAAATTGTGTAACTGACACCATTACACTTTTAAATCGATTGGCAGATGAGGGACATAAGGTGTCACCTGCGAAATTGCAGTTTTGTAAACAAGAAGTAAAGTATCCTGGTCACAGAATTGCAAAAGGAATCAGACAAGTGACTATTGAAAGAATTAAAATGATTCGAGCAATACAGCCTCCGACAACACAAAGACAGGTCAGAATGTTTCTGGGAATGGTTGGATACTGTCGACAATGGATTAGTGGATTTTCGGTAATTGCAAAACCATTACAAAGACTAACAAAAGCATACATAAAAGATCCAATCAAACTGTCGAAAATTGAAATAGAAGCTTTTGAACAGTTAAAAAGAAGCTTATGTGAAGCTCCAGCTTTGGGTATGCCAGACTATGAAAAAGAGTTTGAGTTGTACTGCAGCAAAAGGGAAGGTTGTGCATTGTCAGTCCTGATCCAGAGACATGGAAAACTGAGAAAGCCAATTGCTTATTTCTCAGCTGTTTTGGATCCTGTTGCAAAAGCTTTGCCAGGTTGCTTAAAAGCAGTGGCTGCAACAAGCGTAAGTCTTGAACAGAGTGAAGGTATCATTATGGGATTTCCTGTAAAAGTATATGTACCTCATTCGGTTGAAATTCTTCTTACCAGAAGCAAAACTCAGCATCTAACCAGTAACAGATTGACAAAATATGAGAAAACAATTCTGGGATCAGATAATGTTTCTATTGCAAGATGTGTGAATTTAAATCCTTCCACATTATTGCCAGATGGAGTTGTTACTGAGGTTAATAATGAAAATGACATTGATCATGAGTGCCTGGATGTTGTAGATTACTGCACCAAACCTCGACTGGACATAAAAGATGTTCCATTACCTGAATCTGATTTGGTTTACTTTGTTGATGGTTCCTGTTTAAAAACAGACGAAGGAATTCTGAGAGCAGCATACTCAGTATGTACAGTTTCAGACGTTGTAGAGGGTTCACCTCTTGATGGAATTCGTTCTGCCCAAATTGCAGAATTAATTGGTTTAATTCGAGCTTGTGAAAAAGCAGCTGGTAAAAAAGTAACCATAGTAACTGATAGTCAGTATGGGTACGGCGTAGTTCATGACTATGGTCAGCTCTGGTCTCAAAGGGGTTATTTGACCTCTGCGGGAACGCCAATCAGAAATGCAAAATTGATCAAAAGATTGATCGATGGCATTCAGTTACCAGAACAAATTGCTGTTGTAAAATGTGCAGCTCATAAAAAAGGTGAGGATTACATTACCAAAGGTAACGCTTACGCAGATGAGATTGCAAGGTACTGTGCAAAGAATAATTATTCAATCAATCGGGAAAAAGACAAAAGTCACATGTTGAACTCTCTCATGCTAATGTCTGTAGTTGAAACATGGCAGGGAGTAAAAGAATTACAAGATGAGGCAGATGAAGAAGAGAAAAACACATGGTTAAAAGCAGAGTGCAGACAGCGAGAGGAAGATGGAGTTTGGGTCTACAAAGATGGCAGACCAGTAATGCCTAATTGCATGATTGCTGACATGGCACGGATGTACCATGGTCCAGGGCATTTAGGAAGAGATTCAATGATCAGACTATTCAGAGAAACATGGTTGAGTCCAAAATTCAGAATCATAGCAGAGTCACTTTGCCAAAGATGTTTGACCTGTCAACAAATGAATCCGAACAGGAAACTGTTGTAAGTTTGGGAACCATAGGACGGGAGGGTAGTCCGTTTACCAGGTTACAGATGGATTTCATTGACATGCCGAAGCAAAACAAGCTCAAATATGTGCTTGTGTTTGTTTGTCTGTTTTCAAGATGGGTGGAAGCTTTCCCAACCCGTCATAATGACTCAGTCACTGTGGCAAAATTGCTTTTGAGGGAGATCATACCTAGATATGGTTTTCCGGTAACTATTGAAAGTGATCGCGGAACGCATTTTGAAAACAGATTGTTAAAACTGATTTGTGAGGCTTTAAACATTGAACAGAAGTTGCACTGTGCATACAGACCAGAGGCATCAGGTGTTGTTGAACAGATAAATGGAACTATCAAAAACAGGATCTCAAAAATGTGTCTAGCCACAGGAGTGAAGTGGACAGATGCTCTTCCACTTGTTCTGATGTCTTTGAGAAGTACTCCAGAGAAAAAGACAGGCCTTAGTCCCCATGATATCTTAATGGGCAGAGTAATGAGGCAAGCATTTGTTCCAGTTGGCAAGCTTTTGAGTATTAATGATAGTGCAATCATTGAACACTGTCAGAACCTTTCTGATGTAGTTAATTCTGTATTTCATCAGGTGGGAACAGATGTAATTTCTAAGGAGAAAGAACAAGCTCATGATCTGTTGCCTGGAGATTGGGTGAGGACCAAGGTTCATCGAAGAAGAAACTGTTTAGTACCTAGATGGCAAAAGGCAAGACAAGTAATTCTTGTCACAACAAATACTGTTAAGTGTAGAGGCTTGAAAAGGTGGGTGCATGCAAGTCATACTATTCGTGTACCACCTCATGATAATTCTGATGAAGAAAGTGAGACAACAACTGATTCTGATTCAGAAGGGGATCCTGAAGATCCAGAATCTGATGATCAGCGAGAAAATCAACATCTGGAGAATCTAGACGCGAATCAGAACTTGAATGAAGAAGATCTGGAAATCGAGACTGGAGATCAAGATGTTGATGAAGATCTGTTAGAAAAAGAATCTCAAAAAGAAAAAGAAGATTCAGAAGCAGAAGACTCTGAGCAAGATAGAAATCTGATCTGGGAGAATATTGAAAGGCAAAGAAGTAGCTCTGTGTGCAGGAGCAAGAAACCTGAAACTGGGAAGCTGAAGGTGATCCCTGAAGAATAGGAAGAATTACCAAGTACCAGCTGTAAGGATGATGTTCCTAATGGAGTGAAGCTGCCGAGTAAAGAGGTTCCTAGGTACAGATTTGAAGTCTCAGAAACAGATACAGATGGGAGTGATGAAGAAACTGAAATAAGAAAATTCAGAAAAAGATCTTGGAAAAGTGAGTCTAATGAAACTGTGCCAAAGAAAAAGGTCTTGAGAAGAGGAGATATTTGGCCAGAAGATAATCTGAAATTCAAATTAGTAAAGAGATCAAAAGAACAGATCAACGAAGTGTCTAGTCAGGGAGGAGACTCTGATAAGAAAAGCGAGAATAATAAGAAAATTGAAGTGATCACTCGTAAGACAAAAAGAGTGATAAAGCCGAATCAAAAGTATAAGTCCCCAGAATGGACATATATTATAATCCCGCCAATTGTTGAGGTAGGGAGTAGCAGTCAAGAGGATTTGGAAGAAGCTAGTGACAATGATTGAAGTTGTTTAATTTTTAGATAAGGGTTTTTAGTTCCTGGCATAAGGCTGAAGAAAACTTGTTAGGTGACACAAGGTTGAAGAAATTGTGTTAGCTGGAAAACACATATTCATGTGACGCAAGGTCGAAGAAAAACTGTTTTAGGGTTCTTTTAAAAAAAAAAATATTTTAAAGGGGGGAATATTTTAGATTTTAGTTTTAGTTTAGTTTAATTTTATAATTCATATTACTTACAATATTTTAACATTTTTGTTTTTCTGTTATTCTTTTAAAAAATGCCTAGTTCAGATACTTCAAGGTGTTCGATCTTGAGAAGATGTTGCAACATGTCTTCAATTTATGTAGTTCTCTTAATTCTGGTCTGGTTTATATTAGCTGTAGTGTACCCATTTGGTAATGATAAACAGAAACTTAAGACTAATATAACAAGTAAGGTAGAAACTAAACAGGAAAAACATGCTGGCAAGTCTAGCAGAATTATTGAACATAATCCTGAAATTCATCAAGATAGATCTGTTGGAGATTTTTCTAGCAATTCATTTTCTAGGCTTTTATCTGAATATGTTAAGGTAATGAATGTAAAGGATTGCTATGTCTGTGTGAAGCTGCCTGCTTCTGTTTCAGAGGGGGTTACTTATAATATGTTACCTCTCACTTATGGCATCACTTGCAGTGTAATCGCTAGCCTGTTTTATCAAACTGGTCGTCTGGAGTATTATTATTCAGACTTTGATGAGGTTTTTGCAAACCTCAAAGTTGTAAATAGCTTAAACAAAGTTAAGCCTGCGAAGCAGATGAGGGAATTCTTTTTAGTAACTAATGAACTTAACTATGAATATGCTTATAGAAACAATTTAACATGCAAGAAGAGAGCTGAGGAAAAGACTTTCTTGAATATGGTTGAAGAGAGAAGGGCTATTTATAAAAGAAATGAAGTCCTTAAGCATGCCAAGTCAAAGTTTTGGCAAATGGAGGATGCTAAGCTTAATGGTGTTAACACAAATGCAGCCATACATATAGATGAACCAGTTAGTGGTAAATTTTGCATTAGAAGAGATAATACTCTCTATGATAACTATTTTGTTGGTGCCAGTTAATGTGAGGATACTTATCGTATCATAGGGGGATGGGGATTTAAAGGTGGTAGAGATCCAATTTTCCCTGGAATTTATTTTATCTGTGGTAACAAGGCATATTTTAGCCTCCCAGACCATTGGTATGGGACGTGCTATCTTGGATTAGTTTTTCCCCAAAAATTTTATGTTGACAGAAATGAGAAGGGTACCTTCAAATTTGGTGAAAACCTGAACAGATTCAAAAGAGAAAGTTTTACAGAAGTCTTGGGAGACATATTCGGTGCAGTCATTCCCATGGTTGGAATAACAATGAATTCAATTAAGATTAGAAAGGTTTCTACAATTGTAGACAGGTTGTCAACAGATACTGCAAGTGGTTTTCAATTAGTAAACACAGAACTTGTTGCTACCAGGAGCATGGTTATGCAGAATCGTCTTGCATTAGACATTCTGCTCGCAAAAGAGGGAGGAGTCTGTGGGTTTTACATGTCCAGCATTGTTGTACTTATATTCCTGATAAGAGTCGGAATATAGAGTCGCTTATTAAAAATATAACAGAATTTCATGAAGAAATAGAACCCCTGGAGGAAGAAAATTTCACTGAACGAATAGGCAAAAGAATTGAGGCAATTAAAGAATGGTTTTCAGAGGTTGGTGGCTCAATCATCGGCAAAGTGCTCTGTCCAGTAATTGTCATTATTATAGTGATATTGCTGTTAAAAATTAGTTGCATGATTCACAAGAGAAAGAAGCATCAGAAGAAAAAAAGGAGGATTTATAAACTCATAAAGGAACAGGAGAAGGAATACGAGTTAGAGGAGATGCGAAGGGCTCAGTTTGAAAGCATCGAGCAAACAGCAGAAACAGGGGTTTAGGGAGACTAATACTGAAAGAACTCAAAATGTGACATCTCTAAATTGGGTTTAAACTTTTCTAAATTTTGGGTGTTGTTTGGTGATTTTGAAATCACCAGATGAGGGAGTTGATGGAGCGAGTTTCAGAAATAATTTTATTCTGGCTCGTGAAATTAAATCCCTAGTAACATGAACTAATTTATTAATGAGTTATTGCATGATTTGTTGTACTAATCAATCTAGATTAAAGTTCTACATTTCATTACACGTGGGATTAATGTTAATGTGCTCATGTTGCATTTGCGAGTCTGTTTTGTAACACATAACTAATATTGTTTTGTTTGTCCTATTGTCTTTGTCAACATTAATGCGGCTGATTAATTGATGGCATGTGCTTTTATTGTGTGTGCTTATGTGTCTGTTTATGTTGTGCCTGTTTATCCATGTTGTGTCTGTTTATCTTTTTATCTTTTCAGATTTATGAAGAATCCTGCTGAACATTATGAAGAATGGTAGATATTAAATGTGCTGCTTTATTTGTGCGCTTCTGCTAGGTGACATATATTAACGGGTTAAATATTAGCAATGGAGGGTGGGTAACAGAAGGGTTTACATTGCTTGAATTAATTACTCTTTTGTATTTGTTTAAATACTAGCCCGAGTGAAAGGCTTAAGGCCTAGTTCTGGAGAATGTTGGTTAGCCTGACTGAAAGGAGCCAAGCACAGCCATGTTGAAGCTTTTTCGTAGAACATTTTCTTGAAAATGAACTGAAGCTCAAACAAAGACTTTTGTGCTAGGATGTGCTCCGAAAAGTTATTTTATCAAGGCCGCGGAAGCAACCAGAGGCAGTTTGGCCAAGTCCTGGAGGAAACTGAGAACTTTTTAGTATAATGTTTCAACCCGCGGAAGCCGGTGTCGCTTCATGTCAATGAACAATGAAAAATGACGTTATAATATTTGGAAGCGGTGGCGTCTCGATGGTCTGACAGACGGCAACCAATCAGGGTGTTGTAGGGCTTTTAAAATATATCGTTTAGTTAGATTAGTGAAGTCAGAAAAAGTATAAGAACTTAGCCCTTTGAGGGGAGCGGGGCTGACTGTTCCTGAAGGCGAAGTGCTGTCCGATTTTCCTTGGACACGTAAGATGATAAATGCTTTATATAAGATTTTTCCTTTACAGGTCAGAAAGCTTAACTTAGGGAATTAGGGTTTATGTTTATTAAAATACTTTGATTTTGACCAATTTTGAAATGTCAGACTTTTGTGCCAATAAACTAATGGTTAATACTGATTTAATAAAAATGTTTGCTATTAATGAATGAGCTAATAAAGAGTTTGAAACTGAAACCTTGAAATTTTAAAAATAAAAGACTTAAAACGTCAAGCTGGTCTTGATTAATTTAGTTGTTACCATTAGTAAATCCATTGGCCATAGTGGCTTAATTAAATGTTTTATAATTCTTATGATTAAAATGTTATACTGCAGTTGTATATAATGTATATAGTGATGTTTAAATAGCATGATTAATTAGGCCACATGATTCAGCTGCACGACTTTCTGTCTCAGTTTATGGGCCTTGGTATTGATAAGTTTGGTGAGTATTAGGTAGTGAATGGTGTTCTTGAGACGGAATTTCTATAGCTGCGCTGGATCAGTGCCTTACTGTGAAAGAGTCTCTTAGAGTCTGACTAACACCATACTATCAGCCAGGTGCTCTCATTGGGCCATCCACTCCACTGATTGTTTGGGACAGAGGGTAAGTGAGTAGTGCCTTTGATTTTACAACACTGTGGTTCTGTGTCAAGCTAGGACATGGGTGGTTGAAGAAGTGCAAAACTTTAGAGATCACTGCCTAGAATCACTATGCATGAGTGGGGTGGGCTCTGCTTGTAGCCGGGGTGTGATCTGGAATTGGCACCCTCGTATAAGACTCATTGCATTATTAAGAGGCATGAATAGGTCTTATGGCAGCTGGACTTCAGATTATTTTGTTAGTGTATGTGATACATGGATGACTACACAGTAAGGCCAGTACTAATGAAGTGGAGGCTCTTGGTTGATTACTTTCGTGGCGAGTGGTGTCTGAGGCGGAGCCAATAATCAATGACTTTGCAGAGGCAAATCATGGTGGTTTGGGGAAACAGGCTAAGGAACACCAACAAAAAGTAAGACTCTGCTCCTGAGGTTGATGGGGAGGGTTGAAGCTAAGGTTGCCCATATGGTGGCCAGATTAGATTTTCTTGTGATTCCGAAGGAGACCCAGATACCAATAGGATGGTGATAGAAGGCTGGAAAGCTGAAGTGCAACAAAGAGGAGACAGTGGAACTAGTACTTGGCAGGTAAAGACAGCTGTGAATGGAAACAAGAATCAATGAAAAGGGGCACACAGTGCTCTTCGACAGTAAGGAGAGTTCCCATTGCCCAGGGAGGTATACCATCAAAGGGTATACTTTACCAGTGGTGGAGGGGTTATTCAGCGAGACACCTCATGACATGGCATTTTGCTTTTACCATTTCCAATTCGAATTCTAGAAAAATGTGTAAATGGACTAATTTCTGGCTTTTTGGAGCAATGCCAGATCCTTGAACCAGCGCGGACTGGATTCCGACCGGGATTTAGCACTGAAACATTTTTGGTGTTGTTGTTTGATGACCTTCAAATGTCCGTAGCCAAAGGGAACTCTGTGGTCCTGGTTTAATTATATTGCCCACATTTGATACAGTCTCACATCCAATATCATTGACCAGACGGGTGGAAGTTGGAATAAGTGGGTCTGAGCTACGATGTTGCAACTCCTACATAAAGGACAGGTGTCAGGCAGTATAGCTACCACTTTACCAGTCCGAGTGTAAGACATTGAATCAGGGTGTGCCCAAGGGTCAGTACTTAGCCCTACTTCTTTAAATCTTTAAATCTGTCTATTTGCCGAACTTATTAAGTCCTTTAGGGTGCACTGCATGAATTATGCCAATGATACCCAGCTGATATTCACTCTAAATCAATTGATTAAGTCACCTTTTGAGATTTGTCATTGGTGTATGCATGCAGTTACTGCCTAGATAAGGGATAATATCCTAAAATTAAAGGCTGATGAAACAGAAATGTTTTGGATCAGAGACAGGCCATCTGTCCTTTTACATCAGATTTCTGGCCCACCTCTTGAGCTATTCCCCCTGGTTTCGCTGATGCAGTGAAAGGATCTCTGACTCTTGGAAAACTGGTTAACCATCTCCCCTCCACCTGCTCTTTTTTTGCTTAGGGCACTGAGTAACATTCTCACTCTTCTTCCTTGTGAGATGCGTTTGGTAGTGTTTTAGGTGACTAATTTAGTCACGTGGATTACTGCAATGCTCTCGATCTGGGAGCGCCCATTGGGCTCCTGACAAGACTTCAGATGATTTAAAATGCTGCAGAGAGACAGACTCTGAATCTGTCCCAGTATTCTTCCACTTCTGCTCGTTTGGACTCCCTTCATTGGCAACCAATGAGTAAACAGATCAGTTTTAAATCATTGTGTCTTAGCCACAAAGCATTGTATGGGTCTGACCTGGCAATCTAAAAAGGAAATTCTTCTTGTAATCTGAGAACTTCTGAGGCCTCCCAAACATGTAAATGGGCTCTGGTCGAGGGGGAGGTTCTGTCCTGTAGCAGCTGCAATGATGTAGACGTGCTTCAAATGACACTGCTTAAACCTTTTAAAGATGCCAGAATGGCCCTGGACTCCATGAAAGACATGAAGTGCATGCATCTGCAGCAGTGCTCACCTAAGCCGCCAGAACGAATGTATTGAAGGTCTCCATGAGCATCTGCAAAGTCAGAAAGAGGCCCACATTTTGAATGCATCCCAACTTGTTCTGTTATATTTTTTGCTTTACTCAGCATGGGGACAGTGATGGAGGACATAACTCTTGAGACTCTTTCTGAGAAAACTAGAGGTAGCCCCCTGAGAGTGTGTTAGGTGAATCTGAGATTGTCCCTTTTACTTTGAAAGAGGGATCTATTGCTTTCAGCACCTGTTCTACAACCCTACCTGTCCCCCCTTTCTCATACTCACACAGTATACCTTGGTCCTATACTTTATACCTTCACTACGTAACTCTTGCCTCCCAATTATATTCTAACATCCGGTGAGTACAGCTACTCCACCCACACTTAGGGAACTCACCCACTAGATCTTAGCCACCCTATGTTATGTCCCTTATTCCCCTTCCTCCTCAGTATCCCATCTGCAAAAAGTGTCCTCGGTCCTTCATAATATCCTGTCCATTTAGTTTTCAGCCCACTTTACACTCCGGGGCATTGGTACAAACCCAGAATGAGCACCAAAACTGCCACCCTTTTGAGGAAGAAGAAACCCTCTAGGAGCAGTGAACTGAGCCCCTGACTTTCTATCTCACAACGATTTCACCAGTCTGTTAATGAGCTTTCGACATGCCATGCAACAAGTGTTGCTTCTTTTTCCAGGTTATTCTTCACGCAGTCCAGATCTAGTGATACACATTTGCAAGTCTGTGTTACTTCTGAGTTCCTGAAAATACATTTTGTTTGTATTGCAAAACCCACTGATTAAAAATAAGGTTTGAAAAAGGATCACCAAGACAACCTGACAGAATCTGAAAGGATGAGGCGGTGTTATAATTTGTCCTCTAGGTCTCTCCACTAGAGCAGGAAAACTAAATCAATGATAATGTTTTAGGGGGAAGGGCTGGCAATTTCAGGCCTGAGGTTCTGCTTTGCTCTCTGCTTGTGACTAAGGATGTGGAGAGCTGGGAAGCCCCAGGGTTTGCAACTCCATGTAGTGTTAGTAAGCTGATGGGGATCTCCACCAAGTGTATACCTACTTATAGTTTAAAAACTAATGGACCTCTTAGGGTAACTTTAGGCTTATTACTACTAAGCAGTCATTGTTCTTTTCCTTCCTGAGCTCACTACTGGTACTTAATTTCCATGACTGTGTTGTTCCCTTCCTAAAGTAATCTAAAAAATCCAACCCATCCAAGGTTTGTCCCAGCCAAGCACACATTGTATTTCCATACACTGGCAGTCAGCCCCTGGTATGGCTTCACCCACACCCACCCTCCCTTTCTAGTGCTCTGTGGGAGGATACAGTCCTTCAGAAAACATTCTAAAAGATGGAAAAAACCTACGCACTCCCAAGTCTATCAAAAGTGGGTGACCGTATGTGTGTTGTTTGGTGCGGATGGGTATTATTCTCCTGAGTGTGAGATTTATAGACATGAAAAATAAGCGTTTTCCTCAATCGCTGGAAAGTGTCACCAATCAGCACTCTTATCGATAAAGTTTCAATAATTCAAATATGTACTACAGTGGTTATTCCGAACGTTTCTTTTATTAAAATATTTTGGGTAATCTTCTTGCTTCGTTTTAACGTTATCTTCATGTTACAACTTTTCAGTTCACATCTCACAATTCATACGCTGATGTGCCCAATGCATTTCAGGTCTTGCCCTTCATCAGGGGCTCATTCCTATAAAAGTAATTTGTGAGTTTTAGTGGATAAATTTTAATCAAAGATACTTAATTCAGTGTGAGATCTATCTAATGTATGCATGAAGAAATTCCATGTCTGTTATGTGCCTATATGTCCCTCGTCTAATGAGTTAATTTTCGAAAAGTTAATTTTCAAAAAGTATTGTGAGTTAACTGGTGAAAAGGGTCCAAACAAGTTGCAGTGAGAATTAGTGATCAAGGGTGTTCTGAAGCGTAATGGTGATGATGCCTAAATATAATCGTTAAACCGTACGTAATCAATATGAGTAATTTAGGGGGTCATTAGTATGGCGGGCGTATCGCTACCGCCTGTATGGCGGTGGCGATCCGCCCACCATAAACCACCGCCCGCTCTCCATTTACCACCCACCACATTACCATGGCGGGGGTAAGACCGTCCGCCGGTTTTCCGCCTGGTCGGTGAGTCAACCGGGCGGAAAAGGTAACATAGTGGCAGTGTCTGGCAGACACTGTCATCCATATTAGCATGTCTGCTGGATTGTGCCTTTCCGTGGCAGCAACGTTTTTCACCATTGGGGGCCCGTAGCGGGCCCCCCGGGATTCAGGGGTGTGGGGGGTGCACATGGGGGTACCTATGGTACCCACTGCAGTTCCATGCACAACATGGCAGGCACCACGCGGTGCCTGCCATGTTGTGCATTGAAGTGCACAGCATGCCTTCCTGGCATTGTGGCGGGGGTGCTGACTGCACCGCCCGCCACAATGCTAGGAATGCTGGATGCGCCCGCCACTGTGGCAGGCGCATCCTAATGTCCCCCAAGGGACCCCCGCCCTTATGGCGGGCAGTCCCTTTTTGCGATGGGATGGCGGGCGAACAAAGTCAGCTGGTCATCCTAATTACCCCCTTAGTATCTAACATGACTGGTAAGTTTTTAAAAAACGAGGTTGACAGGCTACAGTTCTTGCCATGCAAGCCCTGCTCCAGGATACCCCACCCAGAGACATCCTGAAGCAGAAAATGGTTATAGATGATTGAGCCTCTGGAGCGAGGAAGGGGGGGTCCCATGGATCTCCAGACATCCCTTGTAGGCTGGGGCAGTCACTCACTGCATCTGCCTGCAAGGGGATCTCTAAGCCCTCTTTAAAGTGCAGGCAGTATGCAGCCTTTGTGCAACACAAAGCAGCTTTGATGTAGCCGCTCCATCACTGTGATAGGGGTGCACTCATTAGATTTGCTGTTGATGCTTGCTAGAAGCGGAGTCTGGTGCTTTAGTGGAATAATGCATCCACTGTAGGAGCCTGTGTTTGACCTCGTGTTCACAGGTTCAAATCCCAGCTGGTCAACTCAGCCTTTCATCCTTTTGAGGTCAATACAATGAGGACCATTGCGCTGGGTAACAAACATCTGTTATTCAGAGACAAGGTACCATTGGTTGTACGTGCGCTTTACAAATACACATTATGTTATGCACCTTACTTTGCTGCTTTTGACAGAGTTTTTGCCTCCTATTTGTGGTGTCTTGCATGCAATGAAGACAGACACTTACTTTGTATTTCATGGAGCTTTATTCTCTTACTCCTCACTCATCCCTGTCCCTACTCTAACTGCCTCTTTCCTGTCGTAGCTCCTCCTCTTCCCCCAACCCCATAGCTCCACCCACACCCAACTACTAGACTGCTCACATCATTACATCTCCCCCTTTGTTAACAAAAGAAATAACTGACTTGATTAAAGTTCTTCAATTAGCCTCTTGGGCTTTTGAATGTTCCTTCTAGGACGGAGAGTCACACCAGGATCTCCAGACGCAACTTCAGTCTGACTTTCAGGTCTCTGTATTGCAACCACCTGACCAGGTTCCTCTGATTCTCGTTGGTCTGGTGTTCTGTCAAGAACCTCTCTTATGGCAGGTGTGCACTTTTGGAAGTGTGAAACATTTCGTGTGATCCGTCTTTTCTCTGACTCTGCAGTAATCATTGTACCTTTCTGCTGAGTGATTACTAAGGGTTCATCTTTGAACTTACAGTCAGTTTTCTTGAGTTGATCTTGTTTAACCACCACACAGTCTCCTTCATGAAGAGATGGAGATTTGGCTCTCCTCCGAGCGTCTGCATAGACTTTCATTTTACTCTTACCAGCTTGATCAGCCAGGAGCAGTTCTTTATGGACACGTGCTGGAGACACGGGTCGCAGCGCTCCTTCCCATGTCGGGATCAGTGTTCGGATGGGTCGCCCCAACATGAGCGTGGCAGGACACTTTCCTGTGGTGGCATGTGGGGTAGTCCGATACGCTCTCAAAACCTCATTGAGAGCCACCTGTAAGTCCCTCTTGTCCAAGGTAGCTTGTTGAAAGGTCTTTTTCAAAGTCGCCATGAATCTTTCAATGGTGCCATTGGCCTGTGGCCACAGGGGTGTGATTTTGCGATGCCTGAAGTTGGGTGCTTCGCGAATTCACTGAAATCATGTCCGTTGAAAGGAGGACCATTGTCCGTCTTGAGTTCCTTGGGGACGCCCCAAGCAGCGAATACTTCGTCTAGCACAGCAATCGTGCTGGAGGCATTGGTGGAAGATACGAACTGTGCTATTGGAAACCTCGAGCATTCATCCATTATTGCCAGGACATATTTACCTGACTGGAGGGGTCCATAAAAGTCCATGGCAAGTTCTTGCCATACACCACTGGGCAGCTTGGTCATTTGGAGAGGAGCAGGTGGATCTCCGTGGCTGACCAATTGACACTGAGGACAGTCCTTTAAGGTGAGCTCCACCATTTGATCCAGCAGTGGAAACCACACCCTTTCTCGGAGAGCTCGTTTCGTCATGACCACTCCACAGTGGCCCTCGTGGGCTAAGTTGACAACGCCTTGTCGTAACTGCCTCGGGATGACAACCCGATGATCTCTCAGCAGGAGCCCTTCTGAGGTGGCAGATAACTCTTCGCTGATGTGCTTGAATGCTTGCATTTCCTGACGAACCTGAGGGTCATTCTTCTCGTCTTCACTGTCATGTCTCCAGCCGTGTGTTCGCAGTCGACGTGCTACCTTCTAAAGGATGTTGTCCTGTGCAGTGGCTTCCTGTATTGCCTCTAGAGGAACCGCCGGTGGTCTGGCTACACCCACTACAAAGTGTATATACTCCTCCGCGATTGAGGGAGGTGAGAGCTGGGATGCCTGAGGGTGTCGGACATGTAATCCGCAGGATTCGCTGACTTCCCCGGTTTGTGTTTTATTGTGTAGGTGTATTCCTGCAGACGCAGACCCCACCATTCGATTCGAGGTGGCATCTTGGCTCTGGGGTTTCCAAAGATGCTAACGAGTGCCTGATGATCAGTCACCATAGTGAAATGTTTGCCATAGATAAACACATGAAAATGTTCGCAGGCCCACACAACCGCAAGGCTTTCTTTTTCGGGTTGGGAATAGGCCTTCTCAGTGTCGGATAGACTGCGGCTGGCATAGGCCACAATGTGTCGTTGATCAGTGTCATTGTCATACTGAGCCAGTATTGCACCCAGTCCCACCGGACTGGCGTCTACCGTTATCTCCGTCTTCCTCTTGGGGTTAAAATAAGCCAAATTGTCTGCTGATTCTACAGCTTGTTTAATCTCGTGAAAGGCCCGCTCACACTGTGGGGTCCAAACAAACGGTTGTCCTTGCTTGGTGAGAGCTCGTAGTGGGTGACTAATTGTAGCATAGTCTTTTATATGTCTGGCACAATAGCTGGCCATGCCTAGAAAGGATCGGATGTCACTCACATCCTGAGGGCTCTTGGTGTCATTGAGTGCTGTCACTTTCTCTGGGTCAGGCTTCATCCCGGCTCCAGAGAACACATGTCCGAAGAACTTGAGTGTGGATTGATGGAACTCACACTTGTCTTTGTTAAGGGTAAGATTGGCTTCCAGGAGAGCATGGCATACTTGATCTAGTGCTTTGTCATGTTCCTGGGTGTTTGACCCATATACCAAGATATCATCACTGTAGTTCAGCGTATTGGGTATGTGTCTGATGGTCTGACGAATGATTTCTTGAAATATTTCCGCCGCAGAGGAGACATCAAAACTCAGCCGTTTGTATCGAAACCAGATGGGTGGCGAACGTTGTTATGTATCGCGACTTTTCATGTAGTTCTAGCTGGTGCTACCCCTTGTTTAAGTCAAGTTTGGAGAAGACTCTTGCTCCATTTAGTGCAGATATCATATCACTCAAATGGGGTCCTGGGTGGTGTTTTCTTTCTATGGCGGTGTTGAGGAGCCTCATGTCCACGCATAAGCGCACCTTCTCAGGGGTTCCCTTCTTTGGCACAATAACAACAGGTGATACCCAGGGTGTGGGGCCGTCAGTTCTTTCAATGATGTCTGCCTTTAACAGCTCCTGAATTTCATCTTCCACCGCTTGCTGAAGATGGAAAGGCACACGCCTGAAGTGCTGTGCTACCGGACGCACTTTCTCATTGATGTGTAGTCGAATCAAACATTTGTTCATTTTTCCAAGCCCTGTGAACAACTTGGGGAACTTGTGAATAATGTCCGGATCATCACTGACTCGGTATAAGATCTCAACCAACCGTAGACGCTCCGCAGTAGGCAGACTGAGGAGGCAATCAGCTTCCGGACCCTCAATGACGTGAATGTATGCCGGCACAGAGATGGATTTGTGTCGGAGTGTCGTTGCAAATTTGCCCAGACATGGAAGAGGTTTTTTAGACATTCAGGTGAACATGTGCCGGACTCAAGGGGGGTGGGGGCTTCATTTTATTATACTCGGTTACGGGGATGTAATTTAGTGACGCCCCGCTGTCCAACACAAATTTAGTTGCATGCATTCCCACACTTATGTCCAATGGGGGATACTTCTTTAGTTGGTCCGGGTCCGCTACCATGCAGACATACTCTGTGTATTCTGATTCCAGAGATGCTGATCTTGATTCTCTCGATGGCGACCTTCTCGGTGACCTTCTCATCCATTGGGACTTGTGAGAATCCCTGCTAGAGTGAGACGAACCAGAGGATGACTTGGCTCGATCCTGTACTGCTTGCGCATGGTGTCACCTTGTGTCCGGGCGAGACGATTGTGTGGCTTCCTTCATTCTTTCTTTGCTGTACACTCCACACATTACTTCAAAGTGATTCTCCATCCACACTTTTGGCATTGTTGACCCATCGCTGGGCACGCATCTATATGCGGGAAATCGTACCCACATCGATAGCATTTTCTGGAGCGATCTGGTTTCTTTTCTCTCCGGCTAGATTCGTAACGTCGGTGTCTTGTGTATTGATGACGGGACACTGGTCAGGACTTTCTCTGTCGTTCCTTTGATCTTCTGCGAGTGCTGTGAGCTTGCACCCTATATGCTTGATCTCTTCTTTCGCTACGCCCTGTCTCCATCCTTTTGGCATGCTCTTCCGCTTGGTCATGCACCCTGGTCCTCTCCTCAATCTCATCGAGATTGTGGCTTTTCCTTAGCAGCCGCCTTTGAAGTGTTTCAGAGTGACACCCATCAATGACTCTCAATCGGATGGCATCCTCTGTTGAGAAGGCGTCGAAGCTGCAATACCGAGACAGTCGGCAAAGCCTAGATATGAAGGTGCTCATCATCTCTTGCTTTTCTTGACGGGCCTGGTGGAATATGTATCGCTCATAATCCACGTTTCTTTTGTGTAAGAACTTCTCGCACTTTGTCATAGGTTCCTGTATCGTCTGTCGGCAAGTCTTTGATCACTTTGCATACTTCCTTTCCCACCAAATTGCGCAGTGCAATTAGCTTTTCTCTGTCTCCTGTGACTTTCGTTCCTTCGATATAGTCCTCAAAATCTTCAAACCACTCTTGCCATCTGGGTCCCATGCTTCTTCCAGCAACCAGAGTCAGCGGTTCCGGGGGACGCAAATGCGAAACTCCAGTCGCAGTTGGCGCGGCTGCTGCGCCATCTCCATTCTGTTGTGGTGGATTCGACATTTCTGGACAATTGTGTCCCCGACACCTCTTCACTGACTGGTGCTAGTCTGCTTGCTTCTTGCTTTTGTTGATGCTTGTTTGGCATGTACCAATGCTTGCCTGCTTCCTTTTTTTCGGCACTACTTGCTTTGCATTCACCAATGCTTGTATGATCTTAGCCACTACTTGTTTGCTTGCTTCTTGCTTTTGCTAATGCTTGTTTTGTCTTTACCACAGTTCGTTTGCTGGCTTCTTGTCTTTGCCAAGGCTTGTTTTGCATTTACCAATTCTTTGTTTTGCAGTTACCAGTGCTTGTTTTGCATTTGCCAGTGCTTGTTTTGCATTTACCAATGCTTGTTTGCATTTGCCAGTGCTTGTTTTGCATTTACCAATGCTTGTTTTTGCATTTACCAGTGCTTGTTTTGGCATTTACCAATGCTTGTCTTTGCATTTACCAGTGCTTGTTTTTGCACTTACCAGTGCTTGGTTTTGCATTTACCAATGTTCATTTGCTTGGGCCTTGCACTGCCTGACCTCAAAATGGCCGCTTTCAACTTGCACAGAGGTATTGTCCTGTTGGCTGCCTGGTTCCAAAATGGCCACCGCTAGGGAAAATCTTGGCTCCCGCGAGATTTCAACTTCATTCATTCCCCTCACGCTGATTCAGTCACCGGGACTCACCGGATCGCCGGTCTTGCAGGCAGCAACACGGTGGCAGCTCTCCACACACCTTCACTTGCTGGACCCTCCGGATAGGCTCCCAAATCTATTGTTTCACTCGCTGGCCACTTCCAACGCCATGCCGAGTTGCACGCATCTGGGGTAAGCTCCCAATTTTGGCGCGAAGTAGCGCTCGGCTACAGTTTCTTCCAGCGCTCGATCACGCTCGTCAGGCAGGGCTCCACGCGATCAGCTAATCGCGGAGCTGGCACAATTACCGCTGGCCTGTGTCTTTAGGCGGCAATCTCTTTGGGGGGACACATGTCGCGACGGCGACCATGTTTCGTGCTGCCCAGGGACAGGACGCTTTCCTTGTTCATGGAGGGATGGCAAGTCACTTCATCCCACCCTCGTCGCCAGCTGTAGTGTCTTGCATGCAATGAAGACAGACACTTACTTTGTATTTCATGGAGCTTTATTCTCTTACTCCTCACTCGTCCCTGTCCCTACTCTAACTGCCCCTTTCCTGTTGTAGCTCCTCCTCTTCCCCAACCCCTTAGCTCCACCCACACCCAACTACTAGACTGCTCACATCATTACACTATTTTTGAATGTTTTTACTGTTGATTTGAAATATCTGAGCACTTTACTTATGTCATTTTGACTTCCTCACTTCTTGCAGCTGCTGCACACTGATTGACTTAGAGGGAGCAATTTGAAAGCTGCACCAAGAGGAGCCTATTAGAGCACCCCGGTTACTTATGAAGGCTTCAGAGAGGTTGCGCCGGCCTCATTAGGTACGCTGTCACTTCCTGCGCCTACTTTGCTGCTTTTGGCACGGTTTTTGGCTGCTATATTTGAATGTTTTTACTGTTTCTTTTACATTTTTGAGCACTTTACTTACTTCATTTCAACTTCCTTGCTGCGCGCAGCTGCTACACACTTATTGGCTTAGAGGGAGCCAATCGGAAGCCGTGCCAGGAGGAGCCTGTTAGAGCCCTCCAGTTACTTAATAATGGCTTCAGTGCGGTCGCCGCAGTTGCGAAAGGCAAAGTCCGTTTAGCACCCATTTGCACCTGTCCGACGCCAGGGGCCAGTCACTCTGCACCTTCTAACGCCCGCAAGTTAATCTACTCTTCCTCTGATCTTTTTACACTCAGGGATTCGCCACAGCTCTGCAGTTCACATATGTGGGCCCCTGAGAAATCAAGATTCACTTGCAGGACCTGTGGATTCAAGGCCTGTTCTCCTGGCTGACTAGTAGGTCTTTCCCAACCTTTCAGACTTTTAATCTTCTGCCCAGGCCTACATATTAAAAAAAAAAAAGAATTATAACAAACTTTATTTATTTTTTTATTTTATTTTTAAAACCTTTATTGTGCAAGTAGAAGCATACAAATACGGGCCTACAACCAATCAGGCCGGCCACGACACATTATAAGCGCACAAAGTCAGCATTGGAAGTCTCCAGCAGGTTCTCAGCAGTACATAAACAAGCAATCAACATTAAGAGGCCGAGTATAACTGCTAGGAGCAGGATCAAAGAAGGTTAATTTTTTTATATAATAGGAAGTATAGCAGGAGCAGTAGCAACTTTTGACATCTGAAATCCTATGGCGGGCAGTTGGTAAAGCATCAATACAAAGGAGCAGTGAGAAGCGGAAGTAATAGCAGCAATTGGCAAAAGTCAACATAGAGTCGCCCCGTTTCAAATCAGTTCCCACCGCTGCCCACCATCCACCCGTCACCACCTAAATGTGTGCTGGTACAATACAAAGGAATCAGAACAGCAACGCTAAGATAGCCATCCACTATACTAACCCAAATAAAGGGAAAAAGAGGGGGGAAGGGCAGAAAAAGGAATATTAAAACAGGAAAGAAAGAACGCAGCGCCGCTATACGCGTCCCATGGCGAATGAAGTACACAGAACTAGGGACCCACGATCGGGTTCGAAGCGAGTAAGACATGATATATGTGCTATCATTATCATGGACGTGAGGAAGCATACCCCACACTGCCGGCTAACACTCCATGGAGGACGCGCGCAGACACAGCGCCCCGATAAAGGGATACAAAAGAGCCATAGAACTAAGAAAGAACGGACAATATAAAGACCCCATCCCTCCCACACCACCCTGCACCCCTGCAGAAGGCTACGGCCTACCCCCCCAGCAGCGTGCCTGTCGCCCTAAGTAGAACCCGAAATATAGAAGAATCAGAAAGTGAGGAAAGAACACAACAGACAAAAAGAGAAAGGAAGGGGAAAAGGAAACCAGTGGGAGAGGAGATCTGCAATCGAGCATTCAGCTCCTACCACCGCCTTAACACTGCTGAAACCCACATCGAAAGGAGATCGACACAACCTCAAATATCAGGAACATGAAGAGGAATCGGTATATTGTTACAGCTGCGAGCAGTCCTCGTCTCCATACAATAATTAGCAGTCCGCCGAGGCAATTCTGTCTCACCCCTGTCCTCTCCTGGTCATAGCTTTAGTACACAATAAAATAGAACACAGCAAGCAGTTCGGCATGGAGTGTACACAGGATCGAAACAAGGCAGGCCAAGGGTGCAAAACAGGGAAATCCCAGTCTCGAGCAGCATTGCAAACAATGGCGGCAGAGGACCAAATTGTCAAAGAGCAACATCAGGAGCAGCAAACAGTCCGGGTGCGGTCCCGCTGCCCAAGGGGGCGAGGTATCCCCCGCGGGGCAGCCATGAGACCCCACCAAAGCAGTTCGAGTAAAACGGCCGCCGAGCTCCCCAGCCAGACTGACCTGGACGGGCCCGACGTGGGGCCCTCACCCATGTCCGCCACAATCAAAACTTCCTGGAGGTTCGGGGTCGCAGACATATGGTCTCCCAGATGAGCGGCGGCATCACTCTCTGCAACAGCCGAGGGAGGCAAAGCAGCACACTTCTTCAGTCCGGCCGCATTCATGGGGGACCGCCCATCAGGCATGGCGGCAGAACCGCTATCTTGCACAGCAGCGTCAATGGCCATGGCCGCACGCCAAGAACATAGGGCGGCGAGGACATCGCCAATAGTGGGCTCACTCCCACAAGATTCAGCCATCGTGCTTTTCGACAGACCAGACTCGCCGCCCCAAACGGGTCCGGGACCCAGGGCGCCGGCCGCCATTTTGTCAGTGCAGCAGGGACTCTCCGCTCCTCAACCCTCGGACCGGGCCGTCAAATAAGGCCCACCGGAGTTCCGTCGAGCCCCGGTAATGGCAATCTTGGTGCAGAAAGATGGGCCGCCAAAAACAAGGGGTCGCCGGCGCCACCGTCTCACGGGCGCCGCCCGCCGATTCCGGGCGAATGGCTTCAAGATGGCCGGACAGGACAACAAAGGGGGGACAAGCCTCCTGTACGGCCTACCCCCGTCCAAGGCGGGCCGCGCCCCGCAACAGAGCCCCCAGGCCACCAGACCGGGCCCGGTCAGTCGCCACCGGCACAACCGCACAATGGTCTCTTCAGCCGACCCCTCTCCTCCACCTGGGGCCGGCGTCGATGCCCCGCTCCGGCCGAGCGTCACAGGCGAGTACCCGGCCCGCACGTCTCGGAGGCTCCGGAGCAAACAAGAGCACAACTCCAGATCCGCGACACCCCGGAGCCCCCAGGCCAGACGGTAAGTGCGAGCAGCGTTTCACCTTTCCATATTCCGCCAAATGTGTCTCCTCGGGGCAGGATGAGGTACAGGATATGTGTTTCAGGCAGGAGGTTGACGGAGCCGAGCTACAATGCGGCCATCTCAGTCGTGAGCTTATAACCAACTTTATTGAAAGTTTTGCGCCACACCACAGTAAGACACAGTACGATATTTGATTGGTGCTTAAGCAGGGCAAAATAATAAACTCTGACTTCAACAGTATATAATGTTGCTAATATATTGACAACCCATAATAGTGACACCATTTCCCCCATATACGTTCATGTTTTTTCAGATAGCCACAGGTCTCAAAAATCGGCGTATCCTGATGTGCGCACCAGTCCACCCCCACCCGCCATCCTCCGACAGTCGTGGCTTTTTTTCGCTTCAAGACTCAGGCCACATCATGCTTGGCAACTAGACAGGCTGTCTCCAGAAAGGCACACTCAGCCCTGGGGCTCTCCACCTCCTCCATGAGCCCTAGCAGGACCACACGGGCGCCAACTCCAGGGAGCGACACAGAACAGCAGATAATATTCGACCCACCTCCACCCAAAAGAGTCTCAACGCTGGGAACTCCCAGGCAACGTTGAAGAAATCTCCTGCGTGAATGTGCAGCACGCACACATCACTCGCACCTCAGAGGACACAAGTTGTAAGCGTCTCGGGGAGAGATACATTGTGTGTAGGTAGTTAAACTGTACCATACGCAGCCACCCCGAAATCGGCAGCTTCCTAGGTGCAGTGCAAGCCTCCCTCAAGTCATCCTCATCTAGGGCACCCACCCAGGATGTCCTTCTCTGCCTGAACCTTCTACAGACCGTCGAGGGCATGGATTACTAAGGAATGATAGGTCACCAAGTTGGTCCCTTTACCTAACCTCCCCAAGAAGATTTTGGCCTTTAATGGATTAAAGCAGAGATTCACCCTGGAGCTTGTGGGCGAACAAGGCATGGCGCAGTTGGAGGTACTGAAAGAATTGTGAATTCGACATTGAGAAGTTAGCTTTTAATTCCTAAAGGACATTATATTTCCCCCTTTGTGGACATCTCACAGATAAATTATTTCAATGCTATCCCATGGCAGAAAGCCCTCCAAAGCTGAGAGCTGACAGAGCCATATTCTGCACCATAGAGGAGTCATGCCGGTCCCAACCAATGAGGTGGAGGGCCGCCCTCCAGCAGACGAAAGATACCCACGTGCAAGATGGCAATGTATCCGGCAGGCACGCTCCATATAAGAGATCGAGCAGACCGTCCATACTGAGTGAGTGTATTTAATACCGATAGCAGGCCTATGGAACTTAAGCTCAACAGCATTAATTGCCAGTCTTTGGTTAAACATCATGCTGATATCCATGATTTCATTCTCGACAATACTCCAAATGTTTTATTTCTCACCGAGACTTGGTTGAGCCAGTCCTCAGTGGCAGAACCTGCTCTGATGCTTCTCTTTGGTTACTACCTAAAGAAATTTAACAGAACTAGTGGCAGAGGAGGCGACATTGCTGTGATTCACAGAGTTATACTCACTTGCAGTCTGTCTCAATGCACCATACCTGACTGTGAAAGTGCCTTGTTTAAAAGCTCTTTGACCAAAAACTTCAGTTTGTCGGGATTTCTAATCTGTCGCACCCACCTGGCCCATCAAAAGCTTTCAGGAGGGCACTGACAAATTTGATTCCCCTTTTCGGTCATTAAATTAGCTAATTTCAATATCCTTGGGGACCTGAATGTTTATTTGGAGGGCACTCAAGAAAATGATGTTACCAATTTCATTGAGGACCTCGCTGCTATGCAGTTATTTCAACCTATTGATGTTGCTACACATTCTGCAGGACCATCTTCTCGACAAAGTTTTTTCCAACGTTTTTTCCAACCTTAGTTCCCTCTGGGTTGCTTGTTCTCTACCTGGGTCCTGTACTGATCATTTTATGAACCATGTGTTCATCCATCTATCTGGCAAGGATTCACATCAGTCTCTGAACTAACTTATAAACATGCTTGGCCAAAGCTCGATCTCTTGAGATTTGGGCTGTAGGTTCAAGCCAGACGTCCTCAGCTATCTCCTAATGCAGAGACTGCAAAGAGTACCCTGAAACTCTGGCTTACCTCTACTCTAGATGCTTTAATTCCAGTCAGACAAGTCACTGTGAAGAAGAGACCCACTTCTCTTTGGTTTAATGAGGCCCTCACTTTGGGGAAAAAAGCAAGGTAAGGTCCTAGAATGCTTCTGGAGTAGAGCCTATGACCCTATGCAAAAAGTATTGTATTGATCGGTTATTAAATCCTACCACAAACTGATCATGCAATCTAGGACATATTACTATGCTAATCCAAATTAGATTTAGTAATAATCCTTCTAAAGTTATTTGTAGCTTGGTCAATAGCCTCTCGAAGCCAGTGACCCTATTGAAATGTCTAATGCTCAGTGTAATATGTTAGCTGACTTTTTTTTCAAATAAGATTGAAGACATTTATTCACACTTCCCCCTGACAGCCTTGGTGTAAGGTCTGATGCTCTGCCGCCGGTAGCTACCAACTCCCCAGGAGCTTTGCTCAGTTCATTGCCTCCTATGTCCGTCTTCTTTCCATATTCTCTGCAACCGAGAGAAATCTGGTTCTCCGGATGATCCTCTTAAACTGGATTTTTTAATGACCCTAGATTACCAGCTTCTTCCTCCTAGTCTAGAACTGAGCAATCTCTCACTGTCCACTGCTACTGTGCCTGGCCCATGAAAACAAGTAAAAGTTATTCCCCTTCTCAAGAAACCATCTTTGTCTGCTGCTAAGCTAGAAAACTTATTTCCCATTTCCCTCGTGCCCTTTCTGGCTAAGGTTACAGAATGTTGTATCAATGGTATTTTAACTAAATTTCTAGAAAACAACCATATCCTGGATGCTTCCCAGAATGGATTTCGGACTGCCCACAGCATGGAATCTGTTCTCCTTGCTGTTTCCGATTAACTTTCTAGCTCCTTGGATAAGGACAGATCCTCAGCCTCGATTCTGCTCGACCTGAGTGCCAAATTCGATGCAGTGTCTCACCAAATTTTACTTGAGCACCTATGAGGTTTTGCTCTGCCTCGGGCCTTTTGTTCAGGTTACATTGGCTCCCTGTACTGAAGCACATTCATTTTGAGATGTTTTGCTACTCCAATAAGATTCCATATTCCCTGGAGCCCCCTTTTCTGAGCCAGCTTATTTAATCCTTCCAGCCCATACACTCCCTGAGTTCCGTCAACCAGAACTTGGCTATAGTTCCCCGGGTCAGGAGAGTCGGAGCAGAGGAGCGCATTATTCGTGCTGTGGCCCCCTCCCTCTGGAACGCTCTTACGCTCTCTGTTGGAAACACTCATTACCATTCTCTGGTTAGGAAATCCCTCAAGAGTAGGCTTTTCTCATTCTAGCTTTTTCTCCTTTTTTCTTGGGGTGCTGTCAGCTGCAGTTGTGTTCTTTAGGGCTAGCACAGGCAAATACCATTGTGGGGGCAACCATGCGCTCTATAAATCTTGCAACGTATCATAACATAACACTGTCCCTGTTTGCACAGGGAGCACCTATTTAAATGTGCATCATGGCACAGACAGGAAAAGAGTGCCCTATGTATAATAAGGGCCTTGGAATATTTAAAGAAATGGTAGCTGCCTCTTACTATTTTTGCAGATAATAACTTTTTTTTACTTATTAATGATGGTGGAAAGATCTTCCATGGTGCTAAATAAGAAAGAATTCCATTGATTTCTTGATCTCTGGCCAGAGCTGAACTCACAGAGGTCTGATATGTTTTCTGGTGGATCTGATCGTGTCTGTAAATTAGTTGATTAACTCTTCACATTTAGACAGTGATGAGGCCGGAATGGAAAAGCAGCTGAATTTCCTCTGGATAAAGTCTATTTTATCAGGTTGGATTAGGTATGGATGAGTGTGAATTTTAACAAAAGTGTAGGCCAGGTAAAAGGGCAAGTATTAGGGAAAGCGACATTCCTGCTCCTCCTTGTTGGGTGAGGTCTCCACGAGGATCATAGTTAGCCACATAAAATGATAATGGCTAACATCGGTGTCAAACAAGTAGACCCTGGTCTCACTTTGCAAAAAACGGATTTTGGCTGTGAGTGAGTGACTGATTGAATAAGTTGCGTGTGTGAGTCAGTGAGTGCATGAGGTGTGACCAAATGTGAGTAGTTTAGAAATGACAATGAATTTTTAAACAAGTGCATCTGTGAATGGTTTAGTACAATAAGTGAATGTAAAAGAGGATAGCAGTTAGAGAGTGAATTACTAAATGAAAGTGAATCATTGAGTAGTTGAGGGACTCATTGTTTTAGACGAGTCAATAAATGGCTCGGTGAGTGATTGAGAGAGTTATTAAATGAATCAGTTAGAGTTATTTAGTAAGTGACTGAATCAGTGAGGGTGTCAGTGTGTGAGGTAGCTGAAGTGATTAAGTGATTCAGTTAATGAATGCATCATTGACTGTCAACTTTTATAAAATTCATTGATAGGCTCTTGGCAAGGAAGCAGGAACAAAATACACAGACTTTAGAAATACAATGACAGTAAATATACCTAGAAAATGGGTTAAAAATGAATATTGGTAAATGGAATGTGCTACCATAGCTCCTTTAGTCATGCCAGAAGTAGTTTCTAATAGAGATTATGTAAAGTCTGAAATTGAAGCACATGCTGAAAACATTTCTTGCAAATGTACTATTGTCGCAGTAAGCTTATACTGTTTACTACTCTGAGAAAGGACATATTTTTGAGTGCCCCTCACACTTTTTTAAAGGTGTTTTTGGTATTTTAACTGTGTCCCTGTGGTACTGCTATTCAGTTTTGCAGTGCATGTGCTCTTTTCCCTATAGGATGAGATTAAACTGGCTACACCTAATTGGTTTATTTAACTTCACAGTAAGGCCATAGTAAGTTGGTATAGGATGTGCACCAGTGGTGTGGGAGCTAATTGTCACCAGTTCAGCCACAGTGTACCTTTAAGCAAACCACATGTATGACTTTGAAAGCATGGCTCCAGGTTTGTCTTTATTATGGGCTAGTGGCTGCAGCTTAAAACACTACAGTAATGCCTGTTATGTTATGTTAAAACATTTTAAAGCCCATTGGTTACTACAAAGAGAGCATCCCTGCACTAGGATTGTCCTATCCAGAGATAAAGGTCAGAGGAAAAAGAGAAAAACTGCTGAGAAAGGAAAACTGAGCTTGCAACAAAGAAAGTCAAGCATACACATGTAAAAAGGCTGAATTTAGATCAACCTAACCCAACCAGCTTTTAGGTTTCTTCCTGAAAGTTGTTTCAAGGGGTTCTTGTCTCGAGTGAAGAGGCAGGGTGTTCCACAGCTTCGAGGCACGAAAGCCGATTGAGCAACCTCTCAAACAAGATCTTTTGATGATAGGTACTGGCACCAATGAGGCGTTCACTGAGCTGAGTTTTCTGCTGGGTTGGTAGGGTTCACCAAAGGAAAAAGATACTGTGGGGCTATGCCTTTAAGAATTCTATCGATTTACAAAAGGGGGTGGTGATGAACAGAGTGTCTGAATTGAGCAGACCACTCTTACCCAGTCCAAAGATCAGGGCTTGATCCATCACCGTTATTTATCTCACTGCCCCATCCCAGCTCAGAATCTGGCTATATGCAAATCAGTCTGTCCCTGGCCCAGTGCATCATGGGAACAGGGCAGACTAAACTACCAAGCCAATTCTTTACCAGAAAGGAGACAAGCTACCGGGGACCGGTTTCTGGCATTTCAGCCTCTTCGGCCCGGCTTGCTTGAATCCTGATGGAGCAGTGAGAAAGGGACTCATGTCTGAGTATACCCTGCCACACCTATAGTGGCCAAAATCGATTTACAAAAGGGGGTGGTGATGAACAGAGTGTCTGAATTGAGCAGACCACTCTTACCCAGTCCAAAGATCAGGGCTTGATCCATCACCGTTATTTATCTCACTGCCCCATCCCAGCTCAGAATCTGGCTATATGCAAATCAGTCTGTCCCTGGCCCAGTGCATCATGGGAACAGGGCAGACTAAACTACCAAGCCAATTCTTTACCAGAAAGGAGACAAGCTACCGGGGACCGGTTTCTGGCATTTCAGCCTCTTCGGCCCGGCTTGCTTGAATCCTGATGGAGCAGTGAGAAAGGGACTCATGTCTGAGTATACCCTGCCACACCTATAGTGGCCAAAATCGATTTACAAAAGGGGGTGGTGATGAACAGAGTGTCTGAATTGAGCAGACCACTCTTACCCAGTCCAAAGATCAGGGCTTGATCCATCACCGTTATTTATCTCACTGCCCCATCCCAGCTCAGAATCTGGCTATATGCAAATCAGTCAGTTTGCATACAGCCAGGTTCTGAAACTGGGATGGTGCAGTGAGCTAAAAAACGGTGTTGGATCTAGCCCTGATCTCTTGACTGGGTGAGAGCTTTCTGCTTAATTCAGAGACTCTGTCCCTCACCACCCCTTGTTGTAAATATTTTTGTCCACCCTAAGCGTGGAAGGGTATTCTCAGATGTGAGACCCTTGCTCATTGCACCATCAGGATTCAAGCAAACCGGGCCGAAGACGGCTGTAATGCCAGAAACCGGTCCCCGGGAGCTTGTTTCCTTCCCAGTGTAAGAATTGGCTTTTGTAGTTTGGTTTGCCCTGTTCCCATCATGCACTGGGACAGGAACAGACCAATTTGCATACAGCCAGGTTCTGAAACTGGGATGGTGCAGTGAGCTAAAAAACGGTGTTGGATCTAGCCCTGATCTCTTGACTGGGTGAGAGCTTTCTGCTTAATTCAGAGACTCTGTCCCTCACCACCCCTTGTTGTAAATATTTAAGAATTCTATGGCATAAGAACATGGTTTTAAAAGAGATTCTTTTACTCAATGGTAGCCAATGTAGATTTTCAAGGGCTGCACGCCTCGGGAGAATAAACAGTAGGCATACTGCCACATTTTGCACTCTCTGCAGCTTTTGTCATCTGACCTGCGTGGGTCCGATGTGAAAAGTATGCTACAATAGTCCAGTTTGGATATAACAAGAGCCTGAACTACTGTTTCACTGCCAAGCATGGGCGGAAAATCCGTTCCGCTCGCGGATTTTGCGGATTTTCGGTAAATTCGCAATCCGCAACCTCTCGCGAATTTACCGAAAATCCGCAAATTTGCACGCAGCGGATTTTTTTGCTTGGTGATACAATATTGCGGCGTGCACTTACCGTCATTCAGCGTTTGCCGAGTTGTTTTTCTCTATATTTTGCGAGTGCTGCGCCATTTTGGATCTTGCTGCGGGATCCCGCGGGAGTTTGGCGACGCATCGCGAGAGTTCGCAATTGCGAGCATGTAGATGCGGCGGGCAGCAACAATCTCGCACTCGCAAAATTACAAAATTTGAAATTCTGCACAAGCAATCCACCAGCAAGCAGCATAAACCTTCTGAAAATGATGATTTTTACAGAATAACTCCTCAGGTTGACATTTGCCTGCACTTTTTTTTGCAAGGAGTCCATTTGGGGGGGGGGGTGCGGGTGGGGGTGGGAGGAAGGAAGTGCCCCACAGAAAGACAAGTTTTGCAAAACTGAAAGCACTCAGCAGGTGCAAAAGCTCAAACTCATCATTAGTAACCATTTCCTGTAGTGCTTCCTGAGGGGCCCCTCCAGAGTTCATTTGCCTACTTGCAACTATTCTATGACCCTGCTCTGACCCTCACAGCAGGCTCATAGAATAGCTACAAGTAGGCCACAAAGGTCCTGGGAAAAAAAATTGCACTGCAACAGAAAGCAAATTGCAGATAAGGAAGCAGGTGCCAGACAGGAAGTTTAAATCCAGTGACACATTAATCAACCCCAAATTAATTCATGTCAGTTGAAGCAGGGCAGGTGTGCTTGCTTTCCCCCCCCCATAATCTACAGTGATGAACCAGAAATTAATTCATGTCAGTTGAAGCAGGGCAGGTGTGCTTGCTTTTCCCCCCCATAATCCACAGTGATGAATCAGAGGGTGGCAGTGATGTACCGGAGGGTGGCATGGGTGAACCAGAGGATGGCAGTGGTGAAACAGAGGGTGCTGTAAACCTGTGATGACGAACCAGACGTAGAAACAACAAAGTCGCGACCGTTGCGAGCCGACAAGTAAGTTCGCAATTGCGAACTGGGACAAAACCCTCGCGAACTGGCAGAAATCCTTGCGAACATAAAAAAAAAAAATCTGCAAATTCGCGAGAGTTCGCGGATTTTGCGGATTGCGAATTCGCAAATACGCAAATTCGCGAACGCCAGATTCGCAAAATTCGCCCATGCTTATTCACTGCAGAAATAGGGAAAAAGGCCAATGATTTTTGCCAGAATCTTGAAAATGCCAAAACACTTCCTAGCCAAGCAGGATAATTGGCTATAAAAGTAGGATTGGAATCAAACAAGATACCTACATATTTAGGTGTTGCCTGAGCCAGCGCATGCCCTGCACTGGCGAGAAATGTAGTAAGCAGCTTTTCTAAGTGCTACCAAAGCGGCCACCAGCTTGCGGTCATGCGCATAAGCGCGCGTGTCACGCTCCGCCTATGCTGTGCATGCATCCCTTGTTCTCTTTAACTTTCAAGGCACACACGCTTTACTTTTAATGTTAAAAGTAAAGTGCTGGTGCCGCGATCATAGCAAAAGTAAAGAAATAGATCTTTTTTTCTATTTCTTGACTTTTGCTATAATTGCGGCAGCCGCGTTTTACTTTTAATGTTCATAGTAAAGCCCCGGTGCCGCAATTATAGCATAAGTAAAGAAATAAAAAAAATATATATTTCTTTACTTTTGCTATAATCGCGGCACCCGCAAAGGAGATGCAACACAGAGATCTGACTGCGTGTCAGCAGCGATAGGCTTTATGTGTTTCCCAACCAGTGCATGTGCCACAGGGCTCAGAGTGAGAAACATTTCCAGCAAGTCACCAGCAAACGACAGCGGCTTTTCGAGGCATCTTGAGAACAGAGCATTACCACAAACACAAGCACACCCACCAACAGTCATGGCAAACAGCACAGATGTGTTGGCCAGATCCAGAAGAAAGACCCCGGGGCTCGGAAGGAGAGGCGGTGGATCTTCTAGGCAGGTCGCCTGCTGTGCATACAGCTCCCATAACTGACTCACAGACCCTATTAAAATAACAAAGGCTCAAGTGGGGCTTATTTACAGGAAAATTCGAGTAGCAAAGAATACACAGTATTAGAAGGACAAGAATTGGCATAGCCAAAAGGTCTTGCTTTTGGGACCTTATAAGTATTTAGTTATGCAGCACAATAACCTTGGGGAAAGAACATCAACTGTTACATGGCTAAACACTTATAAGGTACAAGGTTTAGCCATGCAACAGCTGATGTTGTTGCACCAAGGATATTGTGCTGCAAAACTAAATACTTGTAAGGTCCCAAAAGCAAGACCTATTGGCTATGCCAATGCTTGTTCAATTTGGCCTTGCGGTCTGGAGTGGGGCCAAGTGCCTCAAGCCACCAGGCTGATGACCAAACAGAGGGCTGTTTTCCAACAATGAGTACCTCTGTTTTATTTCCGTTAAGCTTGAGGCAACTCCTGTTCATCCATTCTGCAAGTTCCACCATGCAGGATCTAAATTGGGATGTGGCACTCCCCTCCTCCTGGAAGAGAGTAAAAATCAGCTGTGTGTCATTGGCATAAGACACCATGATGACATTGTGTCACTTGACAACATATGCAAGGGGACGCATGTAAATATTGAACAAAGTCGGGCTCAATACAAGGCCCTGAGGCAGCACTTCTGAGCAGAAAAAGACTTTGCACTATCTGAAAGGTGCGGTTCTGGAGGAAAGAGGCCAGCCACCTCAAGGTTAAGCTCCTGATACCGCAATTCCCTAGCTGTTCTAACAGAAGGCTATGGGATACGGTATAAAATGCTGCACTAAGGTCCAACATTATCAGTGCGGTGATTTGACATCGGTCAGCACAGAGTCTAAGAGATTTGGAGGCCAGCAGTAAGGCTGGCTCTGTGCTGTACTGGGCCAGGAAACATGATTGCGTTTCATGGAGTAAGTTATTAGACTCCATGACATTATTCAATTGAGCATTGGAATGCTTCTCAGCAATTTTGAGAAGAAAGAGAGCAGTGAGATGGGCTAAATATATTCTGACAGAGACAAATCTAATGATGGTTTTTTGAGAAGTGGCTTAACAATAGCATGCACCACTTAGAAGGAACTACGCCTGTTGTAAAAGAGATGTTATGAAAGTTGCTCAAACTGGGCAATATTATCTCCGCCCCTGAACCAGGATTCAAGGAGGTGCCGGATCGGAGAGGATCTTAATTTTACCTTGGTGAGAGGCATACGGAGCTCATCTAAGGAAGAGGAGGTGAAAGTGGCCATGTCTTTCATCGAAGATGGAACGTGAAACCAGGCTTTTTGGCACCGGAAATCCCTCGCTGTCTCGGGGAATGTGTTGTAGATTTTTGCGACCTTGTTAAAAAAGAAACGGCCAATCAAGTTACAGCTCTATAGGGACAGAACAATGTGAGAGGATACATGTGCCAAAGGTGGTAGGACTTTAACAATTGGGAGAAGCTCTCCTTGTGCTGGACGAGGACTCAATCGTATGCTTGTGAAATTGACTTTGTGTAGTGTGGATTAGCTTGTGGTATACCTTGAAGGCCAAGGAATAGTTGGCTTTACTTTTAGCACGGACACTTACATGATTTTTTCCTTAGCAATAGTACCTCACTGAAGCCTTCCGCGGATGGTTTGGAGCGGGGCACAGGGTGTTCCGTCAGCGGGTCTATCCCATCAAGGGACCCCGTAATCCAGTCTTCAAGATGCTGGTTGGACGAATCAATGTAATTTTTAGGCTGAGATTCCTCATTCATGAGAGTGTCAGTGAAAGCCTCCAGGGTGACCTTCACCCATTTCCTTAATTTTACTTACCACACCCTCCTTATGGGTTGAAATGGGACTGGCCAGTGGGAATTGGAACGGGATAATATAGTGGTCAGACCAAATAACTGGGATAGGATCCCCAACTATCAATGGAGTGAAGTTGGAGAAAATCGGATCTAGCTTATGGCCTAGAATAGGGGTGAGGGCAGCAACTCGTTGCGAGATCTTTAGGATATCTAAGTCCTCGGTAAGACCGGAGGCCAGGCGCCAGGTTTCGTAGTCAATGACTACCATGTTGGAGTAGTGCAATGAGGAGAAGGAACAATTCCCTGTTTGGGGAATTGTTCCGGCTTTACAAGTGAGTAAGGGGAAATGTCTTTGCATTAATGCAGTTGCACTTTACTTTTTGTTTGTTCTCCACAGAAAGCCCTTCCCTGCACCATCAAGCCTGCGGGTGGTCCTCGTCTATTCTCACTCTAGAAATATATTTGTTGCTGACCTCGACAGGAGTAAATCTTGAAGCATTTCCAGGGTGGGAATGGTCTGAGTAAATGCTGCCATTGCTCACAAGTTCGTTGGTGTGCACAAACCTTCAGGACATCCTCACCATGGCATTCACTACCAAATAAACTGCATCATACTGAGGTAATATTACACGTAAGTAAATCTGGTTACAACTGTAACACCACATTTTGCTGGATTTACACATGCAAATAGCGTAGAGAATCAGGGCCATATGGGGAATGCAGAACAATGATGGCTAGAAACAAAGTAATGGTACTCACGATCATCATCACTTGCATCCGGTTCTTCAATTAAAGTGCACTCTATTAATGAAAGAACGCCACCCGTCTGCGGGAAAGAAGAAACACATACTGTAAGCAAAAAAAGATGAATGATTGACGAAATAATGAAGTATTGCTGTTTGTGAAGAGTACAGCTGGCATGACGTGCAAAGCGTTTCCTATCATCATTTAGCACTTTTAAAGTGCTGTTAATTCTAGAAAGTATAGCACAGTGAGGTAAAGTATGTTTTCAAGATTCCCTCAATGTAGACAATTAGAGGAATGTGGATGGGATCAAAATATCCTAAATCCAAAGGGTCAACTACGCCACAATACTAAATCTCCCTATCCACCAAAACAACACACCAAAAGTAACAGAAAAGATACTCGGATTAGCAGGTGATCCTTTAGAGTAGGTGGAACAGTTCTTGCCAATTCTGTATCGAGTGGCCATGGATTACTTCCCGCAATCCTATTTCTCCCATTTCGAGGAATAGGTTTGGAAGAAGCCAAGGAGATACATTACTGCACAAATGTACCCAAGCGCAATCAGAGGTGCCATGACGACACATAAGCTTAGGGTTTTTGTCTAGCCACAGGACAAGGCACCGCCCCATTCAACATTGCTGTATTGCCTACCCATCCACCAATCACTTTACTACGGAGACCTGGAATGGCTTCGAATCTGGGAGTGCTGCACTGTGGAGTCTGTTGAAAAGAAGATGGGGAATGGCCTGCCATGTCCAGCATGGAACCAACAGACCAATCAGATATGCCGCTGGTAGTGCAGAAGGTCTACTGCTCCTCCTGAAAGAATTCTGCAATGCAGTTTTTGAAGCTAGGGCTGCCAAGGCTCAGATACTCCTAGCACAGCTTAAGGAACAGGAGACATCGAAACCTGCCACAAGCCCCTAGTGTGTGTGTGTGTTCACGTGTGTGCATCTAAGTGAAAAAGTACGCGAGGGATTGTACTCATGGCATAGGTCTAGGAGGCTGAACCTGGTCATTACGAACATGACCATCTGTTCATGGCTTTTGAAGCTGGGCGTATTAGGCAGCTGTTTCTGGTATATGTTCACACCAAATGGACACACGAGGCACCGCATTGGCATATGAGGCTGTACTTGACCGTTTGAGACTGAGCCAAAGCACTGAAGCTGACCCTTGGATTATGATGTCTGAACCAGGACATAGAATGGTTGATCGTGGGCACATAAAGCTGTACTGGGCACAGCTAAACTTGAGCTTACGAAGCAGAACCTGGCAGATAGAGCAAGTTATGGGCATTTGAGGCTGTAAATAGACATAAGTATAATACGTTGTTACTGGTATATAATGGTTGCAGAGACTACTTAGTAACTTCATGGGTATTTATGAACATGCCTAAATGAGACTTAATATAGCGGTGTGATCTTGCTCTGGTACATGATATTGATACATTCGCATATGAGGCACTATGCCTGGGCATATAAGGGTTGAGCATAGGCATATGATGATTTAACATGGCTATGCTAGGACAAGTGTAGTGGAATGTGGGCCACATGAAGCTGTTTCTGGCACACAATGGTGAACTATGGACATTTGAGCAATACATGGGCATGACTAGCAGCATCTGCTCATGAGTGGGCAGTTATAGAAAACAACTAGCTGACAGCTAGAGACAAAAGTGTTTGATAAAAAATGAAATTCTAGTATTTAGAGACCATTTTATCTTATTTGCTAAAAATAAAAATCTGACGTTTGGGGATGATGAGTGCATTTTTAGAAAATGACATCCTGATTTGTGAAGACATAATGAGTTTGCTTATTAGCAATGAAAAGCTGATGTTTGTGGAAAAGGTTATGTTATCAAAAAACAACAGGATGATGTATGGGGACAAAATGTCTATCTACTAAAAATGGAAATCTTATATTTGTATATTTCCTCAAAATAGCATACTTTAATTTTATAACAAAATAAAAGCATTTCTAAAATGTTTCTAGCTGTTATTTGAAGGATAATCAGAGCTAGTTTGGGGATGGGGTCTACTTTTCTGCTGCTAAAGTTGTCACTTCGTCACTGTTGAGACATTTTACTATCTTTCTTGACTGGCTCTAACTTTATTTCTTTACGTATGATCCGTCTGTCAGAGGCCAGAGTGTGTAATGGGTGTTAGTTATTAGTTGTTGAACTTACCCCATAGGGTACATGTCATTACAACCGCCTATTACCGCACTACCGCTGTGCGAATGCTCCGACGTGTGTAAAATCAACTGGATATAAATGTGGGGAAGTGGTCCAGAAATAATATCCGCTACAGTGGGTCGTAACTTTGATTTAGCCCAGTACCTACTTCTTGTAGAGTTAACACCTTCAGCGTGCCGGTCTAGTGCTGTTCCCCCAAGTCTACTTTAGATCTCTTGGCGTTGATAATGGCAGACCCTCTGTTGAACTTTTTGCTCTCCTTCCTCTCTTTTCCCATCTAAGTCAATCATATAATGTTGTTCCCAGGATACCATGTATTGGGGAATGTCAAGGAGTGAGTGCTTTTATAAGGTATTGTCAATGACACATTTGTATATTATTCGCATTTTACTGTTTTTTTTTCTCACTGTACTTTTAGGTTCTATTTATTTAGATTGAATAAAGTGTATTCTGATTCTGAACGAAGAACGTGTCTGTCTTTTATGGTTTTTGTTTATCAATGAGATTTAATAAAATCTGCTTTATAGAACAGCTATTGAAATTCATCTACGGTAACAGCTAATGTCACACCATTTTATAAATAAGTCCTGTTTTCAATACAAATGCTACCTGACGTGTGGGCTTTCATAACTCACCAGGTAGAAACTGGCTAGGCTAGTTGACATGTTGTGTGTAAAATAAAATGTTGAGTTTATACGTGGCTCACCATTTTTACTCAAAGTTTGTACATTTCATAGCTGCATTTTGTTGCCTTTTGCAGCTCAACAGACATCCCATCCTCCTACAACATTAAACAGCAGAATCCAACCCATAAACCAGGCAAAAGAATTGTGATCATCTCCAAAAACATGATTGATTGCACCACCTCCTCGGACTCGGACATCAGCCTCATGGAACCTCTCTACTTCAAAATATTAAGGAACTACAATGACACCCCTAAGGGAATGCCTACCTGTCACCCCCGGACCCCAGAGCGGAATTCTGATGCAACTAAGTCGTAAAGTTCCTCGCTGCCGTTTCCATCAAGACAACCAACTACACTCACTTCGGGGACCTCAATTTCCACAAGGAAGACACAATAGACCCAATTCCACGACACTCCTCAACAGTCTCAACAACCTCAGACTCACCCAGCTAGTCCAAGGACCAGCCCACGCAGTAGGCCACACCCTCAACCCTATTTTCTCCTCCAACACACAGGATCACCACCACCTACACGACTCCGCTCAAATGATCTGACCACTACATCATACATTTCAAGATACCCACCTTCCAAGCCACCCCACCAGAAAAACCCAAAGCACCTTCAAGACACTGGGATAAAATATCAGAACAAAACTGGACCATGACCCTACAGGAACGCACACCCAACCACACCAGGAACCTCGATGTTGACACCAAGCTCTTCAATAAATGGCTCGCCGACTGTGCCAACCGCACCACTTCCACCAGGATCAAGACCTTCAAATACAATAAAAGACCCATCTTTTACACAGACGTCTTCCGTGAGTCCAAGCGCCACTGGAAACCTCTTAGGAGAAAATGAAGACTCAATAAAAATTCCACCCCAAGATCCACATACAAAGCCGCCCTCAACCTCTAACATCAACAACTACGAGATGTAGACAAAAAGGCCTTGACTCTCAGATCCTATGCCAGCTCCAACAAACGCAACTAACTCTTCATCAACCCAAGGAGTTCTCCAATCCTGCAGCTGCCAACAACGACATCATCCCAACCTAATCACTTTACAATGGCCTCTCAAACTTCTTCAAACAGAAGATTGGCAAGATCTACAACACATTCAACCCACAGCACACCGATAAGAACTCCCCCGACCAACTGGGCACCTACTTAACAGCCAAACAGCAGTAAATCAACTGGAAGCCCCTCTCCAACAGAGAAACTACTGCCCTGATAAATACCATCCACTCAGGAGCCCTCTAAGATCCATGCCCCCACTTCATATACAACCTTGGAAGAATGTTCATCTCCCCCACACCGCTATCATCACCTCCATAATGACCGTCACCTACACATCTTGCTAGAAAAATGCAGAAATCAATGCCCTCTTGAAGAAACCAACAGCAGATCCCCAACACCCTTAGCAGCTGCAGACCCATATGGCGTCTGCCTTTTCCAGCTAAAGTCATGGAGAAAAACATCAATATCCAACTCGCAGACCTCCTAAAATTCCTTGAGCTCCTAGACAGCACTCAATCAGGCTTTTGCATCAACACACAGCACAAAGACAATCCTCATTGCTGCCAATAATGACATCAGAAGCATTCTCGACCGAGGAGAAATGGCTGCACTCATCCTCCTCAGCCTCTCCGCAGCTTTCGATGCGGTCTCCTACAAGTCACTCATCAGAAAGCTTCAGCACTTAGGTATCTGCGGACCGGCCCTCAAGGGCATATCCTCCTTCCTCTATGACAGAACTCAACTAGTTAGACTTCTAACCTCACCTAAGAACCCAGGAAACTCATCTGCGGACTCCCTCAAGGATCGTTGCTCAGCTGACCACTCTTTAACGTCTCCATGACGCCCCTTGGAGACATCATCGGAGCCGACAACATCAACGTAGTATCCTATGCCCACGTCACAGAGCTCATCCTCTCCCTTACAGGCTCAACCAGCACCACCAAAGCAAACTTCGCTAACTGCATGAGCAACGTCATGGCTTGGATGAAAAACAAATTCCTTCCGCTCAACACAGACAAAACTGAAGTCCTAATCTTCAGCACTCCCTTTCTTGGTAGCCCTCCAAACCCGGTCCACCCCCCACTCTTACGGAGATTGCTAAGAACCTCGGAAACATCCTGGACACCATGCTTTTCATGAGTAGACAGATCAACGCTGTCTGCTCATGATCCGTCCACATCCTGCAAAAGCTATGCAAGATTTTCAAGTAGATCTCACTGAACACCAGATGAACAGTTACCCAGGCTAATATCACAAGTAGACTTAAATACAGAAATGCCTTCCACATGGGAATCCCAGGCCATGTTCTACGCCGACTCCAAACCACCAAGAAGACCGCTACCAGACTCATCCTGAACCTCCCGTGAAATAACCACATCTCTACACATCTCAACAATCTCCACTGGCTCCAAGTTCAGGAAAGATTTAAGTTCAAGCTACTCACACACATCTACAAAGCTCTCCACAACAGCGGTCCAGCTTACCTCAACCACTGCCTCAACTTCTACCAACCCACTAGACACTTTTGATCTGCATCCCAGGCAAGAGCAAACCTCCCTCGCATCAAGAAGACAAGAAGCAGAAAACGCTCCTTCTCATAGCTTGCAGCCAAGACCTGGTATAACCTCCTGATATACCCCGGAAAGTCCCCCATCCTCATGGACTTCGGAAGGGACCTCAAGACACGAATCTTCCAGAGAAAACAGGCATGATCTTCTCCTCCCCCCTCAGGCCTGCCATACTCAGTGCCTGGATACCCTCACAGGTGAGTAACCACACTACAAATTCACATAATGTAACATAACATTATATAACATAACAGAACACTGCTAATAGTGAGGACATTGAGCGGTCTGTATGTATTTCTGAAAACAATACATTCAGGTTCCTTTTTTCTATATCAAGGATTTTTTTCCCCATAAACCATGAGTCAAAGTACCAATTAAAATATTTTCCACATGGTACATTGTATTGCAGGACCTCTGGATAAAGACATCTCTGTCAGAAGAAGGGATATGATCCCTGCCTCCAAGGTAGAATGACTCCCATGCCGATGACATCAGGGAGAAGGGATCACATCATGCTCAGATCAGGATTCTGCTGAGGTTTGAACACATAACTCGGCTTCTCCGTCCTCTGCACTCAGGAGCAAGCAGGGACGATGGTAGGGACTGCCATCACTTAAGAGCATTACTCTATTAGAAGGCTACTTGCCTGGCTTAATTGTATCAACTTGCATTTCTCCATACCTACACTATCCAGTATTCCAAGTCCCCTTGCCTGATATTATGTCAAAAATGTAAAGTTGAAGCTCGGATTGAATACATGCATACTGATCTCCACCTAATGTTCTGCTGCAGTGAATTAAGTATATCATGGCACTGACAGTCATTTGAACCGTTTTCTCTAGTGGCAGTGATATTTTATAGTTTGTTTATCAGCTGTGCAGTTTTTCTAGAATCTTCACCAAGCTCATCTAATTTGTTTGCACTATTTTCACATTTTACTGTTTCATTTTTCATGGTGATTACATTATCTTAAAAACGAATGTCTATCTCCTCACAATTTCTTCCTCTCCACGCAACTCGATGGAAATGATGTCGTTTCCGTTTCCGAGAACTTTTGTTCTCCCTTGTGTGGTTCCACTTCACTCACGCAGGCATGATTGCTCTGCATCCTGCTCCTTTTTGAGCTATATGTTATCACATTTCTTTTCATTTTCTCTTGAGTCCTGTGTCAGTAATTCCCTAAACATTTATAATTTTCCGGGTATCGGTAAGTAAGGACATTCTGCCTCGTTATATACTGTGTCCATCAGAGCATTAGTATCGTTCATTTATATGTTGTTTCAATCTTGTCATTCTTATGACGTCACGCCTTTTTTATGCTTAATGCACGTTTAACATTTCTTTGTTTTAGTTTTGCACTTGTATTGTCCAGTGGCCTTACATCATGTAAACAGCTCAGCTATGACACAGTTTCCTTTCACTCAAAAAGATTTTATAACATACAGGGTTAACTAATGTGGAAACCGACCAAAGAGACTGAGGCCCCACAGCACATATACACTGAGATAGTGGGCAGGGCCCACGATTTGTGCACTATTAAGGGTCAGGTCTAGCATGCAGAACATTTAAGATATGGTGGCTGCAGAACCCGATTATGTCTGAAATAGTGGGGTCAGGGCAAAGCGGGTCAGATATACTAGAAGCAGAAGTCAAGGTAAGTTGAATGCATTTGTAAGGCTTTGTGAATCCTGGTGTACCAGGCAGTACCAATCTGCAGCATAGTGACTGCACGTGAATTTTGCAGCACAAATCTGATGTTGGAGAACCTGGTGGTGAGCAAAGAACTACAGCTAGACCCCTTTGTTGGTAGTGCAGACGCAGATCATGGCAATGCAGCACAATCTGCACAATTTCAAATGTAGTTTTTGAGGCCTGCATGGGGCAGCTGCCCTCAATCCATTCATTTCAACATCTGCTATCTTCACCACTGAGGCTATCGCAGCTCCTCAGAAGAGGCATAGGATTCACAATGGTACAACTGTGGCCCGTTGAGCTGTGAGGACTGGCATGGCCACTCAATATACGCTCGAGTCCTTGCTCATCCAAAAACAAAATGGAAACTGTGGTCCAGGCTTCTCCAACGAGTAGCTCGGGAGCGTCTGGTAGCTCTCCTGCTACCTAAACGTAGCTCTCTGTGTGCAAGCCAACCTACTAAATTACCAGCTTTCGCTTAGTATAGGAATAGAAAAATTAAACACATGTACCCAAGGAGACAAACGTGTGTCTTTTTAGAACTCATAAACAGTTGTTTGGAAAAAAAATGAATTTCCAAAGGAGATCATTATATGTGTGATAAAACATGCAATTTTAGGAAGAGTTATCTATACTACTATTATAAAGGAGGAATTTTGAGGCTTTGAGGCGGGTAAACTCGGGAACCACAGCGCCAATCCACACACCCGATACATCGTTGTAATCCTCAGGGTGTGCAGATGGACATAGGCTATATAAAGTTAAAAAATACGTTATATTTAAAAAATGTACATTATAAAAAAAGTAGTCCCCTCGAAGTAGCGCCGGCAGCAACCCATCAGGAGCGCGGGGAGGTGCGGCGTCCAGGAGCGTGAGGAGGTGCGGCGGACATGGCGCGGGGGAGGAGCGGTGACCAGCGGCGGACATGGAGCGGGGGAGGAGGTGAGGAGCAGCGGACCGGCGGGAGGAGCGGTGACCAGCGGCAAGGAGCGATGAACGGAGGAGCAGCGGCTGAGGTAAGGCTCCGGGAGACAATGTCGGGCAGGCGGGGGTTGGGGCAGGCGGGGGACGGGGACTTACACCAAAACAGAAGGATAGAATTTAAATCGGCTGACGTAAGGCTCCGGGGGACAATGTCGGGCAAGGCGGGGGTCGGGGCAGGCGGGGGACGGGGAGTTACAACAAAACAGAAGGGTACAATTTACATCGACCGAGGAAAGGCTCCGGGGGACAATGTCGGGGCAGGCGGGGACAGGGACTTACAGGATCTGCCATGAAGATTTATGCAGAGCGCCTCAACACTGGGCCTTTGTGACATCCGGGGGACAATGTCTGGGCAGGCGGGGGTTGGGGCAGGCGGGGGACGGAGCGGCCGGGGGCCCGGGCTGCTGGGCAATGTCGGGGCAGGCAGGGGTCCGGGAAGCCTGATTGCTCCCGGACAAGGTCGGGATGGGCTGCTAGTTACATATAAAAGATTGGAGACTCCTGCAGTAGTCTGTAGATTGCTGCCACTTTTTGTATGGATTGCAAAGCTTCTCATACACATTATTCAAATCATATAACACAACATTACAATAAGAAACATAACCTCATTCCATAATAGGCCAAACAAAGCACTATGGGGCAGATGTACGACCTGCAAAATAGCACCTCGCAAATTGCGAGGCGCTATTTGCTATGTACAACAGTGTGTTTAACACTGTTTGCAATTCCCAATGGGGTCGCAAATTACGAGGCTCATGAATATTAATGAGCCTCTCTCAATTTAGGAGCCCATTGGGAATAACAGGTCCTCCCAGGGATGGTGTGGCCTGCTGTTTTTTTATTTTTTAAAAGCAGCCCGTTTTCCTTAAAGGAAAAGAGGATGCATTAAAAAAAAAACATGAAACACTATTAGGAATGGAACGCCCCTTCCTAATAGCGACTCGCAATTCCTAAATAGCGATTCGCAAATACATTGTGAATCACTATTTAGGAATTGTACATGGCCCTGGGCCATTTTGCATGCGCAAACGGGTCGCAAACCTGTTTAAGCATGCAATTAAGGGTCGTACATCAGGCCCAAAGACCCAGATGCATCAAAGGTGATTGTACTCGCAAACCCTGTGGAATGCATCCAAGCATCCTTTGCGAATTCTAAAACTACAATTGCAATTGTACAAAACTGACATTACAAGTTGCCACCGGCTCTGTGACTCAAAATGCCACATAGCGAGCACTTCCAAATTTCGTAACAAAGGGGGCAGGAACGGGACATCCCCCTTCCTTGCAACTCGTAAAGATAAGTATTAGCGATATGGAACTGAGTTATTAACTCGGGCGGATAGCAATAAATGAACTCCCACAAAGTTAAGTACTGGAGAGATAGAGGATCCATGTAGTAGGCTTGCCTCAGACAAAATGAGTGAAATGTGCTCTAGCATTTACAAACACATTAATGGCAAGGATTAAAACAGATACATTTTAAAAATAAACAGGAATGAAGTCTAACGATTAAAGGAAGCATAAAATACCAACAATTGGTAATAGGGTTCAAAGTTAGGATTTTTTTTTAAACAGAAAGGAAACGCGAATATAGAATACAATGAACATTTCAATTTCAATATTGTCTTCGGAGCCTGTGTTTTTTCAAAATGACCACCAGGTGGCAGTGGAGCATTCGTTTTTGCGAGATATGCTAGACAACCCCTCCCCCCAGTCCCAACAACGAATGATCTTTAAAAAAAAAAGAGACTAGGTGAACGCCTTTTGCCCAAAAATGACAGCCTTACACTCTTGTATCAGCAACTGGCTACGTTTTGAAAGCTGTATAAGTATTTGATAGCAATTCTTGTGGCGAAAAGTTGAGTTCTTTAGCCCTGGTGACTCAAATGTTCTGAACCTGTCTGGATGTGGATCTCCTCTAGGAGGCCTATGGACTCCAGGGAAGACAGACTCCTCCATCTGTCTGCTTCAGAACCACGGCTTCACAGAAAACTGGATGTCTCCCACCAGTGGTGGTCCATGGGACAGCTACATGTTCTCCCCATGTCCCTTCACATGCTGTCCCTCTCGAGCCTCCATCCTTGCATTGCAGCAGTTTGCAAGCTTTTGCTGAGTGATTCCTAATGTTAATAATATTCATACTAATAACAATCAATGTACAGGGTTTCTGCAAATGCTGGTGAATGGCTGTTTTGCACTGTGCTCAACTGGTACATCAGGGACAATTGCAGTGTTTATGACACGAAATGCGTTGTGACCAGATCCATCATACATAGGGCTCTTCCTCTCTCTGTAATGTGCAAGGAGTTTGCAATTCACAAAGAGGGTTTTTTCTTTTGTTCTTGCAGAGCACTTGTACTCCTAGTCCCAAGTATGTTTAGAAGGTGAGGAGCAGCAACACAACATGCCTTTATAGTGTGGGAAGTCCACTTGCGATATTTGGAATGAGGGGGCATGACGCAGCATTAGGCAAAGAAATGATTCCTACACTATATATAACACAATTACAAACACTCTTGGAGTCTAGCCTGCTCCGCATGACTCTTTGAACAGAAATCCTAGATTCTTAATATACACATATTTTCAAAGAATTCTGCAAAAAAACACTGTGTAGAGGTCAAGGAAAAGAACATGCGTGCTCTTTGTCACAATGGAATCACATCTGGTAGACAGATAGATAAGTTCTGCAGCAAGAAAGCACAATTGATTTCTGTATGTATTGAAGTAGTTCCATGCTGATCAATGCATGCTTTTGGCATATATTTCTGAGAGAACACCATTTCCAAAGCACATAGGCTATAACTGTTTTGATTTTCACCTGAATGTATGTGTATGTTATTTCTATAAGGGGGGCATAGCCAAAAGGCAATGCAGCCCTGCACTGGGTCAAAAGCAGGCATAATGAAAAAGAGTAAGAAGGGAGATAACTGGTGTGTGGACCCTTAATGCACAGTGATATAGGGTACTTTAGACAGGTGAGTCTTCAACTCTTGCCTAAGTGTTGCAGCACCCTGATCGATATGGGGACGGATATGGGCATTTTGAAGATGGAGGTGATGTGATCATATTTCGTCAGGCAATGGATGAGATGAGATGTGCTGTGGCATGTAGGATGTCCTTCAGGGGTGCTTTATGGAGTCTATGAGGCCAGGGAGCAGGGGGCTGCTACCATCCAGATGCCAGAGTAAGAGTGCCTGAACAGCAGTTCAAAAGTTGCTTTCTGGGGGGAAAAAACGTTGACTTTCTTTAGAAAAGAGAGCTGGTACCGCACTGTTCTTTTACTTCAACAGTTTATTCCTTGAGGGTGAGGTTGGTGTCCAAGGTGAATCCAAGTGACTTGGCATTCTGTGAAAGTTTGGGATCGAACCTGTGAAGGTTCATGTCATTGAGCCAGGTCAGTACTGTTTCTTCTTTGTTGTTCTTATGTGCAGAGAGGGTTTACGGCAATGGATATCTGAAGCAGAGGAGACTTTTAAGTCCAGTTGTCTATCATCCGTGTCATATTATAACATTAGGCCCCCTTGTCCTTCTCATTAAAAATATGTTAAGATTAGAGAACCAGAAAAGCTCCATAATTCAAAACAATGACCAGGTCTGGCGCACTGGTTGTCGATCGGAAGTGCATTACTGTAAAATTAGTTTATTGTAAACCAGGGACAGGCACAACTTATTTTCATTTGAAGCCCGAGGAGATATAGCGTCGTGCAAAATGGACAAATTGTGCAGGTTTTACTGGCCTACACATAAAAATTGAAGTGTAATTGGATTCTGTACTCTCCCAGGAGAAAACTGATAAGCAAATCAATAACATGCACTGTGTAGTTCAAGGAAATATTACCTACGGGCACGGGTGAGCGCGCGCGTGTTTCACTCGCTCTCCAGTTGTTATTTATCCGGCGCCTCATCTGATTCCGCGGTGGGAAGATGGAGCCGCCATGGAAATCAATTGCGCCTCCCCAAGGTTCTCTTTTACTGACCATTTAGTTGGGAGATTTAAATTCCGGCAATGCTTTTCCCCAAATGTTTCTCGTTTCCTGGTGCCCTGTGCTGAGGAGAAGCTCAGAAAGCTGTGTGCGGTTTTACCGTGAGAGGCTGGAAACACCTTTCCTCTTCACCCATTCTTTAGGCTATTTTCTCAGGGTTATAAATATCAAGCTTTGGCCTTTTTGCTCATATATCCCAGACTCATATTTGAATTTTTGTACATTTGGTAATGGAAGTCCTTCCTTTGCAATATATAAATGAATGAATGATGGACAACCCTCATGCAACAGTAATACAAACTGTTTTGTAAAAAACAGGGAAAGCTACTTAAGAAGCTCTCACTGGGAGGTTTGCATTATTAACAGCCAGAGCATGAACATTGACTGTCCATGTAACATTCTCACCCCAGTTTGGTCCTATGTGCACTTCTATTATATAGATTTCGAAAACGGACTAGCCCCATTCCCCAGAGCTATGGCTGTCTCTCCATGCAACCTCTCCCACAACTACCTCTGGCTAAAACTCGTATGCAACGATATAACCAGGGCCACTGGAATTATGTAGCTCTGCAGCAACATCGTTTTCCGCATAAGTATAGGGTTGCTGCATCATCTGCTGCATAATTGGCAGATAAAATAAATTGTTTCAGGCTCAAACGGATCAAAAGTTATGGAAAATGCAGCAGTGTGTTGCTGCTCAGAGAAAGGACTTTCACAAGAGTTGACTGGTTAACTTTCAGTAGCTTATTGTATTTGAGCGTTAAACTGTTATTACTGTGGTGAACCCTTTGTCCAGACATTGTTCACACTTCAATGAAGTAATTCTATACCAAAATCTGCCACGTTACTCAGCATATTTTATATTCTCTTGCTGCATTATTTCGGCAAATCTGCTGCGTAATTTGGTCCTGTAACTAATAATGTGAAACGTTTGAAACACGGGAGCAGCAAACATTATGGCTGTGGGAGTAAAACCTTGAAATGAGAAATCAGAATTGCACTATCTGAATAGGAAATATAGTTTTAAGAGGCTAAACATTTGAATAATATATCCGGTCACTGGCGAACTCCACAGCAGACCAAAGCATTGTCTAAGAACTAAAGCTAATAAAATGCAGCTATTCACCTGTGGTAGACAGACATCTGCACACCTGCTCTGATGGCATTCTGACCATGCGGTGATTAATGGAAGGGAGCCCTATGCCATCAAGTGAGACATGGTAAAGAAGTATGGAATACTATTACAGTACCATCTTTGTGTGTTATGGGTCTCGCCAGATTACATGGCAACACTCTTTGGGAGAACTCCCCTCTATTGTTCTTTTGGAAGATGCGGAAATCTATTGATGTGCCTCGGCTTGTGAATTTGACTCAGATATTTCTTTCTACGAGACTTTTGTATCACCTTACATGAAAGTAATCAAGTGAAAGACAGGAGTCATGTCTTTACCAATTACACCATCTCGGATTTGTGCTTGTGTGGAGCAGAATGTTCTGAACTTGAATCTTGGAAGTTGCCATCCAGCCCCAAGAAGACCTGCAACTTCAGGCAGCTTGATGTAGCTTTGACAGCTCCACCCCTCGGCACAAGCCAGAGGCAAGTTGCTGAGTAGCCCACCTTATTGGACAGCGATGTTTGCAAATATGTGATAACCATCTTGAACCCACTACCCTCAGCTGGGAAGGTCTGCCTGAGAGATTTGATCCTGCTTGTGAAGTTTAGACAGTGGTGATTTAACCACAAGTACACTCTTCTTTGCACCATCTTTTCTCATTATTAGCAATTTTTACTTGGCCATCGCCTCTGCTGAGAATGATGGTGCAAGATCAGATTGGCTAGAAAGCCAGCCAGATCCAGGGATCTCTGTGGTCCAATGTGAGTCCCTTCTGATCTTGAACATTTGCTCCAATTAGGCATGGGCGGAAAATCCGTTCCGCTCGCGGATTTTGCGGATTTTCGGGAAATCCGCAATCCGCGAGATTTGCGAATTTCCTGCAAAATCCGCAAATCCGCGAGCAGCGGATTTTGCTCGCACTGCTCGCACTGTTCGCGTGAGTTCGCGCCCCGCGAATAAGTGCGAAATTGCAGAAATACGATCTAAGCAAAACTGAAAGTAACTACTTACCAGGTTCAAAAGTTCAGGCACATCATTAGTAGCCATTTCCTGTAGTGCTTCCTGAGGGGCCCCTCCAGAGTTCAGTTGCCAGTTGAAACTATTATGTGACCCTGCTCTGAACCTCAGAATAGTTACACATATGCCACAAAGGTCATGAATTACAGCTAAGGGAGACAAGCAGGAGCCAGGCTGGAAGTTAAAATCCATTAATCAGCCCCTAATTCATTATTGTCAGTTGGGGCAGGGCAGGTGTTGTAACTAATTTTGCAACAATGAAAGCACTTAGCAAGTGCAAAAGATCACTAATCAGGGCGCACTAAGGAAGCAGGTGCCAGCTAAAAAAATATTCTGTGACACATTAATCAGCCCCAAATTAATTCAGGTCACTTGAGGCAGGGAAGGTGTGCTTTGCTTTGCCGAAAATAATGTACACTGGACAACCAGAGGGTGTGGTGATGAAACAGAGGGTGGCATGGGTGGGCCAGAGGGTGGCATGAGTAGTCAGAGAGTGGCAGTGGTGACAGAGAGTGGCAGTGATGAAGAAGAGTGTCCCAAACAGGTTGGACACGTAGAAACAACAAGTTCGCAAAACTTGCGACCCGACAGGTAAGTTCGCAAATTGCGAAATTGTAAAAACCCTCGCGAACTGGCAGAAACACGGGCGAACACAAAAAAAAAAAAAAATCCGCAAATTCGTGGGAATTCGCGGATTTTGCGGATTGCGAGTTCGCAAATCCGCAAATTCGCGGATTGCCAATCCGCAAAATCCGCTCATGCCTAGCTCCAATGTGCCACTTGGAGGTCAGCATACCTTCCTCATTCCCCCATATACATGCACAACACAATCTGTGCCCATTCAGGCATCCATCATACTATTGCTTCTACTGTATTTGTGGTGTTACCTAAGTCTAGTACTAGTGAACATTTAGGTCTTCAAACACATTTAAAAATAATTTAATAGATACAAATTATCCCTGTTGGAACCTGGGATGTCAGGTCACCTAGGGTAGCCTGGCCTAGGGGCAAGACGTGCAATTCTAGAGGCACAGTGTGAAGGTTGCAAACCACCCAGCAGTAAAACCACGCAATAACACATAAAAAGGACACTACACCAATGTTGGAAAAATAAGTACTGGTTTATAAAAATAATATCTCTGCTCTTTGGTTTCAAAAGGTACAGTTTAGGCACTTTAGTTCATCATGGAAACATTAACTCCACTTTTAAGTTCTAAAACATATTAACAACCAGCATTTACAGTACATTTCATTTAGTCAGATTTCTTAACCAAAACTGGCAGGTAACTCTTAAACTTCAATAGCTCAGTTATGCATTTACTGTACTCTGCTTACTCTACCGCATCTCTCATTTCAGCTTTACTTTAGAAATTGGCAAGATCAGCACTTATATTAGGTCAGGTAAACAATTCCCGTTTCATGAATAACTCTACAGTTCTCCTTTTTATCTTGTTGAAGAGGAATTGGCTAGAAACCACTTAAATCAGTTTTTAATAAAATTCTGTCATGGATTCCTCATGGACGCTGTACTCCCAGGAACAGAGCCACAATCTATGACTCCAGTTAACCTTGTGAAAGTCACTCCCTCACGTGTCTACCTCCTTACTTGTGATTGACGTTGCTGGAATCGCCCTCCGCCAGAAGGAGAGGGAATGACAGAAGAGGGGGCCGAGGAACCGAGGCTGAAGAGGCTCTCTCGCCTCAAAAGACTCCTCAGTGCCTCCCAGCTCGGGCCGACTCCTCAGCGAGGCACTTGCTCAGGGGACAGCAAAGGCAGACACCACGATGCCTCTCAGACCCCTACCGGGCCTCTTATTTCTCCCTCCCTGCTCGGGCCAGCTCCTCAGTGTGGCGCTCGAGCAGGAAGGAAAGGGCAGATCTCTCGGCGAGCTGTAGAAGTCCCTGGCGCCTCTCCTCAGCGCCGGACTCCAAAGACACTCCTCCAGGGTGCATGCGCGGTAGCGCTTGAGCTGAGGCCGCCTCCCACTGCTCCCGCGCGAAGGAAGGTCGCTTCTCTCCCGGGCCTGCTTACTTCGGTGCCCCTCCTTCCAGGGATATCAGCATCGGACGGGGCATGCGCGAAGGCGCCTTCACTTTCCCCTCAACCGGGTCACTGCAGGCAACGCGTCTAAAGCGCGGTAGGCGCCCCGGGGTCCCGCTCACGAAGGGAAGCCTCGCAAGGCTTCTCCGGCTCAGTGGATCCCGGGGAGGCGCTGTCACAGTGCGCGATTAGTGCCCCAGGGGTCCCGCTCACAGCCGAGGCGGCGCTGCCTCAGAGAAACCGGCACCCTTCACCACTTGCCAGTTCACCAGGAAACCCAGGGATCGGCCGACTGCACGTCCGGCCAGGACCTCTCAGGACACAAGGGCACAAGCCTTCCCCAGCACCCAGGAAGGTAGGAAACAGCGCTGGTTCGATTTCCACCTCAGCTCCCACTTCCCAACTCCACAAAGTCCTTTTCCCATTCAATTCTGGATGGAGGCTGGTGACTAGGGATGAGGGTTATTCTTCCTGAGTCTCTTTCACTGGGCAGAGGACTGCGCTTCGCAGCGCCACAGTCTCCTTCTCCTGTTCCCACCCCACTATTTTCAAGCTAGGGGTTAGTCAGGCACCCAGGGTCTCCCTTAAACATCCACAGCGGGGACAAGACAAGGATCCCAAAGGAGGAGTAGAGAAGTGGATTAATTAGGCTGCTTCCCAGACCAGGAGATCAACCCTCGCACTAGTCTCCCCCCACCTTCCAAGATAGCCTGTCCTCCAGCTGACTCCCTCAGGTAGACAAAATGGCTGCCCCGCATTCCGCCTTATATACGCTGACCCTCAGTGGTCCAGAATGGACCAGAAGGTTCTGGAACGCCCTATACTAGTCTATGGGCAAGTTCTAGGTTTGACAGTTAGGGCAGTTGGTAGCCACCATTTTGTGGTTCCAACTTTTCCTGTCAGAACAGGCCTCTGGGACTGAGTTGAAAAACTATGAGGGGGAAAAAGAACACCTATCCCCTTGACCAACACCTATACAAAGTTAGTGGACAAAAATTATCAAGGGTATGAGAGGCAAAAAGGGGACAAAATAAATAATAAATTGGAGGGACTACGTAAAAAGCCAGACAGGTCTAACACGCGTCCCCCCCAGCTGAAAGTGGGGAGAACTACCCAACCCCTTGGGAGTCCTCATCACTAAGGCGGAAATACCTGGAGAGACCGTCTGCATTGGCGTGGTCCACTCCAGGCCGATGTTCCACCCGGAAGTCCAATCCCTGTAGGGAGATGGACCACCTCAACAGCTTGGGATTTTCCCCTTCATTTGCATCAGCCAACGAAGGGGTCGGTGGTCAGTCTGAACCAGGAAGTGCGAGCCAAAGAGGTATGGCCGCAGCTTCTTCAGAGCCCACACCACCGCAAAAGCTTCTCTCTCAATTGCACTCCACTTCTGTTACCGGGGAAGCAGTCTCCTGGATAAGAAGACTACAGGCTGATCCAGGCCCTCTTCATTTAGTTGCGATAACACTGCCCCAATGCCATGTTCTGATGCATCTGTTTGGACAATGAACTCCTTGGAGAAGTCTGGGGCCTTCAGGACCGGTGCCGCACACATCGCCTGCTTCAATTTCTCAAAAGCTTGCTGACAAGCTCCCGTCCAAACTACCCGTCGAGGTTGTTTCTTTGAGGTGAGCTCTGTGAGGGGCGCTACAATAGTGCCATACCCCTTCACAAAGCGACGGTAGTAGCCTGTGAGGCCCAGGAAAGCTCGGACCTCAGTCTGTGTCTTGGGGGGTTCCCAGGCCATGATTGCCTCAATCTTCGCCTGCAGGGGCTGCACAGTCCCCCTACCCACCAAGTGTCCAAGGTACACAACCGACCCCTGCCCAATCTGACATTTGCTGGCCTTGATTGTCAATCCAGCTTGTTTCAGGGCCTGGAGAACTGCTTGCAAATGCTGCAAATGGTCCTCGCAACTGCTACTGAAGACAGCAATGTCATCCAAGTAAGCAGCAGAGAAACTCTCCATTCCAGAGAGGACCTGGTTCACCAGCCGCTGAAATGTGGCAGGGGCGTTCTTGAACCCAAAGGGCATCACACAGAACTGGAAGTGTCCCTCAGGCGTGGAGAAGGCTGACCTTTCCCTTGCTCCATCTGTCAAGGAGATCTGCCAGTACCCTGAAGTGAGGTCAAAGGTACTCAGATATTGGGCAGCTCCTAGCCGGTCAATTAATTCATCCGCCCTAGGGATCGGATGAGCATCAGTCTTTGTCACTGAGTTCAGTCCTCTGTAATCCACACAGAACCTCAGTTCGGGTGTGGTGCCTGGTGGTGCGGCTTTTGGCACGAGCACCACCGGACTGGACCAAGGGCTGTTGGAAGGTTCAATAACTCCCAGCTCTAGCATTTTGGCAACCTCTCCATGGATGCTAGCCTTCACCTTGTCGGACAGCCGGTAGGTCTTCGACTTCACTGGTGGGCTGTCCCCTGTGTCCACGTCATGGGTACACAGGTGAGTCCTTCCCGGGACAAGGGAGAACAACGTAGAATACTGCTCCAGGATCTGGCGGCAGTCCTCCCGTTGCTCAGGAGTTAGAGTGGGAGAGAGAATCACTCCCTCCACTGACCCATCCTTCTCTTGAGACGAAAATAGATCTGGGAGAGGTTCGCTTTCCGCTTCCTCCTCCCCATCAGTCACCATCATCAACATGACTTTGGGCCTCTCATGGTGGGGTTTGAGACGGTTGGCATGCAGCACCCGTAGGGGCTGTCGAGGGGTCTTAAGGTCCACCAAGTATGTGGCCTTACCCTTCTTCTCCAACACTTCAAAGGGGCCTGTCCAGCGATCCTGGAGGGCACTAAGCTCTCCAGGCTCCATCACCCACACTTTCTGGCCAGGCTCCAATTCCACCTGGTGAGCATTGTGGTCATACCACTCCTTCATGACTGCCTGGCTGGCCTCCAAGTTGTCAGAAGCCTGCTTCCACAACTTCACCATTTGGCTCCTGAAGGCCAGCATGTAGCTCACCACATCCTGGGGGGGTTTCCTGGGAGACTTCTCCCAACCATCCTTCACCAGGCTGAGAGGACCGCGTACAGGGTGCCCATACAGAAGTTCAAAGGGGCTGAAGCCCACTCCCTTCTGTGGCACTTCCCTGTAGGAAAAGAGCAAACAGGGTAGGAGGACGTCCCATTTCCTCCGCAGGCTTTCGGGCAGACTTCTGATCATGCCCTTCAAGGTCTTATTAAACCTCTCAACCAGTCCATTCGACTGGGGGTGATAAGGAGTGGTGAACCGGTAGGTCACTCCACACTCCTTCCACATTGCCCGCATGTAAGCTGACATGAAGTTGGTCCCCCTGTCGGACACAACTTCCTTGGGAAATCCCACTCGGGTAAAGATCCCCATTAGGGCTCTCGCCACTACAGGTGCAGTGACTGTCCTCAGAGGAATTGCCTCTGGGTACCGTGTGGCATGATCCACCAGAACCAGGATAAACCTGTGACCAGCTGTTGTTGGTGGATCTAAAGGCCCTACAATGTCGATGCCCACCCTCTCAAAGGGTGTGCTAACGACGGGAAGTGGTTCCAGGGGAGCCTTTAGCTTCACCCCTGTTTTCCCACTGGCCTGGCAGGTTACACATGTCCGACAGTAAGTGTTGGACGCCACTTTCATCTGAGGCCAGTAAAAGTGGAGGACAAGCCGTGCAAAGGTCTTGTCCTGGCCTAAGTGTACTGCCAGAGGTATGGCATGAGCCAATTCCAAAAGAAAGGCTCGATATTGTTGCGGGACTACCAAGGCCCTTGATGAACCAGGCAAGGGTACCTTGGGTTCACTGTAGAGGAGTCCATCCTCCCAGTAAATATGGTAGTGTCCCGTAACATCACCTGCTGCTTGGGCTTCAGCCTGTCGCCTCAGTCCCTCAAGGGTGGGGCACTCCCTCTGCCCCTTACAGAATTCCTCTCTGGTAGGACCTCCCTCCACATGCCACTCAGCAGGGATGGGTAAATTCTCCAGAGAGTCTACTTCCCCCTCCACGGACTCCTGGTCCACCACCGCAGGTGGCCGATCTGTCACATGGGGTGTGGAAGCCGGAGCAGGCTCTCCCTGTCTCCGGGTCTGTCCCTTTTTAGCAGCGGGTTGGGCCATTGTTCCAGGCTCCAACCCAGGCGAACTCCCTCTCCGGGCAGTCGCAGACCGTGTGCTTGCACAGGCCCAGTCAGGTGTACCCAGCATCGCAGAATGCGTCCGGTATTCCACCTCTCTCCAAGTGTTGTGTTCCATGTCATTCCCCAACAGACAATCGACTGGCACGGCAGGGCTTACGGCAACTCGAAGTGAACCTGCAACCCCCTCCCACTCAAAGGGAACCTCAGCCACTGGATAGTGGCCCATTCTGCCGTCAGCCATCGCGGCGGGGTGGAGTACATTAGGAACCACCTGCTCTGGAGACACCAGTTGACTTCTCACCATAGTCATACTGGCTCCTGTATCTCTCAGAGCCTCCCCTCTCTGGCCATTGATGGTGACCCATTGCCCATACTTTGTAGTATTTGGGGGCACCTGGATCTTTGGAACCATCTCCCGCTCTCCCAGGGACACTAAGGTGACACCCGCCCACTCACCCCCCTTATCTAAGGGCAACTCCTCCCCGAGCGCTACACTAGCTACTCCCGGTGACTTTCCTCCGGTGGGAGGGGGTGGTCTCTTTGGGCATCTGACATCTCCCTTATAATGTCCAACACCACCACATTCAAAACAGTGGAGAACCCTTGGCTGCTGGCTTTGGCCAGGATTAGGGTTTCTGGGCGGGTTTGCCTTAGGGGTGAAACCTGCTCCCTTTCCTTGGAAATTATTTTGGGGACCTTTGGAGAACTCCTTCTTTTTATCTCCCCCCTCCTTCTTCTGGGGGGCGCCCTGTCCGGCTTTTTGAGAATCCCCTCCAGTCCCCTTTGAGGACACCCGGGTACTTGCCCAGGTATCCGCCTCCTCTGCAAGCTTCCGGGGATTGGTCAGCTTGCTGTCCACCAGGTGTTGGCGCAGCTCGGGAAAACATTTCTCGAGGAGGTGTTCTTTCAAAAAGAGATTGTACAGCCCCTCATAATCCTTCACCTCGCTGCCCTGGATCCAACCCTCCAAAGCTTTCTTGGCGTAATCCAAGAAGTCTACCCAATTCTGGGTACTCAGTTTGTGACTTCCCCTGAATTTCTGTCTGTACCTTTCAGGGGTAAGTCCAAACTTCTTCACCAGTGCCACCTTCATTGTAGGGTAGTGGGTTTGCTCATCCTGCTCCAGAGCCAACAAGGTGTCTCTGCCAGCAGGTGGCATGTATTTATACAGCCCACCCCCCCAGTGAGTTTCTAGGATCCCGTGAGCCCTTAGAGAAACTTCGTAGGCGGCCAACCATTTGGCAATGTCATCGCCTGTGGTGTAACTGGCAACGACATCTTTGGGTAGATAGGGTCTGGATTCCCTGGTATTCACCTTAGTTTCGCTGCCACCATTATCTGAATTGGAAGACCTAAGGGTTAAAGCTTGTAGGTCCATCTCTTTAATGGTTCGCTCATGAGCTAACCTCTTGTCCTCCCTTTCCATATCCATTCTAGCTAATTCCAACCTCATTCTCCTCTCCTCCCTCCTATCTTCTAGCTCGGCGTCGGTCAAACCCCTCTCTGAGACGCTGCTGCCCACCCTTGAAGGTGTCCTGGGACCTGTCAGTAGATTCCCCCCTCCCGCTTGGTACAACATTGCAGTCTCAAGGACAGTGTCCCTGTCACTCCCTTCTGGGTCTGGTTCCTCCCCGGAATGAGCCTCCACCCATGCCCTTATGCTTGTCAGCAACTCGCCTTTCCTGGCACCTTTTTTAAAGAATACCCCCTGTTGCTGACACCATTCCTTGAGTTGGGTCACGGTGTAGGATTCTAGCTCTTCCAAATTTAATTCCATTTTTCACTATGGAATAAAATTAACACACAGGAGAAAACCAAAAAGTGACCTGGGGTTAACCTCCACCCACCACCAGAAAAAAAATTGGAAAAAACAAAATTCAAATTAGGAGGGCCGCAAGGAGAAAACTCCTGGTGTAGGCCAGTGTATTGCGTTGAATTACTATTGAGTAGCTGCAACCAAGTCAGAATCCCACCGCTAGGCACCAATCTGTTGGAACCTGGGATGTCAGGTCACCTAGGGTAGCCTGGCCTAGGGGCAAGACGTGCAATTCTAGAGGCACAGTGTGAAGGTTGCAAACCACCCAGCAGTAAAACCACGCAATAACACATAAAAAGGACACTACACCAATGTTGGAAAAATAAGTACTGGTTTATAAAAATAATATCTCTGCTCTTTGGTTTCAAAAGGTACAGTTTAGGCACTTTAGTTCATCATGGAAACATTAACTCCACTTTTAAGTTCTAAAACATATTAACAACCAGCATTTACAGTACATTTCATTTAGTCAGATTTCCTAACCAAAACTGGCAGGTAACTCTTAAACTTCAATAGCTCAGTTATGCATTTACTGTACTCTGCTTACTCTACAGCATCTCTCATTACAGCATTACTTTAAAAATTGGCAAAATCAGCACTTATATTAGATCAGGTAAACAATTCCCTTTTCATGAATAACTCTACAGTTCTCCTTTTTATCTTGTTGAAGAGGAATTGGCTAGAAACCACTTAAATCAGTTTTTAATAAAATCCTGTCATGGATTCCTCATGGACGCTGTACTCCCAGGAACAGAGCCACAATCTATGACTCCAGTTAACCTTGTGAAAGTCACTCCCCCACGTGTCTACCTCCTTACTTGTGATTGACGTTGCTGGAATCGCCCTGCGCCAGAAGGAGAGGGAATGACAGAAGAGGGGGCCGAGGAACCAAGGCTGAAGAGGCTCTCTCGCCTCAAAAGACTCCTCAGTGCCTCCCAGCTCGGGCCGACTCCTCAGCGAGGCACTTGCTCAGGGGACAGCAAAGGCAGACACCACGATGCCTCTCAGACCCCTACCGGGCCTCTTATTTCTCCCTCCCTGCTCGGGCCAGCTCCTCAGTGTGGCGCTCGAGCAGGAAGGAAAGGGCAGATCTCTCGGCGAGCTGTAGAAGTCCCTGGCGCCTCTCCTCAGCGCCGGACTCCAAAGACACTCCTCCAGGGTGCATGCGCGGTAGCGCTTGAGCTGAGGCCGCCTCCCACTGCTCCCGCGCGAAGGAAGGTCGCTTCTCTCCCGGGCCTGCTTACTTCGGTGCCCCTCCTTCCAGGGATATCAGCATCGGACGGGGCATGCGCGAAGGCGCCTTCACTTTCCCCTCAACCGGGTCACTGCAGGCAACGCGTCTAAAGCGCGGTAGGCGCCCCCGGGGTCCCGCTCACGAAGGGAAGCCTCGCAAGGCTTCTCCGGCTCAGTGGATCCCGGGGAGGCGCTGTCACAGTGCGCGATTAGTGCCCCAGGGGTCCCGCTCACAGCCGAGGCGGCGCTGCCTCAGAGAAACCGGCACCCTTCACCACTTGCCAGTTCACCAGGAAACCCAGGGATCGGCCGACTGCACGTCCGGCCAGGACCTCTCAGGACACAAGGGCACAAGCCTTCCCCAGCACCCAGGAAGGTAGGAAACAGCGCTGGTTCGATTTCCACCTCAGCTCCCACTTCCCAACTCCACAAAGTCCTTTTCCCATTCAATTCTGTATGGAGGCTGGTGACTAGGGATGAGGGTTATTCTTCCTGAGTCTCTTTCACTGGGCAGAGGACTGCGCTTCGCAGCGCCACAGTCTCCTTCTCCTGTTCCCACCCCACTATTTTCAAGCTAGGGGTTAGTCAGGCGCCCAGGGTCTCCCTTAAATATCCACAGCGGGGACAAGACAAGGATCCCAAAGGAGGAGTAGAGAAGTGGATTAATTAGGCTGCTTCCCAGACCAGGAGATCAACCCTCGCACTAGTCTCCCCCCACCTTCCAAGATAGCCTGTCCTCCAGCTGACTCTCTCAGGTAGACAAAATGGCTGCCCCGCATTCCGCCTTATATAGGCTGACCCTCAGTGGTCCAGAATGGACCAGAAGGTTCTGGAACGCCCTATACTAGTCTACGGGCAAGTTCTAGGTTTGACAGTTAGGGCAGTTGGTAGCCACCATTTTGTGGTTCCAACTTTTCCTGTCAGAACAGGCCTCTGGGCCTGAGGTGAAAAACTATGAGGGGGAAAAAGAACACCTATCCCCTTGACCAACACCTATAAAAAGTTAGTGGACAAAAATTATCAAGGGTATGAGGGGCAAAAAGGGGACAAAATAAATAATAAATTGGAGGGACTACGTAAAAAGCCAGACAGGTCTAACAATCCCCTTTCGTAGGAAGAGTTTGTTAATCTCCACGTTGGCTAACAGTATCCATAACACTACAGCTTTACAAATAATTATCTTTTAAGATCCAGAGACATTGTACCCACAATGCATTGCATAGTCACTTTGTCCTGTCGGCTTATAGGGTAGTTGCACAACCATTCCTAGGTTTGACATCTTTACAGCTTCTGGAACACTCAAGCATCACAAACAATGAACCTTTGCACTGATAAATAGTGTTCTAAGCCAGGGCCCAAGGTTGTAGTTTCTTACAGTGTAGTATAGGGTAGTATTCTATACTCTCTGTGTGATTTAATCTGGTTTATACTGTCTACGTTTCATTAATGAGTTATTATTAAAGATATGTTGTACACAAAACCCTTGGGTTGACATACATAGTTTATTGTATACTGTAGGTGGTACCCTCAGTGGTCCAGAATGGACCAGAAGGTTCTGGAACGCCCTATACTAGTCTACGGGCAAGTTCTAGGTTTGACAGTTAGGGCAGTTGGTAGCCACCATTTTGTGGTTCCAACTTTTCCTGTCAGAACAGGCCTCTGGGCCTGAGGTGAAAAACTATGAGGGGGAAAAAGAACACCTATCCCCTTGACCAACACCTATAAAAAGTTAGTGGACAAAAATTATCAAGGGTATGAGGGGCAAAAAGGGGACAAAATAAATAATAAATTGGAGGGACTACGTAAAAAGCCAGACAGGTCTAACAATCCCCTTTCGTAGGAAGAGTTTGTTAATCTCCACGTTGGCTAACAGTATCCATAACACTACAGCTTTACAAATAATTATCTTTTAAGATCCAGAGACATTGTACCCACAATGCATTGCATAGTCACTTTGTCCTGTCGGCTTATAGGGTAGTTGCACAACCATTCCTAGGTTTGACATCTTTACAGCTTCTGGAACACTCAAGCATCACAAACAATGAACCTTTGCACTGATAAATAGTGTTCTTAGCCAGGGCCCAAGGTTGTAGTTTCTTACAGTGTAGTATAGGGTAGTATTCTATACTCTCTGTGTGATTTAATCTGGTTTATACTGTCTACGTTTCATTAATGAGTTATTATTAAAGATATGTTGTACACAAAACCCTTGGGTTGACATACATAGTTTATTGTATACTGTAGGTGGTACTTTTTAGGTCGAGTCTAGACAGCGCTTGCACTGTGTTCAAAACCTGTAGTATTGTAGTCTATGTGTATTAAATAATTAACTGCTTTCTATTGGCTGTTGGCTGTGCCATTCAAAAATGTAGCCTTTGTATTAGTATTGGGTTGTAAAAGTCCCTCCCTTCTCTCCTTCTGGCGATCTCACTTAGTGAGCATTTAGTTTGGCCATCACACTGTGTAGCGTGTGATGGCCCCTGTGTACAGAGACATCTGTTAGCAATTATCCTTATCGTAACTGCAGTCTGACTTCCATTCTGACCTAAAGAAGCTCTGAGGCTTTGTTTCTGTGTCAGCGTGCATCTGTTAGCAATTATCCTTATCTTAACTGCAGTTTCACTTCAATTCTGACCTAAAAAAAGCCCTGTGCCTTTGTTTATGTTTTAACATGCATCTGTTATTAATTATCCGGATGGTAACTGCGTATGACTTTTATTCCAACAGCCAAACTTAAAAATTATATTAAAAAACCACGGAGCATTTTATTTTAGTAATATTAAACATTGTGTGTTATTAATTAAATAATGTTAGAGCGCTTTTAGTTTCCTTTTCTGTTGAAGTTCTTGGGGTTTGTTTTCCCTTTTGCCAGCGGACATGGGCAGAGATGCTGGAGTCATGTAAGTGTGGCTGGAAGTAAATCGCAGTGCATATGCACTTGTTTCAGCACCAGCTTTTTAGAGCTAAAAATAGTGAGCACTCGCAGGATCCGGGCCAATTAAAGCTGGTGTTATTAAAAAATACATTAGAGCATTTTTAGTTTCTTTTTCTGTTGACGTTGTTGCAGTTTGTTTTCCGTTTTGCCAGCAGACATGGGCAGAGATGCTGGAGTCATATAAGGTGTGGCTGGAAGTACATTGCAGTGCATATGCACTTTTTAGAGCTAACGATGGTGAGCACCGGAAGGACCCGGGACAATTAAAGCTGGTGTTATTAAAAATAATTTAGAGCATTTTTACTTTCCTTTTCTGTTGACGTTGTCTGGGTTTGCTTTCCGTTTTACCAGCGGACATGGGCAGAGATGCTGGAGTCATATATGGTGTGGCTGGAAGTAAATCGCAGTGCATATGCACTTTTTAGACCCAACGATGGTGAGCACCGGCAAGATCTGGGCCAATTAAAGCTGATGTAATTAAAAAATACACTAGAGCATTTATAGAATAATTTTCTGTTGACGTTGTCGGGGTTTGTTTTCCGTTTTGCCAGCGGACATGCGCAAAAATGCTGGAGTCATGTAAGGTGTGGTTGGAAGTAAATCGCAGTCATATCCACTTGTTTCGGCACCAGCTTTTAAGAGCTAACGATGGTGAGCACCGGCTGGACCCGGGCCAATTAAAGCTGGTGTTATTAAAAAAGTATGTTAGAGCATTTTTAGTTTCCTTTTCTGTTGACGTTGTCGGGGTTTGTTTTCCGTTTTGCCAGCGGACATGGGCAGAGATGCTGGAGTCATGTAAGGTGTGGCTGGAAGTAAATCGCAGTCATATGCGCTTGTTTCGGCACCAGCTTTTTAGAGCTAATGATGGTGAGCACCGGCAGGACCCAGGCCAATTAAAGCTGGTGCTATTAAAAAATATGTTAGAGCATTTTTAGTTCCTTTTTCTGTTGACATTGTCGGGGTTTGTTTTTCGTTTTGCCAGCGGCCATCGGCAGAGATGCTGGAGTCATGTAAGGTGTGCCTGGAAGTTTATCGCAGTACGTATGCACTTTTTAGAGCTAATGATGGTGAGCACCGGCAGGACTCGGGCCAATTAAAGCTGGTGTTATTAAAAAATACGGTAGAGCATTTTTTGTTTCCTTTTCTGTTGACGTTGTCGGGGGCTCGTTTTCAGTTTTGCCAGCGGACATGGTCAGAGATGCTGGAGTCATGTAAGGTGTGGCTGGAAGTAAATCGCAGTGCATATGCTCCAGCTTTTTAAAGCTAATGATGGTGAGCACCGGCAGGACCCGGCCAAATAAAGCTGTGTCTGTTGGTGTGATCAATACAACTAATCCAAACAGTCTAACTTAAAACTAATATTAAAAAACCACAGAGCATTTTATTTTACTAATATTAAGCATTGCGTGTTATTAAAAAATATGGTAGATCATTTATTTTTTCCTTTTCTGTTGAAGTTTTCGGGGTTTGTTTTCTGTTTTGCTGCCACTGCTTTTTAATACTTTCACTGCTCTTTAATACTTTTTATATACTAAACTTCCAATATACGGCGAGACCTATTGGCACTGCCAATGCTTGGTTTTATATAATCAGGGCCCACATTGATTGATATTTTAAGTGTCTGTCGCAATTTGTTAAACACTTCGATTGGTATAGCTGAACTGCATTAGGACGTTTTTTTTTTTTTTTGCAGGGTCCAGAAGGTTTACAATGGTCCATCCTACAGGAGTCAACCACAAATGTAATTCCAAGTGTCACAGCTCAGTGCTTTAGAAGCACTTTGTTTCTGTTTTCTCTGTTACATTCTGCTGTTTTGGTAAATATTCAAATCAGTGGGACCTTACAGACAGCAAAAAGCACTGGCACAGTCAATAGGTCCCCTTTCTTTAAACAAGGGCATTCAAAGTCCAAAGATCTGGCTTGTAACTGAAAGGCAAGCTATACCTATCACATTTTGCAGTACCTGTTCATACTGCATTTACAATCTTGCTAATTACTGTTTTTGTAATCTGCACCTGCCAAAGATACAAGATTTAAATAATGAGAAAATACATAAAACAGTCAAATGCAGGATTTGCATGCTCTCAACTGCAATAGCATCTTCCTGAGGCAGGCTGAATTCCTTGGGCAATTACAAAAGTGCCTCTAGTCAGTCAAGTCCTTACTGTAGAAAGCTGCACTACCTTAGGCAATTACAAGAGATTCCACTAGTAAGACAAATGTCTTTCTGTGGCAGGCTGTAGTTTCTTAAACTGTTACTAGAGGTCCCTTGCATCAGACAAAAATAGCTTTTGTAGCAGGATACAGTCCCATTGGCAGTCACAGAGGTCCCTTGTAGTAGACATGCTGCAGTACCTTTGGTGATTACTACAGATCCCACAGGCAGTGTAGGACTGGTTTACAGAGTAATCAGGCAGTGCCCAATGGGCTGGTCTCACAGGACAGTGTTTGACCATTTGTGGGCATGTTTAATGGTGTTCTGGGCTGGTTTTACTGTTGATTTCCCTGATAATAAAACAAAGATTGCCTGCATTAAACTCAAATTGATGCAGTCTTTTAAATCTTTCAAAACACTTATACATTGTGTCTTTACAAGTTCAAAACTGCCCCAATACCTTGCAAAACACTTCTACAGTGTGTCTTTACAATTTGAAAACTGCCCCAGCCTGCAAGTAAAGGCCCTTTTTTTAGCTATCTAATTTTCTAATGGGGCCACTTTTATTTTGGTATCCGGGCCAATTTTCTGTCCCACTTAGACAGTGCCCACAGGTGTCCACCAACAACCCCCAATCTCAGGCTAATAGAGAATTATGAGCAAAGCAAATTACCTTGAAGGTCTCCCTTTAATGAAAGTGTGAGTTCAACTGGCTTTTGCTTTTGTTTTCAGCGTGCCAGGATCATAGATATAGTGCAAATTTTCATATTTACTTTGTCAGGTCTAATGATTTCTGCTTGTTGTCTATGTACTCAATAATCATGCCAATAATGATGTAGGATGGTGATAGTCATTATAAATGTCCTGGGTGCTAATCCTGTATGTTTTTGGAGATGTCACGCTACTTGCAAGAGGTATTAAGATTCACGATTCACTTGTATGTGAAAAAAATCCCTGAATTCAATATCTAGAACAGAGTGTAGCTGTGAGAAAGTCATCCGTTTTTGTGCCACGATCACCCCCATTTTTTGACGGATACTGGTGGTAACTGACTTTGACTGCACCCTGGGCTCTGCTAACCAGGCCCAGGGCCAGTGCTCTGACTAAACATGTATTTGGTAATTAGGTGTAGTTACAATTGGCCATCCTACCTGTAAATCCCTAGTATAAGGCATGGGATGTAGATTTAGAGGCCCAACAGCTTTGAGACACTTAAGGGTACACCGCTGTGTGGGCCTGCTGTCATTTTAAAAGTCAGCCCTGCTTTGCAAGCTGCTTTTAAATAGAAATTCCACGTGAGTTCCACTTTGGAATTAAAGGTACTTCCAAAGTAATAAACAACCTTATTTTTACATATAAGTCACCCCTAAGGACTATCTAGATGCACCCACGTTAGCGCGCCATGTAAAAATAAGCAGGGGCATTTTGAAAGATGTTTTATATGCCCTGGTGAGGGGAAAACTATAAATTTCGTTTTTCCTCATCATAGCACTTTTAGCTCCATAGGCTAACATGTGAATACTGTAATACAGTGCAACTGTTGACTGGAGTGAGCTAAAATAATGTTTCAAGGCTTTGAAAGATTGGTAACGATAAATTGAACAACTTGCCACTGTTTAATTTATCATAACTAATACAGAAAAGAAGGTATAGAACTTTCTTTTCTTTAAGCCGCTGCTTTGATGAGGTGATAAGTGGCCTGCTTAGAGACAGATTATCTGATGGGGAGCTCTGCAGCAGCAGAGAACAGACCAGGAAGGGGGCTGGGTAAATGAAATTGAGCTTCAAAGAGAGCAGGACAGTGAGGAATGGCAGCAAGCCCTAAAGCCTCTTCCTTTACCCCCAGCCAGATGGGAACACCAGGAATGGAATGTGCTGGAGGTCTGAAAAGAATGTTAAGAGAAGTGAGCAACACCAGTCGGTTGGTTTAGTCATCTTTTACTCCCAAAGGGAGAAATTATCAATCTTGAATTTTGAAGTACAGTACTTTGTGGCACCAGAACATGTCACACTTTGGAGGAAGCTGTCATGCTTTTTGGTGGCACCCTGTACCCAATTTGTCAGGGGTGTCTCCCTGCTTGTCACCCCAGTACATTGGACAAATATGTGAGATCTGCATAGCAATTCCGATCTGCTGCCTGAAACTACAAGGAGAAGAAGGACTGCACCCCAAAGGATTGCACTCTGAAGGACTGCTCCTGCTGCACACTTGGAAATACAGCCCTGAGTACTTTGCCTTGCCTAAAAAATGATTAAGGAGAGGACTCCCTGAAAGCAACAGGTTAACAGAACTCACCTGCACCATCTCCCCAAAAAGTCCCCAGCCTGGACTACGTCCAGTGGTCTTTTAAGGATTTGGCCACGTGCATTCTAGGAACTTAAGTCCCAACTTCCGGGTGCAAATCAGAGACACTGGAACTTTGGATTGTAGTTGTGGGCACATTGAGCCCTCAAGAGGATCTTCAGCAAGACGTTCCAGAAGTTTGGAACAACTTTCGGAAAAAGCTCCATAAGGTAACTGATCCGATGTTGAGAGTCAAGTTGACCAGGAGCTCCAGCTGAACCAAGCCGATAATGCTGATGCGAATCCGGCCTGCTAGAGAGTCCCGCTCAGCATCAAGAGAAAATACTCCGGAAAAGTTCCTAAGTGTGAAGGTAAAATTTTGATCGGGCCTCGCGTTTAGTGTATCTGACCGGTCGGCCTTAAACTTTGACTTTTTCCCAGTCAAGTGCGACCAGTTGTCCCAACTTGACACTATATGTTTTTATGCACTAAAAAGTGTTTATTCTTTAAAAATTCATATCTCTGTTTCCCTATATTGAATTTTTGTTGTTTTGGAGTCAAGTTAATCATAAAACTATATCCTATTTTTATAAATTGGTTGTGTATTTTTATTGTGTGTTGTGTCTTACTTATTTAATGTATGTGTGTTTTTAAATGCTTCACACACCTGTCTTCTAAGTTAAGCCTGCCTGCTCATTGCCGGCTAACAAGGGTTGAGCAAGAGAATAATGTATTGAAACCTTGTCTGGACCTTATATAGCATTGGTGGTCTCATAGCTAGTGGTAGGTGCATACTTATCCCTATCCATCTTTCATCAGCAGCCACGAGTGCTTAGGACCAGAAGGGGAAAGTAAGTGAGGAAACACTGGATGATGGCAACATAGCGGACAACATTAAGGATTGTGATGAATGGAGGCAAACTGAGACTGATGTAATGATGAGGTTAGTGGAGTGGGATAGCAATTATGGAGACAAGTGAGGGGGCTGAAGTGGTACAGTGAGAGGGAGACAAGGTATGTAGGACTATTTTTTGATGCTTGTCACCAAAACCTAATAGGAACAATAATGGGCCATTGAAACCCCCAAAGAAATATGCCTGATGTACAGCCTATCCAAGCATGGCAAGCCACTCCAACTAAATGAGAGCCAATTGCTGAAGGGGGTTGACCCGAGGCCCACTCTCACTTGATATTTGTTATCATTCTTTCTAAATTATTTTTTTCTTGAGGTCATCCAGACTGTCAGACCACACGCAGCAGAACTCGACCAGATACAGGCCAAGGAGGATCGCCTGAGAAGCGCAAACCAGCAAACTAGTTACAAGCGCCATAAGTCACAACCGGAGGCCGAGCAGGCGCACAGAAAGATCGAGCAGAGGCGGCAGGCAGGAAGCGGACAAACCGTACCAGACAGACAGCCGCCACTGCATCCCTCCTTGAAGTGTGAAGTGTAAAACGTACAGGCCACTGGAGCGAACTCGAACATATACGACAAACAAACACAAACTCACAACAACGCCCTGGCGTCCAGCACGACTAGGACAAGGACAATAAGGTGGCCGAGCAGATTCAGACTCGAGAACACCCCAGAGCGCAAGATCACCGCGGACCCGTGCAGCAGTAGAACACACGAATACCTAGCAAGAAGAGGCTTTGATAAAATGGCAGGCAGAGACGACAAAATATCCAGTGACAACAAAAAACTCAGGAAGGAAATGGCAGAGTCACCAACAAAGCTGAAGAATAACACCACCAACGAGGTAGCAATAGACATACTCCTAAAGAAGATCACTGAGGCTAATGACCTAGCGAAAGCCACAAACAACTCCTCTGACAATGTGCAATTAGAACTCACAGCCATACGAGCCGACCAGAACAAAATGTCCAGTAGAGTTGACGAAGCGGAGAAAAGAATAAGCGGCATAGAAGACAGCACAACCAGAACAAACAGGGACATGCAAGATGTTGCGAAAGAGACCAGTGACCTACAAAGAATGCTAGCAGAGCAGGAGGATAGAAACAGGAAGGGCAACATCAGGCTCCTGGGAGTGCCAGAGGACAAGGAGGCAAACGCAGGCTCATGCGCTGTACTACTCGAAGACCTAATCCCCAAGCTGAAAGGCCTAAAATTCGACAGGTCTTTCGAGATAGATAAGGCGTACAGAGTTCCAGCAATGAAACAATCTCAAAGGAATGGGCCGAGAACAATTATCTGCAAGCCAATGAGAGCGTATCACACAGATGCCATTTTTGCCTTCGCAAGGAAAGGCCAGACAGTGAAGTGGAAGGGATACAAGATAATAATAACACAGGACTTCTCTAAAACAACAGTAGAGACAAGGAAAGGCTTCCTAGCGCTCAGAGAAAGACTCAAAAAAGCAAACATAACCTTCAGCTTCGCGGGGCCTGCAAAAATGCGTATCACTGACAGGAGAGGCACGAGGATCTTTGAGGAGCCGGCAGAACTTCGGAGTTACCTGCAAGGACCAGACCCGGAAGAAATGGAAGCACAAAGCCCAGGAGCAGCGAAAAGAAGAGCGTCATCAGACGGCTCGGAAGGAGGCGCAGAAGGAGGACTTTGACCGATAGAAACATAGACTACCTCAAGACAACGAAGCCACCTCAAGAACATCTACCTCAACATGGCGCAACTAAAGAACAAGAGACTTACAGACTCTCAGGGGAAACATAACCAACGTTGATAAAATCGCATATCCTTTGCTAAAGAGATACCAGATACACATGGAAGGGCAGGGGAAAATGATTTAGGGAGACGGAGGGAGGGAGGACCGTTGCTGTCGCACGTCTACAGTATGATGACAGGGGGGAGGGGGCATGGGGAGAAAGGGGGGAGGTCGAAGGGGCGGGAAGCCGGGCAGTACGAACAAGGGCGATCTTGTGGACACACTTTTTTCTTTCTACCTATACTCTATCCCACTTCCTATCTACACCCCAAGGGGGAGGGACCAACAAGGGACCATACCAAGAACCCCGCCGGAGGAAGAGGCAAGATGCAGAGCATGCCACATAGGTTAGCGCAAGAGTTAGCGAGAGACACAAACCACCATGACCGCGCCTAACCGCATCCAAACCGCCTCAGACATTAAGATAGTATCCCTCAACGTCAAGGGTCTCAACCACCCCATAAAGCGCTGGAAAACACTTGACTACTTAGCCAAACTCAAAGGAGACATATACGTTCTCCAGGAAACTAGGGTGTCTGAGGAGGATGCAAAACGCCTCAAGGCAAGGTGGATAGGCGAGATAGCCTGCTCACCCGCGGTGAATAAGAAAGGGGGGGTTATAAACATCATCAGCAAAAAAGCCAAACTCACAATACAAGAACACCAAGCCGACACAAAAGGAAGAATGCTGATCACATGCCTGAAAAGAGGGGAGGAGGTAATCCACGTAGCCAACATATACGGCCCGAACTCACTGGACAGGGAATTCTGGGAGGGAGTGGAGAACAAACTCACCAATGTCCCTCAGGGAGAACTACTGATCCTAGCGGGAGACATGAACCAGACCATCGACAATGCCATAGATAGACACCCACACAGGATGAGCCATGCACCACAAGAACAGAACATACTCAAAAACATATGTGCCAAATTAGGATTGTCTGACCCATGGAGACTACAACACCCGAACGCCAGAGAGTACACCTTCTATTCACATACACACAACTCATATAGCAGAATCGACTACATCTTCATGTCCTCCACTCACACACACCTCATTGATCTGACAGAGATCGGCCCGATAACTATCTCAGACCATGCACATATAACCCTCTCGATCAGCGGGAGACACAATGAGAAGCAGAGTCGCAGCTGGCGACTCAACAGTGAGAGCCTAGAGAGCCCAGCCAACATAGCGGAGGTGGAAGAGGCAATCAGAGAATAGCTGTCCTTCAATGACATAGCAGAGACAGACAAAGCAACCCTATGGGAGGCGCTGAAAGCCACAATAAGAGGGAAGTTCCTAAGCATAAAAGCCAGAATGAACAGAAACAGAAACAAATAAATAACAGAGTTAGAGAGCCAGATAATGAAACTGGAAAAGAGCCATTGCGAGAATCTCGTAGACAGGAACACACTCACTGAACTCACGAAAAAGAAGTACGAGCTCAACAAAACCTTGAGCGTAAGAGCAGGTACATGGATCAATAAGTACAAGTCCATAAACTTGTGCTCAGCAAACAAGGCAGGGAAACCACTAGCAGGGTACCTGAAAGCAAAGCAAAGGCAACATTCCATTGCAGCGATAACGGACGGGGCAAATAGGACGCACACAGCCAACAAATAAATCCTGGAGGTCTTCAAGGACTTCTATAAGGAGCTCTACACATCCAACAAAACACTAGCTACAGACGGAGGCGCGAGCCTGCTGGACAAACTTGACCTCCCCAAACTCACTGGTGAACAAAGAGACTCACTAGAAGAGACTATAACCGAAGCAGAAGTAGGAATGACGATCAACTCCCTAAAACCAAACAAGGCGCCGGGCCCAGACGGGTACACGGCCGCCTTTTACAAACAATTCCAGAACCTACTTAAGGGGACCATGGTCAAGGTCTTCACACTATGCGCTCAGAGGGGCAGTATGACTGACTCGATGGCGGAGGCGAACATCATTGTCATCCCTAAAGAAGGGAAGGACCCACAGTTCCCACAGAACTATCGCCCGATCTCACTAATTAATGTGGATTGTAAAATCTACGCCAAAGTAATGGCAGCGAGACTAAACACCTACCTGCCCCACCTCATACACAAATCCCAAGTAGGCTATCTCAAAAACAGACTCTCCCACGACAACACAAGACTATTATGCCACCTCATACACCGCACGGCCAACAGCCAGGACAAGGCAGTGATGATCGCGCTAGACGCGGAAAAGGCCTTCGATAGAGTTTCCTGGCCCTTCCTTGACCTATGCATGAGCAAATTCGGACTAGGCACCAAATATCGCAACATGGTAATGTCACTCTACAACAACCCAAGAGCATGGGTAGTCATCAATGGAACCACATCTGAGGTGTTCACCCTGGAGAGGGGAACAAGACAGGGCTGCCCACTCTCCCCTGGCCTGTTCCTACTTACGCTAGAACCGCTCCTATGCATGATCAGGAGCAACTCACTGATAACAGGCGTGCGGGTCAGAGACAACACGTTCAAACTGGCAGCATACGCCGATGGCATCTTAATCACGACAAACGACCCAGACACCTCAATTGCTGCACTGATGCAAACAATCGAGGAATACGCACAGGTCTCAGGCTACAGATTAAACAGAGACAAATCAGAATGCAAACCCATGAACTGCCACACAACAAGGACAGTCCTGGGCGCTTCGGGGCTAGCCTGGCAAACGAAACCCCTAAAATACCTGGGACTCCTTTTCGGGAGAGACCTAAGGTCAACCTTAGACCACAACGAAGAGGCAATTCTTATGAAAATCAGGAACAAACTAGAGTCCTGGAGCCCGAAATTCATCAGCTGGTGGGGGAGAGTCGAAACCATCAAGATGATGATCACACCCATGCTAAACTATTTGCTCAGCATGCTACCACTAACCCTAACCGAAGAATTCCACCAAAAACTAGATAAAACAATCAACACATTCCTATGGAGCGGAAAAAAAGCTAGAATCAGCCTCTCAAAACTGAGACTGCGGAAAGAGCTGGGGGGGGCTAAACATGACTAACTACAAGGCCTTCCAAACAGCATGCTTAGCAAAACAAGGAATACACTGGCTCTCCCCAACACCAGACTACATGCCAGTCTGGCTTGATCTGGAAAGAGACATCCTGGAAGGAGCTGACCCACTAGCAGCACTCACGGCAAACAAACACCCAGAGGCCAGCAATGCAGTCCTCAGGAATACCAGAACAGCGCTACTCAGAGTAGACAGAGAGTTGGAGTGCAGTATCAAAGGATAGAAATCGGAGTCGATGTGGCAAAACTCGAAAATAACATATAAGGGCAAGGTACTAGCAAACAAAGAGTGGTATGGGAAAGGCATCACAACACCTGCCCAGCTAGAGAAAGGGGGAGCCCTGCTCACATTTGGAACGCTGCAACACACATACACCCTACCCAAACCGGAATTCCACGAATTCCTCAAGATTAAGGCAGCCACCACCAAAGCCAACCTCTCCAAACTCAACCCCTCCATTCTACAATACACGCAAAACCTTAACAAGATAGGCCATCACACAGCCCACATATACAAACTCATCACCCTGCGCACTACCACACTGAACACCAAGACCCTGACATTTTTAGAAGAGGTACGGCATAGGCCGCTCAGCGAAGAAGAGAAGCCTAGGCTATGGGCATCAGCATCCAGCAACAAAGTATCCCCACAGCTAGAGCAAACTAAGTTTTGGCTACTACACAGACTATTCTGGACACCAGCCAAGCTAGCGGTAGTAGGTGCCACAGAAACGGACACATGCTGGAATTGCCACAAAGAGAAAGGGGACCTGGCCCACATCATATACGAATGCCCCAAGGTCAAGCAGTTCTGGTGCAAGGTGTATGACTTCATTGACACTCTCGTAGGGGGCAACATAGAGCGTAGACTAGCGGGAATAGCCACAGCCTTCATGGCCCCAGGGCTACAATCCAAAGGCGACAGGGACCTAGTCGATCTCCTGTTAACAGCGGCGGTCAAAACAATTCTAGCGAACTGGAAAAACACTGGCAAAGCGACATTCAAAAGGTGGTTCAACTGGGTAACATTCCTGAGGGGCGCCGACAATATCACCGCAAACCACTCAGCGAACCACACCGCCAAAGGAGAGATGTGGGCCGCCCTGGACGCACACCTGGGACAGTTAACATCCCTCTCCCCCCCTTACCCCCCTCCACCCCCCCCCCTCTCGTCTCTTCTTTTCTTTCCTTTGTCTTCCTTCCTTTCTTCCACGGACAAGATGAGTAATGTACTGAAATGTATCATACTTGTAAAAAATTATTTTGCAATAAAATACTTTGAAATCAAAAAAAAAAGAGCTGCCTGTGGCAAGACCTACAAATCAACCAGACTATTACATTAAAAATCTACTTGCAATAATGGATCTCGGAGTTCTGTTCATTTACAGTTTTGATAAAGTGCTAGAGTTGATGGTTCTTTTCCTCACATCTTTTAGATAGAGATGCACAGTAGAGGATTAGTTTGCAAAAGGTCTGTTTGAGAGGAGAGGGCGTAGGGGTTGCACAGTTTACAGGGGTGAGTGGGCAGCCTAGACAAGGTCAGATGTCTGGAAGAGTGGGAGGGTACTGTGAATTCTATTCAAGGGAAGTTACAATCAGGGCTGGGTATAATATGTTTTATTCAATTGAATGAGGTGGTGTATTACTGCTTATGAGTATGACTAGCACTGGAAAAATACCCACAAAGCAAGAACTGACTGTTCAGGCAGTTTGCTGATTCCCTTAGTGACACGAGGTCCACCAAGAACCATACAGACTGCCCTGATTCTGGTTTTGCCAGCGAGAACCACAAGATGTGCACAAACTGCGACGTCTACCCTTTTCCATTGTTTGCCTGGGGTGTGAATTTGTGCCGCGCTTGTTGCACAATTTACCTACCCATGTGAGTTACAAAAAGTAGGCGATTCTGCATTTCTGCAAATATTTTCGCTCACCCATTCTCTATATGCAACCTGTTGATACTGCTAAACGACGTATGCTTGCAATGCGAAGTGTTGCTCGTCTGTGATTAGATTTACTAGTCAAAATAAAAGTATTCTCAATGAGAGGGAACATATCTTCCCAAACTCTCGGACTGGTTTGTTCTCCATCTACCCGGCTGAATAATACGTGTTTAGGTTTCTCGTTTGCTCTCAGGCTTTTAATAATTTTGTATGGTTTGAAGTGGCTATTGACATCTTTGAAAGCATTTTAAATGAAAGGTTCATCTCTCTAAAATTCAATTAGTTGACAAGCTGTGAATGGAACATGTGCAGAGTGTTTTTTCCGAAGCCTCTTGCAACGAGAGGGTACAATTACCTAGTTCACTGCCAATAAAGGGTTGCTTCCTTCACAACATGTTTGAACACAAACACAGTGATTCTGTTTCTCAGAAGCGTGTCCACAGTGCTCAAGTATATAATAAGAAAGAGCCTTTATCATTCATAATACAGCAGTTCTAGAAGGTTCAGGAGACGCCGCAAGCTCTCAGCCCTTCTGTGCGGCGTCTCAATATTAATATATAAAATCCACAAGATTTGCCAAAGCGACAAAATTCTCAAACTAACTGGAAACATTTGCTGAAATGTGCATGGTGTTTCCTTTTCAGCTAAATATATATATATATAATTTCCGCAATTGATAGCTCCCTGGAAAATGTGTCAAAATATATAGACTTCTTTCTTCAGGATTGGGTGAAAGGATTGAATTCATATGTGCAGGACTCAACAGATTTTATTCGCAAGACTGAACAATTGGTTTGGGGCCCAGACCTCATATTTATGACTCTGGATGTATCTTCATTATACACCTCTATTTCCCATCGAGACGGACTGAAGGCAATAGAACATTTCCTCAATAAACGCCCCATATATTATGGGGTTCATAATAGGATGCTGTTATCCATGGTCCAAATGTGTTTGGAGCAGAATTTCTTTCTGTTCAACAATCAGATTTACCATCAAATCAGGGGTGTCGCCATGGGGGCCTGTTTCTCCCCTAGCTACGCATGTTTGCACATGGGGCTATGGGAGGAACAGGTCCTGGCGGGAGATCTGCTAGAAACCATGGAACAGCAGGTGGTCACCTATTTACGATACATTGACAACCTTTTCTTTGTATGGAAAGGGACGGAGGAATCAGCAAGTAAATTTGTAGAAAGGCTGAATGTAAATAATTTGAATCTGCATTTTACATCTTGTATTGATGCAAAAAAAGTCTGTTTTCTGGATATGGAAATATATGTCAGTGAAAATCGTATGCAAACTAGGCTATACAGAAAGCCGACTGCCGGCAATACCATCTTGCACGCAGCCAGCCACCATCCTGGCCATTTGATACGCAGCATTCCCTATGGGGAAATGTTGCGTATCAGACGCATATGTAGTAGCGAAGAGGAATGCAATATAGCTCAGGAAGCTTGCAAAACTAGATTCCTAGCAAGGGGATATTCTAGATCCTTGGTTGAGTCCGCACAGAAGAGGACTCATCAGATATCCCGGGAATCCGCCCTTATCCCAAGGAACAGAGAGGCAGAAACCACTGCGGGGGAAGGGGTTAGCAGTCCTCGAATGATTATGACATATAGCAGGCAGCATTCAGCTCTAAGAAAGATATTTTGCGATAACTGGAACCTCATATTGGGGGATCCGGTTATTGGTAACAAGGTATCGAAAAAGCCACTCTTGACCTTCAGAAAATCCAAATCTATGGCTAATGCCTTGGTCCAGAATGCCTTGGAACCCCAGATGTCATCAACATCGAAGGCTTTGGGAGGGGGTTTCAAAAAATGCATACAGTGTAAGGCATGCAAACATGGGATTAACAAATCCACCTATGTTGTCCCATTCTCCAGTACCCCAAGGAGAATTACTAAACGCCTTACTTGTAAGACAGATTACGCGGTGTATGTGCTGGAGTGCACGTGTGGTCTCAGGTACGTGGGTAGTACCCGCTTGCCGGTCCACAAACGTGTACTTCAGCACATCAGAGCTATTTCCAACAAAGATCAGGCCTACCCTGTCGCTAGGCATTTTGAACAGCACCATAGCTCCAACCCTATGCATCTGTCCTACTTTGTTTTAGATGCAGTCTGGCCCATGAAGAGAGGGGGTGATCGAGAGGCGAAACTGCGCCTACTTGAAACCCGGTACATCCTGGAACTAGATAGTAAGCAGCCACAGGGTCTGAATGCGACGGAAGATCTTTACACTTGTCTATAATTTGATGATAGTAATTACATATTACAAATCTTCCGCGCTTCAATTGTTTCAGGGCAGTCCAGTCATTTATTGTGTTTTTGTGAATTTGCCGCATGGGTACTTGGTCTTTTAAATCAATAACACTGTTGTTGCTGTATTTTAACATCTGATGCCTCCACATTTTCTGTGTTAAGAGCTTTTTTCAAATATGAGGAGGATTAGTCCCATGGGTTCAACACAACATGTGTTTCTTTTGAATAAGTTATGATTTCTTTTTCAAATATTGGTTGAGCACCAGCACGAGCACTTTATGAAATTTTACTCACTTAACACTTTACTTAGCCAATGTCAGAATGTGATGTGCAATATTGTGATGCAATTTTACAAGATTCTGTGCCCACTGGGGCTTTATCTTTTTTGCCAAGTGCCTTGTACATTTGGGGGGTGAGCGTTTTTTTGTGAACAACTAATTGTTATGAATCTATGATAAAATTTTGTGGGTTCATGTTCACGTTATAATTAACTTGTATTTATACAGTTATTCAAAACATCTTTAGTGGTTTTTAAAGTGTAAATATATATTTATATTTTATATATTAAGCCACTTGTACTTTTAGCGGAGTATGCACATAACATTGGCATACATCTGTTAGCACTTGGAAATGTAGTATTTTTTCTATGTTGCTGAATTTTTTGTAATGATTTGCGCGCGCACTTGCACTTTAAATGTATGGCATTGGCTGTAAGCAACTGGCCATGTGATCAAGCTGTAAAGGCGAAACGCGTTATGGCGGCGGCAGGCTTGCTGGAATAAAACACGAAGGTTAAAGCACTGAAACCTGGGTCCGTTCTTTCGTCAGCGTTGAGTGTTGGGCTGGGGCAGCTGCCTTAGCCGGTGACGAATTTTCGTACATATATATATATATATACATATATACATACATATACATATATACATACATATATATATATATATATATATATATATATATATATATATATATATATATATATATATATATATATATATATATATATATATATATATATATACACAATTACAACGTTCGTTTTGTATGCTCTCGGGAAGAATACAGGCAAGATTCAGTGTGGATCGTCAAGATTTTAATCCACACAACGCGTTTCAGTCGAAACCTTGTTCATGTGACACGAGAGCATACAAAACGAACTTTGTAGTTGTGGATATTGTTAAAATACAGGCACGCTCCGCCAGAGTGTACGCCACCCTTCCTGGGTACCAGCATCTCGGAAGGAGCAATTCTTGGAGAAAATTATATATATAGTTATGACTGGAAAACAAATTTGACGAACTGGAAAAGCCTCTGAGTGTTAAATGTAGATATATTTAAATGGACTGCGCCAAAAAAGACAAATACACGACAATAAATTAAATATTACGTCACTGAGCCTTATAGGTCAAGAAATAATCAGGAGAACAAGCCCTTATCAGGAAACTGTTAATTGATTATTTGATTAACAACCTGCTTGGGGCTCAGATATCAGCTTTAGACTTCGAATCAGAAGAATAAAATAAACAGTTTAAACAGCGACGGCCCGTGGAGGGAGTTACGGTGGGGCAGGAGGGCGGGGAGGGGTAGGGGCAGGGTGGAGGTTGCTAAAAACCGGCATATGGATAATTGCAGGTAAGTAAACAATTTAATTAATAAAACGAATTTCGTAGCGCGCCTTGCATCGCAAAATGCAATGCAGTGCGAGCTACGAAATTCGTTTTATTAATTAAATTGTTTACTTACCTGAAATTATCCATATGCCGGTTTTTAGCAACCTCCACCCTGCCCCTCCCCCTCCCCGCCCTCCTGCCCCACCGTAACTCCCTCCACGGGCCGTCGCTGAGTTTAAAATAAACAGAAGTTAAAATCTGCTTATGGAATCGTGAACAGGCAAATAGACAAGATAACTGTTGTAAGGTTAATTGCAGACACCACATTCATTCTGGCTGAGCAGCTAAGAAGGAGATGATTCAAGGTACAACAATAACCTTGCCCATGGTGTACAGAAAGTTAAACATCAGTAAACAATGGTTTCAATCAGCTGTGTTACTAGGAGACATGAGTTAAAACCACGGCATCCATGTTTGATCAAACATTGGGATCCCTTTCATTGTATGCTATCTCCCAGCACCTCTGTCATCGAATCTACAAAACTGGGAAATACTAAGAAATTGTGTATCGAGTATTGAACGCTACATAAAAAGTGCACAACTGCATTAATAATTTGGACAACAATAGAACGTTTTTAGTTTGCATTAGTTATATTAAGAATAACATTTAACCTGTAGCAGTTATTTAATAATCTACCCAATCAGTAATTGTAGAATGAATTTTCTAATACCTCGGTTTATCAACTTCACCAAAAAATTCACCATAAGGTCTCCAAAAACTGTAATTTTTGGGAGACAGGTCATACATTAAACCTTTATAACTGAAAATGATAGTGAACGATTTAGAAATTAGATATTACAATACAAAAACCTGACTTCATTCCAGTGTCTTCAAATGAATCTTTGAAAATAAATAGTAAAAAGGTCAAGAATTAAGTAATCCCGGGCGAAACTTTGTGTATGCCATGTATTCAAATGTAATTTTGAGCATTTCAATGTACGCTTGTTATGCACAATGGCCGACATTATGCCACTATGCCTTGTCGTGTACTTTTGATTCCGATCAGGTAAAATTCCTATCGCTGGAGCACGGAAAGAACATGAGCAGACAGAACACAAGTGGCACTTGTTTGCATCAAAGCAATTTCGCACTATTTTTGTACCACAAAATGTGTCCTTGCGTCCAAAAATTAATGTGAGGAGGCACTTTGCCCTAAAAAAAAACGCAATATGCTCAATTGGTATTTTGCATAATTTCAATTTTTGGGGGGGGAATTCTGCGCAGTTTTCATTAAGGAAATTGTGCTAATTTCCCACAGGTCTAGCATGAGCAAGTCTCCCAAAGAAAAAAAAGAGAATTAGGGCCACATTAAGAGATGGACAGGGTCTAACCCTGCCCATCAAACGGCCTATGGGTCAATAGATTTGACTTCTAGTGAATATTTTCCCTGTCCAGGTTTGTGATGCAAAGCATGGTAGATGGGGCCAGGAAAAATTACTGGCACCGCCTCACAGGGAAACTGCCAATGTACCAGCACCATTAATTTTTTGTATTTTATAAACAAGTCCCTGCTTTGAGCAGGTTTTTGAAACACAAAGAAAATGCTAACCGCTTTCAAATCAAATCAAATAAACTTTATTCGGTTTTACAGCAAAAAACCCTAAAAGTTACACAGTTACAAGTGCATAAAAACAAAGACAAACATGAAGAAAAATCGCAGCCACCGACGACATCAGGTACCTGCTCGACAACGGGGAAACTGCTGCCCTCATCCTCTTAGACTTCTCAGCAGCCTTCGACACAGTCTGCCACCGCACCCTGATACAGCGCCTCAGCAACACCGGAATCCAAGGAGCGGCCCTGGTGTGGATCATCTCGTTCCTCGCCGGAAGAACCCAGGGGCATATTACCAAGCAATAGCGATAATTATCGCTATTGCTTGGTTAGAGACAAAAATTTACAGCTGAGCTGCGGCGATTTTTATCGCAGATAAACCTTGGTATTAGGAACCAGTGGAATCTTTTTAGAGGTGTTTTAACGTGGTTGGATTTACATTGAGATTACATAAATGCATTCAGATTCCTGTTGTCTGATTTTGCATTCTTTGAACTTGTCAATGATTTGATGGCAGCAATGTGTGGATCACAATACACCAGTCAAGTATTTCCAAGATCAACTCTAATGAGTTCCATCCTCTTGTCTGTTTGGGATTGTAGGAATACTTCTCAGAAAGCAGAGAGCTGTAGGTTACCCCTTTAACCACTGTGTTGACTTAGGAAACAAAAGAAAGTCCATATGATCCCAAAGCTCCTTACTTTTGGCGCATTGCATTTCAAATAATCTGCTTGTGCATTATTAACTACTGCAGAAACGCACTACCCCTGGACTCACACATCCAACATAATGGCGTCACTGCACCAAAGAAAAGCAATAACTAAAAGTTATTTATTGTCACATAACCAGTCAGGGCTATTTATCGGACCACGACATTTTCTTTTTACTTCAGCACAAATAGGCAAGTTAACATCTAAGCCTTAGCGGAACTCCGCGAAGTGACAAAAAAACTTCATCAAGCTATGCGGAGTTCTGTGAGTGGCGGAGTGAGTTACCCCACGCCGTTCGCACTGATTTTTAGTTCCGGGTTTTTGTCCTGCGCTTTAAAATCAGAGCGAATGGCATCTTGCACAGTGCAAGAGGACGCTGCTTCTTTCTACTGCTTGAGCAGAATTTCTTCCTCAAGGCGAACAGAAGATTTCTCAATGTGAGCAGTAGCGACCATCCGCGACCGCCCGCGATGAGAAATCTCGCTGGGAAGTGGCCTTGCAATGGATTTTCCTCACTTGAATGAGGAAAGAACTCTGCTATGCTACGCAGAGTTTTTCAGAACTCCGCAAGCTCCGTGGAGAACGGAGTGAAAAAAACTCCACAAATGGAGCAGAGTTCACTGCCCAGGCTTTGTAACATCCAGGTATCAGACTTTAGAACTGTTCCAGTGGACTCCAGATCTTCACTTGGCATCTTTTCTGTTTCTACGCAAAATATATTGACCTATAATTCTCTCTGGAAGTACAGCTCCCAGTGCTTAATTTGTAAAAAACAGAAGTGCCAGGGCGCTTCTCAGGAGGCCACTGCAACTCGAGCCACCCATTGCTCCCTCCAGCACTGCCAATGACAGTACTATCACTGCTAGCCATCACACTCATACAAGTGTGACAATTCAGGCTTTAAATATACAATAAAATGACTAATACATGCGGCTGAAGCTATGGGTGACAGGCATTAGTGATTTTAATGTATATTTAATAGTTAAACAACAGCTGTTGTGCTCCTCATAAAACAAGACAAACATCTTCTGTGTAAGTAGTTTGAGTACTGTCCCCTACTATGTAACCAGGATAAGGTAAGCCAAAGTCAAAGTCAAAAAGCTTTATTTCGATAAAAAATCATTATCATAAAAGCAGAACAACATATATATAAAGAATTACAATTTGAGTATACTATTTAAAAAAGAGAAATTCTGTATCTCTGGTCCAAGCAATAGTTTCAGGAATTATTTGCTCAGTAATACGTAACCAGTTAGTTTTAAAAAGGTGAACAATTAAAACAACATTTTCGGTTACCAGAGTATTTTTCCTAAAAAAGGATTAAACGGATTGTTTTAGCTTTTTGGCTCGGATAGCCCAGGCCCAAGATAAAAATTTGGCTAGGGCACAAACATAGGGTACATAACTGTCCGAAATAAGTATCCTAATTGCCACATCATGACTCCTAGTTCCCAGCTGTCGGCATAGGTTTTTCAGCCACACCCTTCTTGGATTAGCATATTCGTCACAGACAAACAGAAAATGCGCTAATGTCTCTGGTTTGACAAGGCACGATGGACATAAATCAGATTTGCCTATACAGGATTTCCATCTTTTAGTAAAGGTGTTCAGTGGTAAAGTACCCGTTCTAAATCTAAAATACAAGGCCCGAGCAAAGGGTTTTCCAATTGTGTCCAGATAAGGTTCCCGCCTGGGACAGTCTTTGAACATCAAGAAGTCCTCTGTTAGCCTGCCAAGAGACGTGCTGGAATGTCTTTGGGAGCAAATCCAGTCCCGATAGAGCTTTTTAAGTGTTTGTTTTGGGGGTGAGGTTCTACTTAGCCAAGATTCGAGTAGGCCCAACTTGGTTAGTAGAGTTTTCATGTCTTTTAACCATTTGATTTTAACCCAGCTCGGTGATGACATAATTTCTTTAAGGCCTCTGGCATATCCGCTGAGTTCTTCTGCCCGCCAAATACGGGCCCATAATAGTAACGGGCGAAATCTTTTCTGTTTCTACGCAAAATATATTGACCTATAATTCTCTCTGGAAGTACAGCTCCCAGTGCTTAATTTGTAAAAAACAGAAGTGCCAGGGCGCTTCTCAGGAGGCCACTGCAACTCGAGCCACCCATTGCTCCCTCCAGCGCTGCCAATGACAGTACTATCACTGCTAGCCATCACACTCATACAAGTGTGACAATTCAGGCTTTAAATATACAATAAAATGACTAATACATGCGGCTGAAGCTATGGGTGACAGGCATTAGTGATTTTAATGTATATTTAATAGTTAAACAACAGCTGTTGTGCTCCTCATAAAACAAGACAAACATCTTCTGTGTAAGTAGTTTGAGTACTGTCCCCTACTATGTAACCAGGATAAGGTAAGCATCTGGCCAGTGAGTCACATTCACTTACTTTTAGTTTACTCCTCACCCTTGGGGAGTAAAGATGTGCTGCCTCGCTTTACATACTGACTAAATGTGCCTATATTTACTGTTCAAATATGTCTTGACGTAAAACTCAATAAAACAGTTCACAGAAAAAAAGGGAATAACTAAGTGCACGAGGAACCGATAAGGCAAGCAAGCAAATTAGGTGCAGGATGTTCAATGTGTGAACATGAATCAAATTATAATGGAATACCAGATGCAACACTCTATGTTGCCAGGTGCTGTCTCGCTCACGTTCAGTCTCGTCTTCCTAACTTGACCTGGAAGTAGTCTTAACATGTTTCCATGACACAGAAATACTCCCTTCATTCGCTGCCCTAGTCACCACAGATTGGGCCACCACCAATGCCACTTTCTAAACTCAAAATGCACCTCCAAATCTCACAGGTCAAACATTACAAGAAAATCCAAAATGTATCCAATATGAGGTCTTTCTTCGGGTTGGGCTGACGCAGAAGAGGTCTGCGCATCTCTTTTTTCCACCAACAGCGCATATATTCACTCAAAAGTATTTGAGCCAGTGTGTGTGCTGCGCACAGCAGAGTTTAGAAACACGAAGAGGCTATTACTGACCTGTGTTTACAAGCAATGTTGTCTGTAGCCCGTGCATCAACTTCTGGATTTTTTAGAGTTAATGTATGTGCTGTTTATTCTCCTTTCTCTTTCAGTGGAGAAGTGTGGCTCAATGGTTAGAGCGGCAGACCAAGATGCAGAGGTCGGCCCGGGACCAGGGTTCAATTCCCGCCTCAGCTGGTCTTGGCAGGGTCTTGAGCTCTAAATTCCTCAGACCTGATTTCTCGCCTCGGTGCCTATTCTAATCATGGGTCCCACGCTGCAACTCTGGGCAATAGCTTGCTTAATCTCCACAACGGCCCCAACAGCGCTGAGGTGCCTGGCTTCACCTTGGAGATGTCCAGGAGTGGACATTTCATAGGGAAAAGCAAGGAAGGGTTCCTTAGCGGTATGAGTACAAGCGCCAGGAGACCCGGTCTGGGTAGCTGTGCTCTATACAAAACATTTACATTTATTTTCAACTTATATCATTCTTCCTAACGATTCTTGCCATAGTGTCTTAAATATAGGGCCAGATGCATCAAAGGGTTTTCAATCAATCAATCACAGAATTTGTAGAGCGCACTACTTACCCGCGAGGATCTGAAGGCGCTGGGGAAAAAAAAGGGGGGGAGGGGAGCCGCTACTGGTCGAACAGCCAGGTCTTGAGTAGCCTCCTGAAGGTCAGCAGGTCTTGGGTCTGTCGTAGGCTGCGTGGAAGGGTGTTCCATGTCTTGGTGGCGAGGTGCGAGAAGGATCTGCTGCCGGTGGTTGTTCTTCGGATGCGCGGGATGGTGGCAAGAGAGAGGTCGGCGGAGCGGAGCTGGCGGTTAGGGACGTAGAAGACGAGTCGTTTGTTGAGGTAGGCTGGGCCGGTCTTGTGGAGTGCCTTGTGTGCGTGGATGAGGAGTTTGAAGGAGATTCTCCTGTCGATGGGGAGCCAGTGCAGGTTTCTCAGGTAGGGGGTGATGTGGCTGTGGCATGGTACGTCGAGGATGAGGCATGCAGAGGCGTTTTGGATGTGTTGCAGTCGTTTGATGCGCTTGGCCGGGGCTTCCACGTAGAGGGCATTACCATAGTCGAGTCTGCTGCTGACGAGGGCCTGGGTGACTGTTCTTCTTGTATCTGTTGGGATCCACCAGTAGATCCTGCAGAGCATGCGGAGGAAGTTGAAGCAGGAGGAAGAGACTGCGTTGACTTGCTTGGTCATGGAGAGCGTTGAGTCGAGAATGACTCCCAGGTTGCGTGCGTGGTCAGTGGGTGTCGGGGCTGCCCCCAGTGTTGTTGGCCACCAGGAGTCATCCCAGGCTGAAGGGTTGGAGCCGAGGATGAGGACCTCCATCTTGTCAGTGTTCGGCATTAGTCGGCTGCTCTTCATCCGGTCGGCGACTGCCTTCATTTCTTTGTGGAGGTTGGGTTTGGTGGTGAGGGGGTCCTTAGTGAGGGAGAGGATCAGTTGAGTGTCGTCGGGGTAGGAGATTATGTTGAGGTCGTGCTGCCGGGCGATGTATGCAAGCGAGGCCATGTAGATGTTGAACAGTGTCGGGCTGAGGGAAGATCCCTGGGGAACACCGCAGATGATCTCGGAGGCTTTGGATTGGAATGGGGGGAGGCAGACTTTCTGGGTTCTGCCAGAGATGAAGGAGGTGGTCAATTCCAGGGCCTTGTCTCGGATCCCTGCGTCATGGAGGCGTGCGCAAAGAGTGCGGTGGCAGACAGTGTCGAAGGTGGCGGAGAGGTCCAGCAGGATAAGGGCTGTGGTCTCACCGTTGTTCAGCAGGATCCTGATGTCGTCAGTGGCGGCGATGAGGGCAGTCTCGGTGCTGTGGTTGCTGCGGAACCCTGTCTGGGATGGGTCCAGGAGGCTGTTTTCTTCTAGGTATTGGGTTAGCTGTCTGTTGACGATTTTCTCGTTGACCTCGGCTGGGAACGGAAGCAGGGAGATGGGCCAGAAGTTCTTGACGTCTCTTGGGTCCGCCTTGGGTTTTTTGAGTAGGGCGTTGATCTTGGCATGTTTCCAGCTCTCTGGGAAGGTCGCAGTCTCGAAGGAGAGATTGATGACGTTGCGCAGGTGGGGTGCGATGGAGGTGCTGGCTTTGTTGAAGATGTGGTGCGGGAAAGGGTCTGATGGGGAGCCGGACTGGATTGTGCTCATGGTCTTGATGGTATCATAGTTGTTCATGTTGGTTCACGCTGGCAGGGGGTCGTGGTCAATGGTGTCCGGCGAGTCTGGTGTGCCGGTGTCTGTTGGGGCTGTCTGGGTGTTGAAGCTGTCGTGGATGTCGGCGATCTTGCGGTGGAAGACTTTGGCTAAGGAATCACACAGGGCTTGCGACGGCGGGATGTCATTGGTGATGGAGCTGGGGTTGGAGAGTTCCTTCACAATGTTGAAGAGCTCCTTGCTGTTGTGTGCATTATGGTCGAGGTGGTCTTTGAGGGAGATCCTCTTGGCGGACCTGATGAGGTGATGGTGGTTGAGGATGGCGTCTTTATGGGCTGCGTGGCTGTCCGGTGTCTTTTCACTGTGCCATTTCTTCTCTAGTTTCCAGCAAGTACGCTTGGATGCTAGGAGTTCCAGGGTGAACCAGCTAGCTCTTTTCAGGTGTCTCTGTAGGTGGATTTTTTCAGCGGAGCGAGGGTGTTGGCACAGTTGTCTATTCATCGTCTGAGGTTGTGGACAGCGTCGTCGGCGTTGGAGGGGTGGGTGGGTGTGCTGAGAGCGAGGTTTGCCTGTAGTTGGTCTTCAGTGACTTTATTCCAGCAGCGGCGTGGGATCTGTTGGGTGTGATGGTGTGATGGGTTTCTGGAAGGTTAAGTGGATGCAGCGGTGGTCTGTCCAGAGGAGTTCGGTGGTGTGGCTGAAGGAGACGTGGGAGCTTGAGGAGAAGACGGGGTCTAGCGTGTGGCCGGTGGAATGGGTAGGCATTGTGACGAGCTGTCTCAGTCCGATGTTGATGAGGTTGTCGATCAGGGTGGTGGAGTTGCTGTCGTTGTTGTTCTCCAGGTGAAAGTTCAGGTCTCCGAGGAGGATGTAGTCGGTGGAGTTCAGGGCATGCGTGCTGATGAAGTCGGCGATGGAGTTGCTAAACGGGGGTCGGAGTCCGGGGGGTCTGTAGACGAGGGTGCCTCTAAGGGTGGTGTTGGGGTTCGTGTGGATCTGGAAGTGCATGTGTTCCGCGGTGCAGAGAGTGTCGTTGGTGCTGGTCGAGACCCTGATGGAGTTCTTGTGGCCGATGGCGATTCCTCCTCCTACTCCGTTGGTGCGGTCTCTGCGGGTGATCTTATAGCCGTCTGGGATGGCTATGGCGATGTCGGTTGCGGAGGAGTCGTTCATTCAGGCCTCTGTCAGGAAGGCGACGTCCGGTGATGATATTTCGAGCAGGTCCCAGAGTTCGACAGCGTGTTTGCGTGCGGAGCGGGTGTTCAGTAGGATGCATCGGAGGTGGTTGAGGTCCTTCTTGGCGGGTGCTATGGGGGCGGTGAGGCTGGTGTAGCTGCAGTTCCAGTAGGTTAAGGGACCGTGAGTGCGTTTCGGGGCGGCCTTAAAGCAGGTGTGGGTCCATCTGGGGTTGAGAGCGCGGAGTGTGCTGGCGTCGTAGTGGCGGCGGTTGTTGTGGTGGGTGCAGGGGGCACGAGGACCAGGGGTTTTGCCCATTCTGTGTCTCTCGTTAAAATGTGTTCATGCAGATGGACCATTGTATAGTATCTGATTCAGACTCTCATTGTGGCCATCGGTTTGTTGCTGGCAGAGTTGTGATATACTGTACCAAGGTTTTCAATAATGGTGCCCAAAGTGAGCAATACAGCGGGGACCTCGATCAGTTATGGTGATATTTGGAAGGTCAGGCTGCCAGAGTCTCTCTTTTAGGAATCTCTTTGCAAGTGTTGGACCTGGAAGTATTTTCGTCAATAGTATAAAGTGGGCATACTTGGCAATGCAATCAACAAGGACTATGATGGTAGTGAATCCAAAACACAGAAGTGAGTCAACTATAAAATCCATGGAAAGAACCAACCACTTGTTGTGAGGTTGCCTCACTCACCATGCATTAAGAGCCCTTGAAAACTGCCCATATGGAAAAGGTGGAGAACACCTCAAAGGAGGATACAGAACTGCATAGCTAAAGACAATCCTTTCAGAACCAGGCAGTTCTGAAGTACTACCCTGGTAGGAGCCGTCCTTGTGAGCATCTAGGCTGCAAATCATGAAACCCAACCTACTCCATATTGTTTAGATCACGTGAATTCACTACTGCGGCACATGCACACACTCAGGGTCTAATACATGAAATTATAAATGGTATTTTGCAGAGGTCAAGTCTGCATCTGTGGTGGAAGAATGCTTATGCTTGGCTAGTACTATCTGTTGTACCAGGAAGAGTCTCACTGTTAGTGTTTGAGACCCAAATTGTCTGTTATTTGCCATTGCTGGGGGAAGGTATATCTACCTGTGCTTATAAACGTTATGTCAGACATGCTGTAGCCACTTGGACTTGAGATGCCATTCAGCTCAATAAACCTTTGCTCTTAAACAATTATCCTACTATCCAGTTGTATTACTGAATTACCAAGTACACCCTAGCAGGTACACTTATGGGTTTCTAGAGGCAGAGAGAGTATAACATACTTCTGATGTGATGTAGCAGATTGTCTGGTAACATCGGCTGTTATGACTACTTTGCTCTAGCTATAGTTCTTATCTGGCTAGTCCACTCTCTCACCTTTGTTATTTTCGCCCTTTTTGGTGTCCTCAGTTCTCTTCACCCTACACCAAGATGGATACAAGCGAACTCATTTCCAACCCCTTGAGGTGTTATGCAAAGTGTTGTGATTATTCAATTTGTTGGCTGAGATGTTTGGGACACATTCTTTCAGGATTGGAGCAACTACTAAAGCAAAGGCAAGAGGGTGCTCAGAAGAGATGACAAGGAGACTGGGAAAATAGAAATCGGAATGTTACAAAAAGTATGTGCCCCCCGGGGGGTGTTATTGTTTTGAATTCATACTGTTAGTTGCTGTACTTGTTAATTTGCAGGTTGTGTTCTCGGCCCGGAGAGGCGTTATGTAGCGGTATGGTTTGCGTTCACGTTTGTAAAATAGGTGGCAAGGCAGGCGGAGCAGACACAGGTGGAGTTTGATGATATGAGAATACAGGTAAGATGGTGTGAGAAGGAGGGTATGGGATGGGGCAGGCTGTTACTTATTGGTGCGTGGTTGTTTAATACCTGGGGCTGTCCAGGTGCATTACTTATTTACATGGAGAAAACGATTTAGCCCACTTGAATGGCTTGGCCTTGAAAAAACACATGGAAAGGCCTCAAAAAGCAGAAAGGTTTATAGCCAGGTTCAGGCTTTATGCGGACAGATTTGTGAATGGAGAGGGGCGACAAGGTCAGCTGCTACTGATAAATAGAGAAATTAAAATCTTCTGCAGGAAAGGAGGAATAACCAGCATCCTGCACCCTGATAGTAAATTTGAGGAGAGGCAATTTTTTCATGATGATGGGTGCACTTGTAAGTGATAGGTGTGGACTTATATCAAATGGAGCTGAGAGATGCACTGGCTAGAGCGATAGGAGAACGGTTGTGGTATGAAGAGGTTTCAGAGAAGGAAGGTGCAGGTAAACTACTCTGGGGCAGACTTTTCTGGGTGGCAGGTTTATAGTCTGTTTTAGGACTTACCCCAAGTTGGCTAAGCTGCAGGGCAGGGGCATCAGCTCAGGGAGGAGACGGGGGCAGGAAAAGTTCATTCGTCAAGAAACAGAAGGCTTTGGTGAGTTAAAAAGTTGAGTTAATAAGTTGTTTTATGTAGGACATGAGTACATTTTCAGTTATTTATTTTAAAATGTCGTTAATTAGGTACCTTTAAATGGTCAGGTTTATCTATGGCCTTGATGTTAGTGTGTATGGTGAAGTGACAAGGAGTTTGAATCAGCAACATTATTGCGTGCTATTATTGTTCTCAATAAAACAGCCTTTTTCACATATATTTTGGTGTACAGCTGTTGGAAAAACAAATTCACACGAGAGGGAGGTGTCAAGACTACTAAAAGAATTGTGTGCGATGTTATGCCGCATACAGCAACCTGCGGGAAGGAGGTACTCAGTACCTGGATGCCAAGACCTCGGTCTGCGTTCATGGCGTATGGAGAGTATTGGGAAGATTATGGAGGGAATGAATGAATGAATGAAATAGCTCTTTTATAGCGCATGGCTACCCGGAGGCATCCCAGCGCTTGAAGCTGCAATAAGAAGGGGTCTGAGGAGAGCTGGGGTCAAGTGTTCGGGAAGCATGTCTTTTCTGAGATCACATATTGCTCAAAAACTTTTCAGTGATACTATCTATATGTTGCCTGTTCCAAGGGTGAAGTCAATTCTTATTTGGCATAAAAGTGGAATATACTGTCAGAAACTCAGCATCCCCCCCCCCCTTTTCTGAATGAAAAAAGAGAAACTTGAGTTTGAGGCGGTCAGGGCTCTGCCCAGTTACAGGGGTGTCCCTGGTTCTGACCCGTACAGTCTTATAGAATCTGTGTCCAACAATCCATCCCCAAACATTTGCAGTGGAAAATGTCATTTAGCCTGGTGGAATGGTGACTAGGCTTGCTCATTTGGGCAACCCAACAGAGCGCCATGTTACTGCACGCTCATCGAAGGTGAAGAACCGGGTATTTAAACCCAGCGGCGCCAGGGAAAACGCCCTTAGTCTTCCGGATTCACCTGTCTTAGAGTACAGAGACACGGGATACTTCTTGGTGACTTCAAAGATCAAGTTTATTGGCTGCAGCCGGTAACAGAGGTCCTAGAAGTACAACAGCATGTAGGTTCTCAGGAGACTGCTCAATCTTACAAAGCCAGCCTTTCCTTTTTATACAAAATATCATGCTTCAGGCAAACATTCCTTATTTTACAGTTGATCATTCACATATTTTCACTACAAAGAAAAAGCAGAGTCATGATGACAAGCCCATATTTCAGTTTGTCCAACCCATAATCAATTACCCGGCAAGGTCCAGTATTTCCATCGGATATCGACAGACCCCCAATAAAAACGGGCACCTCCTCATCGTAAAGCTAGTCATAAAGAAAGAAACAGAGACAGGTGTGTAAGATTAGGCATAGTTTGTGTGCGATGAAAGGTTTACGACATGTGCACCTGGATGCTAATCTCATTCGGCCACTGGGAAAGGAACTGGCCGAACAAGTTTGGCTTCAGGCAATGGAGTCAGCTTGCCCAGGTCACAGGGGAGTCAGCAAAGGTGTACGTGTCCTTAAAGACTTGCATGGCCACAGTCATCCTGCAGTCATCAGTCTAATGTGAGGGCAACCCACAAAATGGCTGCCGTACACAAAATGGAACCCAAGGGTTCGAGACGAAATCGTCTAATGCATAGTGAATCCATCAGTGTAGCGTGACAAAAACACTTGTGCATACCGCACTCGTCATTTGCGGTTCGCTGATACCAAAATCGTCATGATACGATAACTTTTATCAAACGGGTTCAGGATTCACGGAACCTCAGACCCTCCTTTTGCCCTTACATTAGGCAATAACCTAAACTCACTTCAATCTGAATCCAGGTCTATATTCATCAGATCATCAAGATGTTGCTGTAACATCATCCTAGTACTTAGTAACTCTCTCTGGACAGGTCTCCTCGAACACGAAGTAGCACAAAGGCCACATATAGCCGGAGCACACTGTACACAGAGACAGAACAAGAAAAGGATAGCCAATATCATTCCTATGACCATCAGAATCTTCCATCCCCACGTGGATAACAGTTCCCAGAACCATCCCATCAACGACCAATCTCCTTCAGCCAGATGTACAGACTCGGAGATCTTATGTAACTTGGAAATGGTATGGAAAACTGTTGGAATGAAAACACAGCAGCTTGATTGGATCAATTTACATACCCCACCTCGGTCTGCAAGTAAGACGTCAAGAGCAATTCTATTCTGCAATGTCATAAGTCTATCCGACTGGAGCTCAGCAGTCAAGTTACTAAGGGCACCGGCAGTTTCGACTATGGTGGACTCAACCACTCTCGTCAATTGGCGAAGGTTTCTGCTGTTTGCCATCGGTCCCGAGAACGGCAGTCAACCCTTGAAGAAATCTCCCAACTCTTGCCCTGCGGTATCTTCCTTGCTGAAGACACCCCTAGCAACTCTCATCTTATGGTAATCTGCCACAGCTGTAAAAGTGGGAGGCAACAGAAAAGAAACAAAACATGTGCCCGAGAAGTCAGGGGGCAACCATGTATATGCCTTGTCATAACAGAAGAAATATGTACCCTTTGCTGCTAGAAACGACGGGGAAGTCCGAGATGCAAAGACATACGTCTCAGTGCAAACACTTTTTCCTAACTGAGCTCTCAGATTCTTGCCATTGCCTTGCAGACATAGGTGACCCGGATGGGGTACTATCCAAATCGGAGAGGATCTCTTTGCTCGCTGGTTCTCACTCAGAGTGATTCCATATCCTGTTATGTTCCATCTGTCGTAAGCTTGCAACTCATCTCTGGGAATCGTTCTATACGAATCAATGTTTCTGCTCATGTTTGTGATCCCTACTACCAATGCTTTGTTGCTCGAATTACTTCTTGTGAAACGTGGGGGATACGGTTCAATGGCATATATGAACATCGTCTGAAACGCCCACAAAGAACCATTGTAACTAAATGGCAAGACCAGGTAAGGAATACCTCTATCGGTAGTATGGGGCTTAAGGCCACACGCCCAACAATTAGTCGTGTTCACTACTAGCTGATGTTAGTGCAGAAGCTGAACAAATGAATTATTAGCGAATTCCATTCTCCTAATGGACTCATGTTCAGGCAGAGGGTGAAAAGAATGCGAAGAAACAGTAGGAGGAGGTGTAGGTTGCATAGTAGGCATAAACGTTATTTGAAAAGAGAATATCACATAACCAATTAAAAACATCATTAAACTCGGTAGCGAAAATACACACAATATTAAAAATCTTTTCCGAATGATCAATTTTCGTATCTGGCTTTTAAAATTCACAATTTCTGCAAGTCTCTCCATCTTGAAAAACTCCATCCTCTCTAAGTAGCTGCCCGCGGCAGTAGGTTGATTCTGCTAAGGAATGCTTCTGTTAGTCCAGGGCAACTCCCTTAGACCAACCAGAACTGTCAACCTAACGTTTTCAGCTGCACTCCAAAGTCTTAAGCAACCGCGACCCTAGCAGCTGAACCAGATGGCGGTTCAAAAACAAAAATAAACAAGTTTCTCAGATGAGAGAGCTGCACATTCAAAAATAAAAATAATTTTTATTTGTCCATAGATCTCGGTCTCAAATTATAGCGGTTTCTTCCAGGCAATTCTTGATCTTTGAATAGAAGTTCAGGTTCAATAGTGTTCAATCGATTTGACGGCGGCACAGCTTCTTGCAAAGTACTGTCACTTTCCTTCTCAGTGTTCGTGCCAATCAAACGAGCATCACTGAATGGCAAAAAACGAGGCAGGATCTCAGTCTCAGAATCAGCAAGTCCCTCCTGGACCCACCGGTCATGCGGCAAGGGCAACGGAACCCGTTTACAATGGGCGCCGTGAACCCAGGTTTTCTTGCCGTGCACTCGAACTGCGGAACGGGTTGCTAACAAGACTTGGTAGGGTCCCGTCCAGCGAGGCTGCTCATTCTTGGTTCGCTGGAAATTCTTCACCAGCACCCAGCTTCCAGGTTCAATAGCGTATCCTGGATCGTCAGAAGCTTGTGGCAGAGTGTCACGAACCTGTTGGTGTAAGACACGCAGTTTAGCCGTCAATTCATAAAGGTAATCAAGCAACACAGGGTGTTCAAGTTCGCTGAACTTTGTTGGTCTTGGCACGCCCCAAATATTCGCCGGGCGACCAAACACAACCTCATACGGACTCAAACCCATTCGCGAATGTACAGTCATTCTTGTGGACAGGAGAGCTAGGGGCAAAGCATCTGGCCATTGTAAACCAGAGCTCGCTTGAATTTTGGCCAACTTCAATTTAAGGGTGCCGTTATAGCATTCTACTAAATCAGCTGATTGGGGTTGATTTGCAGAGTGGAACTTTTGCCGAATTCCTAGTCCCTCACACACTCTCTTCATCACTTGACCCACAAATTCACTCCCATTGTCACTCCAGATAATTCTCGGCAAACCAAACCTCGGGAAAAATTCTTTGATAAGGGCTTTAGCTGTGGACAAGGCAGTATTGTCCTTCAAAGGGTAAGCTTCCACCCATCTAGAAAAAGAGCAAACAACCACTAACACATACTTTAGGTTGTTGCATCTCTCCATGTGGATGAAATCTAACTGCAAAGCCTCGAACGGATACGTTGGAGGGGCAAAATGACCAGCTGGAGTTGGAGTTCCCTTACAGGGATTTTACATCAAACACACCATACAATTCTTGACCAAATTTTCTGCACACTTGGGAATGCCCACATTCTGCCATACTGGAGCCAACAACTTGCAAATCCCTTTCACGCGCCATTGTAACCACTGGAAGTACATACGCAACGGGTAACAACCATCGCTGATGTTCTGACAATTCAACCCAACAACCATTCGAGTCCAATTTACCCTTGCTTTCTCTCCATTCATTCAACTCTTTCTCTGTAGCTTCAGCTTGGATGGATTTCACACTTTCAATCGTATCTTCACACATACTACTATCTGGAACCCATCTCGCCGAACCCGCAACATACATTCGACTCATCACATCTCTCGCAGTTTCTTTCGCAACTTCATCGGCAAACGCGTTACCACGGCCAACATCATCAGTAACTTTCTTATGCGCACTGCATTTCACAATCGCGACTTGCAATGGCAAAGTGAGTGATTCAAGGAGTTCATTCACCAACTGACCCTGCTGGATCTTTGTACCATGAGAAGTCAGAAACCCACGTTCCCGCCACAAACGTCCAAAACTATGAGCCACACCGAATGCATACTGACTGTCAGTGTACACAGTCACTCGTTTTCCTTTCGCCAACACACACACTCTCGTTACTGCAATCAACTCTGCCGCTTGCGCTGAATTATGTGGGATACGTGCAGCTTCAACAATCGTATGCAAAGTCGTAACAGCATATGCCGCAGTCGTATCACCATTCGGCAACTTGAAGCACGAACCATCAACCCACAATGTACCATCACACTCTGGAAGAGGAGTATCCCTAAGGTCTATCCTTCCTTTCGTTTCTTCCTCAGTCCTAAGGAAACAGTCATGTTGCTCATCAACATTATCTGTCTCAGCTGAAATCGGCAACAACGTGGCTGGATTCAACGTGTTGCACCTTTTTATATGTACATGACTTGCTAACAAGGTTAACTCATAACCCGACAACCGAGCACTAGTTAAGTGCTGTGTCTTGGTACGATTCAACAAGGTATCCACTGCATGTGGAACTATTACGATTAAGGTATTGTCCATAACTAAACCAGCAGACTGTTGAATTGAAACAGCTGCTGCCGCTGTAGCTCTCAAACAACTCGGCAACGCTCTAGCTACCGGATTCAAAGTCGACGAAAAGTAAGCACATGGACGCTGCTTATTGCCAAACTGTTGAGTCAAAACTGACAATGCACATCCCTCTCTCTCGTGGACATACAATGTGAAAGGCTTACTGTAATCGGGAGTACCCAACACAGGAGCCGAACACAACGCACCACGCAACTCTGAAAAACTCTTCTGGCATTCGTCAGACCAAGGAATAGGATTTGGAGTATCCTTAACAGTAAGAGCTATCAAAGGCTTTGCTAGCAATGAGAAATTAGGAATCCACTGTCTGCAATACGATGTAATACCTAAAAAGGCACGTACTTCTCTCTGTGTCGTTGGCACACTCGTTTTCGCAATAGCTTGGATTCTTTCTGGAGTCAGTTTCCTTCCCTCCTTCGATAAGAGGTGACCTAAGTAGGTTACTTCTTGTCGACAATATTGTAACTTCGAAAGAGAAACCTTATGATAAAAATCAGACAAGTGACGTAACAACGACAGTAGCCTCTTTACAAATCTCTTCGTCATCAGCAGCAACTAACAAATCGTCAACATACTGAATAAGAGCAGCACCATCAGGTAAAACAAACAGATCAAGTTGCGTTTTCAAAGCCTGACTATAGATCGATGGACTCTCGCAATAGCCTTGAGGAGCGCGCTTAAACCGGAAACTTCGGTCTCCTAAAGAGAAGCCACAGATATCCCTACTCTCCTCGGCAATGGGAATGCTGAAGAAAGCATTCTTCAAGTCAATCACCGAAAACCACGTGGCAGAAGCCGGAATCAAAGTCAGTAAAGCAGTGATATCTGGTACAACAGGGAATTGCGGAACAACAATCTTATTCACCTTGCGAAGATCGATCACAAACCTATATACAGGAGGCTGTGAAGAATCAGTTCTCTTTAGGACAGGCAAAACAGGACTATTGCACACATTACCTCTCGTTTCTTCAATCACACCCTTGTCAATCAGATCATAAATGATCGCCAAATGTGCTCTTTCACCATCGCTAGAAATGCGGTACTGTGGAATACGTGACAACCTAGCATTCGTTTTCAGTGTTACAACATATGGCGGAATCTCCAAAAGACCCACATCATTAGGACCAGTAGCCCAAAGAGAATCAGGGAGAGAAGACAATTCAGGTGGAAGTCGACCTTTAGATACATACATCGGAGAGATCACTCTCTTCCCTAATGTAAGCTGTACTCCTGACGGAGAACAATATAGCGTTGCATACAATCTTTTCAACAAATCAAGTCCCAACAAGTTCTCAACTCAACCTGTCGTAAGAATGAGGGGTGCTTCAAATGCACGAGGTCCAACAAAGATGGACAACGGACTAGAAATTGGATTCGTAGCCGGGGCGCCAGAAAAACCTACTGAAACATTCTTTAAGCCAGACAAAGGTGCGCCAGGGAGTTTAGAGTGCATAATAGAACTCTTTGCAGCACCAGTATCCAACAGAAAAGGTTCTGACACACCTGATGCAATCACTTCAACATAGGGTCCACTCTGCTCTACTGGAACTGAAACAACTCCCTCTCTTTGTCTATGGCTGTCCTAGCAATCATTACCATCCGTATCCTCACCTTCAACATAGTAGTCGTTCGCATAGTACTGTGGCGTCCTACCAGACGCACCATTCTGCTGATCAAAGCTATTCATAGAATTCTGTGGAGGCAAAGAACACGTATTCTGAGGAAACACACCACGTCCTCTACCTCTAGGAGCTTGCTGAACACCTAGACCTCTTACACCAGAAGCACCATTCGTGCATTGCAGCAGAGCCGGACAACTAATATTGAAATGACCCTCTTCTTTGCAATACGCACACTGATTAGGGTCTACAGGAAAACGCTGTTGAGAAGACTCGAACCTTTGCGAGTTTCTCTGATATTGCTGAGGTTGCTGATAATCGCGCTGATTATTGCGAGGCGGATAAGCTTGCTGCAACAGAATCTTGGTCTTCAATTCTTTAGTCTTCTTATCCTCTTTCTCTTTCTCATCTTTACGTCTATTTTCATAGTACTGGGCAGTAGCCAAAATCTGCGCTGACGTAGAAACAGCCCAAGCACTCTCAGAGTCTTTCAACCTGTTGCACAACTCAGGAAGCAAATTATGTACAAATTTGTCAACGAACAATCTCTGGCCACCCTCAGTAGCCATGTCCTGACCACTATGACCTAAAAAAGTCTCTTCAAACCGCGTGAAAAAGTCAGACACCGTCTCGTCTTTCTTCTGCTTACATGCAGACAACTTATCCCAATTAACGCGCACTTCAGGCATCAAAGTCTTCATATAATCAATAATCCTATTAGGGAGTTCAGTAATGAGATCTTCAGGCTTAGCACCACCAACTTGTCTATCATTCGCAGCATGAAGATTAACCCACGTAGCACCCAATTCTTGCTCATGATCCGCATGTCGGATCTTACTCCAAATAGGCTGCGGGACAACATTTCCAAACAACATATCTATATCCGCCAGATTCATAATGCACGAACCCACCCTCTGGGTGAGCTCTTTATAATATCCTGCTGGATTTTTGCGCGGATCAGGCAAAGACTGCTTAATAGCTTAAACTTCAACACGCTTCCAAGGAACATGTACCCAAACTCGTTGAAAGTGTGCTGCAACATTTCCATCTTGAGGTCTCCACACCGGAGGAACCTCACGCTGCGGATATTGATGCGCTTTTCTCCTATCTGACGAGTCAGACTCAAACAATCGCTCAGAAGGAGTGTCACTACGAAACGACAAAATAGTCGCAACTGCTCTTCCAACATCCTGAGGACCCACAACGGTCCCTTTCGCAAACTCAGAACGCACACGATACAACTCATCAGGAGCTTTACCTACTTCTGCAACCCACTGTTTATGGAGGAATCCACACATCGTCTCAAAAATGTACGTTGCTTAGGTTCTTCCCATTGAAGGAAGACATCCATAACATCCTCCAGATCATACTGAGAAGCATACATAATCCACTTACGCGCCAAATGATCCAAAACTGTACGTTCATTTGTGTCAGGCAACTGACTACGTGACTGTCTACGCTCACTAACTGGAGACATACTCAAATGTCCCTATAAAGGAGAAAGAAAACCAGACAAAGCAGCAGTCATTTTCTGTCTTGTAGAAGGAGAAGATGAAAGAAGAAGGGAAGACGGAACAATAGTAGGAGAATCCAAGCTGGAAACAGAAGGAGTAGTGTAAATAGGCGTAGGAGTAGCAGACGAAGTAGGAGGCAAAGCTGGCGGCCCTTGAGAAGGCTGCGCCAAAGGAACAGTAGCCAACGGAAGAGGAGCTGGCTGTGGAGGAATCGCAGGTGGCACAATAACTGGATGTTGCGCAGCTAAAGGTGGCGGTGGTGTCGTAGCACTCTGTGCATAAGGGGGTGGCGAACTCAATAGATGTGACATTAAAGAATCTTTCTCAGCGTCTTTCTTTTCAACTTGCTGTTGAGGCGGTAAAGCTGGGTAGCACTTGTCTACCGCTAACTTCCTGACCCTAAGCATCTGTTCGCTCTCCTGCTCTTCCTCATTATCCCTGAACACTATATCAGCTTGCACCATTGACAAACCTCGCTCTCTTTTATTCTTTTTCGCTAATTTAATTTCTTTCTGTTTGGCTTCCTTGCGCCATAGGCGGAAAGAGTCAAACATTGCCGGCCGGGCTTTCTTCTTGAACAATCTAACTTCGAGATTATCTAAAATCTCAGTTTCAAAACTACCATAATGGGGCCACTGTAGGACGCCGTCTTTCCTGGTATATTTTACCCAGACGTCATTATAAGCAATGGGGCCCACTCCAAGTTTCACATGCAATTCATACGTAGGAATTCCAATCGGAGGAACCAGACACGAATCCTCCAATCGGGAATCCCTATTATAACCAAGGCAAAACAAATTTCCAAGTCTGCTAAGACCAGGCATCTTCGGTCACTAGTCTAGCTTCAAACTTCAAAGGATTATCGAATACGATAGCCTCGTGAAAACACGAGTCCCTCGGCTTTGGGACCTGCAGGTACCAAATCAAAGCGATCCCGAAGGATACCAAAAACAAACTAAGGACTGGGAGACGCTCCACTCATACTTAACTGAGGTATCGATGACGTCACCAGAAGACCCGTTTATCGTCTCGCTTTACAAATCATCAAAAAGCTCCAAGACAGGGCGACAGTCAGGGCAGCAGTCCTTCGTAGCCGTCGGAAAGCGGGGAACTTCGCAGCAAAGACTTTCGGACCACGACGACATACAGGGGTCGATGAAATGGCTGGCCTTCCTCCAGAATTTTCACACGAAGCTCCTCACGATCATCAGGCTTGGACCGGTACCGCTGAAGTCGGCCCTAGTTGGTCGCCAACTGAAGAACTGGGTATTTAAACCCAGCGGCGCCAGGGAAAACGCCCTTAGTCTTCCGGATTCACCTGTCTTAGAGTACAGAGACACGGGATACTTCTTGGTGACTTCAAAGATCAAGTTTATTGGCTGCAGCCGGTAACAGAGGTCCTAGAAGTACAACAGCATGTAGGTTCTCAGGAGACTGCTCAATCTTACAAAGCCAGCCTTTCCTTTTTATACAAAATATCATGCTTCAGGCAAACATTCCTTATTTTACAGTTGATCATTCACATATTTTCACTACAAAAAAAAAGCAGAGTCATGATGACAAGCCCATATTTCAGTTTGTCCAACCCATAATCAATTACCCGGCAAGGTCCAGTATTTCCATCGGATATCGACAGACCCCCAATAAAAACGGGCACCTCCTCATCGTAAAGCTAGTCATAAAGAAAGAAACAGAGACAGGTGTATGTAAGATTAGGCATAGTTTGTGTGCGATGAAAGGTTTACGACATGTGCACCTAGATGCTAATCTCATTCGGCCACTGGGAAAGGAACTGGCCGAACAAGTTTGGCTTCAGGCAATGGAGTCAGCTTGCCCAGGTCACAGGGGAGTCAGCAAAGGTGTACGTGTCCTTAAAGACTTGCATGGCCACAGTCATCCTGCAGTCATCAGTCTAATGTGAGGGCAACCCACAAAATGGCTGCCGTACACAAAATGGAACCCACGGGTTCGAGACGAAATCGTCGAATGCATAGTGAATCCATCAGTGTAGCGTGACGAAAACACTCGTGCATACCGCACTCGTCATTTGCGGTTCGCTGATACCAAAATCGTCATGATACGATAACCTTTATCAAATGGATTCAGGATTCACGGAACCTCAAAGGAGTGTTCCATTCCTGGAATGGCACACCATGATATGGCTAAACATGTATATTCTGGATTGCAACTAGGAGTAGGCTGTGCACTGGTGATTTGAGCCTGCAGGCCTTTTCCAATGAATAAGTCTCCATGACGAGTTGGTGGACGTGCTTACTGTGAACAATGTTGGTAAATCTATACAGCACAGTCGGGCTGTGGACATTTGGTTCTATTTGTTGAGAACGTAGGCCTTTGCTCCTCAATCAAAAAATAACTGGGCGAATCACACTGGCCCGAGCTCGCGAAATCTAAATGTCCAGAAAGAAAATGAACAGCATCCTGTTAAAGTTAGGAAAGCTGCCAGAACACAATAGGGGCCTACATCCAAAAGATACATTTTTCCTCTTGCGCTGAAAGTCACGTTTGAAAAAAACGCAAACCAAGAAGGGGATTTTTTTGAAGACTGCAACCGAGTTCATCTTCACAGATCGACCCTACTGAGAGCCAGGAACCTTGGGCAAATCTCACACGACCTCAGCGTTTTTGGTAATTGATTTTATTGTCTTTATTGAGATGTATAGCTTTTACAGAAATCGTTTTGTATGTTTAATTACTAAAGGTTAATGACATTAATTTACAGATTGTTTTGCTTCCTTACATATACCCTTGTACAAGGGTGGACAGCACAGGTGTAGTTTTAGGTGTGGCCTAGAGATAGCTATGCCATAATAAGAAAGAAAACAAAAACTATATAGAACTGTGTATACGTAGAGAAGCTTTGGGCAAGTCTTTTTCATCTTTTCGTCTGGCTACCTGTTAGTCACATTTTGCTTCTGCACACCACAGCATACAACATATGGGTGGGGGTCACCCAACCTCAACTACTAGATCTCCTGAACTGTGAGTGAAGTTATTTTGACTAATCACATGTGTGCACATTTAACAAAAGGGTAGTGCTCTTCACTGCCAGGACTGTACGGCCAATGCTTTACTTTGTCAGAGCTTTTTTTCTTTCCATTCTTTAGTTACTTCACTTTTTAGTGATTTGTTTGTGTTTAAACTGTCTTCAGGTTCCAGTAATTCGAAGTCAATAATTCCTTTTCTTTGTGACAATAATAATCATATGGCTTTGAAACTAGAAACAACGTCTATACCTGGTAAAGGTATACCTGCATGCAAAGAAGCACCCCTTCTCGTCTCTTAAATTTATATGTAATGGTTAATTTATTTTTAAGTGCAAAACTTGTTATGGCAAATATGCGGCTGCCATGTTTAGATAAAAGAACTCCACCAGATTGCCATCGCCACACCCACTGGCTTTGCCAATGCTAATTTAAACCATTCACCTTATTTTATTTTTATTTTGGAGTCACTCATTCTCTTTGGAGATTTCACCTTTCTCATTATTAAATAACACTCCAGTCGAATCTTTTAATTCTAGGTTTTTCCGGTCTATTGTCGGGCTGATTTATTATGCGGTTTTCATTTAGACGTTATTAAAATCAGAGCTACAATTTATCTTTTGAAAGACAACTATGCAAAAGTCATTACCCTTTCCATCACAGAGCGTGAGAGGAGAGGATAACTCTTGAACTTGAATTAATAGAGTAAATGGGAAACCTGGACTCAAATCCCAGCTTCCTTGCTTAGCGAAATTGTTTGATTCTTGGCGGAGTGTTTTTCTCACTGTGCCTTATTTTCCTAAACTGTAAAATGATATATCTACATACACATCACTGAGTGTAGTAATGAATCCAGCGAATTAACTTGAAAACTTGAAACATACAACTAATTAACTATTGTTTTAGTTTTAAAGAGTCTAGCCTTATTTTTCATATTATCTGCTGAGCCACATATGTAGTAATTGTCAATGGTTTGTTATATAATGTGGGTGGTAGGGCCAAACCAGATCACTACAGCACGTCTGGCTCACCTAAAACCTTTGTGGGGTGCCCACGTCTAATCCACAAGTGAGTACACAGAAAACGATAAATTTTATTCCACAAATATCTGGACACATCAACCTGTTAACCCTCCACAACTGCTACATATAACCATCTTGAGGGGTATGGACAACATGGCGGCCGCCTAGATCTGAGGCTCTCGATTGGAGTTCCCAGCACTCAAACCTAATCTCCTCCATCGGGGGCATTCGATACCTGATCTCATCTGAGAGGAGGATTGCAGGGAGTTTGAGGAGGCTGATGGGGGCTACAGAGGACTTCCCCCTACTCCTTCAAGAGGCAGGAGCCAGACCACCTGACTCTGAGCTACTGGGCCGCTAGGCCTTGCAGGGCAGGCTCCTACACTGTGCTGCAGCGGGTTCCAGACAACCTGGTACCACGGCTCACCAATCACCTTCTTTACTTACTACCACTGGGGCAGGGACATTGGAGGAGGCAGCTCTAGACTCCCTCTCTCCATTCCAGAGCTGGGAGCTACACAGGCTACTTGCTGTTTGCTGGGCCTTATGTTGGAGGGCTTACCTGCTGTACTGCTGAGTCCTCAGATCATGGGTCTCCAGGTGCCCTCATTGTTTCTTGCTGGTGAGTCTGGGGGTGGCCTTCTAGCCTGGAATGGGCTGCTCCTGCCCGGAATCTACGCCGCTGCGCCCTCTGCTCCTGCGGACCCAGCTGCAGGGAGGCATGGCCTGACCCCTGGTCAGAATGGATCACCTGGATCCGCCCTGCCTCTCATTGTTGGCGGCTTGCAGATTTGAAAGGACACCCCCTCCTACTGGGGCCACCTTTCTTCCAATAGATACCGTTCAGGCCCTCAGACCATGTGAGGAAGCCGATGGCTTGGACCTCCTATGACCCTCTCTTTAGCCTGGCAGAGCCCCTCAATTTGATATGTAAACCTTGGCAGCCTGGACGTTGCATCCTTCTCTGACAGGGGTGTTATTTTTTCCAGACTCGGGCTACTACCATCACTGTCACTATGAACATGGCGCCTGGGGTTGCGACCGCTGGAAAGCCCTAGTGGGTTGGGCTGCACATGCTGCACCACCTGCAGCCACATTGGAGAGGCAGCGTGGTGGCAAACAGGCTCAGCCTGGTTGTTGAGTCCGACAGACCCCTGATAAGAGCTTAGTATATACACTGTAGACATACTTATACATGATAAGACTCTGCCAGCCTTTAGCGACAAGTGCTCCTCTCTACCAGGCTTGGGGCTCTTGCTGTGCTCTACCAGTCACCTGGATCTGCCTGTCCTGCATGAGCACTAGGGCATTCACTGCTGACTTAACCTCTCTCCCTTCCTCTATTATTAGTTCCAGCAACACCTGGTCGCTCTCTCCCTGATTCCCCTCTTATTTGAGATGGGCTGCACAAAATCATCCCGGGCTGGCCCCAACTCACTGCGACTGTCGTGGGATGTGGCGCCGTCCAGAGCCCCTGACTGGGGTGGAGGATGACAAGGGAGACTCCATCATACATGCAACTGAATCATCTCGCGCTTCCCTGGAGGCGAAGGCGGATGCTGCGGCGATTGAAGTAAACTTGGTGCAAGATGATTACAGCAGACTGGCGGAGAGGGTCTCAAACTCAGAGAAGCTACTAACCAAATTGTAACCCAAGTTGGAGGACCTTAATGACTGGTGCGTCAGATAGGATCCAACTCCTCAAGGGCAGAGTGGAGGATGTTGCAGGCAGCTCTTTCAGCAGTAATATCCACATTGTTGGCCTCCTTGAAAAGGCTGAGGGGATTGACATGGAGGGCTTTTTGGAAACTTAGTTGAGGTCAATGCTGCCACCTCAAGGCCTCACCCCTTATTTCTCCATTGAGAGAGCCCACATGCCGCCCTCAGTTGGGAGCTCCCCCAGGTGCAGTGGTGGCGAAAATACTCCATTATAATGCAGGGAAGCAATCCTGAAGTTTGCAAGCCTATCCAATCGTATCATGAAAGATGACAATCAGCAGATTATTATATTCCTGAAATACACACTGGTGGTCCAGCACCAACACGCTTTCTTCATCGCTGTTAAGAAAAAGATGCAGGAACTGGAGTTAAAGTATGCTTTACTTTCAGGGCTAAATTTAGGGTCATGGTTGATCAGTGTACCTACTTCTTCATGGGCCCATCTGCTTCTTGGGACTGCATCTATTCCTGGGGGCTCTGGCCAGCCACTCCTTCTTTTTTACTGTCCTGACCCTACACCCTTACTGCCTATGCTGCACAGCCCTGTTGCATGACCCTGTTTGTGAAAAGGGGGTTTGCAGCCCCCGCTCTTGGGATTTGTACTCGTTTAAATCATGTTAACTGTTTTTATTCTTTACACTTTCTTAGCTGGAATGCATATTGAATGTAGGTCTCGCTCACTCTCTAGACTTACCATATAAAGTTGTGACAAGGTAATCTACCCACACATGGCATATTTTGTGGTTCCTCCATCCCTCACCATGACCAGGGCACAGACCTTTGAAATTATATCCTGAAATATTAAAGGGATGCACACCCCCACCAAGCGATTCAAAATTCACTCATACTTGAAGTGCAAAGGGGTTCATATTGCACTGTTACAGGAATCCCACATTACCAGAAGAAAGGGGGAGAAATTGCAATGAAGATGGAGGGGACATGTTCACACTACAGACTACTCAACCTTTGCTAAGGGCCATCTAGTTTGAATCAAGGCAGGGACACCCTTCACAGTGCTATCTGAAGACACTGACCACGTGGGCTGCTTTGTCTTGTTGGAGATCAGACTGGACGGCTCCCACCTATTAGGTGGCGTTTACGCCCATACCTCTGAACAACCCAAGTTCATGAGTTCTTCTATGCCTGTCTGGCTAAGTGGGCACGTATCACGTGGCTGATAGGGGGGAATTTCTATTGCAACCCAGATGTTGATAGATAGATCTCATCTCAACTCTCTGGGGCACCCATTATTTTGCAATGCGCATGCACTTTCTTCCTTGCACCAGCAGTGGTCTCGCCATGATGTGTGGCATCACCTTAATCCTGGGCTTCAACTCTCCTCATTCTACTCTCCAGTTTATGACCACTATGTCTGATTGAATAGGATGGTAGATTTCCTGTGTTGGACACTATCTGATCACAATTTTTTACTACTCACCCTCTCCTGGGGTAGGGCGGCCTCTACTATCCCTACCTGGCACTTACAACCTGCTGCCTTGGAGGACCCAACATTCTAGGCTATCTTGGCAGCTGGCATCAATAATTATTTATTTCAAAGTTTATACCAGGAAAGACTCCTATCCATTTGTGGAGTGGGAGTCCTTCAAAGTGGTAATCCTTGGGATCAGTATCCAGGCATCCATAGGGAGCCGCAAATCTATCCTTCCAGACCTAAAGAGTGTTGAAAAGGATTACACTGCTGCGGAAAGGCACACAGTTGGCCCCAGACCCTCCATGACTCTCTAACTCAGCTCCATGGATCTGCCCTCATGATACAATTGCACTGCCTCGATTACTCGGCCTACTCAGTCCAATCCCCCTCAGAGGAGGACAAACCGGGCCACCTATTAGCATGGCTATACTCAAATCTGAGGTGCAACCCACACAGGTGATGATGCTACAAGGTCCAGACGGAGCACTGCACCACTCTCAATAAGCAATCCTCAACGTGTTACACCATTATTACCAAGTCCTCTCTGCTTCGCCACTAGACATCACCCCAGCCAAGATAAACTAATTTCTGGCCAGCATACTGTTACCTAGCTTTGGCAGACAAAATGTGATGCACTTGATGCTCCCATCACTGTTCATGATGTGAGGAGGGTTTGCCGAGCTGGCTGCTGGTAAAGCGCTAGGCTCAGATGGGGCTGCCGGCATAGTTCATTGTTGGTACCCTGGCACCTAAACTTGTTGAGACTTATAATGCAGCCCTTGAGGTCGGCTGCCTATTTGTCACCCTTCGAGAGGCCATTCAGACCTCAATAGTTGGTCCCTTGCCATCATAAATATGGAGTACAAGATCCTCAGTAAAATTCTGGCTACTGGAATCCAAAGGGGTGATCTTGCACCATGTAAATGCTGATCAGAATGGCTTTGTCCCTGGGAGGAATATCTGCCTGAATATTCGACAATGATATAGAGATATGGAAGCAATTGAATGGACTCTTCAGACATGGAAGCAATTGAACGGACTCTTCAGAGACTTTATATGGCATGGGACTCGTTGCTTTGTCCAAACTATGCCTTTCATTGGAGCAGGGTGTACTTGGTGCCCCCAGTTTTGAATATTACTACTAGGCTGCTCAGCTCCAGTGATTGGCTCACTGGATGGTGGGGTGCTTCCTGGAAGAGACTTACACTGTGGCCCCACCTCTTACACTCAGCGACATTCTACCATTTTCAGTACATGGCGTCCTCCTTTGTGAAGGCCTTCCCTCCTGGTTTCAGTGGCATCACGCTGCCTGACTTGAGGCCTTTTGACCACTAAATTAATTGCCCCTTACGTCCCAGCGATACCACTTCTGAGCTTATGCAGGCCTGTGGGACATCTATCGATTAGTGAGTTATCTCTTTGGGACTGAGCTAGCATAACAACATGGGTGACTTATTTTGGGATCGGCACCCAACACAATTCCCAGACCTGGTTTAACAAGTTAGTCTGCATTTAGGCCATTTCCTTACTTATGGTCTGATACGGAATACCATCAGATGGGTCTGGCCCATACATGATGGAGAACCACCCATGTATGAACTGTTGAACTCTTTACACACAATGGGAATGGGCCACAGGCTTGTTACTTGGCTTAATTAGGCGTTGGTCAATCACACATGGGTATCATTACAGGCCACACAGAATACCTGGCAGCGCATATTAGTAGGCTTTTCTCTGCGTCATCGGACTCCTGCACTAGATGCGCCTCTCCAGCAGCTGATTTACAAAATATTCTCTGGGATTGCCCCTCTTTCCATAATTACTGGGCAAAAATATTAGGGCAACTCGAGGTGATCACTGGGCTGCCTGAGCTGTATTCTTGGGAAGTGGTTGCATTAGGCATATATCGGCACCCGTAGAAGCAAAAAGCAGCCTCCAGTTCCTTCCCTTGGCACTGCTGCTTCCAAATACAACTGACACTCATTGGAAGAACCCCAATCCCCCTCAGCTCCACCTGGCGCTAGTCCCTCAAGGTAAGGGTGGCGGCAAGAGGTGGCAACAGCCACTGATTTGAATACTTTGGTGTCCAAGTTAACTGCTCCCTCCTCCTGATCCCATCTCCCTTACCTGAGGGGACTTGATTGACCCACCCTCAGGCTTAATTACCCCTATGTGGTCCATCATACCAAGGCACCCTTTGGTGCGGAGCTGGATGTGCTCTCACCCGTTAGTCGCCTTATCATTTGATGACTTGCGACCCCCTTCCCCACACTGTTGGCTCCAGCTATGTGCGTTTCTCGTTGGTTTAACTGAACTCCGCTGCATCCTTCTCTGCAGTTAATATGTTGAATTATCACATATCCTAAGCTCTACATGTTGTATATCTGGCCCTCTATTTTCGACGGCCGGACTACCTCTCCCACATCTGGGGCCAGTCCTCAGACCAGATATTGTACTGCATCACACTCCATCCTTGACTATCAACATCACCTGCAACAACTACATACTGTGAGAAGGGCATGCATTGTAAATACCTGTAATCAATGACATTTGTATCTTATACTCCTCAATGTATTAGTCTTGTTCTTTTCGACAAAATGCTAATATATACAAAAAAACACCTTGAGGGATGAGGAATGGAGGACAAGCCCTCTCATCTAGGATGAACACCATAAATTGTGGAAAATGCCTTTGAGTTACCACACAGTTAGCATGCAACAGCACTTTGGAAGGAATGCAACAAGCTGGTATAACCACAAAGGGGTGCATTTGTCACAAAGGGAATGTAAACCTTTCAGACTTACTAGAAGAAAGTCAATTCTGGATAAAGTGATTGATAGGCCAGCAGCTCTTGATGTAACACGCATTCTAAAATGAGTTCTCTGAGCACTCTGAACCCTAATTAAAACATTTTAGCAACCTCCTAACAGACAATAGCCGAACAATTTCTCGGGTTTCTTCATTTTGCGTTATATAGCTATGCAAACGTCCAATCACAGAATATAATCGGGTCTCAATCACATCTAGGATGAACACATCAACTATGGGAAATGCCTTAGAGTTACCACACAGTTAGTATGCAACAGCAGTTTAGAAGAAATGCAACCCTTCACACATGCAGGGAAAGTGCAAAGGGGTACATTTGTCATACAGGAAATGCAAACTTTGCAGACTTACTAGAAGAAAGTCAATCTTGGATAAAGTAATTGGTGTACTAGCAACTCTTTATGTAACAGGCAGTGACAACATTTGTTTCCTGTGCGTCCTGAACCCTAGCTAAAACATCTTAACAACCTCCTAACAGGAGGTATCGGATCAATTTCTGGGGCTTTCTTCATTTTGGATGGTGCACCATTAAAGTACCTAATGTGAGCTACTGATGTGCATGTAAGGACTTGTACTAATGCCATTGTTGAAGACCACACATAAGGTCATAAAGACTGAAGGACTAGCCTTTGGCCTACGTCTTTCTTGACAGGCCTGGCCTCAAAGGCTGCTGGGCGCTTGGGGGATACTTGCATCCAATTTGATAGGTTTTCTGTTTATGATTTTGTTTAAATGCCGTATTACATGAATTTTGTACAAACATTAAAAACAGACATTCTGTTTTAAACCGGCTTTGCTGCTTGCGTCATAAGGAATGAAGCAAATGGTTTTGGTCCAACTTAAATTACAAAAACGTTTCAACTACCGGGCCACAATTACAGTATAGTGAACCTTTGCAATATTTGCTTTATTTAAATTATAAGAAATTAAGCAAACACTTCTTTTGTTTCAAATGCGGAAGATGGGACAAATGGTCTGATTTAGCAATCAGTGAATCCACCCACCACAGTAGTGAATTATCAGCCTCTATCCAAGTGGAGACGTCAAGCTCTCCAGCGTAGAGGACCTGGTTCATCTTGCTGAGTCCCCCAATCCACTTTTAGAAGAGCACTATTTATGATAAAACAGCATCTGTAGATCTGGTAGTGACTGCGTCTGCTGGTGGGTTTTTGCCTGTATATGTGCACACTGAAACTGCACCTTCAGAGGAGGGATACATTGTAAATGTCCAAATATGTAATCTGCGTATACCAATATCTGGGGAGTTTCAAGAATGTTAATGGCAATATCTCTACTTTTTCATGAAAGTCTACCACCCATTGTATGGAGTGTTTTACCAAGATAACCATTAGACAATGTATCAGGTCAGCCACTCTATGCTGAGAGTCTGAGCCATCACCGTGTCTCATTGGCAGAGATAGGGGAGCGATTGTCGTGCAATAGCCGCCATTTCCTGGATTGTAAATGAAACTTTATTATGCTGTCATCTTTTTAGTGGGTTTAACTTTACCCTCCTCTAATTAAAGCCTTACATATTATAGTCCACATGTTCATGTACAAAATATTACTACTTCATTTCAGCAATGATATCCTTCTGCTCAGACCCTCTGGAAAAATCCAATGTCTCCACAGAGACCAAATTCATGTCTCAAGTCACCAAAACATAGTGGCATACACAGCACCCAGCAAAACACTAGAGACCTCACATGGCCAAGAACAAAACCAGTCTATTCCTTGTTCAGTTTGGAGCAGAAACAGATGTGCAAAATGTTAAACCTACATCCTCATTCATAGCCCACAATTTCTTCGTAACATTTCTAAAACACTTGTAAAATGCTTTATAAATAATAAAGGTGTCATGATTTTTTCAGTGGTGTTAGAACACATTTTCTTTATTTTTGCCCACTTGTAAAAACATTTGTGAGTTAAGTTTTCAAGCAATCACAATGTTTCTATCTCCTATTATGCAAACACCAAATCAGTGAAAAATATATGTAGTCTGACACCAAGGGCCGTATTACCATATATATCAGGTGGACCACTGTGGAATTGGGACCGACCAACCACATTCCCATTTCTCCATGGGATCTTTGCTGTAGTCAGACACTGGCAGCAGCATAAGCCTCGATGGAGAAATGGGAGTTTTTGTTAATCCCTGCACTGCGTGGCAGGCACCTCAAGGTGCATTCCACTTGGTGCCCCCCAGGCCTCAAACCAGAGGCCGTTGTTGCAAGGGAGCCCTGCTAGGGTCCCCAAAGTCACTTTCCAACAGAATTTTTTATGTTGGAAAGTCAGACATAAAGAGCCTGTGGAAAACTGGCATCGTAATCCCGACGGCGGAAACGTCGTACTTAAGGGATTACATGCCTTTTCCATTGGCCGATGGCTCCTTGAGCCCATTGGAACCAAGCCGGAATGACCATCCAGTTTCAATTTCGACCTCCATATTCGTAATACAACAGTTGGAAATGAAACCGCAAGGCGGAGGCTTTCCGACCGACATCAAAATCAGGGCCCAAGTGTCAACTATCCGTAGTTCTCCCATGACATAGTCCCAAATCCCCGCGGTGTGTTTCTGACAACGAACAGCTGTCATGGGTGAACTATCCATATTTCGCATCTAATTTCCTATAACTACATTGGAGTCGGCTGAAGACTTACAAATGTGACTGAATTGTCAAGTGAGAAAACTCATATTTAATTCTAATAAAACCATTGGTTCAAAAAGATCCTTTAAGTATCCTTTTCTGTTATATTTCAATTTAATATAGGAGATGTGTCTGTGTACTGCAAAATATAATGATTTTAAATCACACTGGACTATTGGAAGAAGAGTGAAGCCTTGAAAAAGCATCTGCAATACAAATGTCAGTTGCTTTTATATGCAATGAGAAGATATAAGCATGCATGAACACTCTGAAAATAAGAAAAGCTTAAGGATAAATGAAACGAAGGAACAAGCATGAAATCAACGTGTATGTATTGGTTTGGTGCTTCCCAAACTCCTCCCCTTGTTTCTCTTCCATATACCTCTTCATACAAGTCGGTACAATGTTTTGTAGACAGCACATGATATTTCCCGGGGCATAGGCACAATATAGCAGATTGTTTTCACACCATGTAATGCAGTGCTCTACTGCAAACTACGATCATGAGCTCAATTTTCCTACACAAACATCGCTCCGCCTCATTTCATATCAGAATTGAAACATACCTTTAGTAAGTGCAGTTTTCCTCCAGAACTTCTTGTACAGATTAAAAAGTGCTTTGTAAATAAGAAACATTGTCTTTCTCCTTCTTTTTTCAAAGAGAGGGATCCCAGACGGACTTTACTGAGTTTTCCCCTTTCAACAGAGGGCACCTGAATAAGAGAACCTGCAATAAAAAAAAGTGTAAATTAATATTTGTGCTATGCCGGCAAGTATTTTATCTGTTAAATGCATTTTATGTAACATCTGGTAACTATACATGAAACTTGCATCTCTGTGCACCCCCATGCAGAGCAAACTAGAAACAGAACATTAACTGCTGCCCTGGGATCCGCAAAGGCTGCGCACACTACGACAGACCCATATGCTGTTTGAAAGAATGCATTCTGTCCAGTGAAGGTCACAGTCGGTGAACCAGCAGTGTCTATTTCTGTAAGTGCAGCTTTAACATAGGCCACAAAAGACGGCCACACCCAAGTAAACAGAGATTGTGGCAGTAGAGCAGAGACATGGCTTCTCGGGGGAGAGGGGGACAATCTGATACTTCTTCGTGACTATGTTAGAATTAAAGCAATCTTTGCTGCATCGCCATATGTGTCCTAGGGTGCACTTTGCATAGGAGGATTTGAATCTTGGGGGCACTTTGTTCAATGAACAAAGTGAGCTGGTGACCTTCAGATTAGGATGAAGACTATTCTGAGAATTGTATCTAGTCTAGAAACGATTTGCTCTGGTTCACAGGCATTCAATTGCAAGGTTTATTTCGGCAGAAGCATATAAAACTTACATAGTTAGATATATTTTCATAGTTGTCTACATCATTCCCACAATTAACATCAATGTATTGTTTTGTCTGACTCAGGACCAACAATGTAGGTTTCCATTTACAAAACCTATTTTGCAGCCTTGCTGCCCGTTTCAGAAGAAATACAGGTCAACAATAGGGCAGTTAGATACATGTTGAATAATGTTACTAGGATGACCACCTCGTCCATTCAGAATGCCCCTCAGTGCATGGCACCCAGAATATGGGATAAAGGAAGGAGAAGTCTAACATGAATCTACGTATGACTTCCTATGGAACTCTCCTTATCCTCCCAAACTTACCATCCGTCATCCCGCGCCTAATTGGTGCTGTATGCTGGTAGTGTTAATACTTGCAATCATCTGAGGTCCATCTATTACTTCTCACTATGACAATGGCCGACCTTCACCTAGTCAGTTAACTATCCTCAAACTCCCCAGTCGAGGCAGGCAGGTCATCTCTCAGTTCCACCACTCTAGGTTTCGCAAGACAGGCAGCCAAACACATAGAAATGTGCCTCTATCTTTCATGACATTTGTTGACAGCTATTGCGATCGTCTTCCAAACTCTACAGCATCAGGCACGCAATGTTGGGCTGGAACCTTTTGTCTACTCATTTGCAGGAGTCATTTTACTAATTAGTAGTAATTTAAAGATCAGTTTCCATAATCTGCTGGTAACTTACTCCGACCACTGCAGGCGTACTGTTAGGATAGCAGTGGCTGTGTAAGCTTTCAGTTCAAACTCAATTATGGAATAAATGGAGGTCCATCATCTTCTTACAAAACCAGGGCAGGCCCACTAAACATGAAGAGGTTCCCACTCCTACACAGCCTCTCCACATTTTGTCAGGTATACTCAGAAATATTCTATGCACCTTGTTTGGGGATAACCACCCTATTATAATTTTCTCAGAGGCCGCTCTGTGTTGCACTGAAATACAGTGCTTGTATTTATATATGTCTCTATAGGATATACGACTTGCCTTGTGATATATCTGCACCAATATCTCTTCCCAATCTAGTTCAATGTGCTTCTTTTGAACGCTGATGTCAGTAACCAGTATAAGACTAGGATCCACCACTTTCTACCCTAGAGAGATGTAATTTTTCTCCCTGTGTTATTGGTCTTGTAGTTGCCTTTCTAATCGGTGACTGCATCATTCAGGGCTTTATTTGTTGGTATCTGAGCCTGTCAGCCAGGCGCGCAACACCCATTGGGCTCACGGGGAGCATCTAATTGCAGCCGCACCCAAGTACTTAACCGGTCTTTAAAAGACCATTTAGTTGTAAATGAGGCTTTTACTTGTAAATGAGGCTTTTGTTGTGTGTTCACCCCTTCTTACAGCCACTCTGTCTAAGTTCGGAAGAATTAGCCCCCCCCGAAATATTTTTCAGCCCCCCCCCCGAAATTTGGCTCTAGTTGCCCGCCTGCTGTCAGCTTCCTTCAGATTATATGCCTACTTTGTAGTCTTCCAATAACCTTATTTGTTCTTTAACAAACACAACTTACACCATTTTGCAATCAGCTTCTCTCCATCTCTGAAAAGCTGAACCCACATTAGCCAGGTGCAACTCTGGGTTATTGTGAATGTTGTCACCTTACACTTTAGTACTATCTTGTCCCATGTATCTAGTAAAGTTCTTGTGATTCAGCTGCAATATAAACGTTGTGGGCAATGACTTTTAGTCACTCAGTTCAAGTTCATGTGGGCTCTCCCTACTGCAGTTCTGTAGCTGTGGACCCAGTGCTAGTCTGACTCCTGTTTAAACCATACACTGATGAATGGAGAGGCTGGACTCCTCCATCTGGATTTTCAGACTCTATGTATAGTAGTTAAATTGCATGGGCGAGGAACTAGAGTATTACGAGTTGCTTTAGTTGGTTAGACAGGAAAATAACCAAATAAAACCCCACCTTAAAGCACATGCCACTGTTGTTTAATGTGCATCAAATGTAGTCAAGTATTTTTTAGGTCTGGCCTAAAGACAGCTTTAGCTGTCTTGCCAGCCTCATGTTTTCTAAAGAACATACAAAAAGAAAATATATTACCTTGTGGCGGTAGTTATAGTTATGTTTGTTTTTCCATAGAAAGAGCATTTTTTGGTTTGCTAATAACTTGACCTCATTTGTCAATCTTTACAAAGTTTCCCCCAAAAAACGGTTCATCGACCTCAGCTCCTTTCTGGAAAGTTTCGAGGTGATCCGTCAAGTGAGGGGCAAGGAAAAAGATGTTCCTAAAACACAAAATCCCCATGCATTTTCCATAGACTTCTTTAGACAAGGCTACAGCAGAAACTGCTGAACTGACTTACACCAGATTTGACAGGAAGCTAGATCTTGGTTCACAGATTGTGCTTTTTGTAATTTGGTGTACTTCCTTTTAGTAGTTTGAGAAATGAAGCGACAAAAATGATTGTATACCTGAATGCTTGGGTCAGAGAGAGTCTTAACTCTCATAGGAGCGTCAATTTAAAAATAGAGCGTTCTGATTAGCCCAGGGACCTTTATTTCCATTGGACCATCTCACTCCTGCTGGAGCCAGATTCCCAAGGGAGTGAGCACTCTGATTGTCTGCCAGCAACATGAGAAAACATTTTCTGGCAGCACTTACAGGACTAGGGGACTTAGTCCCCTGTCCTGACATAAAAATAGAATAATATAAGGGGGCAGGGTAGGGATACCCTGACCCCAAAGCCCCATAAAGGTGACCCAGGGGAATCCCCCCCTGGGGCAAAAGAAAAAAAAACAACAATAAATTCTGCGATCCCTCAAGCCTCTCACAGTGTCAAAAACTAAAATGGCGGCCAAGCCGCATTTAATTACTGTATGCTCCAGGGAGCCCACCCCGAGGCTGTATTCATAAAAGGGAACTGGCTGCATGGCCCCTTCCCTGATCTGGCAGAGGCCCAGGGAGCCCACCCGGGGGGGGGGCAATTACTTTTTATGGGAAAGGGGGCCCCTCTCCGAGTCTCCTGAGGTGCCAAGGAGCCCAAACCTGGGGCTGAAACTTTTCAAGATTGGGAGGGGACCCACGGGACCTCCCCTCCTGAGCCTCAAAGGGAACCAGGGAGGCCTCCCGCATTGCCAATTATTTCTAGGGAGGGAGCCTCCATCTGAGCCAATAATGGCCCCAGGGACCACACTTCCTGGGGCCAGCTTTCAAACTATGTCCCGGGGACCGCACCCCCGGGACATAGCAGTTTCCATACCTGCACTGGAGGAAAGATGCTTTTAACTCTCCTGCCAAGTATTACCTATCACATTATAAACTTTGTTTTTTATGTACATTTCTGAGTTTAAAAAAAAGATCTTCCTATTACACCGAAATATAACGTTACCTTAACCTTTGTTTTTTCCAGTGAATATATATATATATATATACATTAGGATGTATGACGTTACAACGCGTTATTTTACAACGCAGACCGTTACATCGCAATTTTTACAACGCAGGATCCATTGCAATGCATGCCTTTACAACGCATGTCATTACATAGCAGATACTATTACAACGCATGCCATTATAACGTAAGTATAGGTAAGTATATCTTTATTTAAACATGTAATTAAGTTAATTTAATTAATGTAATTTAATTAATTTAATTTAATAAATTTTAAAATAGTAATTAATTTAATTTAATAAATTTAATTCTAATAATTTAATTTAATTAATTTAAAAATAGTAATTATTTAATTCAATTTAATTAATTTAATTTAATTCATTTTAAAATTGTAATTACATTAAATTATTTAAAATAATTTAATTAATTTAATTTAATTAAATTAAAAAATGGAATTAATATAATTAAATTAATTTAATTTAATATAATTAATTTAATTTAATTAATTTTAAAATTGTAATTAATTTAATTTAATGAATTTAATTTAATTAATGTAATTTAATTAATTTATGCATTGTAAATAATATAAATTAATTAATTTAATTTTATTTTATTAATTTAATTTAATTAATTTTAAAATTGTAATTAATTTAATTTAATTAATTTAATTTAATTAATGTAATTTAATTAATTTATAAATTGTAAATAATATAATTTAATTAATTTAATTAAATTAATTTAATTAATTTAATTTATTTTAAGTCGCTTTTTAAAAAAAACTGAACCCTAAAAATACCCCTGTACCCCAAAACCCAAACCCAGCCATGAAACCTAAAAATACCCCTGTACCCCAAAACCCAAACCCAGCCCTGAACCCTAAAAATACCCCTGTACCCCAAAACACAAACCCAGCCCTAAAACCTAAAAATACCCCTGTACCCCAAACCCAAACCCAGCCCTGAAACCTAAAAATACCCCTGTACCCCAAAACCCAAACCCAGCCCTGAAACCTAAAAATACCCCTGTACCCCAAAACCCAAACCCAGCCCTGAAACCTAAAAATACCCCTGTACCCCAAAACCCAAACCCAGCCCTGAAACCTAAAAATGCCCCTGTACCCCAAAACCCAAACCCAGCCCTGAAACCTAAAAATACCCCTGTGCCCCAAAACCCAAACCCAGCCCTGAAACCTAAAAATACCCCTGTACCCCAAAACCCAAACCCAGCCCTGAAACCTAAAAATACCCCTGTAGCCCAAAACCCTAACCCAGCCATGAAACCTAAAAATACCCCTGTACCCCAAAACTCAAACCCAGCCCTAATACCAAAAAATACCCCTGTACCCCAAAACCCAAACCCAGCCCTGAAACCTAAAAATACCCCTGTACCCCAAAACCCAAACCCAGCCCTGAAACCTAAAAATACCCCTGTACCCCAAAACCCAAACCCAGCCCTGAAACCTAAAAATGCCCCTGTACCCCAAAACCCGAACCCAGCCCTGAAACCTAAAAATACCCCTGTGCCCCAAAACCCAAACCCAGCCCTGAAACCTAAAAATACCCCTGTACCCCAAAACCCAAACCCAGCCCTGAAACCTAAAAATACCCCTGTAGCCCAAAACCCTAACCCAGCCATGAAACCTAAAAATACCCCTGTACCCCAAAACCTAAACCCAGTCCTAAAACCTAAAAATACCCCTGTACCCCAAAACCCAAACCCAGCCCTAAAACCTAAAAATACCCCTGTACCCCAAAACACAAACCCAACCCTGAAACCTAAAAATACCCCTGTACCCCAAAACTCAAACCCAGCCCTAATACCAAAAAATACCCCTGTACCCCAAAACCCAAACCCAGCCCTGAAATCTAAAAATACCCAAACACCCCAAAACATATACCTCAGTACCCCAAAACATATACTCCTATACTCATACTTATTTTTAAAATTACTTAAATTAATATATTTAATTTATAATATAAAAATATATATATATATATTTATTTATAATTAATAATAATTAAATTAATTAAATATTATTAAATAAAATTTTAAAAAATTATATACTTAACTATACTTACGTTGTAATGGCATGCGTTGTAATAGCATCTGCTATGTAATGTCATGCGTTGTAAAGGCATGCGATGTAATGGATCCAGCGTTGTAAAAGTTGTGTTGTAATAGACTCCCGTTGTAAAAGTTGCGATGTAACGGTGCAATACCATACATATGTATACATATATATATATATATATATATACATATATACATATATATATATATATATATATATATATATATATATGTATATATGTATATATATATATATATATATATATATTATATATATATATATATATATAGATATATATATATGTACATCCATGTTGCACAACATTGTCCAAGACAACATGTTATAGGCTGTTTACGACTCAAATAGCTATATGTGGCTGCAGGTGCAATACTAGCAGGTGGCACAATATAGATAACAATATGTTGTGCAATCCCAACGAGTTCACTTTAGGAGTTAGAGGACACCACACACTAGGGGTAATTTAACTGTCATAGAAAGGACTATGTGCAGTAACCAATTTTCCAAGATGCAATTTGGGTTCATCAGTATTTTGAAAGCACTCCTCCCCTTACAATCTTGCATCAATTGCAATGAACTTTATGAATTTCATTAATATTGGGTATTTGGTTTAGTTCCTAAGGATAGACATCTTAATAACGAGACATAGAAGTTTTGGTTGAATTACATTGTGGTCGAATGTTTCCCCTGTTAACTGCTTATGCACCAGAATGTTTTATGTATAATAATTTTTTTGACAAATTTGAATATTACTGGTTGTGTTTACTTTTTGCACTCTGTTTACATTTATGCACTGTAAAGGACATCGTATAATGATATGTATTTGTTATGGCGCTATAAGATGGCCATCAAGGAATTCTTGAAATGTAAGGACATTGGTATATTTACTCTGTCTTTAATTTTCATTAGCAAATGTTGCTGACCAATTAGCTGAATTTATTTAATGGCATTAAAACACTGGCATCTTTGACACTGACAAAGGCCAAGTGTCGAAACATGTCTGTCAAGTTGTGTTTTTGGCGAACAAACACTTGTAAGGTGGGGAGTGTAAAAGAAATGTGCTTCCAAAGTTAATTCCCATAGAGATTTTAAACATGACTACAGCACGAACTGCTACAGCAAATTTGACCCAGGGACCACCTCCTCCCGGGGCAAAATACTTCTTGAAGAACGGGAGGGGGGACCCATCCCGGACCACCACCTTCCCGGGGCCCGTGCTATTTGAAGGTGGGGGGCTGCACACGACTCTCCTGGAGTCATTAATGGCCCCGGCTATCTCCTGAGCAGCCAATGCTCGGGAGATAGCTGCTTGCTTTTGCTTGGCAGGAGCTGTGGCAGCACCGGCCAAGCAAAATCACAAAAGCAAACACTAACTCTGCTCCCAGCAAGCAGGAGCTGTCAAACTATTTCCGCTTGCTGGGAGCAGAGTTTTCATCTGTTTCCCTTCCCGCTGGCATGCGGGCAGGGAAATAGATGAAAAAATATCTCCTGCATGCAGGGAACTGCATTTCTAGCAGCTTCATGCATGAAGGAGCATTGCCTGCTTCCACAGAAGGCAAGGAGCTAGCTGGGACAGTGGGGGCCTTGAGGCTCCCAACACAGTCCCCAACAATACACACTGGGGACCCTGAGTGGGCCCAGGGTACCCAGGGAGATGTGGCCAAGACCTGGGGGATGTGGTCCCCAGGGCCGAAATTGGCCCTGAGAGGAGGGCAGTGCGGCCTCCTCGCCCACTGAATTGTGGCCCGTCCCAGGGGCATTAGGTCCCGAGGCCAAAATCGGCTCAGTGAGTGGTCTGCACCCCCCACCCCCATTGCAGAAGAGGAAAAAACAGAGGACAGAAAATGAGCACGAAGGGCAAAACAGAGCAAAAGAGAGCAAAACAAAGGGCAGAAAAATTAGCAGAAAGAGGCAAAGCAGATGGCAGAAAAAGTACCAGAAAAGGCAAAACAGAGGGCAGAAAAAGAAGAAGAAAAGGCAAAAGAGAGCGGAAGAGGGCAAAGCAGAGGGCAGCAAAACAAGCAGAAAAAGGCAAAACAGAGCAGAAGAGGGCAAACAGAGGCCAGAAAAATGAGCAGAAGAGGCAAAACGAGGGCAGAAAAATGGGCAATGAAGGTAAAACAGAGCAGAAGAGGGTAAAACAAAGGGCAGAAAAACGAGCAGTGAAGGCAAACAGAGCAGAAAAACAAGCAGAAAGGCAAAACAGAGCAGAAGAAGGCAAACCAGAAGGCACTCAGACACACACACCCACTCACAAACCCACTGAGACTATCATACACCCACTCACAGACCCACTCAGAGACTCATGCACCCACTCACAGACCCACTCACACTCATGCACCCACCCAAAGACCCATTCAGACACTCACACACCCACTCACAGACCCATTCAGACACACTCCCACTCGCAGACCCACTCAGAGTCATGCACCAACTCACAGACCAACGCAGACTCACACACCCATTCAAAAACGTATGCACTCATGCACAGACCCACTCAGAAACTCATGCACTCACTTGCAGACCTACTCAGAGACTCACACACCCACTTACAGACACACTCAGACACTCACTTACAGATTGACTTACAAACTCATGGAGGCTCTCACAAACTCACTCTGACACCCACTCACAGACCCAGTCAGACATCCATGCACACACTCACAGACCCACTCACACACCCAGAGTCACTCTTATACAGCCCCTCCGAGACCCACAGAGACACTCACATACCCACTTACACCCACTGAGACACTCATGCACTGACTCACACACTCTCAAAAGTTAAAGGTTACAGTTAGGAAATGAAATTTTAAAAATCTTCGTAATTCACTTAAAAAACCAAAGGTCACTGGGGCGTTATAGTTAGCAAATAACATTTATAAAACCTTAGAAATATATTGAAAAAAACAATGGTTAGAGGGAAGTTACAGCTAGGGAATAGAATTTTTAAAAAACATAAAATTTTGCATGTTAGGCTCAGGTTTTACTTGTACAAAACCATTGAAATTCAGCAGTTATAGTTCACTGAGCTAACAATCGCTTATTCCCCCGCAATGCACTGCTTATGACCTCACATATTACATCACTCATGGCATGGTCAGTGATGTCATTGATGACATCTCAAATGACATCATCCACAGACAACCTAACACACCAACTCCCACCCCTATTCTACCTCTCAAACACCCAGACATACCTGCACAACCACTCCCATACCCATTCACAGACCCAAAAAAGTACCCACTGAACCACTCACTCATCCATAAAGCCACTCACACATCCACACACTCATTCATACAGTCACTCTCACAATCACTGACTCACTTATACAGCTACTAATACAACCAGTCACTCACCCACTCAGCTACACATACACACATATTCACCTATATAGCAACTCATATATCCACTCACGTACCCATACAGACTATCAACACAACTACTCACTCATCCATATAAGCACTTACACACTACCTCACACACCCATACAATCAATTGCACACCCATTCACACATCCATACAAGCACTCCCACACCTGTTCACTCACCCTTGCAGCGATTCACACAGACACTCACCCTCCAATACAGCCACTTGCACACCCTTTCACTAACCCATACAGCCACTCACACAGCCACTTGTTCACCCACACAGCTACCAACACACCCACTTATACACCCATAAAGCCACTCACACACCCATACAGCCAATCACACTTACACACAGATACATACATTCACACAGCCACTCTAATAATATATGTTAGAAGCAGTATCCCTCTTTAGTAGTACACCTAGTGTACCAATTTAACTATTGTAGAAGTCTAGCATATATGTTTAACAATCATATACTCTTAGAAAATACTTATACACAGAAACCCATTCACACACCCATTCAGACACATAGTTCGACTGAGACACCCACTAAGAAAACAACACAGCCACTCACCCACCAACTGACAGATCATACAGCCACTCACACACACATATGTTAGAAATAGTATCATTCATTAGTACTACAGAAAGTATACTAATTTAACTTATGTAATAGCTTAGTATATAGCTTTAAACTTAACAAACTTTTACGAAACACTCACACTTACTAGACGATATCATCAGGGATGTCATTTGAGATGTCATGAGTGATGTCAGCGTCCCTGTCATGAGTGATGTAATATGTGAGGTCATAAGCAGTGCATTGCATGGGCATAAGTTTTAGTTAGCTCAGGTAACTAGAACTGCTGAATTTCAATGGTTTTGTAGGAGTGAAATCTAAGCTTTATATAACATCCTGTAACCTTTGTTTTTTTCATAAGAATGTTATGCTGAAACCCTACCAATTAATCTGAAACATTAAACTCCATCTCACATGTATTGTGATTAACAAAATTTGGAATTAGTAATTGACAAAAACCTGAAGTTCATTGTCAGTTACCACTGTTAATAAAATAGGGGAGCTAGAAAGTCATACTTTCAAAAAACAAGATGCATGACCTGCCTCTTGTGGCCTAATAAAAACTGCTCCCTTTAATAGAAAATTGTTAATGGGCCTTACGATTTTAGAAAATTGATGAATGAACTTCCTATAAAAATTAGAAAAGAAGAAACAACTTTGAATAGTGTTTATTGAGGTTGGTATCGATCTATGTCATGACCCTTGAGGTATGTGGTCAAGATTAACTGAATGCGCTCCAGTGCAAATTCACCACACTCCACCAAATAAGAGCTATGGGAACTCCAGGTTCCTGTTAGCAAAACAGGGAAAGGGAGGATAAAATAAACACACCTGAGGTTGTTGATTCATTTTGCAGCATTTCAGGTTGGTACCCATCTCTCTTAATCTTTCTCAAAGGCATTATAACGTCTACACACCACAGTGGTACAGCTAGTCTAACCATAATTGACCGCTGGGCTAAAAATCAATTATGTAGTTATAGATCCTGTGTGGAAGTAACACATTTGGCTTTTTCTAGTCAAATACTGCATTCAATTCTTCAACCCCAAATGTATGGATTGGAGTACTGATATATGCATGATGGTCTAAAGAGCTGTGTCTAATGTGTACTTTTATTTTAGGGTACATGCATAAATAAAGCTGTATGCAGATGCATCACAGTGCTAAGCAGACATAAGTCTAGTTTGGAGATGTTATATTTAGCTAAAATGTATTCTTAGTCTGGGACTGTTCTGTATCTGATGAAATCATATACTGATACAGTGCACAGTGTTTGATACATGACCACTACAGCCCTAGACATATGCCTGTGTTGTACAGTTTGTTCTTCACATATTCCTAACACAAGAACACTGTGCCATCCGTTCACTTTTTGCAGAACCTTACATTTTTTATATGTGTTCATACATTTGTTTTCAAAATCTTAATTAATTAATTTGATTCAAGAATGAGGTGGAGGAAATTGTTTCTATTTCAATCATAAATTATGTTTATGATGATTGTATTTATTAATACTGCATATGGTGATACGTTACTCGCTATCGTAGATGCTTGTTTTTGTTTAAAAGTACTTCTCCAAAGGAACCCCCTTTCAGGTATGTTTTACCACAGCTTTATCATAGCAGCAGAATAGCTTGGGAAGAGTACAGGAAGGAGGAACAGTTGCATCACCTCAGAACATGCCTCACCAAAATGTTGTAAGCTTTTGCCTGCCCATTCACAAGAGATATTATTCCACGCTTATCTCAAAAAGACACCAGGAAGATGAAACATCCCTACTGGAGTTGGGATCTAGAAGTGCAAGGTGAGGGAAAGCAATGGGAAATTCCTTCTTTGGGGTATTGCTCTACCCTACGAAAATGTACTTCTGGACGGCATGATCTAAACAGTGGTTGCATCCTCTAATGCACCCACAGCTTCTTCCACTGACCCAATTTCATCATGAGCTGTTATGAGCTAACTAGGAAATCTGGGGACCATCAAGTCTGTAGATGCCCACAAGAAAATCCAAAGTAAATGCACAATGGAGACAACATGCACCATTTCATTTGGATGCTATAAGCATTATTGGACTAGAGAAGGACTGCAAGGCTGCAGGGGTGTAGTCTCATGAAAAACAAAACTATTATCATTCTACAACATCTGGAGCAGTGAACCGATGGGCATGCAGTATGAAACATACTGGTACCGGTCTGATGGGGCACTGGTGCATGTGGGTGGTGTCTCCCACTACGTTTGCATAAACATTGATATACCTGTATGGCTTAAACCAGTAGTGGAAAGTATGGTAGGCTCTGGAGGTTTCCAGTTTCATTAAAGGAATCTTCACATATACTCTCTTTACATTGTTCCACTCCAAGATAAAGTAATGCTGTGCGGGGACTGGCCAACATAACACGGGAAGGGATCTCTGGTCACCAGTTCCACAATATACTGTTCAAGCCAATTCTCACTCTCAGACCATGAACAGGCTGAAAGTTAATTCAATGTCCCCCAGAACTGTGTGATCATAATGTAGCACAAACTGAGATGGGGGAAATACATTGGGGACAAAAGTGTGCATGTCTTCACTGACTTCAGGCACGGCTAATAGTACAAGCTTTGCTCAACTCCACTAGGCAGGAGTGTAATTGTTATAATGAATTATATGTGAGTGGGTGGGAGGGTAGGAGATGCAATCAGCATATTAAATCTATATTCTATGAAGGGTAATTTGACTTATGTCTCAAGATGCAATAGTTGTTCAAGTAGCATAAGTAGTTTATCATCATTAACGCATTAAAAAAGATGCCAACAGGGGGGCGTGGCTTAGCGCCCGATGTGGATGGCGGCGGCGTGAGCGCTCCGCTCCCGCTGCGGGGCACAAGCGGTTCGCGACTTCCTCCGAACTCGCTCACGTGGATTTATGTATCGGAAGGTTGCGGGCATGCTGTGAGCTCCTCCTGTGGCTTCCTGAGGCTCTCCTATGTCGTTTTTCACCGGTGCATTCTCCGGTCGCGGCTCCACCACAGTCGCGGCCGCCATTTTGTACATCTAATGTGCCGATGCTGTTTCTCTGACGAGCGCAGCTTCCTGTGACGGCCTCTCCAATGCCTGCAGCTCTGCTCCTCATGTATGGTGGGCTATATCTCCTTTACTATTGACTCTCTATGCCTACTAACTGCGGCTGCTTTTCATCGCTATTTTAAGAATGCTGCCTCCATTCTCCTCAGTTTCTCAGCTGTGGCGGCCATTTTGTGAATGCTGATATCTTTCCTCTGAATTCACCACTTCTGGTTGCTGTTTTTATTAATCTCCCTCACTGCGTAAGAGACTATTTTTGTGGAATGAGGAAATATAAATTTTATGGTCAAGTTATGTTCCCTAACGTGTACCCAACCGTCTCCATGTACCAGCTTAAAGTGCATGTAACTTCCCTCCTGTGCCAGCTATGAAGACGCAAGTACATTTGCGTCCAACGTTAACATGTCGTCTTTCAGACCCACCCTGAATGGGTTGAATATTCCGTTTCTAAGTATGCTATGCCAACGTCTTTTTATGGTGTACTTTGCACGTTTTTCAGCTCTGGCGAAGTAGGCCCTGAATTCTGCCATCGAGCCTTTTTCCTGCCTTCTGACTCTGAAAGCCTCAGCCCAGGCTGCCTCTGTACCCGTGACCTCTGCCTTACTCCCTGTGCGGCTCATGGCGCTTGGCTCAGCCTGCTGCCTGCCAAGACTGACTTCAACCTTCGAATTATCTGTTCCGCTCCTCGAAAATACATTCCTGCCTACTAGTTTAAGTAAACATCCCCCCAGCTGCAGAGCAAAGGGCCCGGCCTCACTGTCTCCGTGCAAGTAATTCATAGCCTCTGTTACCATGGTAGGCCCATGCCCCTCGCATTCTCACGTAGACACTTAGGCGCTTATACACGCACTCACAGTCAGTATAGAATAGCTTCTGCCCCAGAGACCTTTTCCGTTTAGATAATATAGTTCCTAAACATCAGATATCAGATATGATAGAGTATGAGTTGATCTGACATGCCAGACTTCTGTCTCTTTCCGCCAGTGTAAATGTCAAGTCCCCTGCACCCTCTGGTTTCACGTCAATCACACGTCATGCAGCTGCGCGCGCATCCAGGCCTCAGATTTCTGCTGACATTGCAACATTCTGCTTTGTGCCACCCACTTGTGACACCTACCTGTGACGTTTCTAGCACACACCTCTATGTTCATGCCTAGTTCACGCCTTCTAATTACGTATCACTACCACGTGTGTGCTCTTATCTTGCTTCTCTCAGCTGTTACGCCTACTGTATTGGTTTCTACTGTACGATTTAAGTATATAAACTATGTATTGTCAATAAAATATTGCTCTATCCCTTCCTGCACCCCAGTGGTGGCAGGAACAAGATATCCGGTCTTGACCATTCCTTTTTAAGGAATAAAACCCCTAAGAACTCTAACACCACGGACTCTGCCTTTTTCTTTCCGATTGAGTTATTATTGATTAAGTACTTACCTGCATAGAAATTAGGACGGTAAATCAAATATTTACCACATTATTCTGGCGCCCGAATAGGGACCCCTCCCCCACCCCACGCGCCGGTTGGTGCGTTGGAAGCTCTGTCCCCTGCCATCAGTTAGACGGAACTACGCGTACTGGCAGGATTTCCTGTATCTCCCTCTGGCCCACGGAGGTGACGAAGACTGCGATCAGCACCCAGACGAGGCGGTGAGGAGTGCGGAGGATCCCGACCAGAGCCTAGCCGAAAGAAGCAAGGTCCGAGGTGTCAAGCGGCCCACCAGTTTTCCGAGGTATCCACGTGTCGAGTCGAGTCGAGTCCAGTCCGGTCCAGTCGAGTTTTTCCGAGGCCTTCTGTTTCCGTGCTTCCCGGTGAGTACCATTGCTGGGACGTATCAAGACGGGTTTGGGTACACAAATTCGGTCTGCACTGTTTTAGACAGTGTATCTGTACTGTTTAGCAGTATATCCGATTGTTCAAGTTCTTGCATTGTTTTAGACAGTGTATCTGTACTGTTTAGCAGTATATCCGATTAGGGGGGTAGTCATATATGTCTCAAATGTTTTTATGTGATTAATGTCGTGGTATGAGTGACTGTTTTTTTATGTGCAGTATTGTGTTTTTGGGTAACTAGTTGTGTTCAGAATTAAGTAGCAAGGATTGAGCATTCAGTACTAAGTAAACAAGATGCCGTTTTCCAATAAGTTAAAGCAGATAGGAACTAGGAAAGGGATACTGGAGGAAGAAATTCCTATCCCCCCTAGGGACACTCCTGGAAATTTTATGTACCACAAGCATGGCTTAGATGCCATATTGTATCTAGATTTATGGGCCGATTATACTAAGCATCTAGACGAGAGACACAGATGGCCTGTTACCGGAACATGGGATGCCGAGTGCATCATGAAGGTAGAAGAAGCACTATGGAAAAAGAAAGCCAGACAATCGCAGAAAGATGCCATAGAATTTTGGCGTAAGGAATCACATAAGCGTGCTGAAAAAGCACTCCGTAGAGAAGACAGACTTAAAGAATCAGATAAAGCCCGAGAAAACGAATTAGTTACTGAAGGGATCCGAGTAAAATCAGAACAAATAGACCGCGCACGAAATAATCTCGTAAATGGCATGTATCTTGTGGCCGGGGGTTCGCCTGAGGCCACTTCAGAAATACCGAAAAATCTGCCGCCACCATTGGTTCCAACTAAAGTAAATCACAGAACTACTAAAGACATATTTCTGAATTCCTATCTAGAGGATGTAGCACCCGCTTACACCAATCTGCCTGTCCGTGTCCCGCCTACTGACGGTGACGGGAGTGGCAACCCGCCTCCAGACCATATCCCGCCATTACCGCAACCAGGTTTCCCCGTTCGACAGCCCATCGTTCCTCCACCTCCACCACTTCCCGCACCTAAAATTGATATACCAAAACCGCTTCTACCTGATCCTACTAAAAGACAAGTTCAAGTACAGATGCAGACTCCACAGAGAGATAATGTCCAAGTTTCCGCCTCAGGAGGTGCGACCGGGGGTTACCGGACCCCGCCAGCAACACACAGATTACATCTTAGGGATATGCAGAACCATTTTACACTCCAATCACCCCGTCTCGACATACTCAAAGAACCGCTTCAAGTTTGCAGATACGATCCAGTACCCGGTAAAGACGATAGGATGTTTTTAGCATCACTACGCTTACGACAAGCTACAGATTACCTACTGTTTTTCTCAGGAATGAAAGAGCACCTAGATAGAATATATCACTTTGTCCAGACTGGGGAAAACCCTGACAGTATTAAGGATGCCATGGCGCATCAGAAAGTTGACACTCAAGCATATATACTACGCTTTTTCATAAATTGTTTAATAAGAGAACGAGACAGGCCTGAGACAGAACAGGATGAATTAGAGGGACTCAACAAGTGGGGTCAAAATATATCTGAAGGAAAACATGATAAAGGGGGTTGCATAGCCAGTATGTACAAGAGAATAAGAAAAGCAGTGATAGAGATACACGAAAAAGAAAAAGAAAAAGCTTCCGAGGAGGAGGAGGAAGAAACTGAAGAACCAGAAAAGACTACAGATACGATAGCGTATGTAGGTAAGGGAACTTACCTTAGGAAAGGCATTCGTCCGGAAAGCAAGAGAGTTTTTCTCTCTGGCATATCAAAACAGAATTCTCCTGAACATCAGTTCCAAGAGACTGATAAAAGGCTTCGAGAACGAATAGGGTACCATGTACTCAATTCTATGGATGAACAAGAACTAGCCCGGTCAGCAGTATTATGGGCTGACAATCCGAACATATACAATGATGACACAGTAGCACAGACATTTCTGAATCTTTCCCCAGACGAACAGAAATTAGCAGGTGTATACATGATTCAGCACCTCCTCACGTTATACAGAAACCAACATTCTGATCCAGGTCCCTTACACGATACATTAGAAGCACTACTCATGGATAGATGGAGAGGCCTAAGTACCAAGTTAATACAAATAATTCTAGAACAACGACATAGATACAACACTTTCTTAAGTTCCGAATATGTTCCCGCTCCGCCCCCAGAAAGAAAAATGTATCATATGGAGCGTCTGCATGGCATTGAAAGTCAGAACCCCTTACGAGAAGTACATCCGGTTATGGGTACCGATAATAACTTGAAACGTGTGTATGTACACACGCCTCTGACCAAGTTGGAACTGTTAGAAATGAAGAAACTAGTACCCTGTCACGACAAAGACCCTGCAGGTTTTCACAGAGAACTTAAAGACATGTTACTGATGGGAGATTACACATATGAAGATATCATGAAAATGTTAAAGGTATTGTTGCCTACCGGCATCTACGAGAAACTCAAGGAAAGAGAATGGGAGGTGGGAGAAAAAAAGATTGTATGGGCAGAAATAGAAGACGAGGAGGAAAAACGTACCCCAGGGCTAGGCCTTGGGGAGAAAACTAAAGCATTACCAGGTTTAATAGTACAGGTTCTGCCAAGATTACTGGCAACTAGAAAGGAAGACTGGGACGCAATTTCGGCCTGTAAACAGAAACAAGATGAAGATACTAGTGACTTCTATTCGAGATTCGAGAAATGTTTCATTATTAATAGTGGTCTTAAACCAAGTAGCGAGTCGTACCCGCACCTTTTTGTATCAAAGTTAGTCGAGAACTCCCTGGCAGCAGTTAAAGCCCGTGTATACAAGGTCGAGAGTACATGGCAAGCAAATACGCCTTCCCAGATGTTACAAATGTTACAATACCATCAGAACAGAATCAGGGAAGAACAGGATCATGAACAGAAACGTATGAAAGACACGAAAATGAAAATGTTAGTGGCCCAATCGGTTCCAGCCGACGGCCAGAGAAAGGGTACGACCCAGACAGGTCACGCCGCAGCTCCCGTTAAAGGGACATGCAACTATTGCAAGCAGCCAGGTCACTACGTACATGAATGCCCAGTCCTGAAACATAATATAGCAACAGGTAAAACTAAGGAAAGACCGCATCCACCTAGACAAGACCAGGTCCAGCAACAGACTTCGCCAAATACACAGCCTACGCATGTTTCATCACATACAGCACAGACAGTAGCGGTACCACAGCCACAGCCCATTGCCGCGACTCAGCAAGTTTCACAACAGATGTACCAGTATGCCCAATCTGCTTACCCCGATTATCCACGATACACATGAAACAGCCTAGAGAGGGAGGTTGGCTTGCCTCTTATTGAAATTCCTGTAGATCAAGAGGGTCCTTATGTACACAGTCAAGTATTGGGAAAAGACAGAAAGTTTTTAATTGACACAGGGGCAAGTCGCACTACAATCAGCCATGATGAAGTCCCAGGGGCACCCCTCTCAGGCTCACAGAATGTTTCCCTTGGTTTTTCAGGACAACCTATTGTAAATGAGGTATCGAAACCCGTCCCCCTGGCTGTGGGTCCGTTATCACGTGTTACAGACTTGTTACTTACGAAATCATGTCCAGAAAATCTGTTAGGTATCAAAACATTGAAGGCTCTAGGAGCAGTGATATGTTGTTCCCCGGAGGGAGTTAGACTCTTTCTGCGAGATTTCAAGGGTCACTATGTATTACGAGAGTTTGATGTCAGATTGAAAAATGTACCAGATCACTTGTGGGCACAAGGCCCAACTGATGTAGGCTGTATGCATATCACACCATACCGTGTTACACTCAAGCCAGGAGTTGTTTTACCCCGAATCAGACAATACAAGTTACCACCCGATGCTGTAGTGGCTTTACTGGAAATCATTGAAGAGCTCATTGCCCAAGGAGTGGTCGTAGAGACCGACTCCAATATCTGTAATTCCCCTATCATTCCGATTCTTAAACGTACTGATCCCAATGCACCGCCAGTATATCGGCTGGTGATTGATTTGCGAGAACTGAATAAATGTATCGTTCCACAGTACCCTGTGGTTCCCGACATCTCTTCCCTATTGACTGCTATTGATTCAGAAGCAACGTTCTTTACTGTAATTGATCTCAAGAACGCCTTCTTTAGTGTACCCATTGATCCAGAGAGCCAATACCTCTTCGGATTCAGTTTAAATGGACGAAGCTTCAAATTTTCACGCGCACCTCAAGGATTCACAGAAAGCCCCAGCATCTATAGTCAAGCACTGAAAAGACAACTAGATTGTATTCAAATGCCAGTTAACACCGCTTTACTGCAATACGTTGATGATCTGCTGATCACCGCACGAAGTGAGCCCGAATGTGAACAAGCATCACTGACAGTTTTACATTTTCTGGCCGTCAAGGGACACAAGGTGTCTCCTTCGAAGCTACAATTCTGTGTTCAGCAAGTTGTGTACTTGGGTCACTTGCTGTCCAAAGTGGGGAGACAGCTCACTCCTGATCGCATTCAGTTAATTGTAAATATGCCACAACCCCAGACACAAAAGGAAGTGCGGGCCTTTATAGGCCTCACCTCGTACTGCAGACAATGGATTCCTCAATATGCATTTCTAGCTAAACCACTCATTCAGTTAACAACACAGGAGGCAGCGACTTCGACTGTCCTCCCTTGGACTCAGGAACACACACAAGCCTTTGAAGAATTAAAGAAAGCTTTATGCCAAGCACCAGTTTTAGCGACACCATGTTACAGCAAACCTTTTACACTTTTTGTTACAGAACGTGATGGTACAGCATTGTCTGTCCTCACTCAAGACCAAGCAGGTTCACATAAGCCTTGCGCTTACTTTTCAAGTACATTGGATTCAGTAGCCCAGGCACTCCCTGCGTGCTTGAAGTCAGTAGCAGCGACAGCTTTAGCAATCAGACAGAGTGACTCAATTGTTTTAGGACATCAATTAACAGTACAAGTTCCACATTCTGTAGAGGTTCTTTTAAACAGAACTCAGACTCAGCACTTGACTATAGCACGATTGACAGGTTATGAATTGACGCTATTCCAGCCACACATAGAAATCAGACGCTGCAGCATTCTAAACCCCGCAACATTGTTACCTTCAATTATGACAGATCCAGCCCCGCATGATTGTATAGAGATCATTAATGCAGTAACAAAGCCTCGACGAGACTTAACAGATGTCCCACTGACAAATCCAGACCTGACACTTTATGTGGATGGTTCATGTATGAGAACAAGTACAGGAGAATTAGTGGCCGCGTATGCAGTGACCACTGAAACTGAAGTTAAAGAAACACATCGTATTGACACACTGTCCGCTCAAGCGGCGGAGCTCATCGCTCTGACCCGAGCCTGTATACTAGCCAAGAACAGAAATGTTAATATATACACTGATTCCCGTTATGCGTTCGGAGTTGTACACGACTTCGGAATGTTATGGCAAGAACGAGGTTTCTTGACCTCTCATGGTGCCAAGATTCAACACGGTCCCCTCATTCAAGCACTGTTAGAAGCAATACATCTGCCTTCAGGCATTTCCGTCATGAAGTGTAAAGCACATACTAAAGTTACAGATTCTGTTTCCCAGGGTAACGACCTGGCAGACCAGACAGCAAAGCATACAGCATTGACTCACACCCAGACAACTGACGTGACAAAGACAATAGTACCGACACATTGTATGACAGTCAGGGATCCCACACTAGATGTAATCGATATTCAGACACATGCTACTACAGATGAAATAAAGAAATGGACCGAACTAGGAGGGATCCAGACAGATCAAGGTTGGATGACGAAGGGAAAATCTACATGGTTTCTCCCCGACTCTATGGTTCAAGTCATAATCAATACAGCACATAGTCCTGCACATCTAGGAGAGAAAGCGATGTTAGACAGTTTACAGAATCTCTGGTACAACAAACACTTACGAGCAGCAGCAAAACAGAGAGTGCGTACTTGCATGATCTGTTGTCAGTTCAATCCAGGTAAAAGCGTCCCTGTAGAGCAAGGTGGATTTCATCCTCCCGATCACCCTTTTGAAGTCCTCCAGATGGATTATATCCAGATGGACCGTTGTCGAGGATTCAAATATGTCCTCGTAATTGTTTGTGCACTTTCCCGTTGGACCGAAGCATATCCAGTCCCAGATTACACTGCTCCGACCACTGCCAGGCAGCTGGTTCGAGAATTTTTCCCACGGTACGGCTTGCCTCGTGTCGTGTACTCAGATAACGGACAGCCCTTCTCATCCGAACTCATGAAACAGGTTTCCCTGCTGCTAGGATATCAGTGGAAATTCCATTGTGTCCGACATCCCAAAGCCGCTGGCCTTGTAGAAAGGCATAACCAGACACTAAAGACCCGCCTTGGTAAAATATGTAAAGAGAAAGGGGTCGACTGGATAGTCGCCCTGCCAGTTGCATTGTTCTACATGAGAATGGTTGCCCACTCAAGATCAGGACTATCCCCGTATGAAGTGGTCTTTGGCAGACCACCGAATATGTGGGGGACGCCCATTCCTAAGAAAATTACCGATGTTGATTGTAATATGCTGACAGATTACCTTGCCTCCTTGATGTCTGCACTCCAATCATGTCGTTCACAGGTTGCCGCAGCCTTCCCTGACAACACTGATGTAAAGCCGCATGATGTCCGTCCCGGAGATCTGGTCCTAATTAGGAACTTTGACAGGAAAAGTCCGCTGGAGCCCCGCTGGAAAGAGCCGAAGACCGTCCTTCTTACAACGAGGACCGCCATCAAAGTGGAAGGCAGAAAGGGGTGGATCCATACGAGCCATATAAAAAAGTGTAACGAACTGATCCCAGAAAAAGACTCGTCCACCCCCTCCAAAGACTGTATCGAACCTAGTGACTTTAAAGTTCCGAAACAAGAGAAAACTCCCCAAGAGGAGTACAGATTGAAACTTCGATCTAGCAAGTCAGACAGTTTAATTGTTTAAGTCCTCCCCTAGGTGAATCGGTTAAATAGTTTCTGACATGTACCCCCTAGATCGAGATAGAGAGAGAGAAAGACAACTCAAGAAACGTACATATTGCAAATCACTCCGTAGTCACTGTATAGTGACATTATTGATTATGTTTTTTCTAAGTCTTCTGATTATTGTTGCTAGTATATTGCTTCCCATATACTACCCTATCCTCAAACGTGAACAATCTGCTTACAATGTCACTGCTGAACATTCTTTTAGTGAATTACCTCCCCACGAACTTTCTTACAGACTCGCGCTGCGCAACAACACATTCATTAGTATGTTACATCACTCCCATCAGACCAACAACGCTACCAACTGCTGGATATGTGGCCGACTCCCTCCCTACCAGAAATACAAGGGAGTTCTGCCCCTCTTCCCGTACCCGTTCACTCACAATGGCTCCTGCGGTGCATGGTTTAGAATAATTAATTCCTTAGATCCTGATATTGCTGTTTTCAAAGGGAGCTGGGTTTGGGGAAACTTGAACTTAGTTCTGCTTAATGCCTGTTACCCTGACAAGAAGGGACTCCCCACTAGAATAGGAACTGATCTAGAAAATGAAGTATATGGATTAGGTAATTATACAATTAACCTTATGATTCTTACTGTTGAATCCGAAACTGCACCAGTTCTCCCTGCTATGTCAGTATTACCAGTCACTGGTGATTTATGTGTCAGTAAGAAAGGTTCAGTACACTTAGGACATAGTAAATGTACTACTGTGGTCGAATTCAGTGACCAAGGCAAATCTTCCTTTAGAGCTACTCGTCATTCCTACTTAGTTTGTGGTCATACCGCATACATACGCTTACCTCCAGATTGGGATGGTACCTGTTACATTGCATTCCTTCTGCCACCTGTTTTTCTAGCCCCTCCTGATTATCACAGAAATACAAATCTAGTAAAGAATAGGCTCCGAAGAGATCTCCCGATTGTCGACTATACTGAAACGGCATGGGAGCAATACACAGATTTCAATAAAGGATTCTTTTTCTTCACAGGCCCCGTCCAAAATAGTAAACTAATACGCAGATTAACTAGAACACTTGAAGCAGTAGTAAATGAAACTGCCTCCGCCCTAGGTAACTTAACAGAGGAACAGTCCGCCATGCGGGTTGTTGTTCTTCAGAATCGTCTTGTTATTGACGTCATCTTGGCAGATAGAGGCGGAGCTTGTAAGGTCATCGGGTCAAGTTGCTGTGTTTTCATTCCAGAAAACGCGCCAACGGTATACCAAGCTATTACACGTCTTCATAAAATTGCAAGTCAGATACATCAGAATCCAGGCACCTGGACTTGGTCCGGTTGGTTCTGGACAACGTTAACCGCTTGGGGATGGAAGATCCTATCCTTCCTGGGCATTGCCCTTGTCATAGTATTCAGTTGCTGCCTGTGCCTACAGTGTGGGCCAGCGATTTGTGGACTGTGTGCCACATCATGTATTGAACATTCCAGTTTTCTCTCAAAACGTGAAAGAAAGAAAGAAGAGCAAATGATATTACAAGAACAGACTGATCGATTCATGAGGATCGATATATCATGAAGGGTCCGTAGGGAACAAGGAGGGAATGAGGAAATATAAATTTTATGGTCAAGTTATGTTCCCTAACGTGTACCCCACCGTCTCCATGTACCAGCTTAAAGTGCATGTAACTTCCCTCCTGTGCCAGCTATGAAGACGCAAATACATTTGCGTCCAACGTTAACATGTCCTCTTTCAGACCCACCCTGAATGGGTTGAATATTCCGTTTCTAAGTATGCTATGCCAACGTCTTTTTATGGTGTACTTTGCACGTTTTTCAGCTCTGGCGAAGTAGGCCCTGAATTCTGCCATCGAGCCTTTTTCCTGCCTTCTGACTCTGAAAGCCTCAGCCCAGGCTGCCTCTGTACCCGTGACCTCTGCCTTACTCCCTGTGCGGCTCATGGCGCTTGGCTCAGCCTGCTGCCTGCCAAGACTGACTTCAACCTTCGAATTATCTGTTCCGCTCCTCGAAAATACATTCCTGCCTACTAGTTTAAGTAAACATCCCCCCAGCTGCAGAGCAAAGGGCCCGGCCTCACTGTCTCCGTGCAAGTAATTCATAGCCTCTGTTACCATGGTAGGCCCATGCCCCTCGCATTCTCACGTAGACACTTAGGCGCTTATACACGCACTCACAGTCAGTATAGAATAGCTTCTGCCCCAGAGACCTTTTCCGTTTAGATAATATAGTTCCTAAACATCAGATATCAGATATGATAGAGTATGAGTTGATCTGACATGCCAGACTTCTGTCTCTTTCCGCCAGTGTAAATGTCAAGTCCCCTGCACCCTCTGGTTTCACGTCAATCACACGTCATGCAGCTGCGCGCGCATCCAGGCCTCAGATTTCTGCTGACATTGCAACATTCTGCTTTGTGCCACCCACTTGTGACACCTACCTGTGACGTTTCTAGCACACACCTCTATGTTCACGCCTAGTTCACGCCTTCTAATTACGTATCACTACCACGTGTGTGCTCTTATCTTGCTTCTCTCAGCTGTTACGCCTACTGTATTGGTTTCTACTGTACGATTTAAGTATATAAACTATGTATTGTCAATAAAATATTGCTCTATCCCTTCCTGCACCCCAGTGGTGGCAGGAACAAGATATCCGGTCTTGACCATTCCTTTTTAAGGAATAAAACCCCTAAGAACTCTAACACCACGGACTCTGCCTTTTTCTTTCCGATTGAGTTATTATTGATTAAGTACTTACCTGCATAGAAATTAGGACGGTAAATCAAATATTTACCACACATTGATGACATCTCAAATGACATCATCCACAGACAACCTAACACACCAACTCCCACCCCTATTCTACCTCTCAAACACCCAGACATACCTGCACAACCACTCCCATACCCATTCACAGACCCAAACAAGTACCCACTGAACCACTCACTCATCCATAAAGCCACTCACACATCCACACACTCATTCATACAGTCACTCTCACAATCACTGACTCACTTATACAGCTACTCATACAACCAGTCACTCACCCACTCAGCTACACATACACACATATTCACCTATATAGCAACTCATATATCCACTCACTTACCCATACAGACTATCAACACAACTACTCACTCATCCATATAAGCACTTACACACTACCTCACACACCCATACAATCAATTGCACACCCATTCACACATCCATACAAGCACTCCCACACCTGTTCACTCACCCTTGCAGCGATTCACACAGACACTCACCCTCCAATACAGCCACTTGCACACCCTTTCACTAACCCATACAGCCACTCACACAGCCACTTGTTCACCCACACAGCTACCAACACACCCACTTATACACCCATAAAGCCACTCACACACCCATACAGCCAATCACACTTACACACAGATACATGCATTCACACAGCCACTCTAATAATATATGTTAGAAGCAGTATCCCTCTTTAGTAGTACACCTAGTGTACTAATTTAACTATTGTAGAAGTCTAGCATATATGTTTAACAATCATATACTCTTAGAAAATACTTATACACAGAAACCCATTCACACACCCATTCAGACACATAGTTCGACTGAGACACCCACTAAGAAAACAACACAGCCACTCACCCACCAACTGACAGATCATACAGCCACTCACACACACACATATGTTAGAAATAGTATCATTCATTAGTACTACAGAAAGTATACTAATTTAACTTATGTAATAGCTTAGTATATAGCTTTAAACTTAACAAACTTTTACGAAACACTCACACTTACTAGACGATATCATCAGGGATGTCATTTGAGATGTCATGAGTGATGTCAGCGTCCCTGTCATGAGTGATGTAATATGTGAGGTCATAAGCAGTGCATTGCATGGGCATAAGTTTTAGTTAGCTCAGGTAACTATAACTGCTGAATTTCAATGGTTTTGTAGGAGTGAAATCTGAGCTTTATATAACATCCTGTAACCTTTGTTTTTTTCATAAGAATGTTATGCTGAAACCCTACCAATTAATCTGAAACATTAAACTCCATCTCACATGTATTGTGATTAACAAAATTTGGAATTAGTAATTGACAAAAACCTGAAGTTCATTGTCAGTTACCACTGTTAATAAAATAGGGGAGCTAGAAAGTCATACTTTCAAAAAACAAGATGCATGACCTGCCTCTTGTGGCCTAATAAAAACTGCTCCCTTTAATAGAAAATTGTTAATGGGCCTTACGATTTTAGAAAATTGATGAATGAACTTCCTATAAAAATTAGAAAAGAAGAAACAACTTTGAATAGTGTTTATTGAGGTTGGTATCGATCTATGTCATGACCCTTGAGGTATGTGGTCAAGATTAACTGAATGCGCTCCAGTGCAAATTCACCACACTCCACCAAATAAGAGCTATGGGAACTCCAGGTTCCTGTTAGCAAAACAGGGAAAGGGAGGATAAAATAAACACACCAGAGGTTGTTGATTCATTTTGCAGCATTTCAGGTTGGTACCCATCTCTCTTAATCTTTCTCAAAGGCATTATAACGTCTACACACCACAGTGGTACAGCTAGTCTAACCATAATTGACCGTTGGGCTAAAAATCTATTATGTAGTTATAGATCCTGTGTGGAAGTAACACATTTGGCTTTTTCTAGTCAAATACTGCATTCAATTCTTCAACCCCAAATGTATGGATTGGAGTACTGATATATGCATGATGGTCTAAAGAGCTGTGTCTAATGTGTACTTTTATTTTAGGGTACATGCATAAATAAAGCTGTATGCAGATGCATCACAGTGCTAAGCAGACATAAGTCTAGTTTGGAGATGTTATATTTAGCTAAAATGTATTCTTAGTCTGGGACTGTTCTGTATCTGATGAAATCATATACTGATACAGTGCACAGTGTTTGATACATGACCACTACAGCCCTAGACATATGCCTGTGTTATAGTTTGTTCTTCACATATTCCTAACACAAGAACACTGTGCCATCCGTTCACTTTTTGCAGAACCTTACATTTTTTATATGTGTTCATACATTTGTTTTCAAAATCTTAATTAATTAATTTGATTCAAGAATGAGGTGGAGGAAATTGTTTCTATTTCAATCATAAATTATGTTTATGATGATTGTATTTATTAATACTGCATATGGTGATACGTTACTCGCTATCGTAGATGCTTGTTTTTGTTTAAAAGTACTTCTCCAAAGGAACCCCCTTTCAGGTATGTTTTACCACAGCTTTATCATAGCAGCAGAATAGCTTGGGAAGAGTACAGGAAGGAGGAACAGTTGCATCACCTCAGAACATGCCTCACCAAAATGTTGTAAGCTTTTGCCTGCCCATTCACAAGAGATATTATTCCACGCTTATCTCAAAAAGACACCAGGAAGATGAAACATCCCTACTGGAGTTGGGATCTAGAAGTGCAAGGTGAGGGAAAGCAATGGGAAATTCCTTCTTTGGGGTATTGCTCTACCCTACGAAAATGTACTTCTGGACGGCATGATCTAAACAGTGGTTGCATCCTCTAATGCACCCACAGCTTCTTCCACTGACCCAATTTCATCATGAGCTGTTATGAGCTAACTAGGAAATCTGGGGACCATCAAGTCTGTAGATGCCCACAAGAAAATCCAAAGTAAAGGCACAATGGAGACAACATGCACCATTTCATTTGGATGCTATAAGCATTATTGGACTAGAGAAAGACTGCAAGGCTGCAGGGGTGTAGTCTCATGAAAAACAAAACTATTATCATTCTACAACATCTGGAGCAGTGAACCGATGGGCATGCAGTATGAAACATACTGGTACCGGTCTGATGGGGCACTGGTGCATGTGGGTGGTGTCTCCCACTACGTTTGCATAAACATTGATATACCTGTATGGCTTAAACCAGTAGTGGAAAGTATGGTAGGCTCTGGAGGTTTCCAGTTTCATTAAAGGAATCTTCACATATACTCTCTTTACATTGTTCCACTCCAAGATAAAGTAATGCTGTGCGGGGACTGGCCAACATAACACGGGAAGGGATCTCTGGTCACCAGTTCCACAATATACTGTTCAAGCCAATTCTCACTCTCAGACCATGAACAGGCTGAAAGTTAATTCAATGTCCCCCAGAACTGTGTGATCATAATGTAGCACAAACTGAGATGGGGGAAATACATTGGGGACAAAAGTGTGCATGTCTTCACTGACTTCAGGCACGGCTAATAGTACAAGCTTTGCTCAACTCCACTAGGCAGGAGTGTAATTGTTATAATGAATTATATGTGAGTGGGTGGGAGGGTAGGAGATGCAATCAGCATATTAAATCTATATTCTATGAAGGGTAATTTGACTTATGTCTCAAGATGCAATAGTTGTTCAAGTAGCATAAGTAGTTTATCATCATTAACGCATTAAAAATGATGCCAACAAGGGGGCGTGGCTTAGCACCCGATGTGGATGGCGGCGGCGTGAGCGCTCCGCTCCCGCTGCGGGGCACAAGCGGTTCGCGACTTCCTCCGAACTCGCTCACGTGGATTTATGTATCGGAAGGTTGCGGGCATGCTGTGAGATCCTCCTGTGGCTTCCTGAGGCTCTCCTATGTCGTTTTTCACCGGTGCATTCTCCGGTCGCGGCTCCACCACAGTCGCGGCCGCCATTTTGTACATCTAATGTGCCGATGCTGTTTCTCTGACGAGCGCAGCTTCCTGTGACGGCCTCTCCAATGCCTGCAGCTCTGCTCCTCATGTATGGTGGGCTATATCTCCTTTACTATTGACTCTCTATGCCTACTAACTGCGGCTGCTTTTCATCGCTATTTTAAGAATGCTGCCTCCATTCTCCTCAGTTTCTCAGCTGTGGCGGCCATTTTGTGAATGCTGATATCTTTCCTCTGAATTCACCACTTCTGGTTGCTGTTTTTATTAATCTCCCTCACTGCGTAAGAGACTATTTTTGTATCTTTTGGTACATTGTTCTTGTCCAGCTTTTCTGAAGTTTACGGAGATTTTACGTACATGTTACTTTGATGTCCTTATCCCTGACGGCTGTACTACATGGGAAAGCTCACGCTGAACAGCGTCAATAAATCTTCGCAGCGTGTCTTTATTAAAAATTCCAAGGTGTTTTCGGCCTTGGCCCAGATAGAAGCTTCCTAAGCATCTTCTATCCACACAGCACTGTCTTCAATGGAGCAATCTGCGCAGACCGTAGGGAAAGGCACTACCAAAAGGCTGAAAAAGGACCTTCCTTCACCATCTAACCCTGCTTCAGCCATATCCATGGAACTGTTGTTGGAGGAAATAAGAGCACTTTGCCCTTTTATGGAAGAAACCAACGCCCAATTACAGGTTTTGACCGATAATTGGTCTCAAATGGATGCGAGAGTCACGTCTGTGGAGCGCTCTCTTCAGGAGTCATCTACCAAAGTCTCCCACGTCTACTCACAGGTTGCATCCCTTCAAAAGCAGGTGGAGGATCTTGAAAATCGAAATAAACGCAGCAATTTACGCATTTACGGCCTGGTGGAGGGCTGCGAGGGGAATGACCCCATTGCTTTTTTGATATCTTTTCTTCCCAAACTCTTGCACCTGCAGGAAGGCACCATCCTTAACATACAACGGGCCCACAGACTTGGCCGGGCTCCCTCTCCTACCTCCACTTCTTTGAAACCGAGAGGCGTCATCATGTATTTTCTAGAATACACCGACCTATTGAAGGTTCTTTCAGCAGCCAGAGCCTCTCCTCGTCTGACTTGGTCAGGTTCCTCCTTGTTCTTCGCGCAAGATAATGCAAGAACCACGGCTAATCGACGTAAGGCCTTCCTGGATATGAGACCTGCTCTTCGTTCCAATGGTGCCAGATACGGTCTTTTTCACCCATGTCTCTTTAGGGTTACCTACAATAACAAAATGACAACCTACGAGGATCCAGTTCGACTTCAGAGCTTCCTGAATTCCTGCCAAGCTACTGACATGGACCTTTCTGGTCCCTCCTCCTCGTTTCCTACATGATTTCCTTGTTTCTTTTAGATGGTTGATGTTCATCTTTGTTCTGCTTCTCTTATTCGATCTCCGAGTTTAATAGTTGTGCTTTTTGCTCCTATATACTTATGTACTCATTCCTTCTTTCCTTTACGTATTTTTTCCTTGCTTATTTTCTCTGATCACATGATCTCCTCACTGTCCGATATCTTCAGTGGTCTAGTCCTCTAATGTTATCCTTCTTTTTCCACAGATTACATTTCACTTTCCGTATTGTTCCCCCGGCTGCGCGGTTCGCTGACCCTGGACGCCCTGCCTCCTCTAGTTGGTTCTACCCCCCTCCTCCTTCTCGTTTGGTCTTCTTCCTGATTGTGTTCCCTTGCCTCCCCTCCTCGTAAGTACAGTTTTCCTTATTGTTCACCATGTATATTTTCTCTTCTGTTCCCTTTTCCCTGACTTCCTCATTTTTCCCATGTTTGAAGGTGTCTTTTCTTCTCTATATGCTTCTATTTTTTCACTTCCATTGTTCTTATGTTTTGCTATCTATTCTTGAGGATCCCCTCATATGCTCTCTTGTTTTTGAATATCTCTCTCTTACGTTCTCTGTTTTTTCTGTTCTGTTTACTAGCATATACCTGTTCTTTCCTACTTCTCTTTTCTTTTTTCCTCACTATTTTCTTTTCTCTTTCTTCCTTATACTTTTTTCTCACTTCCTATTCTTTTTCTCCTTCATTTCTATCATTCATGATTATTGCTTTCTCTTTCGCTCATTTCTTTTCATGGGCTCTCTCTTTGAATTTGTTCCTTATGTTCATCTTATTTTATTTTGTATATTATGTCATTGAAAATAATTACATGGAATGTTAAGGGCATTAATTCTCCAATCAAACGACAAAGAATCTTGTCTCACCTAGCTAGATTTAATGTTGATGTTGCGTTTTTACAAGAAACTCATCTATCTGATGCAGAATCAGCTAAACTCAAAAGAGGTTGGGTGGGCGAGGCTTATTACTCCCAGGGTGACGGTAAACGAAATGGAGTGGCTATTTTATGTCGTAAAACCCTATCTCACTCCTTGATTACTCAGGAATCGGATGCTGAAGGCCGATGGATACATGTTAATTTGTCTCTTAGTGGTGTTCCAATTTCTCTCCTCAATGTCTATGCCCCAACGGGTGGTGATCCTGCTTTTTGGCATGACCAGTCTCACCATATCACTAGATTTATTGATGACAACTTCATCTTGGCAGGTGATTGTAACCAACCCCAACTCCCTACGTCCCAAATAAGTCCCACAAGTTATTCACTCAAGCCATTTCCCAGCACAAGCTCATCGATACCTGGCGCCTATGCAATCCGACGGAAAGAGAATTTACTTTTTATTCTTCATGCCATCATTCCCAATCTCGGATTGATTATATTTTTGTTACTCACAACATTGCCCAAACTCTTACTAATGCCGAAATTGGTCCAATTTTACTCTTAGATCATGCCCCTACCTTAGTTCATCTTGATATACTCCCTAAGCCTGTCGGACCTAACAGGTGGCGTTTTAACAATGCCCTTCTCTTGGATCCCAAGTTCACTGCCTCCTTTAATGAATTTTTTGATGAGTTTTTTTTGTTCAATGATACCCCTTCCATCCCCAAACACACCATCTGGGATGCTTTTAAAGCTGCAGCAAGAGATTTTATAATTGTATATGTGGCAAAGAAACGGAAAATTGCCCACAAATTTACTGGGGATCTCCTTCAAGATATTAAGAGATTGGAGCATGCCTATTTTACTTCACATTCACAAGACAGTTTAACAGCCCTAGTCAATGCCAAAATGAAATTCAACAAAAAATCCACAGATGATGCTTCCTTGTATTTATTGAAATCAAGTGCAAAGTTTTATGGAGGTAGAAATAAAGCCGGAAACATTTTAGCCAATTATTTGAAAGTCAAACATAACAAATTGAATATTGAATCCATCTACGACACTCACTCTACTCTTAAACATAAAGATGCGGACATTCTCACTGAATTCTCCATTTTCTATAAAACCCTGTACTCTTCTGAAACTCAACCCTCTTCCCAGTCTTTGGATAATTTTTTTTCTATCATACACAAACCCGACCATTTCCCTCTTGATCTCTCTCACTTAGAATTGGATATTTCTCAGCAAGAATTACTTACAGTGCTCCAAACTCTCAAAAAAGACAGGGCTCCTGGACCAGATGGTCTCACCGTTGAATTTTTTCTTCATTTCTCAAAACTCCTCATCCCAAAATTACACTCTCTTATAGACACATTTACTGCCTTGGGTGCTTCCTCAGGTTCTTTCTCTGACGCCCACATCTGCCTTATACCCAAGGAAGGGAAAGATGCTCAATATTGCAAAAACTACAGACCCATTTCTCTGGTCAATATCTACTACAAAATATTTGCTAAATCACTTGCAGCACGTCTTGACCTTTTACTCCCAGATCTCCTGGGTGAGGAACAATCAGGCTTCGTCAAGGGTCGATTTATCACTGATAACACCAGACTTTTGTTTAATGTTTTATCAAAATCCCATCACCTACCTCATTCCCTCGCAGCAATTGCCCTAGATGCTGAGAAAGCATTTGATAGGGTTGAGTGGACCTATCTTTTTCATACCCTTAAATGGTTTGGTTTTGGTCCCAAATGTATCTCTTTGATTTCTTTATTGTACTCCAATCCCCGTGAGGCAGTTTGCGCCAATGACCTAGTCTCCTCCTTTTTTTGACTTAGGGAGAGGCGTACGTCAGGGTTGTCCTTTGTCCCCTTTTCTTTTTAACCTGGCTTTAGAGCCTTTTTTATCCAAGCTTCATCAAAACGCCAACATTCAAGCCTTCGATTCCCAAGTTAAGCGCCGCGTATGCTGACGATATCTTACTCTTTATCTCCAACACCACTGAATCTATTCCTCCCTTCCTTGCTGAAGTAAGAGATTATTCCCGGATATCTGGCTACAAGCTCAACAATGATAAATGTGAGATTTTGCCCTTGACAAAGTTCACATTTAAGCCTGATTTTAGCACCTCCAATTTTAAATGGAGTTCTTCACACATTAAATACCTTGGCCTACATATTACCCCTTCTATCTCAGGCACGGTTTCCCTTTGTTTAAATAAATGCATTAAAAAAATATTGGACTTAACGACTAGATGGCATCCCCTTTATTTATCTTGGTGGGGTCGTCTCGATACAATCAAAATGATGTTATCTCCTATAGTCCTTTATACTATTTCTAACATCCCTGTATCCATCCCTTCTAAATTTTTCAAGAAGATTAACTCAATCTTTTCTTTGGAACAACAAAAAACCTAGAATGTCCCTAGCTAGGCTTATGCGTCCCAAGTCAGAAGGCGGAGTTAACTTCCCGGATTTCCCAGTTTACCATAAGGCGTTTCTGTTACGACAGGCTTCCTTTTGGTTGCAAGATCCGATCTTTCCTTGTCCTTTATGGGCTAAACTTGAACGCCTTCTTCTTTCCCCCTTTTCTCTCACTGAGTATATTTCCTTTTCACGCAAACCCTCTTCTATTCCCACTCCCATTCATAAATTCACCACTAAACTACTTTTATCCTCTTCTCCTGCTTCCCCTGCGACCGTTGCAGATTTCCTTACCTCCACCATTTGGCATAACACCTCCCTCTTGATTCGTGACAAACCCTTTTACTGGAAGTCGTGGCGACAAAAAGGGTTAATATGGGTTTTCCAATTATTTTCACATTCTTCTTTCATATCCTTCCCAACTTTCCGCACCACCTATGGTTTGCCTGCTTCTTTTGCCCACAAATATCTCCTCCTTAAAGAGACAGCAGTGGCAACCTACACCCGCCTTCTACAAACACCTCCCGCTTCTATTTCCCCTGCCCCCGCCTCGCTACTTCATTCCTTTCTGCGCACTAATCCCAAAGCCTCCTCTATTTACAAGCACCTTCACACTAAAGACTCCATTAGACCCAAATCTAAAGTAGAGGAATGTTGGGAACATGATCTTGCCACATCTTGGTCCATTTCTTTATGGGACAAGATCTGGAATAAGATTTGCAAGTCTTCTAGAGCGGCGACCTTGACACAATCCTTGTTCTTCATTTACAATAGACTTCTTTTTACGCCATTTGACCTTCATAAACGCTTTCCTGCCACTCCACACATTTGCTGGTCATGTTCTTCCCCGCAAGCAACTTTATTTCATATGTTGTTCCTATGTAAATCTGTTCACGATTTTTGGTTGCAGGTTTGGGCTCAAATTTATGTAATTTTCCACACTTGCATTCCTTTTTCTTACATTAACATTTTCCTAGGAAGTCTTTCTCCCTGGTGGGAGGATGTTGAACTTAACATTCAGATCATTGATTTATTGTTAGCTGTTGCGTTTCAGCAGATCACAGTCAACTGGAAGAACTTTTCTAACATTTCCTTTAAAGCGTGGTGGTATAATGTTTGTCACAATCATAGACTGAATACTGCCTTTGTCTTTCCTGCTCACATGGCAGCAAAACGCATGGACCTATGGCTTCCTATTATGCTTTACCTTGATGTATGTGCTAAGCGCTGATTTCACCCACAACCTTCACAGCAAGAAGTCTTCAAACCCCCTTAAATGCCCCCTGTATTCCTTTTTTCCTTCATTACCACTTATATGCACTTATTTTTGTATAATCATATTTTTACAATTATTGTCTTCACTTTATTTAGTTCTGATGCTCATGATTAGATTTTATTATTGTTTATAACTGTATTATGCCCATTGCTTACTAATGTTCCTATATTTTATACTCTTTTTGTACTTTGTATTGACACCTTGTTTTTCTCTCCTTTTACCAAGTAAAATTCTTTTTGAACTTAAAAAATGATGCCAACAAACCCTTCTTCACGTCCACAACCGATCCATGTGTCCCACCTCGGAGCAGGTTGTGGTAACAGACTGAGCTCTATAGCAAGGTGAATGCAAATGGCCAGGAGTGGTGTGTGGTATTATTCATGGCAATCTTTCACACTACCGCTAGTACACTATAATACATCTACACTAATATTATGTGGAAGTTCTGCAACGGCGAATGCAGACATTCACAAGCATGGGCTTGCTTTTCACCCTTTGTAAGTTCTGCCGTACTTACATAATGCATACAATCTACACGTAGGCAGTCAGTAACCACACTCCAATCTACAATCTTGTACTCTCCCTCATATTTGAGGGTAATGCCAGATGGTCGGTTCACCCAAGTTGCTGGCTATTATTGGCAAAATAGGCCAAAGCACTGCAACTGGACGACACCTATACAAATCATTATGCTTTAGCTCCCATGTGTGAATAATGACTTGTTTAACAGAGAGCACATAGAATGCCAGAACTGCCCTCTGTGGTACCTAAATATCTACTACTTAACCAAGTTCACATGAAGTATTTTTGGACTTACCTTGCCGAACGAATGTCTGGCTGGTATCTAGCAGTATGTCACAGCCTTCAACTATCATTCTCTCTATGGCAAGGTTTTTCCGAATGTTCTCTGTGTCACTCACTTCATCGTGCATTACCCTGTGGGGAAAAATAGGATTGAAATGCACCAGTTACTGACTTGTTTTTACACACAATTTCACTGAGAGACGATGTAACTTACAGTGGCAATTTGCTGGAAACCTTTGACGCTATAATGAGGATTTTGAAAGCCTAATCAGTAGCATATGAATTATTTTCTTAGAGATTAACATAAATGGCATGATTTAGTAATGCTTTAATACAAGTTTTCTTTGGGGATGAGTACACCTTGATTTTCCTATACGATATAATTAAGTGAGCAGTAAACAACCATGCAAGACCATTGTTCAACTGTAGTTTAAACTGACTCTGGGCTTTGACGTTAAATCACCATATATGCCGCCATCAATGGGGTCATGTTTAAAAAAATATTAATATCTTGCAATTATATACATCCGAATGTAAGAGACATTCAAATGCTGAAACATAGCCTTTGAAAACATATACATTCTGATTGTCTTATAGAAAAGAATCTGTATTGGCAATATTTCTGATTCAACAATGAGAAACAAACTTGCAACTATAACCACATTTTGTAAACATGTTAGCCCTTTTGGTGTTTTAGGGATTCAAACAGTGGTGTGGTTCCCAAGTGTCTTCTATCACTTCCGCTGCTGTCCATAGTACAGAATTGCCTTCTAGTGAGAGGCCTGCTCTGAGAAGCTGGTTTGATATATGGTGCACACCTATGTAAGTGGACACCCGGCACCAATCCAGACAACCGTTAAGGTGATTTTAGTGGTCTTAGACAACCTTAGAAAGCTCTCTAATTGGAAGCTGCGAGAGCAGCCGTCAGGCTTAGTCCAGAAGCAGTGTAAAGCAGCTTGTTTTACCAGCATATAATTTTATAGGTATAGATTAAGTGAAAAAAACAACACAGTGTAAATATAAAAATATATCTTCATTATAAGACCCTAACATATACAAATATCTCCTACCCTGAGATATACACAATGCACGTAATACTTTGCAGAGGAGACAGGTAAATAGCACGAAATACACAGTGGTCACCAGGGGGAGACCAAACCATTTACTAAAATAGTGGTATGGGGACCACGACTCAAGTCAAGACTATACACAGAAGCAGTAGAAGTGCTAGGGACCCAAGGAACCACCAGAGGTAAATACCCAGTAACCCCATGGAGGCCGTGTGCAGTGTGTAAACACAACAGCGTGCTCAATTCAAGTAAATGAGTAAGTCGCAGTTGCAATTTTAAAGAAGGACCCTTCCCAGTGGACCCTGAAGAAACCCAGTGGAAGACAAAAGGTTGGAGAGCCAACCCACCAGTGGATATCCTAGGAACCAGGATACCTACACCAGGGAAGTCGGGTGCAAAGGTGCAAAGGTGTGAAGTGACATTGGAAACCGCTGTCAAACCCAATGGAGGACTTCAGGAAGACGCCGGTGCTGGAGAAGGTGAAAGTGGCAGGTGGAACCCGAAGGTGGATTCAGGAGAAAAAGTACCTGCAAGCAGAGGGGATAGAGCCTATGCCACTCAGGAGTGACCATGAGGCACCGAAGACAATTGCCAACTGATGTTGGGTGTTGCAGGAGAGCTGACAGTGACCTTGGAGCTGCAGCTATACGGACTAGGCAATGCTTTGGAAGACCAGGAGCCATAACCGAGCTGCCCCACGTCGGATGTCGAGAGTTGAGGGGTCGGTGTCCGTCGGGAGCACCAACAGCCCTTGGCAACTGCAACCAATGTGGAAAGCAAAAAAGGTGCAGTGTCGAGACCAGCAAGGTCCAGGTGACTTGCCACAAACAGGGGAGTCAGAGCAGGCCCCTAGCAATGAGGCAAGCCAGCTGAAATCAAGGAAGACCCTCAAGAGGACCCACAGGTTGGAAGCACTGGAGTCGCAAGAGGACCTTGAGCAGATGACCAAAGATGCAAGCCCACTGTGCAAGTGATGCGGTGAGGACAAAGATCTTGGAGATGCTTGAGGTTGGGGCTACTTGGAGCCCAAAGATCTTGGAGGAAGGAAACCAACAATCCTTTGCCACAGCAAGTTGACACAGTGAACAGGGGTTCGGTTCCTGAGGCTCTGACGAGGGATACTGGCCTCAAACTTGGTGAGAGGATAGGGCAGGCCTCAAGGGATGTGAAGAACGTCCACCTGTGTTGCTGAGCCTTTCAGAATCCATGGGGGATCAGGATTAGCAGACTGGTTAGCTTTATTGCAGTGCCTGCAGCTGCAGGGAAGTGACTCTTACACTTCAAGGGAGATTCCTTCAGGTGTCTTGGTCGAGCATTTGAAGGTTCCTGTATGGAGCACGGGCACAGATGTTGCAGCAGATGAGCAGGACGATGAGACCAGGAGCAGCGGGAGTCTTCCCAGTTGCAGTCTTGGAGCCCAGAGCAAGGTCCAGCGAAGTCTAGAGGGCCCGGACAAAGAGGAAGTGGTGTCTTGAAATGAATCTTGTCTCATGAAAAATCTAGGGCCCACCCACAGGTAAGCCCTTAAGTACCCTAAGGAAAGGGTTGGGACGATTCAGGGGTCCCTCCCAGGGGAGGGAGTGGACAGTGTGGAGGATACTCCCAGGTCCATTGCCTAGTTTTGCACCAGAGCAGCAGCCAACGGCTCCCTGAGCTGGTTTGAACTGGACAATACAAGGAGGGCGGTGCCCCTCAAACTGACAAGCGCTCCTACCCTGGCCCAATAAACTAAACCCTGTGACAGGATACCTATTGTTTTGCCTTACTGTCCTCGAGCCTGGCTCAGCAGCAGGAGGGCAGAATCATGTCTCTGGTCGGCAGTGGCCATTTTGTGATGTCAGGGTCTAGAAGACGGGTACCGGGAGCACTGAGGGACTCCTGGAGGAGCTTTACAGTGCATGGAATCATACCTCCCACACCATATACGATGTGGGAGGTATGATTCCAACAAGTTTGAAAACAAGCATGACAGGGTTCGTTACAGCCAGTTTAGAGTTAGCCATTGTGTAATGACGCATGGCCATTCCATATTTCATAATGGCTGATGCACTTACAACCCGGGAGAATGGACTCCGAAGGTTGTAGGGGTGTCCCGCTCATGCAGGGGCACTGTCACACTTAGACCCGAGCACCCTGCCTTCAGGATTGAAAGGCCTGCTTTAGGGGTCACTATAGGTTTTAAGTGCAGTGACCTCAGATATTGGGAAAACTCGTAAGAGTTGCTAGCACCAGCTTACATAGGCTGCAATGGCAGGCCTGTAGTCACAGTTTGAGTGGTCTCCCATAGGTGGCATAGTACTATGCCTCAGCCCCATGGGGACCCCTTGTGTACCTATGCCTGGGGGACCCGTGGTGTACCTATGGCCCGGGGACCTCAGTACCATATACTAGGGACTTGTAAGTGTACACCAGTAGCCAATCTGGGGTGTACCTAGGTACTCAACGTAACCAATTTAGGAGAGAAATCACAGAGACTGGGGTCCTGATTAGCAGGGATTCAGTCAGACTAGTCAAAAATAGCATAGCAACAGGCAAAAAGTGGGGGTAATGCCATACTCAATCTAAACTGTGAATTGTGCGTGCAAACTAATACGTAATTAAGTAAGTGTTATATTTATATTAGAATTATATGGAGTTTAAAATCAGTATAAGCATCAATGTTAAATTATGTAAACATTCTGAAGAAATATTTCCTGTAAGGTTGCGGCTTGAAACCAAGTTACTTTTCATTAAATGTGGTTTGTATTTTCATAGCTAATTTAGAGATAAAAATACATATTTTAGTGCAGCACCTTTCATAAAGACGGCTCTGAATATTGCTGCTCAATGAACTAAGAAATTCTAATAAGGAAAGGAGGTAACACTCAACACAGCTCAGCATTAAATACATGACAGTGAGAACTGGCGAAGATGTACTATGAATATATTGCTTCAATTTACATCAATGCAAACAGAAGACATGCCAGGGTACAGTTCTGTTGCTTACTTGAACAATACCAGAAACCCAACAATTATGGCACACATGACAAATACCACGGCAGCAAGTTGTTCTACTTCCACTTTGTGGGTAGATGTCTGGAATTCAAGGGCAAACCAGATATCATCTCAATCCTGTAATTGAGCTATGAATTAAGTACATTGATGAGTGCATAATATCTTGATGTGATGTGTTACATTACTGACAGTTCATAAGGTGCCCACAGCTACCGCCCAGCGTTCTAGGTGCTCAGGCACTTTTCGCTCTTGGGAACAGCCACGTTTTCAGAAGATGCTGAGAGAGATGTCTATGATGAACAGTGGGACAATGTTCCATAGTGTGAATGTTGAACCAGAGACAGCCATTTCGACAGTTCTCACCTTCAAAAACATTCAATTAAAAACGCTTTTGCTCAGAAAAACAATACTGCGATGCCCTATACTAAGCAAACATGCTCAGAATATACAAAAGTAGGGTATGCACTACAGAGCTCTGCTTAGCCACTCATGTATTAAAAAAGACTTCCACAAAAGTGAAAGGTACAAACGGTCTGCACTATGAACCTTAAAACACCTATCTTTAAGGCACTGAAATGTAAAATGGATGGAATTGGAGCCTTTGCCTCATCTGTGAGAGTGAGTGAGATTATTCAAGATATCTGCGCTGTTCATTTGTGCATGTAGCAGCTACCATCCCTGCTGATATCACACTTGTACCTAGGCCTGCAAGTAACCTATGTCCAGGGGTGAGCAGGCCAAAAATTGAACCGAGCTCCCAAATACAAGTGGTCCACCTTTGCAGATCACAACCTTTCATAAAGCATTGCTTGTTAGTATCAGGGAGCTAATTTAGGTAGATATTTGTGATACATTTAACTTTTCAAATGTTCTAGGAGTGTTAGCATTAAGCTATGTTGGAAACATCTTTATATCTCTGCAGCACACTCAAAGGTCTTCCAGCTAATATGTCCCTGAATTTGTTGCTCACTCTTTCATCCTCTAAGCCCTTACTCACCCTCCGATCTCAGAATTCTCTCTCTGGAATCCGGTCCAAAAAATCCTGGTCATTCTTATGGATCCATGCTTTGCCCTGACCAACATGACCCCAGAAGCTCATGTGGATCCTCTTGTCTTTAGGATTCTGTTCACACTTAAGAATCCATGGTTTCTGCGCATCCTAAGATCTTCAGACTTTTGCTCACCATCAGTTGGTCTGTTAACTACCCATTTATTAAAAGGACCCTGATGTTCATTTCCACTCTCCAGGCCTCTGAGACTCCCACTTAGATCCTTAAGGTTCCAGCTCACTCACAGGTTCTTTTGGATACCGGCTCATCATCTGGTCAACTAATTTCCCTGTTCACCATCAGACCCTGTAGCTCTTGTTCACTCTTACCAGGAAGCTCTGGGACATCCTCATTTTCCTGAAGACCAAGTTTACCACCGGAAACCTAAGAACCCAGAAAAGTTGGCACAATTCTCACTAATAAACCAAGAAACCTTCACAGACTTACTAGTCAAAGTGAAATCGGGATCTCCAAGAGACTGCTTTCCCCCCTGGATCCTTAAGGAAATATTTACTGCCTGCCCAAGCCCAGCTGTGACCCTCCTAAATGAGTCACAACTCCAGGGCCAGGTTCTGGAGTCCTTTAAAAAAGCCATAATCATTCATCCCCTTGTTAAAAAAAAGTTGGAGCTGATCCTAAAATTTTAACGAATTTTCAACCGATATCACTGTTTCCCTATCTAGCTAAACTACTTGAAGCCCATGTAGCTAAATGTCTATCTGGCTTTTTGGAGCAATCGGAATACCTGGACGCACATCAGGCAGGCTTCCGCCCTGCTCACTCGACAGAGTCAGTGACCCTATCGGTATTCGACACTCGGAGAGACATGGCAGACAGGGGTCTCCCTAAAGCCTTGATGCTTTTAGATCTCTCTGCTGCCTTTGACACGGTTGATCATAACATCCTGATCAACCGTGTCAGGGATGCAGGTGTTGAAGGTTCTGCCTTAGAATGGATCACATCATTCCTCACTAACCGATCCCAGTCAGTTCATCTTGGTGGCTTTACGACCCCCATGATTAAGACTACCTGTGGAGTCCCTCAGGGTTCCTCACTTTCTCCCCACTTATTTAATTTCTACCTTCTCCCCTTGGTCCACGCATTAAAAGAAAGGAACATTCAAACCTTCAATTATGTGGACGACTTCCAGTTAGTATTTCAGATCAGTAACTCCTTGACCTCCACTCATGAATTTCAATCGACAATGATGTTTATCTGGGATTGAATGAACAGTAATCAATCAAAACTGAACCCGGATAAAACAGAACTAATCCTCATGGAAGGTCCACTCAACCCCTGGAGCTCCCATTTCTGGCCCAAAGAACTAGGACAACCCCCGACCCCATCCAAACACGCCAAAACCCTGGGAGTGGTGGTAAATTGTGATCTCACCATGAAATCCCAAATTGGATCTGTCATTTCCACGGGCTTCTTTCATTTAAGGAAAATAAAGAAAATTAGCAGGTACCTTACTCAAGAAGCTAAACTTCAGGCAGTCCTAGCCATGGTTATATCACACATTGACTATGCCAACTCCCTATTCTATGGCATCCCGGCATATCTCACTCACCGCCTCCAACTGGTTCAGAACCAGGCGGCCAGACTGATTCTACAGGAAAACAAACGCCAACATATCACCCCCCTTCTGGAAAAACTTCACTGGCTTCCTATATCACAGAGATGTGCCTTTAAACTGGGATGCATCATCTTCAAATCATTAAATGGCAGAAATCCTAAATTCATTGACAGCATAATCAAAAGATGCAATCCAACCCGTAACCTGAGATCCGCCCACTTGCATATTCTGACAACACCTTCTTTCAAACAGAAACGATTTGGAGGATCCAGATTCTCTACACTGGCCGAGATACTGGAATTTCATGCCACTAGAGATTAGATCCTGCACCGACCTCATGATATTCCGCAAACTTCTAAAAACATGGCTTTTTAAACAGGCATATAAGTAAAATAATTCTCGAACAAATCTCACCAACTTCACCTCTCCCAGTAGCGCCAAGAAACCAACCAGGTGTGCAAGCGCTTTACAAATTAACTATAACATAACATCTGTGCCCTTGCTCTCTCTTTCACTCCCCCACTCGTAGGAACAATCCTTCACTCTTTCTGCTAGTGTTTATTCCTCTCTTCCCTTTCTATACTCTCTCATTTCAGTGCACTCCCACGTTGTCACACACCACATCTGAGATTTTCTATGTTTCTGTACGCCTGTCCATATATCATAGCAACTTTTCATTCTGCCTCCTCCCTCTGTCTTTCTGTCATTCTACAAACTCCTCTATTTTAATCCCCTCCTATATCAGTTTCCCTTCCATTATTGTGCCTCTCTTGTTTTCCGTCTTTCTTCCTGTCTCCCTCTCGCTCTCTGTCTGTAGTTGCCCTGATTTTCCCCATTTCCATTGGCCCTGCACTATTTCCTGCCCTCTCTGTTAGTCTATTAACTCCCCCTCTTTCTCACTCCTGTCTCCCACATACACTTTATCTTTCATTCTTTTTCTACCTCTAATGTCCTTATTCCCCCATTCTCTTAATTTCCATTGCCTCTTTTAGTTTTACGGCAGTTGTTTTTCCTGATTATACATTTGCCCTTGTTTCAATTGTGTCTTATGCCATTTACCCTCTTTTCCCTCTTGCTCTTGAACTTGTTTGTGTCCTACACCTAATGTTATATTTCGTTCTGTTCTATTTAAGGACTTGCTGCTGTCAGTAACTACCTGCTTCATCAAACCTTGACATTTGGAGTAGACTGTTCTCTGGATACATTAAATAGATTCCTGCCCTTGTGTGTGCTTTCAGGTCTGCATCTTCCAGAGTATTCAGGAAAGTAAAGGGGCATTGCTCTACCTTTAGTAGAGATCAGACCAAAAGTATGTTTTGTTGATGAGTGGTAAAGGAAAATCCACCTATTTCTGGAGGAAAACAGTGGAGAATCCAACTGTGTCATTTCTTTTACCATACTATCCCTTTCTTTAAGGGGTAGTACCATATTATCCCTTTCTTGGGTTTTACTCTAGATTCAGCACTTCCTCTAGGTATCGCTGAAGTCTACATCAGGCTGTAGACTGCTGGATAGTCAGAATACGAAGGGTTTTAGGCCTTGATCCATCCTTTCCTTATTATTACGGGACAGAAAACTTCTAATAGCCTCCTCTAAATTCGCCCTTCACATTGTCATTCACTGCTCGGGGGGGGGCGGGGGGGGGCTTACTGAGTCCAACCACTGACCGCCTGCTCTGTCGAGCCGTCAAGCCAGGGGGACAGGGCGACCAAACTTCGTCAGTCCCGGTATAATATGGGCTCCCTCGTGGTGGAGCAGAGTGTGGAGCGCAGAGGCCTGCAAAGAACTGGAAGGAGGTTTGTTGCGAGGTAAGCAGTGGGTTTAGGCCCCTGCACATTGGTAGAGGCCCTGGCCAGTGGAAGTAGCCTGACTAGGTTCAACTTGCAGACCGGTTGTTCTCCCCTATCCTCACCCTGCCCCCCACCAGGAGCAGTCTCAATGTGTGCAGCTCCCAGTTTTTATGTGTTTCTGTGCATTTTCAGCACAACTGCAACCCTGCAATCCAGCCTCTGTTTGTTTGCCTTGTTTGGCCCCTCGTCCTCCAAGTTTAAGCTCAAGCATGCACATCTTCCATCTATAATAAAATCCCTCAGGAGGGCTGACAACAGGGTATTACTGCAGGGGAGGGCATACAACAGCAGAAGGTCTGGACTTTGTACAGGGCGTAACACCAAGGAGGAAAGGCACAGAGGGAACGAGGCAATGCTTTCTTATTCGACCATCAGTTACTGCAAGCAGCTTATTTGGTCATTAGCCACCACGAGTGACACACAATGGTACACAAACCATCATTAACAATCGTCTGTGCGAGAACTAATACATTTAAAGAGGTCAGGGAACACCGCCCTACCGAAAACAAGAGGAGTAGTATATTCCAAGATAGCTGGGCGTTATCACACAGGGTGTTCAATCAGAGGTAAGTATCCACCATGTCCAAAATGGAGAGCCGGGCATAACAGAAGCCCCACCAAGAGGTCAGCCATGAGTAGGGCTGTCAAAGACATCCAAAATTCAAAGGACTCTGGCACTGTCCCAGCCCCAACCCCAATAAGCAAATATTTTAAAAAAAGGTCTTCTCTAAATAAGGGATGCACCATGGGAATAACTGAGAAATAAACACCATTAGTACTGGACAAACAGGCTGGCACTGCAGCACTATCCCCAGAACAAAAGCACTACAGCACGGAGCAGCATGAAAGGCTAGGGAAATCATTTAGCCAACTCGCCAGTCTCAGCATGATGCCCAGGATGCATCCTTCAGTAGGTGAGATAATTGAGATATCTTCAGCACTTACATCAATGCCAGTTTCTAATGCCAGCGACGAAGAATACACACTACAACACGGTGGTTGTTACCTTGGAGATTTGTTGAATGCCCATATTCCTCCTTCATCACAGTGCCACATCTCTACTTCTAAACCACAGCAATGTAAAGGTGTAAGTACAGTAAAGGTGTGAATCCATTGTGAAGCAATAGAAGATGTGACGGTGGGGGGATCGGTGCACTCCTTAGGATACTCTTGTCTCAAGAACACAGAAGCTTGGAGTAACTCATTCATGGGGAGATTATCCTCCCTGTTAACGTTTAGTGAGCAAAGTTGTCACATTCAAGTAGAGGGGTTATAATAGCTCTGGGGGGACATATAACTCATCTAGTAGCATTAAATGTCAGCCTCAAATAAGTCGACCCTCCAAGACACTCTACTAGCATCAATAAACTCAACCCTAGCCGCAACAATCAACGCTCTTACATGGTAATCACACAAGCTGGAGTTACAGATGGACACTGTGCAGTCTATCGTCACAGCAGTTTCTGAGATGGCTTTAAAAATTGGCAAACTAGATGCAAAACTTGGCTCGCTAGGTGAAAATTGCTCAAGTCTCCCAATCATGGAAAAACTCAGAACACTCCTGGAAGTGTTTGTGTCACTTGTCACTGAGTTAAAGACCATGCAGGCATTACCAAACACTCCTAAATCGAACCAGCTAACCACTCATGCAGTGTGCAGGAACAATTTGCAAGACACCCCAAAAGCAACATCTGAATCTGCCAAATAGAGCAACACTGATGATTCCATCACCACAACGCTTCCGGTTTCATTGGGAACATGCAATCAAAACCAACACACATGCCTTAGTCATCCAAACCTCTTGACTACAGTACCTTCGAGTACCTCAGCTGAAATCAAAGCTACTGAAGAACCATTATCTATAAGAGCAAAGAAGCAGTAAAAAAACTACAAAAATCAACATTGATGTCTTTCAACAGGATTCCTCAGACACTCAGCCTCATCTAATCAGGATCACACAGTATCAAAGGCTGAGACAGAGCCCAAGACCCATCCAGCTATAACCACAGCCCAGAACCTCTTTTCAATTTTTCAGAAATAGACGTCTGCCAATAAACCACTTATTACCCAAACTGTACAAAGTATGGGTGTGCAGAAGCAAGGGGATCAGCCTCTCCATTATCTCCGAATAGGCAATGAGTAGGACCAAGTCCCACAGAAATCACAGAGGCAAGAGCCCATGCCCCGTCTCTAAGCCCGGTCGGGCAACTTGCAAGATCACGCCACTATGCAGTCAAAGAGGCGGGGACACTGCCTTCATGAGAAAACTCTCCAAGGGGGGTCAATTCCACAGACATGCACACTAATCCATCTACTCTAAACAGGATATCATTGGCCAAAGATAAATGTCTAACCCACACCAGAGAAGCCACGAATGGTTACTCAGAAAACAATATCATGCTCTTTACACCAGAGCATGGACATCCTAAATAGGTCAAATGTACTGTAAATCCTGCAACATATTCCAGAACTGTCACACCATACATCTGATGGCCTGATACAGGTACAATTCAGGTCCTCAAGCTGCTATACATCAAAAGAGTCGACAATAGCTGCCTGGAAAAACTGCTCTTGCCCAAAAGATACTCGCAGAAATGGCTCAATTTGCTATTTGGTGAATCCACGTTCAGGCGCCTCAACAAGAAAGGTATCCTTTTATGCTGACGGGAAGTTCCAGCACAAGGTTGGCCCAACAAAAAGGGAGGTGCATATTAAGAGGAATTTCGTCAGCACTATCCAGTAACCCCTTTCCTAATTTGAGATTCCGGTGCCTTTTCTCTCCAAAGAGGCCAACAGCAGCACGTAGAATCACTAGTTTCGCACCATACAAGTGACTGGGGTTGGCTAGCTGACAACCTGGCAGGGAAATACCCAACTCAATCATAGCCTCAGTGAGCAAACTGTATGATACCTTACAATAAAACATCAGTAAAGCTCCTATCAATTATATCCTGGAATGTAATCCGGTTCAAGAGTACTATAAATACCAGCCAACCATTAGAATTTCTTCAGAGAGGAGATCTGCTATGCCTGCAAGAAACCTGGTCACTGTCCCGTTACTAAATCCAGATTTCACAGAATTCCAGCCCCTTGCCAAAAAGACCAACCTGTTCGGCATACCTTTTGAAGGCATATCTATCAATGTTAACTTGCCGTTGGTCATGAGAGCAGTAAAAATCAACATAACCACAGATATGGCACAGGCGGTATTACTGACGGGTTTGAAGCTGGAGGGGCATCGATATTGCTAATAAATGTGTATTTCAATTGCAATGATAGCCTGAGGATAAGCACAATGAGAGAATTCGTGGTTATCCTGAAAGAGTTAATTCATTCCAATCCCACTAGCGAAATAATCATCACTGGTCACTTCAATACTCGCAACATAGGGTGCCATGCATGAGGGTAAATCTTCTATCGATCCCGCAGGCATCATTCTAAACACATTTCCTAAAACACATCTACTAAAGTCCACCCAAGACAGATCCTCATTGACAAAAATGCCCAAGTCATTCAATAACGTCTTAACGCTGGACTATGCGTTCATGACCAGTGTCCTCTTTGACTAACTTTTGGACTTCTCAATAAAGCAGCAGCAGTCCAGCGACCATCTCCCTTTATCTGCCCTAATATCTCTGCAGTCACTTAGCCCTTACAACATAAACACTCTGGGCTCTTCTCAGGGAAAGAAATGTACAATCTGGTATGAAGAGTGAAATGGAACAAAATAGACACCTCGAGCCTGGCAAATTGTAAAAGCAACTGGCAGCTGGAGAACATTAATTGTTCTGGAGCAATTGCAATGGCCGGTATCAGCAGAAGCCTTGTACCAACTACTCCAAAGCAGAACAACTAATATGTGTCAAGTCACCAAGGTAAAGGAGTGCTGCTTCCAACAACGTTACAGTGAGGAGATGAAAGAGAGCAAAAGTACCTTGAGGTATGCCACTCATCTATATAAACAAAACGGGAGTGAGAACCTTCATAACAAACGGGATTTAGTCAGAAAGCTACATATTAGGGTCGCATGGCAACACTAAAAACAACAACAAGAGTTGTAATGGCTACATGTATCTAGTCTCTTGAAACAAAGCAATCAGGCTGAATTCTGGCTTTATATTAACAACTCAAATGGTCACTTCCATGACAGACTCAACGGAGTCCCTCCAGATGTTTGGATCAAGCACGTCCATGCACTGTACTGCATGCCTTCCATCAGAGCCGGTGGCGTTAATCATCTCAAGCCACTGGATAGTTCAGTACTTGACCAAACTGCAAGTTAAAGAAATGGGACGCCACACAATCAGCACTCCTACAAGTCTACTGCATGCGGACTGTAGCCGTGTGACTAAGATTCTCAATAATATAAGGAAGGATAGGGCCACGGGTCCGAATGGGTTGCCCGGTCATTTATTCAAGAAGGACTACATATTCTTGGTCTCTCTTCTATCTCCTCTCTACCAGCGCTGCATTGTCACTGCAACAGTCCCCAACTCTTAGCAAGGATATATCCTCCAACCTGTACATAAAAAGGGTGACAATACAGACCCAGCAAATTACAAAAAGATTGCGTTGTTGAATATTGAAGCCGAGGCTTTTGCAAGCCTATTACTAAATGACTTAGAAAACTGGGTTAGAGATGAGGGCATTTTGCCCATTCATCAATTGGGCTTCAGGAAAGGGGCTTATACTACGGATAACACTAGCATACTTGGTGGAGCAGGCTATCCAGCCGAATAATCAACCACATTTTGCATGCTTTGTCAATTATTCTGCACCTTTCAAAGGCGTGGACAGGAAAATTCTCTGGTGTTTAGTAAACAGCTGGGGAATCCCAAAAAAGCTGCTGGATGCCAGAATCGCATTTTATTCTCAAACCAGGGTGCAAATCAAGCTTACACAAACAATGGCACCCGCCAAAGTATACATGGACCAAGAACTAAAACAAGGATGTGTCCTTGCACCCATGGTATTCAATCTGTACACTGCTTATTTAGGAAAATCTTTAAAAGCTGCAAATCTGTTAGTGCCTAAAATTGGTTGAGTGTTTATTCCTTGATGCAGAACACCGACGACATGATACTAATGGAGCACACAAAAGTGGGACTGCAGAGATCCCAGGGTGAACTAAATGCTTACAACATCAACAACAAATAATTGGTGGCAAACTGCAAGGCAAAGGTTATCATATTTGGGCTCTACCCCAATAAACACAAGTTGCAATAGAGATTGGGAAACTTGAAAATAAGGAGTGTTCCCAATTTCTACTATCTGGGTGTGTGGTTAGTGAGAAATGGCAAGCCTAAGTTGCACATCCCCTGCATAGAAGAAAAGGGTGTGGGTAGTGACCTACTCCCTGTGTAAACTACACTATACTTTTCACAGCCCAACCACTGAAGCCAAACTAAAGGCAATAAGAGCAAAACTCCTCACCTCCATTTGCTATGGTCTCATAGCTTTCCAGGAAGCTTTAGTGGACATCATGGAGAAGGCACAATGCCATGACTACAAACGCATCTTCTGAATCCCCTCATATGTCTGGAATTCTCTAGTACGCCTTGAATTCAGTCTGAACATACAATATCTTGAGAACTGGGCAGCCATAGTCCGGTACTAATGCAGAGTCTGTGCATCACCCCCAAACACAATGAAACAGACATTTTTAAAAACGAGGAGAACCACTGGTCAGATTATCTGACTGCAGCTTGCTACAAAGTAAATTTGGTTATAGAAAACGGGGAAAACTTTGCAAATCATCCAATGTCTTTAAAACTGCACAGAAAAACACAAGTCAGGCTTTTATCTATGCAAGAAGACATCCAGGTCATACTAAGCTCGTACAAAGAAAAGCACTGCCAGACATACTTAAACTGTGCGTTAAAACAGTCAATGCTCAGGCAGATCCTCTTTGCAAGACTTATGGCTCTTCTAATGAAATATCTAAACAGCTGCTAAAAGTCATTTGTGAACATTGGCAGATGTAGACTACACCACTTAAAAGAGGAATCCTTGGACCATCTGTCCTGCCTGGTCCTTCAAAACGCACGCTGCACTTTAATAATGCCATTATTCTTAAAGTACGCTGCTCATTCATGCAGGGAAACAAAGGAGCTGCTTTTTAACCTGGAAACCCTTGTGGAGCTGGAAAGATCTGCTAAATGTAGTGACCTAACCTGCTAACCGCCCAGCCTCCTACAAACAGGACGGTATAGCTAATATATTTAAACTTGGAAGGATCCAAAATACTGATATCTCAGAAGTGTAAATGGGACTATGCTCTTACATCTGGCACTTGGCACTTTAAGTCATAGCTGCATTAGCGCCTTGAAATAAACCTGATTAAGCATGAACAATCACTTATTAGCCAATTCTTCCCAATGAGAAGGATATAGAATTCATCAATTTCATAAGTGAAATTGGGTCTACGCTTCCAAAACTGGCACCTGCACTTTAACCAATGGTGTATAACTTAGAACTTGGCAACATCAAAATGGAATTCGAGACAATGCTCCTACAACTAGCACTTGCACTTTAACTCATGGTGTAACCCAGAAGGTCTTCGAACTCAGCAACATCACACGTGAATTTGGGACCATGCTTCTCCAACTAGCACCTTGAGCTTTAAGCCACGTCACATTAGTCCAACATAATGAATCAGTCCCAGCAAGAATCACATTCTATATGCTGCACCTTATGCTTTCTGAAGTGGCCACTGCCAGGTTCCATGCACTTTAAATGTGGCCTCCAACACAAGTCTCTGTGCACCCTGCTAGTCGCTCGAAAGACTCATAAGCACAGCAGCCACTTGTTAGAGTTGGACTACCTGCAATACAAGGTTCTGTGCCCCCTGAAAGACTCAAAAGCACAGCACCCGCTCAACAGATTTGGAATGGCCTGCACAGTAAAATACCTCACTGCACATTGCACTCTTTAGATGCGGTCAGTTAAAGAACCCAACTAATCTAAGGGGCGCCTATCAGGTGTCATTGTGTATGAGTAGTTTTCATAAACAAGATTTTAAACTGTATATTTGAAAGGTATTTTATTGTACTTGTATTATGGTTATATTTTAGGACGCACTTGAAAATGCCTAAAATATTTTACGGAACATTGGGCTGACGAATGTTGTTTTATTCGAAACCTATGTGTTATCACACTTTTGTAACAATTTTAATTAATTGAATCAAATAAAGTATTACTTACTTACACACCCAATGTATTAATGTTAGTGGGCAATATTGATGTAGCAGTTTCCAGCCAAAAGGCAGCAGAGTGCTAAAAAGGGTCAAATGTGAGGGATATTGTCTTAATTTCCGGTTGAGCCTTCCCCTTGAACACCTCAAAGGCTTTAAACTTTAACCTTTGGAAACTTATCCAAATGAAGCCAAACAGGGGTCACCTCTCAGACAGTCATAGTTTTAGTCCTCCCTTTGTAGATCGAGCATAGACAGCGCTAGCGCTGTCTGGAAGACTTGTTGTATGTACTTTGTGGGCTCTGGAGATCATCCCCAAGACTTCTCTGCTTCCACGTTTGATTAGGGACTATTTTTTTCTGTTCAACAGCCTCTATTTAAGTGTCCTGATAGAAAACGACCAGTAGAGGTCAGTAAAATACCTGAATGTCTTCCTGCTTGTTCAACTGCTTCTATTTAACTGTCTTGATGGAAAACGACCAGTAGAGGTCAGTAAAATACCAGAACTGCTTTCTGCTTAGGGACGTTCTTTTTTTATTTTTCTGGCAACTGCCTCTATTTAACTTTCTTAATCGAAAACGACTAGCAGGGGTCAGTAAAATACAAGAATCACTTTAGCATTCCCTAGATTTCAGGTCATAGAAACTTGTCTTCCACGAGCACTCGTAGACAAAAAATTTTTTGTTCAAATCTTGCATTTTCAGTGATATGACCACCGAAGGCCCCAATTTTATATTAAAAACAGAGATTTTGACTATACCATTTCCCGCTGATAGGCAATATTTCTCTGTATGTGTTCCAATACCTGGCGTGTTCTGCAGTTTGGTGCTTACTTTCCCTCCATGTTAAAGAACAGTAGATGTTTCAGCACCCAGGCTAATGTGTTGCATAGCTAGATACATATAAGGTCCCAAATGCAAGACCGAATGCATTGCAAATGCTTGTTTGCCTCCTTATCATGTTATCCCATTATTTTTATTATGTAAAGCACTTTGACACCTAAAATATCCAAGGAATACTGGACCAAAACCCTACAGGAATGCCCACCCAACCAGACCTGGAACCTTGATGTCGACTCCAAGCTCTTCAGTAAATAATTCACCAACTGTGCCAACCGCAACGCTCCGACCAGCAACAAGATCTACACAAACAATAAATGACCCAGCTGGTACACAAATGATCTCAGGGAGCACAAACCCCACTGCAAACAACTTGAGAGAAAATGGAGATTCGACAAAAACACCACAGCAACTATGATAAGAAAAAGGCCTTAACTCTCAGACTTACAGCCAGCTCCAAACAACAGCAAAGAAATTGTCACCATTGTCAAGGAGTTAATGCTGCAGCTGCCAAGGAAGACATCATTTATTTTGATATTTGATATTTATGAGTATTTGTAGAGTGCAAACTTTCGCTCCGGAAGGAGCATCTTGGCGCTAAGCATTCTTGTGTGTGATGGGTGATACGTGGCGAAAATCTGGATCTAAATGGCTGCCAGAACAGAGATGTCTGGTTGTTGGTACACCCAGGTCTTAAGGAGATTTCTAAAAAGACTCTCCTTTTCAATTAATCTAAGATTAACGGGTAGATTGTTCCATGCCGTTGCTGCCAGAACGGTGAAGGATTTCCCGCCCCTGGTTTTGTACTTGAACCTTGGGATCGTAGTGAGATTGGTCCCAGAGGATCTCAGACATCGTGTAGGATTGTAGTGTGTGAAGCGCTTAGCAAGGTAGTGAGGACCTGTGTTTTTCATGGATTTAAAGAGTTTAAAAAGGATTCTTTTATGAAGTGGTAACCAATGGAGGGAGTTTAGTGCTGCTGAAGCTGATGACCTTCTAGGGAGTTTCAGGACCAGTCTAGCGGCTGCATGTTGTATACTCAGTAACTTCCTGAGGGTGGACTTCTTCACTCCAGCCATTAGGCCGTTACAATAATCGAGTCGGGAGAGTATTAAGGCTACCGCGACTGATTTCCTAGCGGCAATGGGGAGGAAGTCAAAGAACTTCTTTAAGGACTTAATAAGTCCAAAACAGCGTCCAGCAGTGATCCTGACGTGGTCGTCGAAAGAAAGGGATGAGTCAAATTGCACGCCCAGGTTCCGTGCGGAGGAAACAGCACTGGGTGGGGCCTCTGATCCTGTGGGCCACCAATCTTTCGGGCAGAAGGATAGATCTTTACCCAGTGGTATAATTTCTGTCTTCGCACTGTTGCATCTCAAGTGGTTATTATTCAGCCACTGAAAGACGTCAGAGAGGCAATTACGAAATCGCAGGTCTGCGTCCATACACTTTTTATCAATGGCGATGACAAGTTGTGTGTCGTCGGCATATGACGTGACGAGGATCCCGTGAGATTCTATCACAGCGAGGAGGGGAGCCATATAGATGTTGAAGAAAAGGGGGCTTAATATGGACCGCTGAGGCACCCCTGATGTAATGGGTTTTTCGCTGGATAGATAGGGACCCAAAGACACAGTCTGGGACCTGTTAGACAGGAAAGATTTTACCCATGCCAGAACAGTGTCTGTCACGCCGATCTCTCGCATTCTATTAATCAGAATGACGTGAGAGATAGTGTTGAACGCTGCTGTGAGGTCAAGCAGGATGAGGACGGCATGTTTTCCTTCATCCTGCAAGAACTTGATGGAATCAGACAGTTCTATCAAGGCTGTTTCGGTGGAATGACCGGAGCGAAACCCCGACTGTTGGGGATGCAAGATGTTGTAGGTCTCTACAAATGCTTTTAGCTCCCCGTGTACTAATTGTTCCGTGATCTTACCTAGGACAGGTAGTAATGAAATGGGGCGCATGTTGGTGAGATCTGTAGGAGATTTGTTCAGCTTTTTCATCAGAGGCTTCACAATAGCCTTCTTCCAGTCGTTGGGCACTATCCCTGACTCTAGAGATTTATTGATGATAGCGTTGATGCAGGGGTTAACTGCCTCAATAAGGTGGTGGAGAATGGCGGGAGAGCAAGAGTCAGTGGGGGCTCCTGATTTACAGGCCAGAATTGCCTTGCCTGTTTGCTGAAGAGAAACAGGATTAAAGTGACTGAGGGAGAGATAGTTATCCGTCGCTTTATGGAGAGTAATCGAGGGGGGGGGGGGAAAGTCTCTCTGAATGTTGGTGATTTTGTCCACAAAGAAATCTGCGATTTGATTGCACAGATTTTCGGACGGGGGAATTTCGGGCGTGAGGGCTTTGGGGTGGGTGACGGACTTGACTATAGAAAATATGTTTTTTTGTTTTTGATGGGCTTCATTTATAGCCTTAGTAAAGTATTCCCTTTTAGCCACTTTTATACTAGAGAGAAATATTTTCCTCTGTTGAACGTAAAGTATTCTTGCGGCCTCATCATAGGTTTTTCTCCACTTCCTTTCTGATTTACGGCAAAGAAGATGGCTATCAGTTAGGGCCTGGGTGAACCAGGGTGCATTTGGCTTTTTTTTGTGGCATGTCGCTTGATGGCCTTTTGGGTTGGAATTATCTGAGATAATTTGGTCCATCCAGGTATGAAAGTTGTAGGAGTCCACTACAACGTCTCCGGTTAGCTTGGGGGCCTTGGCCAAGGGTTGGGAGTTCAGCTTGATGCGTTCCATCACTTTCCTCCAATTGACTGTGAAGGAAGGGTGGGAGCGCTTATTGCTGGATGCGGTAGGGGCTTGTATCTCGATGTCGAATGGAATGAAACAATGATCAGTCCAAATTTGAGGAATTGGAGAGGACGTAGTCAAAGTTATGAGATTGGAGCAGATGCCATCGAGGGTATGGCCCGCATGGTGAGTGGGAGCAGAAACAATTTGGGATAGTCCGAAAATATTTAATGATTGTTGAAGTGAAATGGTAAAGGGGTCAACACATGATTCAAGATGTATGTTCATATCACCTAATAGAGTAAAATTGGGATAATGTAGCATGAGTGCCCCGAGAACATCATCTAAGGATTCTAGGAAGGGAGTCGCATTGCCAGGAGGGCGATATATCAGGCCCCCCGAGAAGGAGGTAGAGGCATTGATTTTAATAGAGAAGCCTATACCCTCACTTCCTTTAAGGTGGTCGAGGTCAAATGTATGGCAGAGAAAGGTTTTCTTGATGGCTAGTGCTACACCACCTCCTCGCCCAAGAGGTCTGTCTCGCCTAAAGATGGTAAAGTCTAAAGGGAGGGCAGTTGCCAAGTCAGGATTTGAAGACTCGTTGAGCCAGGTTTCGGTGATGAAAAGAGCATCTAGATCCTGTACTAATATTAGGTCATATATATCTTGGCAATGACAGGATAGTGACCTGGCATTGATAATACCTCCCTTAAAATAAATGGGATTATACTTTAATGGGGAAGGCGATACATATGTCTCAGCGATTAGCGCAGGGGGCTTCCACTCGCAATGTAAACATGTAAATGTGCTCGAGAGGAGGTCAATGGGGGGGCAGCCCTTACAGTGGTCGCTCATTGTGGGGCGTAGTGCATATAGATCGTTGCTACCATACCTGATGGTGTGGGATTTTTGGCCAGCAAGCCCTGCGCCCGGCGCGTTCCGATCGCGGACGGGCGCAGACGGGCTTGGCTTAGGCGCGGCATCGGCGCGCATCCGGCGCGCCCGCTGCGCCAGCCCGCTGCGCCAGCCCGCTGCGCCGTCTGCACATAATATAGGTAGAGAAGAGGGCGGGAGGACTGCGTGACTAGAGCGCTCTCCCCGCCTCACTAAAGATGGCGCCCACCGCCGCCGAGTGTCAGCTAAAAAGCGGCTGGGCCGAGTAAGGGAGAAGGAGAAATGTTCAAAGTGTCAGTGTACCTCAATAAAACAATTTCCCTTATTTTCTAAAAGCCCCCAAGATAAAAACAATACAATGTTAAAAGCGCTCCAAGTTCGGTTTGCAAGTAAAAACGGGTAGCAGATTTCACATCACGTTAGAACACAGACAGCTCGCAGCCCCAGTTCCCCTCACCAGGGAGAGCTTCTGAAGGGCACCGAGCGCGAGAGAAAGATCCGTTAAATAATCTAATAGGGCTGGAGGACTGCGCGACTAGAGCGCTCTCCCCGCCTCACTAAAGATGGCGCCCACCGCCGCCGAGTGTCAGCTAGAAAGCGGCTGGGCCGAGTAAGGGAGAAGGAGAAATGTTCAAAGTGTCAGTGTACCTCAATAAAACAATTCCCCTTATTTTCTAAAATCATCCCATCCCAAGCACTCTGCAACGACCTCTCAAACTTCTTTAACAGAAGATTGCCAAGATCTACAATACATCAGACCTACAGCATACCAATACGAACTCCCCTGACAAGCAGGACGCCTCCTTCATCACCAAACAGCAACTAAGGCAACTGGAACCCCCTTTCAAATGAAACAATCACCGCCCTGATGAATACTATCCACTCAGGAGCCCCCTCAGTCCCATGCCTCCATTTCAAATACAACCTTGGAAGAACCATCAATTTCCCTGCGCTCACTGATATCATCAATGCCTCCTTAACCACTGCCCCCTTCCCATCTTGCTAGAAAACTGCAAAAGTCAATGCATTATTCAAGAAACCAACAGCAGACCTCAACACTTTCAGCAGCTACAGACCCATCTTGTTCCTGGTTTTTCCAGCTAAAGTCATGGAGAAAGGGATCAATACCTAACTCGCAGAAAACCTAGAACTCTATCAACTCCTAGACAGCTCTCAATCGGGCTTTTGCACCCACCACCACACAAAGAGAGCCCTCATTTTGGTCACTGATGACATCAGAGGCATCCTCGAACGAGGAGAAATGGCCGCGTTCATTCTCCTCGACCTTTCTGCAGCTTTCGATCCCACAAGTCACTCACCAGAAAGATTCAGCAGTTGAGAATCTGTAGAATGGCCCTTAAGTGGATATCCTCCGTCCTCATGGACAGAAATCAACAAGTTAAACTTCTGCCCCTACATCTCAGAACCCAAGATAGTCATCTGCGGAGTCCCTCAAGGATCCCTGCTCACCCTAACACTCTTCAACATCTACATGACGCCTCTCGCGGACATCGTCAGAGATGGGGTAACTGTAGAGGGGCCTGAGGAGACTGTTCGTGCCAACCTCTTGCAGTAGCCGCAGAAACTGTAAAGGAAACTTTTTGCAGGGGTCAAAAGACCCATACAGCATGCCCTGACCTACTGTCCTTAGAGAATTCTAAGGCAGAATCAACTTTTTCACTAAATAGACATCAGCCATTAAAAGGCATATCCATAAGGGAGGCCTGTACGACCCCTGAGAGCCTGTGTAGTGCATCCACACTACCTCTCGCCTCAGACAAACAGTAGCATAAAGGTGTGCACGGATCATTTACTTGCCCACATCTTGACCATCTTGCACGGCCTGAGCCAAGGAGGCCCTAAGTTCTTCCAGGACTGCCGGGCAAGATCTCACTAGTCATGCCCCTGAGGATGTGCATGTTTTGGCCCAATAAACAAAGAGCATTTACTGACCTGAAAGATCGGCTAGCTGAAGAGAACATTCACTTTCTGAATGTCTCAAACCTCTTCGACTACTTGTCCGGAGGTGTCTCAGGGAATAAATAGTGGTTCACCTTGCTGGTGGAATCCTGGACCACTGCACTCTGCGGAGTAGGCTGCAGTGTAACAAAAACAGGGTCACCAGGAGCCTGATTACTTACTGCCGGGCAAGAACAGGGCTTGAACTAAGTGCCTACTAACAGATCAGTAAGTGCTTCACCAGGTTGCAAACAGACTGTAAGGATGTTTGTCTTGACTTTAACTGAAGACAGTTTTAGGTCCAGAATGTCAGCTACTCATTAAATTACCACAGCAAAGGAAGAACTCTTCCACTAGGGGCCCAAGAATCAACCCAGTATCAATCAATCAATCAATCAATCAATCAATCAATCAATCAGAGTACTTGTAAAGCCGCTACTTACCCCTGAGGGTCTCCAGGCGCTGAGGGGAGGGGGTGCCGCTACTGCTCGAAGAGCCAGGTCCTGAGAAGTCTTCTGAAGGCGAGTAGGTCTTGGGTCTGCCGTAGGTGGGCAGGGAGGGTGTTCTAGGTCTTGGCGCGAGGTAGGAGGAGGATCTGCTGCCGGAGGTCGTTCGTTGGATGCTGGGGAAAGCAGCGAGGGCGGCGAGGGCGAGGCTGGCGGAGCGGAGCTGGCGGGTGGGGGTGTAGAAGCTGAGTCTGCTGTTCAGGTAGGCTGGTCCGGCGTTGTGGAGTGCTTTGTGTGCGTGATTGAGGAGCTTGAAGGTGATCCTCTTGTTGACAGGGAGCCAGTGTAGGTCTCTCAGGTGGGGGGTGATGTGGCTGCGGTGGGGGACGTTGAGGATCAGTCAGGCGGAGGCGTTTTGGATGCATTGTAGTCATAGGTGTTTGGCTGGGATGCCTGCATAGAGTGCGTTGCCGTAGTCCAGTCTGCTGCTGACGAGTGCATGTGTCACCGTTCTTTTTGTTTCGGTCAGGATCCACTTGTAGATACTACGTAGCAAGCGGAGGGTGTTGTAGCAGGAGAAGGATACGGCGCTGACCTGTTTAGACATGGAGAGGGAGGAGTCGAGGATGAATCCTAGGTTGCGTGCCTGGTCTGTGGGTGTCGGTGTTGTTCCCAGTGTGGTCGGCCACCAGGAGTCGTCCCAGGCTGAGGGAGTGGGTCCGAGGATGAGGACATCCATCTTGTCCAAGTTCAGCTTCAGACGGCTGCTCCTCATCCAGTCGGCGACGGCCTTCATTCCCTTGTGGAGGCTGGTTTCGGCAGTGTGTGGGTCCTTGGTGAGGGAGAGGATGAGCTGGGTGTCCGGTCTATTTTAAGACTTGGCAATTTCACCCGCTCGGGTAAGCTCAATATGCTTTAACACAGGGCATGCGTAAGTGCACAGTGGATGCGGTAAGAATTGGATCTTGGAATCAGCTTTACACATTTAAATTTACCGCTGTTTTGTAGTCTGGTTGAGTATCGCTGATTTTGCTATGAGCACCACCACTTTAGTTCACGTTTTTCACGTGTGTCTCACAAGCGTATTGAAATTGAGTTGATCTGCATATGGTACCACTATCCTGCACGTTTTTCTGATTTTTACGTTTACCTGTTTTTTCCACTACATTCACATCACGATTACCTTTTTAAGGTATTACTATTTTAAACAATTACTCAATCCTCACAACGCATTTTATTTTTTGTAGAGTGCAAATTCTATCTAAACATTTTTGTAACCCACAATTAATCGTGTTGTAGATTCCTGGGGAGGACTGAATTATTAGCTGTTTAAAACATACAATGGACTCCATACTTATCCCCTGACGTCTTCTTCTTCAAGCAGCAATTCGGTAGTAGATGATTGTGCAGCAAACTTTAACGCTTAGCTCAACCTAAATGTTTTAGTGTGGATGTGAATAAATGTGCCACCTTTTTGGCTCAGTGACAGTTACATTTCATCTGCCACCCAAGTGCTTTCCAAATGAGCAATCAAAGGTGGCATTTGTCCTATTGTATTTAGGTGGGACTGCAACCTCTTGGCTTGGTAACTAAAGAGTTGAGAGAAATGACCCATTATTATAGAACTTTACTAATTCTAAGAAAGAACTGAAAAAACTCTTTGCACAACATACCTTTGTGCATTCAACAGACAAAGAACTTCTACATTTAAAGCAGGGGCACTTTGACTTACTAACTCATCGGACTGTATTCAATCACATTTTTTTTAACCAACTGGACTAAATGTAAATGACGTCCTTTTTAGGTCTCGCCTAGGCAGCGCGCATGCGCTGTATAGGAGAGACCTAATGCCATCGACACAGCTTTGTGGCCAAAATGATGGACGCGTTGCATTGCTTGCAATGGCAACGCGTGCACGTCTGGTGATTTCCTTGCGGGAGCGCGCAACGCCATATGGTCACACGCTCCCGCAGGCCCCCTCCAGGCGCGCGCTTGTTTGCTTTGCCATGATAACGCCGATCTGAAAGCACACCAGTTGCAGCGGCGATATCTGTGTTGTATTGCATTATTTAAATATGATTTGTTTGTGTTGGTTTGTTCCGGACTGTAGAGATGTTTTGATGTATTCACTTCTCTCTGTGAGCTCTGCTGATTTAATAGTATCTTCTGTTAGTTTTGAGAGCCTCGGAGTGACTATGCTGTGGTGGGGCACGCAGTGTAGACTCTGGCATTTTCCCACTCTTTGCCGCTTACACACGTACACTCTGTTGTACGTTCAGTCACACTTCTCTCAACAGGAGAACATTCTCGAGCTTGCGGCTCACTTCTTGGGTCTAATGAATTTGCTCAATCTCTACAGCCTTCCTTGTGAAAGCCATGGTGATCTTCTCTGGGGCCCATTGGTGCTTTACACTTCTTGCCAACATTATCCATTTGCCTTTGGGTTGCATGCTAGTCTAACGTTTTTATGTCGACTGTGCCATTACAGGGACACGCTGCTTCCCCCACCTCACAAACAACCGACCAGGTTTCCCAGAGTGAACCAGGTTCTCTCTGGGCTCAGCCAGCATGGGTGTCAGCAGAATTTATTTCCAGGGGTGTGTGGGGCATCATTTTAACGTACTCCGTTCAGCAGTTCCATTGTAATATAGGATGCCTATTGTTGTGCCTTATGTTATTCAGACCAACTAAGACCACAGAGATCCCTCCCCAGATTACATTCACAAAGAAAAGCATAGGTGTAGTGAATGAAATGATGAATGGTCAAGGTGGTTTCTTGAAGCTCTTTATTTCAAGAAACCACCTTGACCATTCATCACTTTTAGTGACAAGAGAGATGCTTTTTAAAAATGTATTCTGCTACTGGACGGCCCTCAGTTGAGAGACCACCGGGATACACGTGATGTTGCACTGAGTGGCATCCATAGAGTGAAGGAATTTACTACTGTGTCTCTACTCAAAATTCATGAGCTGAGTAATAGGCTGTTTTCTATAACTGCTACTTGGAGATGAGCATGGTACCTACTTTCACAAATTTCCTCTAGTCTATGGTACAGCTCAGTGCATTGGAAAATTGAAGCATTTGGGAAGAGTATTTATGGATTAAAAAATGTTATACATTTTGCAACTTCCAGGCACTGTGTTGAATGTCAGAAGGAAAAAAAGTCAGTTTTCCTGTCTTCTCAGGAGCAGCCTGGTTGTGCGTTGGTGACACTTTAAGAAGATAACGTGGGTAGGAAAAACAGTTAACCTTAAGCCTTACACAGAAATTTCTAAACATCCAAGAAGAAGACATTCCACGCGCTTGAGGCTGCAAATAAAAGTAAGGCTGGTGGCAAATCCTTGCAATACAACCCTCGAACAATCATGGCAATTCCACACACAGTTAGTTTCTGTGTAGTTGCTGTTGTAAAAGCTGGTTCCTCACAAAACAGATCATCATAGGGACACAAAGTCAGATATCACAACACACACCATCCAGGAATCTATGATGGTAATTTATTTACATGGTGGGAGCCTATAGATTTTAAATGACTGTGTCTGTACAGGTGTGGCCGGCCCTCTTAATGGTTGCGTTGATTAGTAAACCAGTGATTGGAATGTATAATTAAATAGCAAATTGACACTACACACACACAATGGGAGCAGAAAATTATATTTATTCCTGCTTACTAGCTGCAAATTCTGCCATGGATCTCAACAGGAAGACACAGGAATATATAGGCAGCATACAGCTATTATTATCTTCAGAGAGGTGGATGGTGTTCATGATAATTGCCTGTAAGATACGCCATTAGCAAAGAGGCCAAAGTACTGGATGGTCCTAACTGTAAAGAAGGCTGTTAGTATGTGTTTCTTCTCGCCCTCAAAAGGGGTGGCAGCAACGCAATAAAAAGAGATATGCTACCAACGCGTTTTACAAAGTACATTTGTGGTTTTACTCTTGCATTATCTTGCAGTTGGATAATAATTTCATTTTTATAAGCAGTCAACTTACCGCTTTCTATAACATCGAAAAATCACAATACCTTTTAATAAGAAAGTTTTGAGCCACTTTGAAGAGTCAAATTTACAACCGATGGCTATAACTAGTCTATTGAAAGAACAAGCATTGGCATAGCCAATAGGTCTCGCCTTTGGGACATTATAAATGTTTAGCCATGCAACAGTTGATGTTGCACCAAGGATATTGTGCTGCATAATTAAAGACTTATAAGGTCCCAAAGGCGAGACCTATTGGCTATGCCAATGCTTGTTCTATCAGGGGTTAAACGAAGATCTAGAGGACATGTTAGAAAACATTGACGAGTTACCTGAAAGTTATTCAGACCTTATTGACTAATGATACAATTGGATCACCGATTAATGGAGGGAATTTCCAGGCAAAATCATAAATTACCCTGGGTGATCATTAGGAACAACAAGAAAGAACACATTGAAGCATGTTTTAAGCTTGAGCAAAGGAGGAGGGCTCCAACACCCAGGAAGTGGTTTTCTGCACATTGTGCTCCGATGGGACACATTCCGGCCAGCTTGGGGACCGTAGCTGGTGACTACTGCCCCAAGCCAACATCGCGAGCCCAGGAGAAGGGCTCCAATGCCTAAGAAGCACTTTTCAGTGCGGTATGTTCTTGAGGGTAAAGGATGAATTTTGGCCTGTTTGGGGACCACTGCAAGGGACTACGGCCACAGGCAACATCGCCAGCCTAGGAGGAGGGCTCCAATGTCTAGGAAGCGCGTTTCAGCGCATTGTGTTCCTGTGGGCACAGGATGCACGCACTACATGCCCAGGCGTGTGCCCAGGTAAAGATGGGTCCGAGAGCGGGTCTGTCTGCTCCTGTCCATGGCCAGACAAGGCTGTGCCTTCCCTCTAGGTTCTGTGTTTTTCACCATCGCCCACAATGGGTAAGCAAAAACTGCTGCCTATCACATCCCAAGAGACGCCTAGCACCTTGATGACAAACTTTTTGACGAGTGTTATGAGTGTCCTCAATGAGAAAATTACTTCAGTCTAAGAGAGACAGGAAACTTGTAACCGCACCGTAATCAATTCTATCTCTCCCTCTGAATTGATTTCAGACCCACCACTTAAATGTATGAAAATTCCTGACCTCCCCCGGATACATTAACTAGTTCCGTGCAGCAAGTTCTACACACGTTGCTAAAGATGCTGTTGAGCCATGTAAGCATGTTGCTAAAAAGGGCAAATTGTCCAAAATCTCAGCAGCAAACACAGAGGACCATAGCCGTTTATTTACTATTATTCATGCTTAAGAAATTTCAGTTAAATCTTCTCTAGACTCCTCGTCCTCTAGACGAACTTTAGTGAAAAAACTACTACTAGCTGTCTGGAAATTATGCAAGCTATTCCCAGACATAGCATCTTGCTAAACCCAAATTAGTTTACTGGGCCTCCTTCTGTTAACTCATCCCCTAATTCAATACCTGGTGGTAACCATCCTTCTTGGGTCGCCCATTTTTCTAAGAATTATTCAGCTCCTGGTTACTTGCTCCAAGGGTTTAACCCTACTTCTATCGAAGTTTCTGCTTCTGATTTTAGTAACCTATGTTTCTCTTTGGACAAAATTAATATGGCACTAGCAGGGAGTAAGGGCGGTAAAGCCCCAGACCCGGAAGGCATTCTCATTGATCTGTTCAAGGCCAATGTTCCCTTATCAGGCCCAATTTTAACCAATATATTATAGGCTTGCTCCCGTTCCTGTATTCTGCAAACCTGGTCGGAGGATTTTTAAGAAAGGGGATAGTGGCAAACCTGCTGTTACCGCCCCATGCCGCTCCTTGACTCCTTGGTAAAAGTGTTACAAAAGGGGGTGGTGATGGACGGATCATCTGAATCAATCAAACACTCACACCCAGTCAAAAGATCTGGGTTTAATCCATCACCGTTCTTTAGCCCACTCTGCCACCCCAGTTCAGACATGCCTATATGCAAATCAGTCTGACCCTGTGCCTCATGTGAACAGTCCAGCCCGAACTGCCAAGCCATGTCTTCCCTGGACCGGAAACAAGCCTCCGAGGACCGGTTTCAGGCATTCCAGCCGTCTTCAGCCCGGCTTGCTTGAATCCAGTGGCAAAGTGAGCAAGGGACTCACGTCTGAGCATACCCTGCCACACTTATGGCGGCCAAAAGCGGTACAAAAGGGGGTGGTGAGGATGGAGCATCTGAATCAATCAAACACTCACACCCAGTCAAAAGATCTGGGTTTAATCCATCACCGTTCTTTAGCCCACTCTGCCACCCCAGTTCAGACATGGCTATATGCAAATCAGTCTGACCCTGTGCCTCATGGGAACAGTCCAGCCCGAACTGCCAAGCCATGTCTTCCCTGGACCGGAAACAAGCCTCCGAGGACCGGTTTCTGGCATTCAAGCCGTCTTCAGCCCGGCTTGCTTGAATCCAGTGGCAAAGTGAGCAAGGGACTCACGTCTGAGCATACCCTGCCACACTTATGGCGGCCAAAAGCGGTACAAAAGGGGGTGGTGATGGACGGAGCATCTGAATCAATCAAACACTCACACCCAGTCAAAAGATCTGGGTTCAAGTTCAAGTTCAAGTTTAGTAATTTGTATAGCGCACTACTCACCCAGAGGGTCTCAAGGCGCTGGGGGAGGGTGGGTGCATTACTTATCGAATAGCCAGGTTTTTAGCTGCTTTCTAAAGGAGAGGTGGTTCTGTGTAAGGCGGAGGTGAGTGGGGAGAGAATTCCAGGTTTTGGCCGCTAAGTAGGAGAAAGATCTTCCTCCCATGGTGGATCTCTCGATGCGCGGAATTGCGGCGAGGGCTTGATTGGATGAACGTAGTTGGCGGGTGGGTGTGTAGAAGGACAGTCGTTTGTTGAGGCATTCGGGTCCTAGGTCATAGAGGGCCTTGTGTGCGTGGGTGAGGAGACGGAACGTTACTTTCTTGTTGACGGGAAGCCAGTGGAGATCTTTCAGGTGATCGGAAATGTGGGCTTGACGGGGGATGTCCAGTATGAGTCTGGCTGAGGCGTTTTGGATGCGTTGGAGTTTTTTGTGTAGTTTAGCTGTAGTTCCGGCGTAAAGGGTGTTTCCATAATCTAGTCGGCTAGTGACTAGTGCGTGGGTGACTGTTTTTCTTCTTTCGGTGGGGATCCAGCGGAAGATTTTTTTGAGCATGCGTAGGATGTTGAAGCATGAAGATGTAACGGCGTTGACTTGTCCGGTCATCGAGAGGGAGGAGTCTAGGATGAAGCCCAGGTTCCGTGCGTGATCTGTAGGTATGGGTGCTGTACCTAGAGCCGGTGGCCACCATGAGTCGTCCCATGCAGAGGGGGACGATCCTAAGATGAGGAATTCCGTTTTGTCCGAGTTTAGTTTTAAACGGCTGTTCTTCATCCATTCGGCTACTTCTTTCATTCCTTCGTGTAGATTAGTTTTGGCGGTGTTGGGGTCTTTGGTGAGGGAGAGGATTAGCTGGGTGTCGTCAGCGTAGGATATGATGTTGAGGTCGTGTTGTCACGCGATGGTTGCGAGGGGGCTCATGTACACGTTGAAGAGGGTGGGACTGAGTGATGATCCTTGTGGTACGCCGCAGATGACTTCGGTGGCCTCTGATTTGAATGGGGGGAGGCGGACTCTCTGTGTTCTTCCGGCGAGGAATGAGATGATCCAGTTCAACGCTTTTCCTTGTATTCCGACGTTGTTGAGAGGCGTTGTATGAGGGTGTTATGACAGACTGTGTCGAAGGCGGCGGAGAGGTCAAGTAGGATGAGGGCAACTGATTCTCCGTTGTCCAGTAGCGTTCGGATGTCATCCGTAGCAGCGATGAGGGCGGTTTCGGTGCTGTGTGTGGCTCGAAAGCCGGACTGTGAGGGGTCGAGTGAATTGTTGGATTCAAGGTAGGCGGCGAGCTGGCTATTGACGGCTTTCTCGATGACTTTGGCCGGGAAGGGGAGGAGTGAGATGGGGTGGTAGTTCTTAAGTTCAGAGGGGTCCGCTGTGGGTTTCTTCAGAAGGCCGCTGAGTTCGGCATGTTTCCAGCTTTCTGGGAAGGTAGCGGAGTTGAGGGAGCAGTTGATGACATCGCGGAGATGGGGTGCAATGATGGAGTCTGCTTTGTTGAAGATGTGGTGTGGGCATGGGTCAGTTGGTGAACCTGAGTGGATGGAGTTCATCAGACGGATGGTGTCTTCAGTAGTGATTGGGTTCCATGCGCAAAGGTTGTGAGAGTGCTGTTTTGGTTCGGAGGTGGGTGAAGTGGGTTGTTCTTCAGACCGGTTTTCAAAGCTGTTATGAATGTCGACGATTTTGTTGTGGAAGAAAGAGGATAGAGAGTCGCAGAGGTCTTGGGAGGGAGTGATGTCGTTGGTGCCGGCGGTGGGGTTGGTAAATTCTTTGACGATGTTGAATAGTTCCTTGCTGTTTTGGGCGTTGTTGTCGAGTCGATCCTTGAATGCTGATTTCTTGGTGGATCGGATCAATTGGTGGTGTTTGCGGGTGGCGTCCTTGAAGGTGGTCAGGTTGTTAGTGGTTGGGTTTTTTCTCCAGGTTTTCTCGAGGGTACGACATAACTTCTTGGATTTCTTGAGGTCATCGTTGAACCAGGGGGCCTTTTTGTTACCTTGTTTGATCTGGCGGTTTTTCAGGGGTGCTAATTCGTCAGCGCTGTGGGTGATCCATTGTGTGAGTTTGGTGCCAGCTTTGTTTGGGTCCGATGATATGGTGGGGGGGGTTTGGTTAAGCGATGTGAAGAGTTGGTCGGTGGTGATTTTGTTCCAGTTTCTTCGAGGAATAGGTTGTGGAGGGATGTGGGTCGTGGTCTTTTTGTAGCTGAAGTGAACGCAGCTGTGGTCCGTCCAATGGAGAGCTGTGGTGTGATTGAAGGAGATGTGTTTGCTGGAGGTGAAGATAGGGTCGAGCGTGTGTCCGGCTAAGTGGGTGGGGGTGTCAACAAGTTGTTTGAGTCCAAGATTGGCCAGGTTGTCCAGAAGGGTGGTGGTGTTGCTGTCGTTATTCTTTTCCAGGTGGAAGTTGAGGTCTCCTAGTAGAATGTAGTTCTCGGAGGTGAGGGCATGTGGGCTGATGAAGTCAGTGATGTCTTCATTGAATTGTATGCGGGTTTCTGGTGGTCTGTAGATGAGGGTGCCTCTAAGTGTGGTCCTGGGGTCGGTGTGGATCTGGAAGTGAAGGTGTTCGGCGGTCGCGAGGTTATCGTCGGAGCTGGTCGTGATTCGGATGGTGTTCTTATGGGCGATGGCGATGCCTCCTCCTGTTTGGTTGGTGCGGTCCTTTCGGATGATCTTGTAGCCATCCAGGATGGCTATGGCGATGTCGGGCGCTGATGAGGCGTTCATCCAGGTTTCTGTAAGGAAGGCGACGTCCGGTGAAGTAGTGTCGAGTAGGTCCCAGAGTCACTAGAGTCAAGCTATCCAGGCTGAAGAAGGCTGATAGCCAGAAACCGGTCCTTGGATGCTTGATTCCGGTCTAGGAAAGACATGGCTTGGTAGTTCGGGCTGGACTCTTCCCATGAGGCACAGGGTCAAGGCTGATTTGCATATAGCCAGTGTCTGACCTAGGGTGGTGTGGAGAGCAAAAAAACGATGGATTTAGGCCCAGATCTTTGTACTGGGGTGAATGTAAGACATTGTTCTGTATTCTGTCCATCAACTGTGTTTTTTGCAATTTTCACCCCGAGTGGGCTTGGTATGCTCAGACATGAGTCCCAGGCTCTCCACATCGCTGGAGTCAAGCTTTCCAGGCTGAAGAAGGCTGATAGCCAGAAACCGGTCCTTGGATGCTTGATTCCGGTCTAGGAAAGACATGGCTTGGTAGTTCGGGCTGGACTGTTCCCATGAGGCACAGGGTCAAGGCTGATTTGCATATAGCCAGTGTCTGACCTAGGGTGGTGTGGAGAGCACAAAAACGATGGATTTAGGACCAGATCTTTGTACTGGGGTGAATGTAAGACATTGTTCTGCATTCTGTCCATCAACTGTGTTTTTTGCAATTTTCCTTGGTAAAAGTGGCACGGAGAATTTTGTTAAATTGATTACAAGAGCGGGTTGAAACCAATCACATTCTTTCTGATCTACACTATGGTTTTGTGTTGTATTGGGGAATGCGTTGTAAAGCCCTGCGTTGTAAAAGATTTTCCAGAGTAAAAAATGCAGGGCAATGGCACGCATTTTAAACGAGTGCGGAGTAAGGTGTCACATTCTTTTCAAAGGGGCTTGGTGAACTTTGAGCAGCGGTTATATTTTAAGATACTCATTGGTTAATATATACCTCGATAAAGAACAAGGCTTGACTGGGAATCGAAACTGGCCCTGCAAACAGCTCGGACGTCCCCCTGTGGGGTAAGTGGGAGCTGTTTGCCGGGACTGGTTTCAGCCGCTTTTGTTACAGGAGGCCGATATTGCAGCTATGCTGCAAAACCCCCCAGGGGTACAAAACCAGCCCACACCTTGGCGGCCCACCGGGGAATCGGCCGGTGCAGACTAGGTCAGTCTGGCCCTGATGAAGGAGGACCATTTGTTCTTAGCCTCTGTCAATTTGTCATGCCCATTCGATTGCGTTGTTCAAAGTAAACTGGGGAAAATTCTATTAGTGCTTGGGTGGACCCACTGATTATAGCCCTTCTCAGAGAAATATATTCTGATGGCAGGGCTAGAGTAAGCTTTGGTTCTGGGGGTGAATCTATGAGCACTTTTGTGCTCGAGAGAGGGGTCGGACTGGGCTGTGTTCTAGCGCCCTTTTAATTTACTCTGTATATCAACAGATTAGGGACTACTTTAACAAGTACTTGCAGGGATCTTCCCTAGATTGGCCATACACCCATTCCTTGTTTGCTTTACGCTGATGACACCGTGCTCATGTCCCAAACTCTGTTGGGTCTGCAGTAGCTACTTAATGGTTTTGTCAGTTTCATGTCAGATCTTGGTCTGACGGTTAATATACGGAAAGCATTCATAATGAAGTGTGGGAGGTAAGTCAGGAATGATTACAATTAGCAATGGTAAATTAAGCTTTACTCAGACTTTTTGTTTGACAATCATGGCTCAAGGACTCCAGCTGTGAACATCAGCAAGCTGTATTTCAACAAATCTATCTCAGCGTTGCTAAGCTTTGCTATTAAGCAAGATAATAAGCCGATTAGGGAACTATTTATAATATTAATGTGTATCTGTGGCCCTATAAAACAGGAATCTGGGGCTTTAGCAACACCAATGTGCTCCAGACTTTGAAGAACGCTTTTTTTATGAACCTTTTTTCTGTCCCAAATTGTTGTTCCACATTTGTTTATCAAGCAGAATTAGGGTCCTGGGTTTTATCTGACTTCATTAACATCCAGCCGATTTTATTATGGCACAAAGTCTGGACCAGTGGTTATACTACTTTAAATCGTATGATTTTAAAAGTGTGTCTTAAGCTGAACAGTTTTGATGTATTCTCATTTTTCAAATTTGTGAAACAATTCTGTATAAAAAATGGGCCACCTTGAATAATTTGAAACACCAAATGTACTGCATACTGTGAGCAGAAGTCATCTAAAAACAACCTCTGTCCTTTCTCAAAGATCGGAGGCTATCCCGAGAAATGGCTAAAACTAGTCTATAAAAATCAGTTGACACTTATTACGGATGGTGTGCAGCCATCTTACCTTTGTACAGAATCGTTAGCATAGGATCGTGCTAACATGTTTTAAACGTGATATCTTTCATCATTTAGTCACTTTCCCTATTATCAATAATTGGTCAGAGGTCTTTGATAAAAATGGCCCTAAGACAGTTTTTTTTAATCATTGCACTTAACACAATTTATTTTTTGCACTTTTTATTCATTGCCTCAATGTCGACCAACACTATTGTTTTTACAACAACGGAGTTCATTAGCTATCTGCTGCATGATTTCTAGTTTTTTATGGTCTGTGATACGGTCAAGGTAAAATATGATAGCGTTGTAATGACATCTCATAGCCCCCTCTTTAATGTTTATATGTTTACTGTTTTATGCTTATGAAATGTGAAATTTATTTTGTATGTAATGCTTTTATGGTTTCTTTCTAGATATTCGAATAAAGCTGACTATGACTAACACTTTAAAATAAATATTAGCAAATCAGGATCCTAAATTTGCTGCTTCTCCAGGAACAGGCTTTTAGATTAATGTGGCACACTCCTTTTCAGTGCGGCATGGTTTGCACACTCCATACTGTACAGGAACGTCCTTAGGTGCCCCTGTTGCCGTGCCTTTTCGACAGGCACCTAAATGGGAACACTACGCCACCCACCCTGCAGACAAACAGGAATCTCGTAATCGGGTGGGCGGTGGTCGACTTTGGAGGTCTGGGAGCGGGATACTGGCATTCCAGCCGCTACCAGACTGCCAAAGTCATAATCAGGCCCCAAATATTTAGGGATCAAAATCACTCTTGACCCCGAGGGCTTGTTTAAGGCTAATTATCCACACCTCCTAAGGGCCCTATGCGAGAATTTCAGATGATCTTCATTTTTCTTGTCATGGCTGGACTGAAATAATACGGTATAAAAAATGCACTTCCCAGAGTTTTATAACTGTTCCAGGCCTTCTCAATCTTGGTACCCAAAGAACTCTTCTCTGAATTTAAAACCTTAACTTGGCAATTTCATTGGCAGATATGCAAAGTGTGACTGAGATTCAAGATACTGAGACTTCCCAAACTAGCAGGTTTCTTATTATTCTTATTATAACATTCGGGTGCACAACTTAAGGTTATAGCTGATTGGTCCCTAAGCTCTACCGAAAAACACTGGGTGCACATGGATTGGTGATAGTTGGAAAACGATTTGGGATCTTGTATGGGATCTCGTATGGAAACTGAAAATATATAGACCCTGTAATGCTTACATAAGCACCCCTGCAAGAACCACCTTATTGGTGTGCAATACTAGGGTGAACTGTAGAAATATCATGTTCTTCTCCCCACAACTCTATGCAATTTAATATAGCCTTTATTGATTTTGTTCAGGGGATGGAAAGTTCCATCTTTTGAAGTCAGTAAGCAAAGCTTTCATGTTGAGGACAGAGAATGCTTCCATTATACGCAACTGTTATACTGAGTGTTGCACCAACTTATGAAAGAAGAGACTACTAGATATATATTCTCTTTAGAGAAATTTTTACAAATAGTGGGGAATTCCAGAGGCTGATTCACATCATTATACAACATATAGTGTGGTAATCCAGCCTTTTTTTTAATTTACTCAAGGGATGGGAAGTTCCAACTTTTCAAGCCTGAAAGCAGAGCTTTTACATTGAGGAAAGTGAAAGTTTCCCTTATACACAACTCAGATACTGGGTGATGCATCAACTTATCAAAGAAGAGACTACTCAATATTTATTCCCTTTAGAGAAATTTGTGCAAACAGTGAGGAAATCCAGAGAATCACCTCACTATACAACATATAGTATGGTGGTTTGACATCAACATCCTCTCCTACATAGATAACACAAAACTCATACTCTCCCTCTCGGACTGCAAGACCGAAGTCGATAACTGAATGAAAGCCAACTGTCTCAAACTCAACACTGACAAGACAGAGATAGAGATCTTCAGCAAGAATACCTCACCATGGGACTCCAACTAGTGGCCAGCCGAATGCGGACATACACCCACACGCAGAACTCATGCCAGGAACTTCAGAATAATCACCAAAAGCAAACTGGACATGACAGCACCAGCCAACGCCGTCACTGCATTCTGTTTCACAGCCTGAAGATGCTGAGGAAAATCTTCAAATGGCTCCCAAGTAACACTAGAAAAACTATCACTCACCCTCTAGTCACCAGCTAATTGGACTATGCAAACACTATCTATGCTGGTATCAACAAACAACTCACTACAAGTCTAGAAACCATCCAAAAGTCAGCAGCCAGGCGCATCCTCAACCTCCCACACAGAACTCGCATCACACCACACCACAGGGAACTACAGTGGCTCCAGATACACAAACATGCTCAATTCAAATTCCTCACACACACAGTCAAGGCACTACACAACTCAGGCCCCACCTACCTGAACAATTGCATCTTCTTCCAACATCCACCCAGACATCTCCACTCAGCAGGACTTCTGCTCACACACATCCCACGCACATATGGAAGCAGATCAGGAGGATGGGTGTTCTCTTACATTGCTCCTAATGTGTGGAACAACCTCCCACTCCACATCATAAATTCCTCCTCTCTTCTTGAATTCCCCAAAAAGCTGAAGAACTGACTTTTCAATCAACCAACCTACCATGGGCAGGACTAGGGACACAAACCTGCTCAGCGCCAGGATATCCTTGCGGATGATTTACGCTATACAAATACACAAAACATAACATTCGAGTGCAAGCAGGCTCACCAAAGCCTCATCTGTATAAATTACATTATATTGTGCATTGTAAAACTGACTTTCAGTGGGGCACTGACGCAAGATTTATGCAAACATGCACATAGCATTGCTAGTAGGGAGGCACATTATAAGGCAGTGTTTGACTGGTACATGTACCCAACTAACCTACATAAATTGTACCGACTTAACCGACTTTTGCTGGAGGGGCTGTGGACTAGGGGGGGAACCTTAAGAATTTTTTGTGGGTGTGCCCTATAACTAACATATGTATTGGGTCTAAGTGCTAGCCTCAATGAAAGTGATATTGTGCTATGAAAGTGCTCTAAAATATCACACAAAGGTTGACTGAACTAAATTATGGAATTGCCTGGAAGACACCAAACAGACTTTTGTAGTTTATTTGAAGAAAACTGATCCTCCACTTTTAGCATTATGGCACTTACGATTGTAGAAAATGTTAGCAATGGAACCATTGTCAGCATGTCTTTTTGAAATGCAGAGCTCGTTTAAAGTGGTTTGGGAACCACTATTATCCTATCTATAACTAGGCCTCCACCATTTAATATGCCTGACTCGCTTGCAAACTCCTAACTTGTTTCATTATTAGACTCCACAGTGAGTTTTTCCGAATGCCATTAAAGATGTTAATGGAGCAAATGAGCATCCTATGATAGCAACAATAACTATCATCTAGTACCAACAGAAATCGTTGGGGTTTGACATTCCTGTCATTCTGGAGGGAGGAGGACATGTTGTTGTACTTGTTGTTTATATTTTCCCTTTCTTCTTCGTTGATGCGATGCCTTCTTCCCATTGTATCGTACACTTATAGATAACAAATATACATGACTTACTCAAGTCAAGTAAACATTTATTCAGATACAGTTAATCATCCAACTCAAATGTTTGACACAATGTACAAGTTGGACAAAACAGACTGCAAGCAACTGAGGAAAAATAAACCACACATCTCATATAGTACAAGGATTTTTTTTAACACTGGAAAATCGAATATAAAACCTGACAATTTGAGCTAGGCAAGAGTCCATTAGTATGATTCACTATCACTTGACTAGGAGTTTTCCAAATGTGTATCAATGCTCCTTCAAATGCATGTTTCTTCATATGGGCATTGTAACCCCAAGTCTTCCACAGGGGTGGAAGGGACATGGTAATACCATTATGGTACTGTTTTGAGTTCTGTTCGATGTGTTTAGCCTATCACCCAAAATCTATTAGACATTTGTTAACCTCCTCCAAACCAAACATTTTCTAAGAGAGGGCAGCGATGCGATGTATTTTTGGCTCTATGGTTGGTACTTTCCGTGGTTCACAAAGAACGGCAGCCCTCTTGATCGATTTCTGAATTAGTGAGGGTTAAAAAAGTCTCTAACATATTTTGAATGTTTGATTAAACACATAAAAATGACTCACTGTATCCAAAATTGCATTTAATTGACCCTATGCCAACTTAGCAGCACATGCAGAGAGTGCCAAATGTCCTAACCATATTTATTGCATAGTATTTGGTACAGTGTAAGTTGTATTAATGCATACTATTTTAAGCTGCCTCAAGTATTTTAATCTTTAAATAGTCAATGCATCCTCTGTTATCTATAGTCCTGATTAACTTCTTTACTTCCCACCTCCAAAGGATTATCCCTGAAAGAAACAAGGAAATGGCATAAACACTGAAACCAGGACAGAGACTGTATGCTTGAGGTTGAAAGAGTAGTTATAGGGGTTTTGCAATGTAAAATCAACTCTGCATTAGAACAATATCAAATTCATAGGGCAACCGCTTCACAGAATTCTTCGCTCAGTGCATAGTGAATATCATTAAAGGTATTCTCCAGTTCACTTACATTTGTATTTTTGCACTGCTCCTACATTTCTGCACCATATAGCTTGAGCATTGTACAAAATATTTATGGCAGAAATCATGCAGCCAACCAACACTGTTGTGAACGTGGGATTTTGAATAACCCTGGGCGTAGAACTATGCTACGCTCGCTTAGTTTGCCTAGTTTAGACAACTACAGGCTATGCGAATTGCACGTAGCACAGTGCAAAAATGCGTAGCGGGCATTTTTTGCTGGCTCGCGGTCCTCAAAGTCAAGATAGCGACTGCGAGCGAGCAAAATAACATCCCGGCGAGACTTTTTCCTCGTTCGCGATCAGCAACACCAAGTTGCTTATCGCTAGCGTGGAAAATAAACCTCCCGGTGGGATTCTCAACGCGGGGAGGTCAGGTTTCACATTGCGAGTGGTCGCGTATGCTCGCGACAGCTCGCGATGAGAAACTACCAGTCTGCGTTGAGAAAGCTGCAGCTCGAGTACAAATTTACTCGAGTGGCAGAAAACTAAGGCTTGCTCTGTGCAAGATGCAGTTTGCATTGATTGCACAGTACGGACAAGCATCCAGCACTGTTTAATCAGTGCAAACAGCATTTTGCACAGTGCAGTACGCAGTTCGCTTAGCTATGCATAGTGCGAAGTGCGGTATGCGTAGCGCTACTACGTGAACTACGCCCAATGTTAATTTTGAAGGTTTGCTTTTCATTTCTCTTTGTCATCAAAACAAATATTTAGGTACGTGTACATTAAATCTGGAGGGTTGCTTAATTTGTTATGCAAGTTCAGATATTTAGGTTTTATAGGAAATCTTTCAAATGTCATAATTTTGCAGTCTGGATTCCAAGCTCTAATTGTAATCTGCCTTGACCTTCCATGTATCTCACACCTCACTGGCAGGTGTTCTTTCAACCCATACATTTCTCCCACAACCTCTAACCACCTTGAGAGGTGAGTAGTTGTATGGGCTTTTTCCTGTACAGCATAGCACTTAATTGTGAGACAGCGTTGGGTAGAGAAGGCGATCTAGTGTATGGAGCATGTGGATGAAAGATGGTTTCCAGAGTAAGGGAGACCAAAGAAAAGAGGCACTCAAAGGGATATGAGGTCTTCGTTACAGTAATAGGCCTGCCTCAATAGTCTACCTTAAGATTTCCTATGAATCGCTTTGGGTTTCTTCAGAGCAGGCACCGTAGTAGTGCTTTAAAAGTGTTCAAAATGCTTAAGGGCACCCAAAACAGCATCCAGTAAGCTCATCCTCACCATAAAGGGAGTTATACTTGGAAGACTTGCCCAAGCACATCTCCAGGACACCATAAACATGACCAATCATGCAACCCAAGGTTAATGTTATCCACATCGTTCGCTATTCACAGAAGGTTGTGAATTGTTAAAGGGTATTTTTGCAATAGGTTTTGGCATTTCGACCCTGCAAAGGATAGAAGGAATTCTTCAGGAATGAGGACGCTTTTCCATTTGGACAGTGACAGTCCATCAAGCCGTAGTTCGTCTTTGCTCCGATTTGGGGGGCGGAGGGGGTGCAGGCTCACTGACTCGCCCCATGTCAATTAATTAGCTGCATATATTTTGTTCGCAGGTATCCTATCATGAGGATAAACATAATTCTGTGTCTCTATTGGTGCTTTCACCTGGGGCTTTGTTAGCACTAACCACAAAATTCTATGTCAGGACCGGAGGCTTCAGATTATGCTTCTCTTTTTTACTGTTAAAATACAGCAGCCAATGGAACCATTCTACGTTTTAAACTAAATATCCCATGAGCCCTGAGCCCAATATCTCTACCAATCAGAGGGTATCAGTTCACATATACAAATCACTGAAATAAAGGTACATCCTCCTTCTTTGCTGCTGCAGTAGCAACAAAGTAAGTGCCCGTTATTTCTCCCATGATTTAAAGTTGTACTTACATTAAGAGAAAGTGGTTTGGTATGAAGCGCAGCAATCATGCCGCATTTGTGAGGGACTCTGCCCCTCTTTGAAGTATTGGTGCCAGCGGGCCTTTTCAGAGTTCGGACAGGCTCAGTGATGAGAACTCGGTCCTCTCTCTATTGCGGGCCAGCACATGCACATTTTAACATGCTCAGTCTGAAATCCCTCAAGCGGCTTGCAGCAGTGCTCATGAGCCACAGAGGGCATCAACATACCAAGCGCTGGCCCCAGAACACCTGACAGGGTGAAAAAAGCACTTGTAAGGCCTTGGCCTAGGGGAGTGTGACAGGTGGCCCCCTCCACATAGTAAAACTATTGGCTGGCATGAGCAGTGAAATGTGCCTTTATTTGTTCACCAGTGGGCCCCGTGCAAACGTCCTCCAGCATTAATATTTGGTTGAATTCCTCTTGTTGGTGTAATACACCATTATGGCCCAGTACTTCAATGAGTCCTTTGGGGCCTATACTGGTATCCCTTATGAACATCAGGTGGAGGAAAGGTTTGCAGAGGCACTGGACATCCACGTGCAAGACTTCATGAAGAGAGCCTTGGTTTGGGCGCTTCACCTATTTATGCAACCTCTCATTAATTATGGTAAGCGAGGGTTCAGCACTGGCTCTTTAGGGGATAGCCCCCCTCCCTTGGAAGTTAAACACCGCTGCCACTGGTAGATCTGGTAAGGGTCTTGCTGGTTGACCTCCAAAGGAGGCAGGGGTGCAGATGGCCTCTTCTGTTCCATTGGACCATGAGTAGGGGCCTCTTCAGCAGCGGGGCATTCCGGGGTTCCTCTCAGAAAGGGCACATCATTGAAGACTCCTCCTCACAATCCTCTCACCACTCTGATTCAGAGCATTTACAAGGAGAGTCTTAACCATCTGTAAAGAGAAAACACACATCCCATCAATCTGATGACGCTCCATCTGACAGCTGCCCTTGAAATCTCTTCTGGAGCCTGGATGGCATCATTCATTCACCCTCTACAGACTGGGTGCCCTGCCCTGCAGTAGCGGACTACATCCACACTCAGTTGCGGAAAGTGTTTGAAAAGGAGGTGTGCAACACCTTACTCTCTGAATACCCACAACCTTCACTCAGGGGCAAGGTTGCACACACTTACGAATCGAACGCTAACACGTTTATCAAAACATTTACGAAGGAATCCAAAGAGGGGATTGGTTGTGCCTGGCATGGCTGCCACGACAAATTGTTAAATCTCTCCGGCCCTCTTACAAAGATTCTGGAGATGGCTGTAGAAGACAAAGATTCTATTTTTACTGTTGATCTGGACATTGTACTTGAATGGTTCGAATGTGAGATCTGCCTATTGGGTAACGCAAATTGTGCCATGTCGGCTGACTGACGCAATTCCGTGTTGACGAGGATAGATCCAAAATTGGCTGAACTGACTTCTATGAAAGCAGGCCCTTCAACAAACTGCTTTCAATTTGGCGAAAGGTTTGTAAAGGATCTGCGCAGGTACACTGCAACCTTCTTTGCTTTGGACAAGGCTCAGTCCTTCATAAAAAAGGTTTTTCACACTGGCCTTTTTACAAAGGCTGGGTGCTTCAGGAGTCGTGTGCCAGGCCGAGGTTACCCACAGACCTCCTACAGAAGCTATGCTCTCAGAGGCATAGATGTTGTGTCCTACTCAGGACCGTCTAATTTCTACCTAACAAGACATAGATGAGAGGTTGAGGAAGCTCCAACAGAGGTGGTTCCTGGCAGACAATGACTGAGGCATTCTGGGTTCTGGAAACAGTGCAGGGATTCAGAATAAATGTTGATGCAATTCCTTCTCAGGAGTCCATTCCTTCCCCTCTCCTTTTTTCCCAGTGAGAGAATCTTTTTATTGATGCTGAAGTTCAGGCCCTGCTTGCCAAAAAAGCGATAGCCCCCTCTCTTCCTTACGCCTGGGGATTTGTAAATAAGATTTTTGTAGTGCAGAAAAGGGGTGGAGGCCTCCGTCTAGTGCTCAATCTTCAGCAATTCAACTTTTGGTGTATCAGAATTTCTAAATGGAGGGAATACAATTTCTACAAGATCTTTTTCTGGAAGGAGATTGGATGGTGCGAAGCGACCTGAAGGATGCGTATGTGTTGATTCCTATATTTCATTCACACTATAGCTTCCTACAGCTCTGTTGGCATCATCAGTGGTACTAGATTACCTCCCTGCCCTTTACCCTGTTTCCTACCCCTTGATGTTTCACCAAGATCCTTCGCCCAATGGTGCAATTCCTCAGCCGAATGCAAATGTGCATGGTAATATAGCTAGACGATATTCTCATCATGGTGCAAAGCAGGGAGTCTGGCTTGGCCCACTTTTTTTGGGCTGTGCAACGCTTCCAAATCTGGGCTTCATAATCAATGGAGAGAAATCTTTCCTAATTCCATCTCAGAGTCTGGAGTTCTTAGGTTTTCAAGTGGATTTGGTTTTGGCTCAAGTCAAATTACCCCTTGCGAATATATTGTCACTCAAGAAAGAGTTAAGAAAAGCCTTTGCCTTGCAGACTACATCTTCGAGGATTTTGGCAGGGCTGGCAGGCCTTCTCGTGTCTTCTATTCTGGCCATATTCCCAGGTCCCCTTCACTACCGGGTGTTGCAACGCCTCAAGATTCTGCACCTCCAAAAGGGCTTATCTTATTCGGAGAACATAGTGTTCAGAGGAAGCCAGGACTGAAATCTCCAGGTGATTAGACCATATGGATGCATGGAAGGCAAGGGAATGTTTACCTCTGTTCTGGAGATGGTCATATAGTTGGATGCTAGCAGATGGGGCTGGGGGGGCAAGAGGCGGCTCAACAGAAACAGGAGGAAGGTGGTCCCGGGAGGAGCTGAAATTCCCCATCATTTGTCTGAAGCTACTGACTGGGGCATTATGGTTAGGACTTTAACTCTGCACAAGGTGAAATGTTGCAGCCTGTTTCAGATGGACAATGTCTCCTCAAGGGGAAAGGATGCATCTCCTACTGGAGACTGTCAAGGGCTTTTGGTATTACTGCCTACAACATCAGATATAGGTGACAGCAGAATACATTCCAGGTCAGGGGAATGTAGGGATGGACTAGAATTCTCACTTTCTCTGCAATTCCAGCAATAGGAGACTTCATCCTCGCATTGTCAGAGCTCTCAACATTTTATAAGACCTTTGTGAAGTGGATTTGTTTGCCTCTCATCTGAATATTCACCTTCGGATGTTTTACAGTTGGAGGTTGGAACCATGAGCGTCGGGTTCCGATACCTTTCTCCAGTCTTGTGGATGGAAGTTGCTTTATACGTTTCGCCCTTTCTTAATCATCAAGAGGGTCTTTTCTCAAATGCATCTTCAGAACGTGGAACTGATTTTGGTGATACTCTTTTGGAAAGCTCAGTCAGGGTTTCTGGTTGCAATCGTGCAGTCTTGGGTTCTGCCTCTCCAGATTCTGCTGTTCTACGGAATTAGACTAGAAAGATCTCCTTACCGATGTTTTTTTTAATAAAGTCAACTCGGAGAATGAGGAGAGGTGTCTAGGGTTTTATGATAAGATAGTAAGCTTTTACAAGACCAATACTAACACCGCTCGCATAGAGAATGTGTGTGAAGCTTTCAAGGCCACAACTCGGGGGTATATCATAACCAAAGAGATACGGCTGCAAAAATAGGCATTCTTAAAAAGGCAAGAATTAGAAGCATCATTAGATCAGGCCAGCAATGCAACTAGAGATACTGCAACCAAACAATTATTTAACCAAGCAAAAACCGATATGCAAGAATATCATCATATGTAGGGCGCTACTGCAAATATTGCCTATCGACAAAAGGTTTATGAAGAAAGTGAATATACAGGTAGATTTCTGGAGTGGCAGGACAGATGATGTCAAATAAGAAATACGATTTCATCCTTGGAAGACACTGAAACTAAGGTACACTTAACTGAATCATTAGATATTCAGAAGTGAGTTTTACAACATTATGCGTTAATATATAATTACCATCAACAGAGTGCTGCTGACAGCCTCACGCTGTTTTTAGATAAACTTTCTATACCACGACTATCAAACTAACAAGGCCAGATTATGGTCACTAAATTCTCACTTGAAGTAATAGAGTGAGTGGTAAATTTGCTATCTAACAGTAAATCAGAAGGCGAAGATGGCTTCCCAGCAGAATTATAAAAGAAATTTGCACCAATACTAAATACAGAAATATTAAAGCTTGCTAATCATACATTGGAAGGGGTTGAGCCCCCCACCCTGTTTTCGCAGTGCCATAGTAGTCATTTTTTTAAGAAAGATAAGAATAAGGAGAATATTAACTCCTATAGGCCTATTGGCCTATTGAACCTAGACTATAATATTTGTACCAAGCTTTTAGCAAATAGGATGAATAAAATTAGAGGTTCATTCATTTATACAGGCCATTGTGTGTTTGTGGCAGGTAGACAGCTTTTTGCTGATACTAACATTGTAATAGAAGCCTTGGACTATATGCCACAGAATAAAATACCAGCACAAGAGATGTTGTTAGAAGCTGAAAAACTTTTGATTTGGTGTCGTGGGAAAGCCTCTTCACGATTCTTGAGAGATTCAGGTTCCCAAATAGTTTCATGCAAACGATAACCTGCTTACATAAGGATGCTATGGCAAAATATTTATTGATTCCAGAAATATAAGCACATGTAGTGTAAACATAGACACACGCCAGGGATGTCCCCTGTCTCCTATACTCTTTTTTCTGTTTAGAGAGCCATTGGCGCGATTGCTATCCGGGAAAAAGCCATTCTGTCAGCACCATTGTACGGGATGTCTAATATAAAATTGTAAGCAAATTACATTGTTTTGTTTCTTAAACCTGAAAAAAATATTCAGAAGGAAATCTTTGCGATTTTTAGGAAATTTGTAGGAAAGTAGGTGGATACAAGATTAGCAAGACTAAGACTGAAATTCTATTATGCAGCTGTACACAGAATACCTTACTACCCGAATTTCAGACTTTAATCAATACAAGACCAAAAAGATACCTGGGAATATACATTTCTGAAAATGTGAATGATCTCTATACATTAAACTACGTACCTTTAATACAAAATATTAAGTTGTTATTCCCCAAGTGAACTCAAATGCCTCTTTGAATAATAGAGTGCATGGCGCAAGTCCATATGTCAATATAACCCTTCTGCAATTGCTTATTTTCATCTATTCCCTTGGCATTACAGATGACATTCTTTAAAGAAACAGAAGGTTTAATTTCATCTTTCATATGGGCTAATAATTCACCCAGATTGGCACTAGTGACTTTAAATAAACCTAACGGGGAAAGACGTATGCCGCTCCCCAATTTAAGGGAATACTACTATGCAAATGATGCACATAATGCTAATAGAGTTACCTGCATCTCCAGCTTATTCAACATAGACAACTTTTTTATGGTAAACTTTTTTAAGGAATATAACATTTTAGACCTACTTAGACTTGTAAAAATACGCTACAAGGTACTCTATGGCTCTAAGCACAAATGTATAAACATATTATTCCCCTAATAAATGGATCTACACGCTTATCAGATATATATGTAGGGGAACAGCATTTGGTCGAACTAAATATCTCAACTAAATGGAAAAGGACTGATTATTCCATGGTGGTCGATTTTATCAATGTTGATGCTTGGAAAAACTGGAACGAAATTGAATGCGGTCTCAACTCCCACAAAGACACACTAAAATGGTCATTCCTTCAGATTAAGAAATTTTCTCAAACATATAGATCCCACTTTATTTTCCAAAAAGCTGGACATGACTGAGGTGCTGTTTGAATAGACTATACGTTGATCTATCAGCGGTTGGGTATCCATTCTTAGCGAAGATACCAATAATAAAACATTTTAAAAGCTCAGATTAAATAGCAATCTAAAGAGGGGCTTCAGATATCAATGGGCGCTTGGAATAAGATTAACAAGTTTAACGCCAGACTGTTAAGAGGAGCCCATTTTAGAAAAATGCTATTCTACACCAAATGGCTACTATACGGGACCCCAGCCTTTCTGCATAATATAAAACTCCACATAGAAGATATATGCCTTTGATGAACAATGGGAGGTAGAGGTAGATGGTCTAATTTGGTATGGAATTGCCCACAGATTAAACAATTCTGAGACGATATTGAGAAACCCTGTAAGCATAATTTGGGAAGGGGGACACTCATAAAGAAGCACATTGCAATCCTAGGCTACTCATCGAACACTATAACTAGTTCACTACAGGAGGAATGTTTTTTTTTATTGTTGCCTTAGTTGCTAGATCATTAATATTACAGAATTGGCGAAGTGAAAATATCCCAACTTTTCAGCAATGGCTGAATAAAATGAGTAGAGTAGGCGAACTAGAAAGAAGATATGCTTTGAGGTCCACTTCTTATGCCAAGTTCAAAGCCCTGTGGGAATCCCTCTGAAGCATGTGGGGAATGATAAAGGAGCCTACATGAAAAAGGTTTGGCTTGGAAAAATTAGTAAATCTTTCCAGAATGTGCAACTCTTTAAGATGAATTCCATGTGAACAGTTGTTATTGTCTGTTCCTGTAAAAACAAGGCCCGCATTGACATTTGGGTTCTTCTTGTACAATTTCTATGACCATCACAATTCCTGGGCCACTTGTAATTAGGGTCATAGTGATTGTGACAAAGTGAGGAGGAAAACGGGGGAACTTGTTTCTCAACAGTATATAGGACACACTTTCATTTGTCTTTTTTCAGTATACCAACATATTACAGGCACTATTTCACAGAACCAGCATGTGTCGATTTTTGGAGCACAGTTTGTGCTTTGTACTACGGTGTAAAAGCTATACAATCTGCTTATAATCTGTTCTACGTAACACTTTGAGGTGGTAAAATGTGCTTCTGTGTATGTGCTGATGTGAGAGGTTAGTGAGAATTTTCAAAAATGTTTTACACCAACTTAATCAACTTTTAAACTAATACCTAAAAAGGTAGTAGTAATGGAGACGTGCTGCAAATAACTTTCTTTTTGTAAAGCTTAAGCGATGGATAGCTCTCCGTGGAAGAATAAACCTCTTCTTATTTCCCCTACCCTAGAGCAGATCATCTGTAGGATTATGGGTAAAAGAAATTAACCTGGAGGGGGCGTGGTTTGGACGCGGCGAAGATGGCGGCGTGAGCTCGTGTCTCTTCCCGAGAGAACGCCAGAAAGTTATATTTCTTACTTAACTGCATGGATCATGCTCATACAAGTTGACTGATCTGCATCGGAACCCTGCCGACACACAATGAGAGCGGTTTGAGTGTACCAGAGACCAGCGAAGACGGCTTGTTTGCTTCCGACCTCCGCTGATAGGCAATCTGGGCGGCCTCGCATCGGGAGGTATCGGACAGCATCACGATCATTCTGGATGCCACATGTGAATGCTACATAATGAGGAGGACCGGTCCTTGCAACATACTGTGACGGCAACCCCAGCAACCAACAACCAGCATGACCACGACTCAGTAAGGACTGCAGTGTGAATGTGCTCTAAACTACGCGCTAGAGTAAAATGGCTGCTGTACCCGCCAACCGGGGCTGTGCCTGCAAATGCTCTCACGAGTGTTCACCTGCACCAAGCATGTTCTGAGAGCTTCTTTAATTCTCCTCTCCTCTACCTGGCTGCACCCTGACTTCAGGAGTGATATAATTGCATAATTGCTTGGAGCGTCAAGAATCCCACAATGGCGGCCAAAAACAGCACCGGAACCCACGCACAACCACTTAACTAAGTTGAAAGTCACTCAAGGTCTATGCACATTATGCTGTTGTGGCAACAGGCTTAAAGTGATTACCTTCGGCGCTCTTTTCCGCCGCACTGCTGCATCCTGCTCTTAACAATCGGAATCATTGTTTGAGCTGGCGATAGCGGGTAATGGCGGCAGAGCGGAACGCCGAACACAAGGCGGGAGCTGACGTATAACTTTAAATGACTAAATCAACCTGCCTGGCATTCCGAGGCTCGAATTGGGGTGTTCTGCTTGATCTGGTCCCAGCTTCTCAACAATGCTTTGAAGATATGCATACGTGTCCCTCTATCCGACATCCACATGCCTGACTTTAAAATGGAGAATGCCTAATCTGATATCAATCCCTCACAATGGTCCACAAATGTTCTGAATAATTTGAAACACGCTGGCTGTTGATATTTTATTACATCTCGCGTGAATTTGGTGTACATTCTCCCTTCTTCATTACGTCAGCACAATAGTAATTCAGCGCTCTACACTGTAATTAACGGTACAAAAGGGGGTGGTGATGGACGGAACATCTGAATCAATCAAACACTCACACCCAGTCAAAAGATCTGGGTTTAATCCATCACCGTTCTTTAGCCCACTCTGCCACCCCAGTTCAGACATGGCTATATGCAAATCAGTCTGACCCTGTGCCTCATGGGAACAGTCCAGCCCGAACTGCCAAGCCATGTCTTCCCTGGACCGGAAACAAGCTTCCGAGGACCGGTTTCTGGCATTCCAGCCATCTTCAGCCCGGCTTGCTTGAATCCAGTGGCAAAGGGAGCAAGGGACTCACGTCTGAGCATACCCTGCCACACTTATGGCGGCCAAAAGCGGTACAAAAGGGGGTTGTGATGGACGGAGCATCTGAATCAATCAAACACTCACACCCAGTCAAAAGATCTGGGTTTAATCCATCACTGTTCTTTAGCCCACTCTGCCACCCCAGTTCAGACATGGCTATATGCAAATCAGTCTGACCCTGTGCCTCATGGGAACAGTTCAGTCCGAACTGCCAAGGCATGTCTTCCACTGGATTCCAGCAAGCCGGGCTGAAGACGGCTGGAATGCCAGAAACCAGTCCTCGGAAGCTTGTTTCCGGTCCAGGGAAGACATGGCTTGGCAGTTCGGGCTGGACTGTTCCCATGAGGCACAGGGTCAGACTGATTTGCATATAGCCATGTCTGAACTGGGGTGGCAGAGTGGGCTAAAGAACGGTGATGGATTAAACCCAGATCTTTTGACTGGGTGTGAGTGTTTGATTGATTCAGATGCTCCGTCCATCACCACCCTCTTTTGTACCGCTTTGGGCCGCCATAAGTGTGGCAGGGTATGCTCAGACGTGAGTCCCTTGCTCACTTTGCCACTGGATTCAAGCAAGCTGGGCTGAAGACAGCTGGAATGCCAGAAACCGGTCCTCGGAAGCTTGTTTCCGGTCCAGGGAAGACATGACTTGGCAGTTCGGGCTGGACTGTTCCCATGAGGCACAGGGTCAGACTGATTTGCATATAGCCATGTCTGAACTGGGGTGGCAGAGTGGGCTAAAGAACGGTGATGGAGTAAACCCAGATCTTTGGACTGGGTGTGAGTGTTTGATGGATTCAGATGCTCCGTCCATCACCACCTCCTTTTGTACTGCTTTTGGCCGCCATAAGTGTGGGAGGGTATGCTCAGGTGTGAGTCCCTTGCTCACTTTGCCACTGGATTCAAGCAAGCCGGGCTGAAGATGGCTGGAATGCCATAAACCGGTCCTCGGAAGCTTGTTTCCGGTCCAGGGAAGACATGGCTTGGCAGTTCTGGCTGGACTGTTCCCATGAGGCACAGGGTCAGACTGATTTGCATATAGCCATGTCTGAACTGGGGTGGCAGAGTGGGCTAAAGAACGGTGATGGATTAAACCCAGATCTTTTGACTGGGTGTGAGTGTTTGATTGATTCAGATGCTCCGTCCATCACCACCCTCTTTTGTACCGCTTTGGACCGCCATAAGTGTGGCAGGGTATGCTCAGACGTGAGTCCCTTGCTCACTTTGCCACTGGATTCAAGCAAGCTGGGCTGAAGACAGCTGGAATGCCAGAAACCGGTCCTCGGAAGCTTGTTTCCGGTCCAGGGAAGACATGGCTTGGCAGTTCGGGCTGGACTGTTCCCATGAGGCACAGGGTCAGACTGATTTGCATATACCCATGTCTGAACTGGGGTGGCAGAGTGGGCTAAAGAACGGTGATGGATTAAACCCAGATCTTTTGACTGGGTGTGAGTGTTTGAATGATTCAGATGCTCCGTCCATCACCACCCCCTTTTGTACTGCTACACTGTAATTAAAGCACGCACTTACCTTGTGTCTCCCGATTTTAACGGCCTAGCGTTGCTGAAACTGTTATCTGCAAACCCAATGTGACATTGTTTTTTGAGACATTGTTTTTGTACTACACTCTGTATGATAGTGCTGTAACCAGCACTTGCGCTATTACTATCGGTTAGTGCCACTAAACAGGGCCACGGCTGCTAAACTAGGTCATAATGCTACATTATTCTAATCTGCTACTGCTATCTGATCCTGCTGTCCCTTGGAGAACTCGGAAAACTCGGAGAACACGGAAAAACCTCCAGAATGGCTGAAAAAGAAAAAGAATCAAAAGGCCTTAAAAGGATCAAGGCAGACCCGCAAATCCGGAGTCTCCCATCAAAGGCAAGAGAGATATAAATGCAACATTGGACACCATACTGAGCAAGTTAGCTGAAGTGCATGATCTCGCCACATCAACAAAAGAGGAAATATCGGCTATTATGCAGGATATCAGAGATACTAATATCAGACTATCGGAGACAGAAAATAGGATCAGCCACCTAGAAGACACGGAAATCAGAATGTCTAAATACCTCAAATGCCTAACGATCACAACAGACTCCTTGGCGAAACTCCTGGCGGGTCTTGAAGACAGAAATAGATGGTGGAACCTTAGAATTTTGGGAATTCCGAGAAGGAGAAGAGGATCCCTCAGGCTCATGTATCGTCTTCCTAGAGAAATGGTTTACAGAAGCCACCAAATTGTCCTTCAACAAGCCGCTGGAGTTTGACAGGGCCCACCGGGTTCCTTCTAGGCCTTTAGCAAATCAGAGATCACCAAGGCCTATTATATGTAAACCTCTCCGATACCAACATGTAGAGCAGATACTTGGATTCATGTGCAAAAATAACCATATCCTATGGAGGGGCAATAAAATGTACATCTTTCAAGATTATAGTAAGGAGACGGTGGACACCAGAAAAGGATTCCTGGCACTCCGTCCAAAATTACGTGCCTTGAACTATAAGTATGCCATTGCAGGTCCAGGAAAATTCAAGGTGATAATCAAAGGATCTCCGCACTTTTTCACCGAACATCTACAATTGAAGAAATTCCTTGACGGTGCTGATGATTCCTCCTTGGACACGGCGACGCCGGGTCCTTCTAGATAAGGTTCTTATATCGTTGTTGGATTACTTATATCTACCTTGTCACTCTCAGGTTGTGTCGTAATTTGACAATGATTGGGTTAGCATTTAGCTCAGCTACACAAATTTCTCCTCTATCTTGGCCACGTTTTCGGAGGCCATTTTGTATTTGATGGCTTCCATTTCCATGAACATGCTGCCTCGTGGTCAGCATGCCCTTTTGTCCTTTCTCTGTACCAATGACCATCTAACTTGCCCGGCAACAGGCTATTTTTAGTACTGGTCAAGCTTGCACATGCGTAGTCAAACCCTTTGTATTAGTGGATGGTCATCACTTAGGAATGTGCCCCAAACTGACCGTTAGTACTGAAACCCCTCCCATGAGTTGGCTGTGTTCCAGAAATGTCCTTATATGTACCTAAACTGAGCAAATGTATCCCGCCTACTCTTTTTATTACTGTAAAGTTGTATAAAAGAGGTCGCGCACCGATGTTCGGTGTGATACTTCTTGCATTACCGAAGGGTGCTGTAGGAATGTACCACCAGCCCATGCGGTCTTGATAAACTTGTCTTTTGCATTTCCAGTTTCCGTGCCAATTTCTACATTATGGTGTCATAGAGTTTTTGCAGAGTGTGTAAATCTGAAGAACCCAATATCACGGTTGTATAATGCTTTATTGTTTATAACTGGTACAAATCATTGGCTTTTGGATGTCCTCGGTCTAACACTGGTTGGCTCTCACCAGACATTAATATATGTGGCTAGCTATGGCTATATTATTACGTGCTGCTACGTATTCATAAAGTTCTACATGTTAATGCCCGTCATTACGTATTGATGTATTGTTATAATGACATTTTGCTATATCTCATTGTAAGTGGATGGAGAAGACTGGTTTTACTATGTTTGCTGGAACAAACTTGGATGTATCGCTGGTTGTGTCTCTAGGGATTATTGTTTTTTGATAGATACCACCATGTATACTTGATTTAGTGGGTCAGCTGGATATAATGCCAAACTTATTGCTAGTTTTATTGCTAGACTACTAGTTTTGCTAGATTCTAACGCTGCCAGTTCCTAACTATGGCCGCTTAGTTCTCAGTTTTTGGCTCTCGGTGCAGAGCAGGAATATCGTCGTAAAAATATCGACTAACCTTAATATCGCCGCAGAAATATCTACAGGAAGCAATATCTTTGTCAAAAATATAGTTTGACCAGAATATCGACAGACAGGTAAGTAATATTGATAACATTAATATAGTTGTAATAAATATCGTTTACAAAAACATAGTTTACAAAAATATCGTTTTTTAAATAATTATAAGTAATGTAGTGTTTTTAATGAGTATTGGTTGTCAAAGTAGTATTTTTTGTAGTATTTTATTAGTTAATAATGTATTTTATGTTGAATTTAGTGTTAATAGTTCCGTAGCGGGTTGTGGGTTTATAGGGGAGTAGGGTGGGAAGTAATTTAAATATAATAAAATAATAGATTAATTATTGTTTTAATTTAATATAAATAGTGTAATAAATAAAAGTTAATTAATTTCAATTAGTTAATTGATTAATAATTATGTAAATTAATTATGTTAATTGTTTAATTAATTTTAGGTGTGTGTACAGGAATCTTTTAGTGAAAATGTAGTGAATTAATTACATTTTAATTGAATAATTATTTAATTAATGATTAATTAAATAAAAATAAAGATTTGGTAATTTATAAACGAGTAAATACATTTAGTAATTTTTACACCTACACTATCCAACGCTTTCCCTACTGTTGCACCTTCTGGAGTGGGAATAGTAATTTTTACCCCTACGCTATCCATGCTTTCCCTACTGTTGCACCCTCTGGAGTGGGAATAGTAAATTTTACCACTACGCTATCCAACGCTTTCCCTACTGTTGCACCCTCTGGAGTGGGAATAGTAAATTTTACCCCTACGCTATCCAACGCTTTCCCTACTGTTGCACCCTTTGGAGTGGGAATAGTAATTTTTACCCCTACGCTATCCAACGCTTTCCCTACTGTTTCACCCTCTGGAGTGGGAATAGTAATTTTTACCCCTACGCTATCCAACGCTTTCCCTACTGTTGCACCCTCTGGAGTGGGAATAGTAATTTTTACACCTACGCTATCCAACGCTTTCCCTACTGTTGCACCCTCTGGAGTGGGAATAGTAATTTTAACCCCTACGCTATCCAACGCTTTCCCTACTGTTGCACCCTCTGGAGTGGGAATAGTAATTTTAACCCCTTCGCTATCAAATGTTTTAACTAATAAAATATTGTATATTTTAATTATAAGTATATATTATTGTTGTTATATAAAGTAATGTGTTAAATATATGTATATGTACACATTTATTAAGTTTATAATGAAAAAGTGTAGTTAATTTGTTTTAAATAGTTAAAAAATAAAAGTAATGTAATGTATTTTGTTAATAGTACTTATATTTATTTATTATTTAATGTAATTTTAATTAATTTAAAAAGTCGATATTTTTTACATCTATCTTTATTACAACAATATTTTTGAGTAGATATTTATGTACTTACCTGTTTAGGTATAGGGTGTCGATATTTTTGTAAACGATATTTTTACAACTATATTTATGTCAACTATATTTTTGTAATCGATATTTCAACACCCTACCTTGGCTCTCAGCCCTTAGATGTTTATTAATGCTGAAATTGCTGTTTTTACACCACACAATGGACACATGCTATTTGCATATCTCGTTTGGTTCTCATTGGAAGAAGACCTCTTCTCCAGTCTCCATGTCTTTTTTCTTCTTGGCAGGGTGGGAGGGTGGGTTGGGATTGAGGGGGGCAGGGTTGGGATTTTGGATTTTGCATTTTTTTATTATTATTGTTTTTTATTGCTTTTTGTCCTATTAAGGTTGTTAATTTTTTGTGCCCAAGTGCCTTACCTACCTCATTACTTATTGAGATCCGCTGTAAAATATGCCATGAATTTTTGGTGCAAATAGGTGGGACTATTACGTACAGGTCATTTTCATGTTGTATGGCATGCTGTCATACTGATAAGGAGTTTTTCTGTTTAACTCTATTGCCTTACAATACTAAATCCATATATACCTGGTGCGTTTCATTTGCCAATATACACCAGAGGCAGATCGTACCTCTTGATTGGCTCAAAAGTTGTTGTGACACCTTATTTAGCGTTACCCTTAATTGCAAAGTTGAAACCACACTGAAATGTATTTCTTTTTGACCAGTACCTCATACACAATATCAACATAGGAGGAGTAAAGGTTACGAAAACAGAAGTAGATTTGGGTTCATACGGATCATACTGATAATACACTCATGATGTTGCAAACCAGTCCAAAGGTATCCCCAGGGATTTCTATACTTAATAACTTCAAGATACTTTCGCTAAAAGTTAACGGTCTAAACCATCCGGTCAAATGGAGAAAGATTCCTGATTACCTCCAGAAACAAAAAGGGTTGTCGCCATATTACAAGAGACAAAGATTGATTCCAAGCAATTTAACTCACTTAGAAATAGGTTCTACAATGAGGTTGTTGGTTCTGACGCGATTGGAAAGAAAAACGGTATCCTGACTCTGATGGCAAAAAAAATCAAACATTGAGATAGGAGCACACACATCCAACACCAAGGGGAGATGGGCCATTACAAAAATGATAAAAGACAATACGGAATTCTACATTACTAATGTTTACGCACCTAATGTAGATGACTTAGACTTCTGGAGAGACCTAAATAAACAGATTGAAACTATTTCAGACACTGCTCTCCACATACTTGCGGGCCTTGCAGCCTTAGACAGGGACTCATGGTGTGCATTTCACAGTAATAATTCTCACAAAGCCTTTGTTAACCTCTGTACCAATTTCAATCTGCTGGATTCCACAGGCAGGGAATATATATTTTACTAATCGCCACATAACTCCTACTCACGCATTGATAACTTACTTATCACCAGTAATGCCACTGCTAGAATTGTGGAAACATCAATTGAACCCAGAGTGGTTTCAGACCATTCCTGTATCTCCCTATCTATATCAAACATAAAACCAACCAAACAACAGCCTCTCTAGAGACTAAATGACGACGTTTTGAAAAAAGAGCAACACAGGAAAACCATTGAAAATGCAATACAGAATTACCTTCTGGTCAATAAAAATTAAACATCGGACCTCACTCGATGGGAAGCTATGAAGAGTACTATTAGAGGAGAGAATATTAAAATCAGAGCGGCCATGAATAGGGATCACAACAAGACCCTTGAAAAATTAGAAAAAGAGATTGCTATTCTAGAGAGTAAGCACATATCATCTAGGGATGCGACAATCATGAATGAAATGGTGAAGAAGAAATATGAATATATTAAGATACTCAGTGACAGAGCTGGGATATGTTTTAACAGGCAAAGAAGATCTAGGCTCTGTGAATCCAATAAGGCTGGTAAACCTCTAGCTGCATACTTAAAGTTTAAAATGCAGAAGAACACGATTATCTATCTAACAGATCATAAAGGTTCAATTCACTCTGACCCAGACAAAATTGCTGAAATTGTCAAAGATTTCTATAGTACTTTATATACTAAAAACAAAGAACTAGACAACACAAAAATCCAGGATTATCTAAATGAATGTGAACTCCCTGCACTTACAGAACAAGAACAATTAGAAATCAACAGCCCAATCACCGCCTTGGAAATTGAGAAGTCAATTAAATCTCTCAAATGTGTGAAGCCCCCAGGACCTAATGGGTTTAGTGCCAAATGTTATCAGTGTTTTCCTTCACTTCTAGCTTCTCCACTCTTACACTTGTTCCACGAACTTAGTAGTTCTGGCAAAGTTAATGATACACTTGCCGAGGCCATTATAACTGTATTACCGAAAGACGTGAAGGAACTGACACTCCCCAAAAATTATAGACCGATATCCCTTATCAACTTAGATTGTAAGCTTTATGCAATGATTCTTGACAAACGTCTCCAATAATTCTTACCTAAACTTATTCACCCCTCGCAAGTTTCTTTTTTAAAGAATAGGTTATCCAGTGATAAAACTAGGATCCTGAGTCACGTATTGGAGAAGGCTAAACTCACTAACTCACCCACAGTGGCCATCACGTTGGATGCCGAAAAGGCTTTCGACAAAGTTGACTGGACATACCTAGAGGCGACATTGAATAAATTCAAACAGGGTGAAAATTTTATGCGAATGGTAATGTCACTCTATTTCAGTCCCTCATCTAGAGTAAGAGCGGGAGGCTCGGTCTCGTCCTCCTTTAAATTAGAACAGGGAATAAGACAGGGCTGCCCCCTTTCCCCCTCACTATTTTTACTTGCTATTGAACCCTTCTTATATCACATTAGGAATAATGATCAGATCACAGGGATCCGCTTTAACGATTACACGGTCAAAATTACTGCATACGCTGACAACGCTCTAGTGGTCTCTGAAAATGCTGAAAATGCTGAAAATGCTTTCCCTGCTCTCATGTCCTCAATAGAGAGCTTTTCCAGAGTGTCCGGATACAAGTTAAATAAAGATAAGACTGAAGTAAAACTCCTAAATAACCATGGCAACAAAGACATCATGGGAAACTCGGGTCTCCTATGGCAACCCAAATGCTACAAATATTTGGGCCTGGACTTCGCCAAAGACCTGATCACTACCATTCACACTAATGAAACCTAATTTTATGAAAAAATATCCACACTATTGAAGGGTTGTCCCCTAAATATCTTTCATGGTGGGGTAGGACCGAGACATTAAAAATGATGGTGACTCCTATGATTAATTGTTTGGCTAGCATGTTACCAATTACTTTTTCAAACGATTTCCTAGTTAGAATCTATAAGTTCTTCAACACGTTCTTCTGGCAAGGTAAGAAACCCAGAATATCAATGCATAAACTCCAATTATCAAAAGAAAAAGGTTATCTGGGTCTGCCGAACTTTAGGAACTATCAAACAGCGTTTCTTTGGAAGCAAAGCGCTAACTAGCTGCCCGCTCAACCGGACTATACTCCAGTTTGGTTAGATATACAAAAGTCGCTCATCAATAATATGCCTTTATCTGTCCTCCTTACCATGGACCTATCCCACCTCCCTCACCCAAAATACTAAGGGAGCCCTCCTACAGTTAGATCACCTCTATAAACTAAAAGTCAATAAATCTAACATGTCCTCTCTATGACGTAACCCTAATTTGAAGATTGATGGTGAAATGCTCCACTGGGAACACTGGTCTCAAAAAGGAATAAATCTAGTCAAAGACCTCTTTACAGGGTCCCTTCCTTTACCTTTCTCTACCCTTCAGGATCGACACAAATTAACCACAATGGATTTTTATGACTTCTTAAAATTAAAATCTCTCCTCTCAACCCATTCTTTTAAACCCTATGAACCAACATTAGTCTCTCAGATATCACTAATATTAAAATCAGGACACACCGTCTCTAAAATATATAAACTTCTAATACCCAACCCGCGTAAGATACATACAAAATGTGAGGACAAATGGGAATCTGAACCCAACTCCACTAAAATTCCCTTTGACTGGGATAAAATAGACATCACACCTTTTCTGAATAAAACATCCCCAATATTATCACAGATCAAATATATGTTAATCAATAGGACGTACTGGACTCCGAATAAAATCTTTAAACTCCGCCTAAGAGAACGTCTAACATGCTGGAACTGTAACTCTGCAGTTGGAAACCTCTCCCACATGCTCTTTACATGCCCTACTTTACAAACATACTAGGATAAGGTTTACGAATGTATAAGTCACTCTTTCAGCATCAGTCCACCCAAGGAATTCCCATATGTTATATTAGGCGTCCTAGACCATACACTAGGAAATGTCAATGACCAGTACTTGCTAGACCTTATGCTCACTTTAGCCTGTAAAGTTGTATTATGCAAATAGAAAAATACCAAAGATGGATCCTTTAGAATGTGGCAGGAATGGCTGTCTTTTATCAGAGGAGCAGACAATCCAGCACTCCACACTTCTCCATAGCGTAACACTCCCCGGAAACTTTGGAATTCCTTAGACGCTTCATCATTCTCATATGACCCACCGTGAAACCCTCCTACCTTGTTGATATCTCAAGTTTCTACGTATTTCAAACTCCTATTATTGCACAGATTGTAAATATTGGTTAAGCCTATGTATGATACCACAATGTTTACTTATGTGAATCCCCATGGTGTCTACATATGATTACTACTGTTTCTATATTCCGTGATCTACATGCAGACTTGGTCTGCACTTGGTTGGCACTTGAGCACCTTAACGTGTATGTATTGATTGATTTCTCTCTATTTTAGTTTATTATTTTTTCCTTATCTTCTTTTATTATTATCATTATGTATGTTTTCCTTTTGTATTTGTGTTCCTTATAATTCTATAAAAACTATTTGAAATTAAAAAAAAAAATAAACTTGGAAACCTTGAAATCACATTGTTCAAGTCAGATTAAAAAACAGAAATGTACACAATTAAGTTTACTCCTCTGTTTGGAGTTTGAGATATTTTTGTAATTCTCAAACACGTCAATACTCCTTAAAAGATGTATCAATCACAGCTTTTCAGTAGTATTGACATGTGTAAGCTTTTATGCATATGGAAATGAATCAGGCTTATATGTATCTATGCGTGGACCAGGCAGAAAAATGCATTAGCACTTTAAAAAATCTAAGGGGAAAATATCTTTACACGCGGAGAAAGCCCTTCTCACAAATTCCAACAATTTTGGGAAGAACCTTTCCCAGTTGCCACCTTGGACAAAGTAAACCTTTAATCATATCCAGGGAGGAAACGTGCATTAAAAAGGTAAGCCTGGGTAGCCTACTTTTAAAGGCAGCCTCATTCTGTAAATGCCACCACCTCTAGCAGTAGGTTTTCTCACACTTAGAATGGAATCATACAGGTGTAGTTTTACATATAATGAAATCAATTCCTCAGTAAAAAAGCACGTTTTGTTAACACAAAACAGGAATGTCCATTCATAAAGCAAGCCATTTGTCCACATAAATTGACCACAGATGTGTAAATCGCCTTGATAGCTGGCCCTCTTATTGACATTGTCTGTTTTGAAAATCCCCCAAAATGACTACAAGTACGATTTAGTAGTTTTCCCCATTTTGTGAGAATTATCCCCACAGTGAATATGCTGGTTGTTTCTTTCTACAAACCACTTATGCCACACCTCTACAAGCCCAAATATCAAAAACAAAATTGTACTGATTCTTCAGTTGAAAACTTCCCCATGAACATGCATCTCAGATTTTTTCTTACCTTGATAGTTCTTCTAACTTTGACTTTGCAAATTCCAAACTTTTTCTCTCAACGTGCTCATGAGGTGTGTGGGCCAAGAGTTCGTGGAGCGTTATAATATATCGCGGGATCTTGGAAAAAACAAAATATGTCAAGAGTTAGATAAATAGCTGTTTATTTCTTTGGCATTTATCAAACTAAAGGGGTCATTCTGAACCCCTTGGAATTTTGAGTGTAAACTATGCAACTGGTAATTACCCGCATACCGGGGTAAGGTATTTACCGGGTAAGTAATTGAGCATCATTCAGAGTCTCAGATCCAGAATAGGGAGGAGGTTCCAATTGTTACTGTTTCCCCTTTCTTAGAGGATATTTTTCAAATTACCAGTTCGATGGGTGCCCGGTTTTACCAAGTAAAAAATTGTGTAGGCCTGCACAATGAGCAGCTGAGTCAGAATCCTGGGGGCCCCCACCTAACTGGTATTTGTGTGGCCTTCCGAGAAGGAGTGATGGTTTTCATCAGTGTAATCTTTTATTCCAACGAGTAGAACATTAGAAAAGACACATGAACCAATGAAGCTTGTGCATTTAGTGAAAACTGTAATACGAAAACATTGTGATAAGAAAAACAGTCACAAACTACTTGTCATATTTCTGTTAACGCTACATTTGTACAATCGGTTTACGAAGAACAGAAGAAACAGCGGTCTTTTGTACGGATGTGTGACGTTACAACGCATACTTTTACAACGCCTACCTTTGCAACGCAATTTTTACACCGCAACATCCATTACAACGCATACCATTACAACGCATGCCATTACAACAAATTCTTTGAAATTACCTTTACAACGCATTCCACTACAACGCATACTACATTTACAACGCATACCATTACAACGCATAACATTACATTGCATGTAAGGTAAGTATTGGATAGTGTAGGGGTAAAAATTACTATTCTAACTCCAGGGGGTGCAACATTAGGGTAAGTGTTGGATAGTGTAGGGGTTAAAATTACTATTCTAACTCCAGGGGGTGCAACAGTAGGGTAAGTGTTGGATAGCGTAGGGATAAAAATTACTATTCTAACTCCAGGGGGTGCAACAGTAGGGTAAGTGTTGGATAGTGTAAGGGTACTATGTGTTGTAATGCTATGCGTTGTAATGGTATGCGTTGTAATGACTGCATTGTAATGGCATGCGTTGTAGTGGTGTGCGTTGTAGTGTCATGCGTTGTAATTGTTGCGTTGTAAATGCATGCGTTGTAATGGATGTTGCGTTGTAAAAGTTTCGCTGTAATGGTAGTGCGGTGTAAAAGTTGCGCTGTAAAGGTTGTTTCACATTTTGTACACTCACTCTAACAGACAGCTCACGTTTCCTGCATATTTATTCGCAGACAGTGCACACCTGCACCAAGGTCGGCTAGTTCATTCAATCGAAGTTAACAGGAACAATTTTCATGCATCCTACTTTTGTCACCATATGTTCATCGTCTCTTTACTTTGCCATGCCTTTGGCGGCAGAGCGCATAATAAATGCCAATTAACATATCAGTATAGCATCTTCTTTAGGTTGAGAAATATAGAACATACGCTGTTGATTATTTAAGGATTTGACCCAAATTCCACAGATTGAACTGCTGTCATTTGTGACCAATATTTCCGTATTCACCAGATTGCACTGATCCTGGTATAATTTTCTCTTTGATTATGCACTAACTGGCCATTGCAAAAATGACCAAACTGCACTGGAACAAATAGAATTTACTCCATCTCGCAGCACATTCAGACAAGCTATAGGCGTCTTTGTGTCATTTTAGTAATACTGGAAAACACGTTGGGAGGTAAGTTGTGTTATGTGTATTTGTAAAGCACACTTTCACCGCAAGAGTATCTTGGCTTATTATTACACATCGCAAGTCTTTTAAAGAAATATGTTGTGACAAAATGAATGTACGAAAAAGGGGCAGGGAGATTATTCTCAGACTCCATGGCCCAGGTGGGGGGGTGCAAGGATGAGGCAAAGAGACGCCTAAAAACCTCTGAAAGTAAAAAAATAAAATAATTTTTTTTTATTTTTTATTAAAGGGTTTGAAGCCCACAGGTCTAGGATTTCAGCCCCCAATGTCCTGCAACCTCTACAGCAAGTGGTCTTGGACCCTTGTTGAATATCCCACGGGCTTGGAGACCGGGTGCCAATTCACTAGTGGTAGATGCAAGCACCATGTTGGAATTCAAGAAAAGGTTGCAGGAACAGAGGAGGTGACTGAAGGAGACCTTCTCCAGAATACAAGGAACAAATGCTCTTTACGGAAGCAGAACTAGATCCTGTCTTTGTCTCACCCCTGTCGAGAAAAAGTCCTCACCACTATTCACCTTGATCTGATATATGGCCTTCCCGTTCCAGGGTACCCCAACATAAGGTGAAGAAAGAACTCAACACTCCTCTCTTGCAACTAGCACTTGTATCTCCACTCATGGCACTTTGTCCTTGCCCCTGCCCTTCACAGATATGCAAACATCACACATATCTGCCTAACAACACATTACACTTACAATTACTTAAACTATTCTTAAATAATATACGTAGGGCCCGATGTAGGTAAATCTACATTTACCACTTCATAAATACCGAATCATACCGAATCGGTATTTATGAAGTGGTAAATTAGAGGGGGGGAGATGTAGGTATTTCAGATTCGGTAAATACCGAATCTGTAAGATTCGGTATTTACCGATTCTGTAAATACCGATTCGGTATTCCCCATTGCTTCCTATGGGCCTTGAAGCCCATAGGAATCAATGGGCATTACCGAATCGGTAATTACCGGTTCAGTAATTACCGATTTGTGCAAGGGTGCAGGGGGTGTCACTTTGACACCCTCCAGCACCCCATAAAAAGGCATGTGAGCCATGTGGCACACAGACATGCCCTAAGGGCATGTCTGTCTGTCACATGGCATAGGTGTGCATGCACACATGTGCATGCACACCTGGATTCGGTATTTTAACACCCAATTGGATTGGGTGTTAAAATACCGAATCTGAAGGGCCTGTGGGACTGAAAGTAGTCCCACCTACATCCCAAATTTAAAAAATCAGTAAAATTACCGATTCGGTATTTTTGCGATTCGGTAATTTTACCGAGTCGGTAAAATACCGAATCGGACAAAAAAAGGTCCCCTACATCTCAGTAGGCCAAATACCGGTCGGAAACGGCCGAAATCGGCCGTTTCCGACCGGTATTTGGTACCTACATCGGGCCCTTAGTAACACACATTAGTAAATGCAGTCTCTCTTCTATCTCCTTCTCAAATAATTCTTCCTCAAAATGAGGATCAAGCAATAGAGATATTCACTGACATAGTAAAAAAAATGTTCTTGGTGTGAGACTTGATTTCACATGTGGGAATCCTTTGCATGACCGGTTAATGTTGTAATAGGCTTCACCAGTTGACGGGTGTGGTGGAGTCCTGATTGTGGACCAAACAGCGCCTCAGTAGCAGGTTTGTTGCATATCACCAAAGCTTAATGGAATGTGGAATTTATATTTTACTACCTTTATCATCTTTAGTGGTGCCATTTAAAAAAATATATAGAAAAATCTAAAATTATTTTTAAAAAGTTTTTCTGACATTCAAAAAGATTTGTATCTTTATTTTACTATTTTTCCCTGAGTGGTAATAATGTTATTACTTGCCTGCATTGATTTCTTTGGAAATGTGCTGTAGTACCAGTTATTGGTCATAAAATGTGCTTCACTTAATTCAAGACTTGGCTGCAGTAGATTTGAGCCCCTTTTGTCAGTAATACTTAGGTTTAGGGTTTGAGATTTATGAAATGAAATATACATTTAATAATAAACACGCTCTACTACCCTGAGGTGTCTAGGCGCGCAAGTTAGCAAAACTAGGCAGGTCTAAAGGCTCCTAGAGATTAAAAAGCCATGTTTTTAGTTTTTTCCTAAAGTAGAGAAGGTCTGGTTCCTTTTTCAGGAATAAAGGGAGACTGTTCCAGAGAGGGGAGGTGCTATCAGAAAAACTTCTCCCACCCCATTTTACTTTTTAACTCTGGGAACAATGATGTTACATGCGGTTTCAGGGCAAAGGGATCGTGACGGGAGGTACCATTGAAAACACAGCTTAAAAACTTGTGGGCCTTCTCCATGGAGAGCCCTGAAAGGAATGCATGGGGCCTTAAACTGTACACGCTTCTCAATAGGTAACCAATGGAGAAGTGGAAGGGCAGTTGAGACTGATTCTCTTTTGATTATGCCTAATAACTGGCGAGCCGCTGAGTTCTGTAGGATCTGCAGCTTGTTTAGACTTTACACTCACAAAAAGAGCATTTGCGTAGACAATTTTTGGAAGTATCAAGGCAGAGACTACTGTTTTTTGCAGGTCCTTTGGAATGAAAGGAAAGATTTTCCGTAGGAGTTTCATTGTAGAAAAGGAGGCAGACGTGATAGTATTCACATGCCCTTCGTAGGTTAACTGGCCATCAAAGATAACTCCAAGGTTTTTTACCTTTGTGACTGGCAGTGGAAGTTGTCCGAGTTCAAGTAGCCACCAGTCTTGGGACCAGAAGGAAGTGTCCTTCCCAAAGAGCATCACCTCAGTCTTGCCTGAGTTCAGCCTCAAGCAATTTAGGGCCATTCATTTTCCAATCTCGAACATACAGTTATAAAAGCGCTTTGCTGTCTCTGAGATATTAGATGATATAGAAATCACTAGTTGTGTGTCGTCTGCATAGGTAACTCCCGAAAACCCAAAGGATCCAATTAGCTTGGCCAAAGGGGCCAGGTAGATATTGAAAAGGGTCTGACTCAGAGACGAACCCTGGGGTACGCCTCAAGGGAGAGAGACAGATGGGGATTTGAAGTTATCAGCTGCCACAAGCTGGATTCTGGCTGACAGAAATGATTTGACTAACGCAAGTGCTTTATCCTTTACCCCAATATCCTTCAGTCTCTAGAGCAGGATTTGGTGGTTTACGGTGTCAAATGCTGCTGAGAGATCCAGTAGGAACAGCACTGCACTGCCCCTACATCCAGTATCCATCTAATCTGTTCTGAGGCCCTTATCAAGGTCAATTCAGTGCTATGGTGCTTCCTAAATCCGAATTGCCAAGCATCTAAATGACTCTGGTCCTCGATGAAAGCTGACAGCTGTGAGTTAAGTGCTTTCTTGATTATTTTCGCTAGATGGGGCAATCTGGAAATAGGACGATAGTTCCCTGGATCTAGCGGGTTTAGTTTGGCTTTGTTTATTAAAGGCAGAATATGCGTTATTTACAATTGTCTTACTCTTTTGTGGGTATGTTTTATTATTTCATGTTTCATCAGAAACCCTCCTTAAATTGCCTAAACCTCACCAAATTAGTAGTGATATTTCCAATTGTCCAACTATGTCCCCTTGTCTCTCCCACATGTACTACAAAAATGTATGCCTTATGTTAAAGCAAAACATCACATCGGAAAGTACAATAATCCAACTTATTTTTATTGCACAAATAGCAGGCAGCATAGCAAATCATCAAAAGACAATTGTCATTTCAACCAACCAGAGTTCTTACTCAGATCAGGGTCAGTTGAAGTACAGTGCTAAATATAGTTTTCATCAATGAAGGTCTGTGGAACATAAAACACGTGTTCAAAACTTGTTACTCTAACTAAACTTATCTTGTGAAGATGCAAGATGCCCTTAAAGAAATGGTAAGTTCATAAATACACTGCCGACTTTATTACTTTTCCTAAAATAATGCTACCAAATGGGAACTATCAAAGCAAGGCAACACTTCTACTGAAATGTTCACATGTAAAAGAGTGTGTAAGATGGTCTCTGGGCCTATAGGAACCCTAAAACATTGCATGTTTGTTAAGTATACCAAGTACTTTAAAGCAATGTAGGAGCAGCATCCTAATAAGGTTATGCACAATATAAGTGCATGATGTGAGATATGCTGAAGAAGCATTAATACAGAAGCACATAATTAAGTTTTCACACTCAATTTAAGATGATCTCTGCACATATGAGACAGGACAAGTGGAGATAGAGATCTCTGGCTAGAGATTTGTAGATAGCCTTTATGAGCATCTGACACAGCACTACTGGAGTACTAATATAAGTGCTAAGGAATGCCTTCATAAACAGACCCCTTGGCATTCACACTGAGGTCAGTTTGTTGAAGTTTGAAATCAGTACAACTGTTTCTCTGAGGCCCTTTTCATGTTATACTAACGTACTCATACCTCTAGTTTCTGACCCCTGTGAGGTGAGAGCCCGGCTCTAAATGTTAGAAACAATGCCTGCTCTGGAATATACGATGTTACATTGCGGTGTTCACACTGCGATACCTTTACAATGCAGGCATTACAACGCAAGTCGTTACAACAACTTGAGCTGGAGGGTGCTGGTTTTAGGAATAGTATGATTTACTATTCCAACTCCAGCCTACGTTTCAGTAGGAAGGTGTTGTAATAGTCAACACCATCAACATCTCCTTCAAGACGGCGACCTTCCCGGAGAGCTGGAAGCACGCAGAGATCATCGCCTTACTGAAGAAACTCAAGGCGGACCCCAAGGACCTCAAGAACTTCCGACCCATCTCCCTGCTCCAGTTCCCGGCAAAGGTCATAGAAAAGGCCATCAACATACAACTGACCAGCTTCCTCAAAGAGAACAACATCCTGGACCAATCCCAGTCCGGGTTCCGCAGCAACCACAGCACCGAAACCACCCTCATCACTGCCACCGACGACATCAGAATCCTGCTCAACAACGGAGAAACCGCGGCCCTCATCCTCCTGGACCTATCAACTGCTTTCGACACAGTCTGCCACTGCAAACTAAGAGCACGCCTCCACAACGCCGGAATCCAAGAGAAGGCCCTGGACTGGACCACCTCTTTCCTCTCCGGGAGATCTCAGAGCTTCCGCCTCCTCCCCTTCTGCTCCGAAGCCACCAAAATCATCTGCAGCGTACCCCAAGGCTCCTCCCTCAGCCCAACGTTGTTCAACGTCTACATGGCACCACTCGCCCACATCGCCCGACAGCACGACCTTAACATCATATCCTACGCCGACGACACCCAGCTGATCCTCTCGCTCACCAAGGATCCCCACACCGCCAAAACCAACCTCCACTCGGACAAGACAGAGGTCCTCATCCTCGGCTCCACCCCCTCGGCCTGGGATGACTCCTGGTGGCCAATGGCACTAAGAGCACCCACCAATCAAGCAAGAAACCTAGGGGTCATCCTCGACTCCACACTCTCCATGACAAAGCAGGTCAACGCTGTCTCCTCCTCCTGCTTCAACACCCTTCGCACACTTTGCAGGATCTTCAAGTGGATCCCCACCGAAACTAGAACACGGTCACCCAGGCCCTCGTCAGCAGTAGACTGGACTATGGCAATGCACTCTATGGAAGAGGCCCAGCCAAACTCCTGAAATGACTTGAACGCATCCAGAACGCCTCTGCACGCCTGATCCTCGATATCCCCCACCGCAGCCGCATCACACCCCACCTGAAAGACCTGCACTGGCTCCCCATCAACAAGAGGATAACCTTCAAACTCCTCACCCACACACACAAGGCACTCCACAACACCGGAACTGAGTACCTCAACAGCCGACTCAACCTCTACAACCCTGCTCGCCAGCTCCGCTCCGCAGATCACGCCCTCGCCACCATCCTCTCCATCTGAAGAGTGACCGCCGGTGGCAGATCATTCTCCCACCTCACCGCCAAAATGTGGAACGCCCTACACATCTGCCCACGGCAGACCGAAGACCTCCTAACCTTCAGGAGACTCTTCAAAACATGGCTCTTCGAACAGTAGCAGCGTTCCCCCCCCCCAGCGCCTTGAGACCCTCACGGGTATATAGTGCGCTTTACAAATGCTGTGATTGATTGAATAGTAAATCATACTTTTCCTTATCTTACAGCGCCATCCAGCGCAAGTCATTGTAATGACTTGCGTTGTAATATCCGCGTTGTAAAGATATTGCGGTGTGAACACTGCGATGCAACCGATGTTTCCCCTGTTCTAGTAGGATGTGTTTACATCGCCCCCAGCAGGATGGATACTAAATTAGCATGTCAAAGCAGGGAGCTTTTAAGAGCCCACCACATTTGATATGCGAGCCTGGCTTTCCCCAGACCTGGGAGATGTCACCCCATGCCTCAAGGCCCAATTGGCATCAGGACTGGTGGGAAATTAGGTATGCAAGGAGGCGCGTTGTACCTTCAGGCTAGTCACACCACTAAGGTGGGCAGCCTGAAGTGAACACAAAAGAGAGAATTCCACTCTCTTGTGTGTGGTGAAATTAGGAACTCTGGAACAGGGTGGATGCTCACACCCCAAAGGAAGTTGTCATCTAGGGGGTGAAGTGACACCAGGGGCAAGTAGGCTATTAGCTACTACCCTTAATGCCCATAAATTGAGTATTTAGGTGGCCCCTCTGACACAAGGAAATCCAATTGGACTTCTGGGAACTGAGCAAGAAAGAAGAAGGACTGAAGATAGTAAGAACTGAAGTCATGCACCCATGTTTGGCACAAAACCCTTCCACGCTGCTTGCACTTTGACTATCAGTTGGACCGACTTTGCCAAGAGCTGGACATCTGCTAGTCCACCGTGTTGCAAGCCATCGGGTCCATCGAAGGCGCAGCACAACACCAGAAAGTTCTGCATGCTCTAGGAGGTCAGATGCATCTCCTTGCCATGTTTGGGGATGCCAAGACCATCAGGAGCCGTCCAGCTCCAGTACCCTCGGTAGCAAAGCAGTTGTGGCAAACATGGCTTGTTGGTGGTCCAGTCCAGACTCCAACCGCACAAAGCAAGACCTAATGTTGAGAGACATCAGGATCTATCAGGCTAGCACAGAGTGTGGCCTTGTTGCCCTGTTTGCCCTCTTGACCATGCAGCAAAGACCCAGAGTGAGCCTCTAACCGACCGCAACCAGACGCCTCAAAGCACCCCTACACCCACGCTCCACAGCCGGACTTCAAGGGAGTTGATGGTGCCAACGCTGTCCAGACACCCTCAGGAGCTGAGCCCATCCTTGGGTTTGGACAGACTGGTCCCCCACCAGTAGCCTCTTTCTGCAGGGACCGAGTGTGTGCAATAAATACTTAACACTATCCTCTGATAAGCCTAAACTGCTCGCCCACAATACAGCATAATAGAGCATTTTGGATTATTATTTTAACCTGACATCTCTGCACAGTGTACCTCATTTTGGTGCACTCTATAGAGAGCCAGCTTCCTACAAAGTGTTCTTTAAAAGGTGCATCTGAACTCTTTCCTAAACTAAAGCAGCATTTGGGTGCTCCTGAAAAATATGGGATGTTTCCGATCGTCTATGCTTGGATGGAAAAGGTCTGCTGCCTTCTTTTTTTACACTCCGCAGTCATTAGTTTGATGGTGTCCTTGCTGTTAATGTTCCAAGAACCACCAGAGACAGTGATCTTGGCTCCAAAATAAGTGGTGGTTATGGTCATGATAGCTTTGCAAACAATGTAGCTGATTTTATTGATGATGCAGGCTGCCAAGGGGAGTCAATTGACTTCCTTAAGCAGGGGATTGGTGTGATCATATTTCTTCAGGCCCTGGATGAGATATGCTGTGGTGTGCAGCATGCCCTTAAGTGGTGGCATTATTGAATCAGGGATGCGATGAAGCAGGGAGTAACCACCAATCTGATGCAAGAGTATGAAGGATTAAAGAGAAGTTCTGAAATTACTTTGTGGCTTTCTGGAAAAAAATGTTTCACTAGAAGAGAGAGAGCTAGTACAAGGCCATCTTTGGTTTTTGGTAATGTGTTGCCTTTTCGTAATATGTTCCTTCAGGATGATTTTGATGTCCAGAATCAATCCAAGTGAATTGGCATTCAGTGAAAATTGAGGTTTGAAGCGGTCAATGTTCATGTCATTAAGCCAGGTATGTACTTTGTACTGTTTTTTGTATCTTGTTCTTTGTAAAATAATAGGAATTCTGTCTTGGCTGGGTTGGGCTTCAGTTAGGCGCTGGACATCCATATCTCAATGATGTGCAGGAGGTGTTTGAGGCTTTGGATTTCTGCAACAGAGACATCTTTTAAGATGAGTTGATGTATTACTAACATTTTTGTGAACTTTGAGGCAGTTGTGTGTAAGCTGAGCACCAAGGGCTGTATGTAGAGTTATAAGATGACATGGGGAAGTAAGGAACTCTGGGGTACTCTGCAGGTGATAGAGATATTTCGGTACCTGGAGGTGTCTTTGTGAACACACTGGTGATGGTCAGAAAGGAAGGAGATGAAACAGGGAAGGATATTGCTGGTGAATGCCATTCAGGACTCTGTGCTGTGTAGGAAGATGGGATGCTGTACTGTGTTGAAGGCAACTGAGAGGTCCAGCAATATGAGGAAGAAAGGGTCATCTTCATCTATGATCTTGAGGGCATTGACTATGACCTGTAAAGTAGTGTTCTCCATTGCGCACCATAATTTGAAGCCAGACTGGTAATTGTGTAAGAGATGGTTAGCATTAAAGTGATCTTGGAGCTAAACATAGACTGTTTATTTTTCAATGATCTTGCCATTGAATGATAGGTGAGTGATGGGCTGGTACTTCGCAATGCCATGTCAGGCAAATACAGGGCTGCCAGCGATCACAGCCTCCAACTGGTAAACACCCACCCCCGTCCACAAGGACACCAAACTCACAGGACACTGATGGAGTTGCATGTTTCTGTTGAGTGAGGAATAGGTGAGTCTGGCAGGGGGGTTGATGCAAGGCTTGTCTTCAAAAGCATTCAACATCTGTTGGTAGCTTCATTGAAGGTGTTGGTATAGAATGGACTTCACAGAGAGACTTCAGGATCAGGAGGTCATTAGTAAATCTGTTTTTCTTCAACTTTCTTTTCAGTCATTTATTGTCATCAAATAGTTTTCAATGTGCTGTCCTCGGATCATTGTATAAGAAAGCATAGGTGAAGGTTTATTTAGCCAATGTCATCTTATTTATTCAGACACAACACTGCATTCTAGGCTGAAGCCACACATTGTATTTATTGTATACATCATCGATAATATTTCTTTGAGCAAAGCAAAAGTAATATTTGACAATTCTTTATCTGCTTAAGCGGGGTTTTCTTCCTAAAAGTCATTTCAGCATCCTTTTTAACTAACACTTCTCCGAGTGTGTTGATGGTAAGTAACACAGCATAATATGAAACATCCATAATGCAGGCACAGTATCCTGGAATAGAAATTACTTTACAGTTCAATAAAGAAAGAAATAGTTGTACAGTAGCTCAGGAACATAGAATAAGGTATCAACTTTCTATAGGAAACACCTCTCTCGGCCTAGGACGCTGTTAAATTATTATAATATTGGATTTGCATGGATTTGGAGCTCATCAAACAGTAAGTAGGAGCATCAATGTATAAACAAAGTAGAAGAATCAGATAAAAAAGATTTGAGATACAGCTTAGAAATTATTTTTCCACATTTGTGAACAGTCTTTAGGAATGTGGACAGATGGAGAGGCTGCACTTAATTTTTTTGAATCCTCAGTTTTTCATTTTTAACGGTTATGTATTTTTAGATAACTGTGAAAATGTTGATGTCATTTTACACCTATGTGCACAGGGATCTGAGTGTTTAAATATATTTGTGGAATAAATATGTGTGTATAGAAAAAGAGTTGAGTTGCTTATGCTTTTCAATTTTTGAAAAGTGCCCAGCTGCATGCATGCTTTTCTGTACATATTCAGTAGGGGTTGGGGGGTGTGATGGGACTTTGCTACTTGACCCGGCTCTACCTGAGGTAAAGTTTAACTTCTTTGGCCGAGACTCCCTACAATCGGCAGTTTTGTCCAATAAGGGAAAGACATCAAGATTTGGCTACAGTGTTTTCCCCATTCTTGTGCTGGCCTTCCTAGCCTCGCTACAGCTGCATACACGGGAGTAGGCAGACAGATAAACTGCCAGCACTTGAGCCATAGCTCTAAAGGTGTGCACCATGATATCAAATCCAGTATATCGAGTCATGCAAATATCAAGGAAAAAATATGAAATCCAAAATATCAAAAGGTACGTATAGATTGTTTGTTTTTAATTCCACATGTATGTTCCTTAGTGATATATACATCTTCAAGGTAAATATATATGGAGCTAGCAAGAGAAAATGGATGCTTCCCTACATGCACTCACGTTTCAAAATTGTGTCCATGATATTCTTGTATGTCAATATCCTTCAACTCGATATTCGGTAGTACAACCACCACTAACACACCAAGCAGGCAAAGTGAGCTTCCTCGGAGTTTCTCTTCACACTATTGTTCCACCCATCAATCCCTTCACCCTTTTAGCTGTTTATCCATTTATTCCTCACTATTCATCCATCCAATGCTCCAACCATCCGCCAATCTATTCATCCAACTCGCCACTTTCCATCCATTCACCAATCCAACCATCTATCATCCATCTGTTCACCCTTTTATATATCCTTTCACTCCATATCCGTCCATTCTTCATCCTTCCCTCCATTCACCTTTCCACGTATCAAGCCTTTGACTTTTCCATTTATTCTTTTTCTCTCAGCCTTTCAATTATTTTACCCATCATTGCATTATTTCAGCCCAATCTTTCACCCTTCCATCTATTCATTCATTCCCCTTTTCTTTCACCCTTGTATCCTACCTTTCATCTTTTTCTTCCTTTTTTCGTTTCCCAGTTCCTTCCTTCCTTTCACTTCTGGTTTCTCCCTGTTCTTTCTTTCCTCTTTTTATCCACCTTTTACCTCTCACTCTTCCTATTTCTTGCCATTCTCTCGCGAGAGCACTTTTCCTTTTTCTCCCTCTCTCCGTGTTATCCGTATTTTCTCCATTCCATTATTTCACTTTCTCCGTTTCCTTTGCTCTGCAGGTGAGCTCATGAGTCATGACCCACACCCAACTTTCACGGTATTCCCAATTATTTATTAGCATTTTGTACACAAACGGAAGAGGCCCACAAACAACTAAGTACTGTTCTGACTTGACTGGCCTCTGTGGGCAGCAGACAGCAATGTCCTTGCTCTGAAAGAAAGTTTAGTATTTTCATAGAATCACTTCATAAAATGAGTTCCAGAAATTGTGTTGTAGTAATGTCTGTGTTTACAGTGCTTGCAAACAGCAGACGTGAAGAATGAAGTGCTGTAAATAAGCAGGTTGTGGTTTTACTGTTATTCTGTTAATTTTATTGTTGCTATATAAGTAAACTAAGTTTAGTGAGAAGGCAGAATCCTATTGTTGTCTCAAGAATACCATAGATAGTCAGGTCAAAGGAAGATACTACCATAGGTATGCACATCAGAAGCACCGGCTTGACATCTAGGTATAGGATGTTTATTGGATGTTTCAAAATCAAATCATTCGTTCCAATCACGCTCTATATGTTTATATGTATTCATCCTTCTAATTGTGATTGTGTGGTATGTAACCGAAATTTAATTTGTTTTTGACAACTTATTAGTGATATCCGGGCTTGATATTTGCAAAACACAGCATTTGAATAGACTGAAAGGGTGAACGACTCCTAAAATACAGCGCATATCATGTAAATCCTTGAGAATCTGGACTACACTGCCTAAGCACATAAAAGAATTGCCTTGAAGCGATCATTCAAAATCCAGAGAATGTATTCATTTTCCAGGCCTAATATTTCTGCGTTCCTGTGGACTGATGTAAAGACCCACCCAGAGGAAACCCACTACAAATAACTCCCATTGAGGTACAAAACCTATCAACAGAGATCTTTGTGAAGGGTTACTTTCCATTTTGATAGATTTTGTGACACACATAATCATAGAGTTTCAGTAGGGGTGACAACTTAACACAAGCCAGAAAATAAAGAAATGACCCAAAATTGGCCTGTGTTGCTCCCTTTGACACATTAATCAATCGGGTAAAAAGGTGAATATTGATAAATTGACATTGAAGGAGGCATTTGTACTGAAATGCATTACAAGAGAAAAGAAGCTTAAACCCCATTTGTTTCACAACTACCAAGGGACTGCCAATTAAACCTTTTACAGAAATGCAAGGCTTGGCACCGGTAACATGACATCACAAATGCAGGTTTTGCATGCTATGTACCACTATAGAGACCACAAAATGTTTAAACCAAGATCTCAAACTCAATCTGGAACACAATGCATATCAACCGTGGATGTAATAATTTGTCGTATGTCAATGTAACTAACTTTATCTTGAAACAATAATCAAAATACACTGTTACTGGGGGGCGTGGCTTGGCGCCCACGGTAATGGCGGCGCCCATGTGAGGCTCTGCAGAGGCTCCGGGGAATATCACGTCTTCAGCCCGTTATTTCCTCGTGGAGAGCTCTTTTCGTCTACCGGAACACTCCTGGAGACCAGCGCGTTCTTCAACCCTACGTTGCAATGTTTTTAAACGGAGAACTTGGTGCTGCGACAAACTCTGCTTCAGGTACTGGCGCGGCCGCCATTTTATGACGCCGCATTTTTACGGCGTTCCTGGCCGCCTCACGGGGCTTCCTCTGCAAATGCTCTTCTTTTCTTTATGAACCCTCAACGCAACAGTTAAACTCCTTATGACTTTCTTCTGGCTTGCTGATCTTCTCCACGTGTCCGCCTTGCAGGGACTGATAACTATGTTCTTACAACTCCCGACCGCCATTTTGCGAGTCCTCTATGTATTCTCGCTTGCCTCATGCTATGGCGTAAGAGTTTTGTGGCTGACAGCAGATGCCTTCTTTTTATTCACAATGTCTTGTAGCTCACTGCCCACGAGTTTGCTGTTGAGGGAGTGTTTTTGTGCTTAATTACTCAGCAGGAGAGCATACCTCTGCTCTGTCACCTCAGCTTGCATCAGCCGCATTCAGAACTAAGGTGAGAGGTGCTAATGCGCTATTTTTCCCTCACTCTTAAGTCGTGTTCTGACTCTCAGTTTCGGCTCTATGACGGACTGCCTCGCTTCACTGCCATTTTGCTAGTTAGCATATGTCTTCAATTTTCCTCACCTGTTTTGCTCTGCATGGATAAAGACTTGAGCTTATATACTAATGGTTACAGCTCTTCTCCTATTGTTTCTAACCATTGCTGTTCTTTGACCATGTGGATTTCGGAGTGATTGGAGACTTCGACTATGTTCATGGTAATGCGCCCTTATCCAGTAGTTTATTTTAGGTGAGACTCTGATGCCTTAAGTACTCTATTTTTGAACTGTGTACTTTTCACCAGCATCATAGTCCACTGCGTACCCACATCCATCGAGTGGCTCTCTGGATTTCCTTTTACAGGTCTTCTTCTGGTTGTGCACACAATGATGACTTTCCTGATTCAGTGAAGTGGTGCATTCTTCATTTGGCTCGCTCAGTTTAACTTCTGACAGATGTCTCTTTCATCGTGTGTTCTGTTGCTCTCATCAAGTGTTTCCTCCAGGTAGCCTTATTGCCTTCCTCTTCGCCAGAGGCTCGCTGTGTAATTTTCTTGCGCCTCGTTGTGCCATTCCATCCTATTGCGCAGAAAGTGTGTGTTACGCAGGCTGTTCTATTCTCGTCTGCTTTTTATGGGGCGACTCAAGTCGATGTCGCGCATACCTTCCAAATCATCAACAAAGGTGGCCTTCGTGAAAAATTCCAAAGTGTTTTCTGCTTTCTCAAAATTAGACGACTCTCCCGCCTCGTCTAGCTTGGATACTGCCATGGAACCTCCTCCGCCAGCATCGGGAAAGTCCACTACCAAAAGACTAAAGAAGGACCCCCCTTCGCCGCTCAAGCAGTCCCCACCAGTCTCCATGGTACTCTTGTTGGAGGAGATAAGATCGTTTTGCCCTTTCCTAGAAGAAATCGGAACTTTGCGTCCTTTCATGGAAGACACCACTGCCAAGCTTCAAGCTCTAACAGATAGCTGGTCACAAATTGATACAAGAGTCACCTCGGTTGAACAGTCTATTGTCACATCCCAGGAGACTAGCCCCAAGGTTTCTCATCTAACCTCACAGGTGGTCACCCTCCAGAGGCAGGTGGAGGAGTTAGAAAATAGGAACAGGCAAAACAACCTTCGTATTAATGGCCTGGCGGAGGGTCTTGAGGGTACGGACTCCATCGCCTTCTTCAAATCCTTCCTCCCTAAGTTACTTCGTCTACCAGAAGGTACGATCCTTAATATTCAGTGTGCTCATCGACTGGGTCGCCCACCTGCATCTACTTCTTCATCACATCAGCCAAAAGGCGTTATCCTTTACTTTCTGGAGTATACTGACCTCCTGAAGGTTCTTGTGGCTGCCAAGGCTTCTCCCAAATTAACATGGTCAGGCTCCTCCCTGTTCTTCGCTCAGGACTATGCTAAGGCGACTGCAAGCCGCTGGAAGGCCTTCCATGGTTTGAGAGACGATCTTCGTTCCATGGGTGCTAGATATGGTTTGTACCATCCCTGCCTGTTTAAGGTCACCTACAACAATAAGACGACCACCTATGAAGATCCAACGCAACTACAGAGCTTCATCAATGCACATAAGACTACTGATATGGACTCTTCCGGTCCCTCCTCATAGCGTCCTGGATGAGTTGCTGTTCTGTTTATTCTTATATTGTCTTTATAATGCCCGTGTTTGGCCATGTTCTGTCTCTTGATTATACATTGTTCTCTAGACTGTTATTCCCTCTTCGTTGCTTCGTAATTGACTGTTTCCTCTTCTCATCTGACGTAGGTTAGTAATTTCCTTATGTGTCTCCCGCTTTGCTTCCACAGGAATCCTACCTCGTTTGATGATGTCTCCCCTGCTCCCTGCACTGCCGAACTCGGATGTGTTGCCTTACCTATGTGGTTCCCCCCCCCGACTCCTTCTCGTCTTTTCTTGTATGTATGTTCCTCCCTTGAATCCTCTTCTTACTTTGTCCTCTTTTGTTTTCTTACCTTCCTTTTCAGTTTCATTTTCATTTTCTTTGGTTGTGCAGAAATCATAACTTCTTTTTTCAGGTTGTACTTGTCTTCTTATTATTTCTCTTCTTATTCCGATTTTTCTGCACCTTTCTTCGGTCACTACTTCACTCTTTTCTCTTGCACACTCTTTCTTTCTCGTTCCTTTCTTCCTTTTCTTTCTCTCTTAATTTCACTTCGCATTCTCTCCTCTTGCTTTTCATTGCATATTCCTCTTTTCTTTATTTGTTCTTCTTCATGGGTTGTTATTCTTGTTCCATTTACCATGTATTTATTGCATTAATGTACATGCTATGTCCTTGAATATAGTTTCATGGAATGTCAAGGGTATAAATTCTCCAATTAAGCGTCAGCGTATTTTATCACACCTTGCCAAATTGAATGTTGATGTGGCTTTCTTCCAGGAAACCCATCTTTCTGATATAGAGTCAGCTAAACTTAGAAGGGGTTGGGTGGGTGAAGTCTTTTATTCGCAAGGTGATGGTAAACGCAATGGTGTTGCAATTTTATGTCGTAGGTCTCTTCCTTTTACAGTCCTTTCCCAAGAATCCGATACTAATGGCAGATGGACACATGTCAGACTATCGCTTAGAGATGTTCCAATCACTCTTTTTAATGTCTATGGACCTGCCATTGGCGAACCCCTTTTTTGGGCTGAGTTTTCTCCGTGTATCACCCACTTCATGGATGAAAGTGTTATCCTCGCTGGGAATTGTAATCAACCCCTAGATCCGTTCATAGACAGGAACTCTGATGCCACCTATGTCCCCACCAAATCGCACAAACTTTTTACCCAAGCCATTTCCCAACATAAACTTGTTGACTCCTGGAGACTTTGTAATCCGACCTTACGGGAGTTTACCTTTTACTCTCCGTTCCACCTATCCCAATCACAGATAGACTACATATTTGTCTCCCATAATCTAGCACAAACGCTTACTAGGGCTGAAATTGGTCCAATCTTACTTTCAGACCATGCCCCTGTTGTAGTCAGCCTAGACGTGATCCCTAAAGCTGACAGACCTAGGAGATGGCGTTTTATCAATGCCCTCCTCTTAAATCCCAAATTTTCTACTTCCTTCATTGCCTTTTTTGATGAAATTTTCCTGTTAAATGATGCTCTGCCCATTTCAAGACATACTGTTTGGGACGCTTTCAAGGCAGCTGCGCGCGATTTCATTATTGGCTATGTCGCAAAGAAACGCAGGACTGCTCGCCAAATTACTAAGAATCTCCTTCATGACATTAAGCGATTGGAACACGCCTATTTCACTTACCATTCCCAAGAGAGTCTGACAGCTTTGATCGCTGCTAAGGTTAAATATAATGAAAAGTCTACAGAAGATGCTTCCTTATACTTGCTCAAATCAAGCGCTAAGTTTTATGGTGGTAGGAATAAAGCTGGGAAAATCCTTGCCAATTATTTAAAGGTCAAGCATAACAAGATGAATATTGAATCTGTTTTTGACACCAATGCTCACTTACAACACAAAGATGCTGATATCCTTGCTACATTCTCTCACTTCTATGAAACTCTTTACACCTCTGACACTCAACCTTCCCTTCACTCTCTCACACATTTCTTCTCGACTATCCAAAAGCCTGCACACTTTCCTCTTGATCTTTCTTCTTTGGAGGCTGACATTTCACAGAAAGAATTGTTTACTGCACTCCACCGTCTCAAACTTAATAAAGCCCCTGGACCGGACGGTTTTACGTTGAATTCTATCTTCACTTCTCCAAGCTGTTGATTCCCAAATTGCACTCCCTTCTTAATACTTTTGCTGCACTAGGTGCCTCATCCGGGACCTTTTCCGACGCGCACATTTCCTTAATTCCCAAGCCCGGAAAAGATGTGCAGTATTGCAAAAATTACAGGCCCAGTTCCCTTGTCAATATTGACTATAAACTCTTCGCTAAGTCATTGGCGATCAAGCTGGATCACTTACTTCCTGATCTCTTAGGCGAAGAGCAATCTGGTTTTGTTAAAGGTCGTTATATCACTGACAACACCAGACTTTTATTTAATATATTGTCAAAATCATCCCACATCCAACATTCCCTTGCAGCGATTGCCCTGGATGCCGAGAAGGCGTCTGATAGGGTCGAGTGGCCTTATCTCTTTCACACTCTCGGTTGGTTTGGTTTTGGCCATAAATTTATTTCCCTAGTCTCATTGTTGTATTCTCGCCCACGGGCCGCTGTTTATGTGAGCAGTCAAATTTCCCCCTACTTCGACCTCGGTAGAGGAGTTCGCCAAGGTTTTCCCCTTTCCCCTTTCCTTTTCAATCTCGCCATAGAACCTTTCCTATCCAAGATTCGTCAGAATGCCAATATTCACGGATTTCAGATTGCGGAGTCTTCCATTAAACTGGCTGCCTACGCTGATGATATTTTGCTCTTCGTTTCGAATCCCACTATCTCCATCCCTGCTTTCCTAGAGAAAGTGCGGAACTATTCTTCAATTTCTGGCTATAAGCTCAACAACGATAAATGTGAAATTTTACCTCTGACGAAGTTCACCTTTCAGTCTGATTTCACTGCCTCCAACTTTGCATGGAGTCCTTCCCATATTAAGTATTTAGGATTGCATATCACCCCTTCCATCCCTGACACCGTCTCCCTATGCCTGACTGAATGTACTCAGAAAATATCTGACCACACAACTAGGTGGCACCCTCTCTACCTCTCTTGGTGGGGTCGTTTGGACACCATTAAAATGATGTTATCCCCCATCATTCTCTATACAATTTCCAATATCCCGGTCCCTATCCCAACAAAATTCTTTAAGAAAATTAATTCAGCCCTCTCCTCCTTTTTATGGCATTTCAAAAAACCCAGAATGTCCCTTGCTAGGTGTTGTGCCTTATTCTTAGTGTTAGTGTCTTGCTAACTGTTTATGTTCCATTCTACATCATCGTATGCATCTCTTAGAGTGTTAGGCTTAGTTAATTCTGTATTCTACATTCTTATCCTGGCGGTTGCTGAGGCAGGTTAGAGATATCTTATGTTCCTGTACCTGAACCTTCAATAAAGTACTCTGAACTCACAGCTCGGCTGCATCATCTTCTTAACATTTTGGCGACAATCCTGTTCTCCTCGTCCACCTGTCTGAGGCTTCTCCATCCTCTGATGTTCTGAATGCTGTGCCGACGCATCTGATAACAGACGAAGCTTTCATTGCCCAATGTCCGATGACTCTTCACCTTTTTTCCCGTGAGTCGTATACCGGAAAGTGAGCTTCTTAGCTTCTTGATATTTCCGTATTTAGGTACTTTATTGTTTATTTTATTTACGATCTCGCTCTCAGCAGTAAGCCGCGGGAGCAACAGGAACTGCGCGCGCAACTATAAGTCGCGTACCACACTATCTCGCCTCCACGTCACGACGCTCTGTGCGCTATTACGTCATCACGCACAGCGTCCTGTGGCCATTTTGACGGTGCATTTTCCTTGCCAACCATTCTATTGAAGATACTGCATTTTGCCAACCACGTTTTTCAACTTGCAAACGATTGTTTCTTTCTTCGTTTTTTTTTACACAACAACTTAATCGTATGCACCCATCAAGTCAATTATTTATTCGGAAGAGGCGCTTTTCACACCAAAGTGTATGAAAACATTTACACAATTATTTTTAGAGAATAAGATCAATTTTAGCAATTTTTTGTCTTCCTGCCTCAGTCTAATTCCGCAAATCTATTTAAATTTAATAAACTGATTTAATTATCATGGCTACTACAGCCAACCATACTATTTCACCTCCACCTGCTTTTCTTATTGAAGGAGAGACCCCTACCACTGAATGGGAAGAGTGGTTGGGTTTCTTTGAAAATTATTTGGAATCCATAGATGATCTTAGATTTCCTGCAACAAGAAAAAAGGCCATTCTTTTGAATTCTTTGGGTAAAGCTGGACAACATGTTTTTAAATTTTTGCCAGAACTTCGAAATGCGGATGGTGAGCCAGTTGATAATCCATATAATGAAGCTAAGCTGAGATTGGAAAAATATTTTGGAAAGCAAGTGAATATTGTCATCCAAAGACATAAATTTTACACTGTGCCACAGAAAGGAAAAGAAACAGTGGATCAGATGGTTGCTCGTTTAAGGGAGCTATCTTTAAAATATGACTTTGGTGCTATGGCTGATCAAATGACACATGTGCACTTCATTATACAATCCACAGGGTAATGGCATGGTGGAGCGGATGAATCGTTTAGTTAAAGGGACCATACAGATGTCACTTCAAGGGCAGTGTGATGTACGTAGGGCAGTGGAAGAGATGGTTTGGTCTTATAATACTACAACTCATGGTGTTACTGATCAAGTTCCTTTTGAGTGTATGCATGGTAGACTTCCGAAAACTAAGTTGGTTCCGCAGTGGTTGTGGGAGAGTGGAGCTGTTGCTAGCAAGGTTGTTCCGGGTAAGGTTGGAAGAGTTGAAGTGGGAGATTTGATCAAAGTTAAATTGGGTCGCAGAGAGCATGGTATGAATAAGTTTTCTGATCCTATGAAAGTTAAGGAGGTTCATAAATGGCATGTTGTCTTGGAGAATGGGCAGAGTTGGAATTTCCGTAGGATCGCCTTGTATTCTAAAGGGAGTGTGACGAGTGAAGGTTTGAATGAACGGTTGGTGCGGAATGGAATGTCTTCTAAGGCGAGGTCCTCTTCCCAAGGGTCTCTTATAACACCAGAGTCTTCCCAAGGGTCTCTTATAACACCTGAGTCTTCAAGAGGAAATGCTCAGGTCATGGGACGAGTAGCCTCTAGTAGGATTTCTCGTATTCCTAAGAAATATGATGATTTTCTTAGATATTAATGTTTATTGAACTAGTTTTGTACCAAATGTTTCACATGTAATGTTCTTAATTCATTAATGTTGATTTATTAGGTATTGATATCTTTTGAACTTGTATTGTATTCATTGTTTCTCTATTCCTCGTTTTCTGGAGGTAACGAGGATGGGGGGCATACCACCTCCATGGAGATTGCTTCCACTGCTTTTCGCACGCTGGATAAATTCCCACTGTTGGACCCCATCACTCTCGATAAAATCATTCCTAAAGTTACCTCGGGATCCCCTAACGACCCAGCACCTCCGCAGATCCTCATCAAGGCTTGGGATGTTATTCGCCCAGCCATTCTGAATACCCTTAATGCCTCCATTACCACTAATTCTGTCCCTGACTCGTGGAAGTGTGCGATGGTCAGGGCTCTGTTGAAAAAGCCCTCCCTGGACCAGAACAACTTAGCCAACTTCCGTCCGATCTCCTTGCTCCCCTGGTTGAGCAAATTGCATGAGAGGCACATTAATACCATCTTAGTAGACTACCTGGAATCAGCGGGTCTGCTCTGTGCCTCTCAGACAGGGTTTCGCCCCCAGCACAGGACCGAAACTGCTCTTATTGCAGTGACGGAGGAAGCTCGAGCCGTGCTGGACCGGGGAGGAAAGGCAGCCATTATTTTACTCAATCTCAGCGCCGCGTTCGACACTGTCAACCACACCATTTTATTACAACGTTTAATGGGGTTGGGTGTGTCGGGCGCGGCACTGGAATGGCTGTCCTCCTTCCTGGATGAGCGCTTCTTCCAGGTGTTCAAGGATGAGGCAGTTTCAATCAAACATCCACTTAGCTGCGGGGTGCCTCAGGGCTCCTCCCTGAGCCCCACGCTTTTTAACATTTATATGCAACCTCTGGCAGGGATAGCCCAACCCTTTGGTGTGCGTATTGTCACCTACGCGGATGATACCCAACTGGTGGTCTCTCTTGACCACACGGAAGGGTCGTCCAACACCTTAGGTCCCTGTCTGGAGGCTGTTGCTAGTTGGATGCAACTTTCCTGCCTCAAACTCAATGGAGAGAAGACGGAGGTTATGCTGTTAGGCAACTCTCCATTGACCTCTTTGGTTTCCAGTTGGCCCTCCTGCCTTGGCGTCCCTCCCCCACCCAAACCCCAGATAAAGAGCCTGGGCATTTGGCTCGATAAGTCGCTTGATTTCTCGGCTCAAGCAACTAAAACAGCGGCTACATGTGTGGGGCTTATGAAGATGCTTCGCAAAGTGCTCCCTTTGCTCCCTCTCCAGGCGAGGAGAATCATGGTCCAGGCCTTGGTCCTCTCTCGCCTGGACTATGGAAATGCGTTGTACCTAGGAGCCCCGGCAGCGGTGACCCACAGGCTCCAGGTTACACAAAACTGTGCCGCGTGCCTACTTTACAACATTCCCCGCTGGCAGTCAGCCAAGCAGGCCCTAAAGGACTTTCACTGGCTTCCAGTCGCCGCCAGAACTCAGTTCAAGGCCATGTGCATTGTGCACAAATCCCTCCATCGAACGGGCCCTGCCATCCTATTCCCCTTAGTTTCACCCTATGTTCCTTCTAGAGCCCTTCGCTCTGGTTCACTGCATCTGGCGACTACAATAAAAATCAACAAAACCAGATGGGGTGGCCGCTCCTTTTCCCATACTGCTGCCAAACTCTGGAACTCCCTCCCCCTCGCCCTCAGAGGGACCCAAACAGGATGGCTTTCAGGAAAGCGCTGAAAACTTATCTGTACACAAATACCTGTTAACCGCTGGGTAGCCCATTTTAGCAATCATTATAAGCGCTGCGAGGCCTCCGGGTAGTTTGGCGCTATATAAATATAATTTTTCATTTCATTTCATTTCATTTATTTTTCCCCTTGTTATTTCTTTTCTTTTCTTTTGTTTTATAAGGAGAGGAGATATGTTGTGCCTTATTCTTAGTGTTAGTGTCTTGCTAACTGCTTATTCTACATCATTGTATGCATCTCTTAGAGTGTTAGGCTTAGTTAATTCTGTATTCTACATTCTTATCCTGGCGGTTGCTGAGGCAGGTTAGAGATATCTTATGTTCCTGTACCTGAACCTTCAATAAAGTACTCTGAACTCACAGCTCGGCTGCATCATCTTCTTAACACTAGGCTTATACGCCCTGCTTCTGAAGGTGGAGTTAATTTTTCGGATTTCCAAGCCTACCAGAAGGCCTTCTTACTGCGTCAAGCCTCCTTTTGGTTACAGGACCCTGCTTCACCTTGTCCCTTGTGGACTAAGGTTGAGCGCCTCTTCCTTTCCCCTTTCTCTTTCGCTGAATATATCTTATTCTCGCGCAAACCATCCTCGACTCCTACTCTCATTCACAAATTTACGGTCAAACTCCTCTTATCCTCTAATCCTCCCCCTCCTACGACTGTTGCTGATTTTCTCTCATCCACTATTTGGCATAATAAGTACCTTTTAATCCATGGTAAACCCTTTTACTGGAAATCTTGGAGGTCCAAAGGTTTGCTCTGGATCTCACAACTCTTCTAACACTCCACCTTTTTGCCTTTTCATACCCTATGTTCTGCCTTTGCATTGCCCTCGTCCTATGATCCCAAATATCTCTTACTTAAAGCAGCGGTTATGGAGGTCTACACTAAACTCACGCCGGCATCATCTTCATTTTCCCCTACTTCTTCTGACCTTACTCTCCAACTTCATTCTACTCTGAGAACTACTCCTAAAGCTTCTACTCTATAAAAACAACTTCATGCACATACACATCCCAGGCCCAAGTTTAAGGTGGAGGAGCAATGGGAACATGACCTTTCTGTATCTTGGCCGGTTTCCTTCTGGGACAAGATCTGGACAAAGGTTCGCAAAACTTCCAGGGCGGCGTCTTTGACGCAATCTATGTTTTTCATATATCATTGAATGCTTCACACTCCTTCTACCCTTAACAAGCGATTCTCTACTACTCCGGATGTTTGTTGGTCTTGTTCCTTTCCTAATGCTACCCTGTTTCATATGTTGTTTCTCTGCCAGCACGTACATGCTTTTTGGTTACAGGTCTGGGCTCAAATTAATGTTATTTTTCATACCTGCAATCCCTTGTCTCCCACTCATCTCTTTTTGGGGAGTCTCTCTCCTTGTTGGGACGACACCAATCTCAATGCTCGTATTGTTGATCTGCTACTGGCTGTTGCGTTTCAACAAATTACTATTAACTGGAAGACTGCCACTACCATTTCTTTCAAAGCATGGTGGAATAATGTATGTCATAATCACAGGCTTGATACTTCTTTTGTTTTTCCTGCCCAGATGGCAGCCAAACGTGTAGAACTATGGCTTCCTGTTATGCTGTATTTAGATACTTATACAACTCGTTCATTTTGTCCACGACCTGCTCAGCAGGAGGTTTCCAAACCCACCTGATGCCCTTGTCATTTCCTTTCTTTTTCTAACAATATTACCTTCATACTCCCAATTGCATTTTCTTTGTTGTATAATCATTATGTTCCTTCTTTTTACTTATTAATGCCCATGATAAGTTTGTTATTTCCTCAATTATACAGTTTTTTCTGATTTTTCTTCCCTTGCCCCCCCTTTCCTCCCTTTCTCTTCTTCCTCATAGCTCTTTTATTGCATTATGTATTGATACCTTATATATTATGCTTAATAAACTTTTATTGAACTGAAAAAAACTACACTGTTACTCAAACACAGCAGAGGCAGGATAACTTGGACAAAGACATGATAAGGATGGAGACAGATATGTCCCCTTAAAATCAAAGGCACCCGTATTCATTTTTAATTACAATTTCAGCTTATGAAGCCTTTGTCGTAAAGAAATGGGAAAAAAGAATTTCAACAGAATATTGATAAGATCCCTACTGCAGCCTCGGCTCCTGTTCTTGTGGGTGTGTTGCTTCATTACAAGCTCTCAATGGGCGATGACGGAAAGCTGTTCGTGGGAGGCCTAAGCTCTGACACCAATGACCACAGCATGGAGCAGGTCTTCTCACAGTACGGGCAAGTGTCTGAACTTGGTTGTGATCAGGGATAGGGAAATACAAGTGTCTTGTTTCTTCGGCTTTGTCATGTTCACAGAACAGTACAATGCGAAGGATGCCCTGCAGGCCATGGATGGGGAGACCCTTGACAGACGACAGATTAAGGTTGATCTGGCCGGCAAGTTCTCGGTGGAGGCCGAGGTGGTGGTGGTGGTGGATATAGTGGAGGATTTGGAGGCAGAGAAAGTGGATATTCCAGAGGTGGTGGAGTCAGTTATGGAGGAGTAGAGAATATGGTGGTAGATCCTGAGAATACTATAGCAGTGATGGCAGTGGCAGGATTGTATATTGAAATGGTTATAGAACTCATGTATCCCATTTTATTTGGCTTCATGAATCCCATTAAATGATAAGAATACTAACTTAAAAGAATCCTTGGATCTACCATTAACATACATGCCAACATTTTAGAAGAGCAAACTGGGCGATTTAAAAAAATTAATTGGGAAAATGTATTTCCCCCATATCCTTCTATTGAGGCAGAAGCAATTTCACATGGGAGACAGCTAAAATAAAACCATTTTCTGCTTCAAAAATAGGGTCCCTCCCGCCTGATTCCGGGACATTGGCATGTAAAAGATAGTAAAATATATCCAATGAATGAATACTCTGAATGGCACAGTCTCAAACAAAAACAAAAAATAGAAGTTTAATTGTTTGATTTCCTCTCCCGCTACGAGATGTTACATTTCTGAAATACTTCTTGCACCTGAGTTGAATTCATATGATTCACAGAAAGAAATATGAATAAACAATTTGGGTCATTTCTTTAACTTGAATGTCATTATCATTATAAATAATTGGCTACTTAATTGAATGAACGAGGGGCCTAATTAGTGTTTGGAGGATAGAGGGCATAAGCCAAAACGCAGGGGATGTCCCATCCTTCAAAATCTCACTTTCTCCCCTCACTCAGGAGAATTCAGGAGAAGCATCATGCTTTTTATGCGGGAGCCTCCAACGGCTCTGCTAGCAGAAACCTTGGAACAACAGCCCACCCATCTTTGGGCCATCAGCCAATGTACCCCAGACCATCCTCCCTATTTATGGAGAATGTTCTGACATACATTTTCTCTTTCAGGACTCTTTTGGCAGATGGTTTTTGAAAAACCGAAAGCATAGTGGGCACACAAAACATGGCACCTAGTCGGCAAAGCCTCAGTAATTTGAGCAGAGCTGTGGTGCCTCCGAATAAGGCACAAAAATATCTGCATTCTAGTATGGATCTCTACGTTGGGTGGGGGGTTTTCCATTAGAAGAAAGGATGGTAGCCCTAACTGACTTGGCAGTTGGCAGGGTATGCCCAGTCATGGGTCCCTTGCTCACTTTGCCACTGGATTCAAGCTAGCCTGGCTGATGAGGGCTGTTACCCCGAAACCAGTCCCAGAATGCTTGTTTCCGGTTCAGGGAAGACCTGGCTTGGCAGTTCGGGCTGGACTGTTCCCAGGAGGCACTGGGTCAAGACTGATGTGCATATAGCTGGGTCTGAACTGAGGTGGCGAAGTGAGCTAAAGAATGATGATAGATATGGGATATATATATATATATATATTTCTCTCTCTCTCTCTCTCTCTCCATTTTTTCGAATTTCTTTTTCCAGTAGTTCCTGCATGTTTTCTATCACAATACAAGTCATATGGACGACAATGACTTAGCAAATAGCGTATCTCTCCAGGTTTGTTTCCAGTGCCTATGTTTTATACTCCAATGAGTAATAACTCTTCAACTTGATTGTTAGGATATTTATCATTGAGAGCATATAAACCATAAAATGTCTTAATCTCCGTATTACATGCCCATAAGATATGAAATATATTCAATATAGCTGTCTCCCTGAGCGTCTAGGAATTCTCTATTTAACAATGATTGTATTTCCAGTGAATTGCCCCTCTCGATTGTAGAGCACTGCCCCATCAAATTGTTATGAACGGGTACATTAGCATACGATAATAAAGTTCACAAACTCAACTGCAAATTATGATATTCAAACATTATTCTTAGATGTGGCCATAATTCACACTCAGAAGTCTAACGTTCTGGCTTAAAGTGGTCCTAATTCACACTCGTGATCACAAATCATCCTAACTTGCGTAGAACTGGCATGAAGTTACCTAAAAATGTGATTTATGCATGCCTTTCTAACGTATGTGCATCCTTTATGCACTGTGTACAATTTGCATGATTAGTTAGGGATAATACATTTGAGGATTTTTAACAGCATAAATGAGGCCAAAAGCGAATAGACTGTGAACTGGAATACTGTGGGACTCGGTGAGCTACTGGCTGTCCCATAACTTGTTTACCTTCCTGTGGTTGGGTCGGTCAAACTCTTGTGGTGGGAACCCTGGAAATACCGTTGTGCAAAAAGGAGTTACTCGAGTTCCGAGTCGTTGAAAATGATAGAAAACCTATTTTATGTGGGGTTCAGTTACAGATAATTATGTGTTCTAGTCCTACCAGTCAACAATAATGTCCTTTAGTGAGTGCAGAATCAGCTATATTTGGCTGCGGGTTAGATGATTATCAATAAAGGGATTGTGCCCAAGAATGCTATTCTCCTATTACAAAAGAAAAGCATTCTCACATTTGAAGAGATCTGGTATTCAGCTACTACATAAGAGTTGTGAATTTAGAAATTTCTTGGCGTGTCAACAATATGTAAATGCATTATTTTCTGGGCCAATTGAAAGTACTTGGGTTCATTTCCGTTTTTCACAGGATCAAAGTCATAATTCTGGGTGAACTCTACCTGCCCCCATTGCCTTCTAGTCGTTCTATTGGGGTAAGGCTCGGATGCAACAGCAACTACCAACACAAGTTCCTTCTTCACTTTGTTGATCTGTTAGGCACATTCGCTGTTTGAATTTCCTCTACGCTGTGTGTTATTTCAGCTTGAGTTCTGGCTACATCACTACTTTGTCGCACAATTTGCATCCTATATATTAGATGTACATCTGAAGACTGTAGCAGCAGATGCCAGTCATTCTACAGACCAGCCTAAAGATTATAGGTACATATCTCAATGTCATTGTCTACGCCTGTTAGACTGTGACTGTAGCTATTGCCTGACATAGCTCCTCCACCACCAGAGTAGTATCAAACATACCAGTCCTCAATATGTTATTGGATTTCAACATGGTTTTATGAATCTTCTGAACTCTATAACTGAGTTTAGAAGGGGTTGTATGTTGTTCCTTTTGTATTATTAGCATCAATTTGTGTAAAAAATAAAATTAAGATGCCTTTTGGGTACCTACTGGTATGTCGTCTAGTAATGCACCACCTGCTTGCCTAGCCTGACTATAGCCTGTTGTCTAGATCTAACTGTAGCACTTTGTATTGCTGATTCTGTGACAACAGTAGAGGTGACAATTGAAGATGCAATAGGTTCATTATTAGCAGGCAAGATTGATTTCGTGTCTTCATATTTGTCTTCTACTCTGGTGGTAGAAGACGTTTCTAAGATGTCAGATTCAGAAATATAAAGGTCTTCTAGAGATGATGGTTCTTCAACTGTTTGTTTCTGTGCTCTCTGTGAAGGTTGATCTGTTTGGGTACTTATGACTTTTATACATGTGTTGTTTCATAAAGAATGTTCACGATGTACAAACTGCTTTTTTAAATGTTTTTGTAATTTTTTAGGGGTCTTCAATTATTTTGATTGAATTGTAATAACATGAAAAATAACTGGGCTACATTACCCATAATTCTTAGTTTTATATGTAAAACCTGACATAGAATAGTGCATGTATATTTTTAATGGTACTATAAGTTATGTAATCTATAAAATACTAATTTCTTTCGATATCATTGAAAAAAAAATCTGTACTCTCTTTCTTGGAGCAGATGAGTCAATAGATGAAACTCCTGCCACTGCCTAAGGCTGGAGAGTAGACTTCAATAATTGAGATTAACTGTTTTGTGAAAGCTGGGCCGTCCACCTGTAGTAAGAGCCTCTGGACTCAAAGTGGCTAGATTTTCCAGTCCTCGTGACCTAAGGTCATTCCTCCTGCTTTCTAATTTCCTCCACACTGCCATATCTAATTCAGTAAATGCAGGAGGTGTGAGTGAGTAGGAGTCCAGCTGAGCAGATGAGTCTAGTATGTTTGTGGAAGTTTATGCAGTTGCTGAAGTACAAAAGCCTAATGTTGTTTAAGGATTTGTATGTGTGCATGAGGCGACTGAAAAGTGCTAATTTGTGGACTGGGAACCAGTGGAGTTGTTTGAGGTGTGTGGTGATGTGAGTGTAAAGGGGAGGTTGAGGGTGAGCCTGACCACTGAGTTGTGTGTGGTCTGGAATCTTCTGGTCAGTTGAGTGTTGATTCCAGCATAGAGTGTGTTGCAGTAATCCAGCTTGCTGAGGGTAAAGGCTTGAGCGACAGTTCTGGGAATGTTAGTAGATATGCCATTTGAAGATCTTCTTGAGCATCTGGAGTGTGTGAAAGCAGGAGACGGAGAATGGGTTTACTTGGCTGAACATAGTGAGTTGATAGTTGATTACTTTTAAGAGGTTCTTTGCATGAGTTGCCTGAAAAGTGTGGGCAGAGTTCAGAAGACCACCAGGTGGAGTCCCAGACTGAGATGCCTTTGCCAAAGATTGCTACTTCCTTCTTGTTTGTGTTGAGCTTGAGGCAGTTGTCATTCATCTGCTGATTTTGGCCACACAGCTGGAGAAATTGGTCCTGGTGTTTGGCGTCTTCTCGGAGAGAGAAAGTATGAACTGGATGTTGCTAGCCTAGGATATGATGTTAATTTCGCGGGCATAGATGATGCTGGTGAGTTGGGTCATGTACACATTTAACATAGTGGGGCTGAGTGAAGATCCTTGCAGGACTCCGCATATGAGGTTGACGACATCCAAGGCAAAGGGGGCCAGGCTGGCTACCTGGATGTGATCAGTCAGGAAGGAGCCAAATCCAGCAAAGTGTGGGTCCTTGAATGCCATCTCTGTGCAGTTGTTGGATAATGATGGGGTGGGAGATGGTGTCGAAGGATGTGGAAAGAGCCAGTAGGATGAGAACCGCAATGTCACCTCTGTCAATGGTCATCAGGATGTCGTTTGTGGTGGCGATACGGGTCGTCTTTCTACTGTGATTGGGCCTGAATTCAGATTGAGTGGTGTTGAGGATGTGGCTGTCAGTGAGGTGGGTGGCTAGGTGTAGGTTTTTCAGTGTTCCCATTACTTTTGCTGGGTAGTGTAACAGGGAGCTAGGCTGGTAGTTGACTAGAATTGGCAGGTCTGCTGAGGTTCTTTGAGGAGTTTTTTGGCATATTTCGAAGTGTCTGGGTAGGTGGCTGTGATGATTGAATCATTCAGGATTGGGGTGAGGACTGCACTGATGGCATCCAGTTCTTTGATGAAGGTGTGGTGGGTGAAGGGGCGTTAGGGTGCTCCAGAGAGTATGGACTGCATACATTTTGTTGTGGATTCTTTTTTTTGTTATGAATAATTTTATTGATAATGTAACAGTTGTCACTTGCACGTTCACTGCAATATACATTCTTTTACATATTGGAATTTAGCATTATTATGTACAATAATACAGTTAGAAATTACAGTTCAGTGGCTCATCTCTTCGACATGTCTAGTTCCACTGTCGTCGAGATGCACAGTTCCCCCCGATAAGCATTCCAGGCACCCCATTTTTTGTCCCATTTTTTAGGGCAGCCTCTAGATTTGTAGACCTCTTTTTCGGCTACCATGCATCTGTCCATTTCCGCCACCCATCCTATGAGTAAAGTTCGGTCTGCAGCCCCAAATTTCATAGCATTGGCTCTTTTAACTAACGTGTACCCCAGGGTAGTGAACTGCTGTTCTGTGTCCATAAGGTTGGTGGCCTCCCAGAGGGTTCTTAAACCCCAATGAGGGTGTCAAAGCGAGTTGTCTCCCAGCGCGTCTTGCAGCTTGGCCGTAGCCCTGTCCCATGTGTGACGAATCAAGGGGTAGTCCCATATTATCTGATAGAATGTGGCTATCTGGTTACAGCCGTGCACGCAAAGTGCATCCTGTTTTGTCCCTATCTTGTCCAGGGTTACCCCTGTGAGGTATGTCCGATGTAAAATCTTCAGTTGGATAAGTCGAAAGCTGTGGTTTATAGCTGCCTCTCTCGGGGATATCAGGGCGGTTTGCCAATCCTCATCCTCAATGTTTCCCAAGTCTCCCTGCCATTTATCCTAAAGAGTGAGTAAGGGGTCTGGCAAATTATTGCATAGCTTACGGAATGTAAGGGAAATTACCTTGGTAAGGAGAGGTTCTGACAAGAGTCGGTCCTGGTTGTTGTGGATTCTTGAGTGGTGATCGTGAGTCAGGAATTCAGGGTGGTCCTCTGGGTGCTGGTAGAGATGGGCAGCAAGGGTGGAAGGGTCCAGTTGGGGTTGGAAGCTTTAAAAGATGCTGGTGACCTTGTTGTTAATGAATAAGTACAGCTGGTTGCAGAGGTTCTGAGAGGGGGTTACACTGGTGGAGCTTGCTGTTGGAGAGGTGAACTCTTTCTTTATAGCAAAGATTTCCCTGCCACAGCTTTTGATGTGGTCAGTGAGTGTAGATCTATTGGTGGCTCTGATTTGCTGATGGCAGTATCTAAGGGCAGATTTGCAAGAACCCTTGTCAGTGCATTCGGACTTTGTCTCCATCTGTGTTCAAGTAGCTTACAGTAGCGCTTGGTGAGCCGTTAACCAGCTTGCTCACAGTCTGGTTCTCCTGGCTTTGCTGGCTTTGAGAGGAGCTAGGGTGTCTGCACAGGCGGTGATCCAGATGTTGAAGTTGGAGATGGATTTGGGTACGTTGTTTTTGTGCCGGGCAGGTGGTATTGGAATTTGGTAAACCCCAATGCTTCTGCGATCTTATTCAGTCCTATCTTGAAGATTTGGTGATGGTATTTCTTTGGTGGTGAGCATATGGTTGGACCAGGTGCTTGGTGGGGGCTTATCTACTGTGATGTTTCTGAAACTGGTGAAGATGGGGGCTAGTAGGAGTCGGCAGTGTCAGTGGGGCCTTCTGTGCCTGAGGTTAGGCAGGTCTTCAAGGAAGCTGGTGGTGTTGGGATCAGTGAAATCCTCCAGGTGGTAGTTGAGGTTGCCAGGGAGGTTAAAAGCACTGAAGTTCAGGATCAGAAGGGCTAAGACATCTGTAATGGTGTTGCCAAAGTTGGCACATGGTTCGGGAGGGCTGTATAAGAGAGTGTCCATCAGGGTGTAGTTGGCTGTGAGGAGCAGTTTGAAGGTCAATTGTTACATGTTGCTGGTGCTGCATTTTGGTGGTGGAGTATTGGATGAATTCCAACTCCGGGCCTTTTTGTCCTGTTCAGTCCTGTGGTCTTGTGTTCAGGTACGGTTGCTGTGGCGATGAAGGAGGCCGACGAGGGAGTCAGACATATTTCGGTCAGGAAGAACAAGTTTGGTGAGCGATCATGTAGCAGATCCCAAATTTCAGTAGAGTGTTTAGGGAGGGAGCGAGTGTTGAGGGGTATGCAGGACAGGGAGGGTGGTGGCGTAGTGAAGTTCAGGTGTGTGTGGGTGTGTGTGTTGAGTGTGGAAGATGCATGGTGGGAGTTAGGTGGGTGAGGGAAAGTGCACGTGAAATGGCAGATGGTGCAGGAGAATGCACCTTCAGTGTTGGGTGGCGAGCCGTAGCAGCGCCAGTAGATGCAACCAGGTATGTAATGTGCCCCCCGAAAGCACAAAGTACATCCATGTGTTACATTGACATAGTACACACTAAGCAGTTCTCATGCCACATGACCCCGATCACCCAATGCAATTGAAAAAACTGACAGCCGCATCCATCAAACAGTCACAACACAGACACTGGCTCCAGCAAAAGAATCAGAAATGAACCTCTAATCTAACAACTTCACACCTGACCATAATTTTTTCGACGGAATCCTCAAAAGGTTGAAAGGTACTTCAACTCCCATCTTGCTGCACATTATACAAATTATTGTAACGCAACAGTAGTTTTTAGATTAGTAAACACCAGAAAACTCCATAGTCCAAACTCTTCAGTACACGTAAACAGCAAATATGGATGTAAAAGAATCTGCAAAATGTTTCCTATGCGGTCAAATAGAAAAGAAGAGTGTTTGTCACAGCATGGCTGCAATATTGTTTTTAAACAGATCGAACATAATAAGCACATTCTCTTATAGCTGCATAATTAGGGTACTCAGAAGACAGAACTGGTGCAGGATAGCCATGGCAACATTTCCCATTAGCTTGCAAGCAGACTGCAGCACCACAAAAGCCTAACACAATGGTTATATTGCTATTCATTCATGTCACATAAGTGTTCACTCAAGGACTAAGTTAATTATTCTAAGATAAGGAGCCCCTTGTATGCTAACAGAGAGGCTGAACTTACCTGAAACATAGGGTATGTAAGGAAGGTCTCCAGCATCCTTCCCTCGCAGGCGGGGTTGGATTCATATTGCTTCAGGAGCTTGTCAAAATCTCTGTTTTGCTTACAGTTTGCCAGCACTTGCAGACTATACTGGTGATTCCGAACAAACTCTTGGTAAATGTTCAGCATTGGAAGCAGAATATCAAACAAGTCAGCTAGATAGAACAACAAAGTGTATTGGTTATTCACTTCCAATCATAATCAAGCACATTGACCATAGGGGTTCCATTATTACATTTGCATTATTGAAACTCATGCATGTAGGTCACGGTTAATGTTTTCCACAGGTTTGACACAAATGTTCATTTTAGAAGAATTGTATACATATACTTTAGCAATACTATTGTCAAAAGTGCTTGACACCTCTAAGGCCACAGAATTCCCTTAATTTAGTAATAAAAATTGTGAAATGTGGCAGCCACTTAAACATTCTATCCCTTATAGGACCCCGTATACGCATAATGAGCTCGCATTATGAAAACAAAGACAAATGGCAAAATCTCACAATGGTGTGTTATGTTTCTTACTGATACACAATACCAACCTAAAAAATAAACCTTTTGGGATATCCAGACAGCAAGTATTTGTAGGGCTACAAACACATTTGGGCACCAAAGGACAAAGAAGTGGCAGCATGTGTCTGTGATGTCTTAGAGAATTACCAGTAATATGCAATTCTGCAGAAAAATAATGCTAGAACTAACACCAAACATAGCACCATCGTGTTTGTTCTGTTTCTGCACCACTTCAGGTAATCCACTCGCTGCCCATCTAGGAGGTCTAGCCGGAACTGAAGCTCGTGTTCACTGCGAAAAAATGTGGCCATTTCTAATTGGCCTCTCCCGCAATGGATTATTTCCAAGAAATAAGCAAAGAGATGTAGAGTTTCCTGAATATCGTCACAGGCCTCTCTCTAATCGACAAGTATCAAAAAACCATTTCCCGAGGCTGCCGAGCCTATGGAACCGTCATCACACCAGTGGACTGGCCAGGAGGCCTTGTTGAATAATAGACACCACTGGTAGCAAAGGCATTATGGGCCACTGTGCACCACAAGCAGTACTCCTGTAGTACCGTTTTACAAACTCTTACATCCCTTCGAGATTTGTCATCAAAACATCTAAAATGGGAACATTTCGGAGCTATTTATATACATTCCGTAGAAATATAAAGAACTGCAGGTTCATCAACAGGGAGTTGGACGTTTCAGGAACGATTTACAAAGGCGCACAAGAGTATGCAAAAGAGACCCCCTGTAGTACCACTTCCGACTTATAAATGTTTTTGTGAATTGGAGAAAATATGTTAACACCCTACACAGGAGCAGGTGATTGGAACAGTTGGACCGGGGCACGCGCTCTTCTAAGCCTCAGGAGTAAAGTGTGGTGCCAGCCAGGCAGAGGCAGAGGCAGAGGGGCGTCAGGCCTGGTGGTGAGCTTTGCCCACGCAGCAGGGGGGAACCTATGGCCTTCGCCTCTATGGAGCCCGCTATGAGGGATGCTTGCATTTATCTAATGGTCGGCTCAAGCAGGAAGCTGAGGAAGTGAGTGAGCGGGAACTCCCATTCAGCAGGCAGTGCACGGTCTCTTTGCCTGTGGGTCTCTGCAGTCAAAAATGGAACATGGACTGTAGGAAGTCATGGAACCAGCAGGTAACAAGCAGGGTGCGACTATGGGGGGAACATAATCCGCACGGAAGCAGGGACACTGGCTTTGGCAACGTCGGCAAAATGGCGTTGGACAATGAAAAGCATTTTGTTGTCAATAATATTCAATTGTCTAACTTCATGTGTAAAAGAACCCAATCAAGACTCTTTTATAAGAAACAAAAGTCAAGCCTTGAGGATTGTTAAGATGGAACAAAATCTAATGTTCAAGCATAAAGTCTCAGAGCAAACGGTACCTTTAAGGCCATTTTCAATACCCAGAGAAATACATTTTACATTGTCTCTTTCTTTGAAAGACTAATGGCCAATGCTTAATTAAAAGTAAAAGAAACAAATTGGGAAAAACATCCCAGTTGTCACGCTGGTAGAAATATGGAAGTTCCAAGGCACTACCTCACAAAGACATATTTGTAACATAAAGCACACATACATAGTCTGCACAGAGAAAACATTGCATAAGGATGTGCTGGGCCCCGTCGGTTTGAGGTATTTGTATTAATGCAGAGAGCATTGTTGAAAGAATTGGCACGTTCCAGTGTACACGTTCACCCTCCACAGATCAGTTTTTTAATATGTAATTTGATTTAAAAGTGTGTTCCTTGGTTTTGACGTAATTGTATTTTGTAATGAAAGGTGCTTCGCTCACTAAACCCTGACAGATGGTAGTCACATGTGACTTGAGAAAATAGGTTAACCTAATGGAACGACGCCAAGGTCGCAATATTCCCCTTTTGTCCTAGGATTCCAGGAAAATCACGGAGACATGAACGACAATGCCGAGGAATAACAGCGTATCATTATGACTTAAACTCGCAGCACACAACTACTTACCTAAAATTAACGTAGGCCAATTGGCTATTCTTGCTTTCAATCCCTGGTGAAATATTTCATGGAGGAACATTATTGTTTCACTGGAAGAGAAAAGTAAAAAAATATAAATTACTTCCTTACTTAAAAATATAAAACAAATTTAAACTAGAGAATTCTGCTATTGGACCCACAAAAAGGACCTATTACACTAGCAAAAGCAAGAGGGTCGAATAATAATTTGAATGTCAAATTGTATTGGAATTTTGCCATAAATCGTCAATTAACAGCTTTGCTAGTTAGAATTCTACAGACAATGCCACACTGACTATTGTTAAGCTTTATCAATACATATGTCTCTACATGTCTTTCATCATGTTAGGAAATTAATATATATTTTTCTACACACACCACATGGAATATGGATTTCCTGTCACTGGACAGTAGCCGAATTTCTCAATGTAATACAAATAAAAGAATGCTGTAGGATTTAAGCTGATAATTATTTATACTCGATGTACATAAAATACAATCACGTTTAAAAAATAATGCAATACATGATATTCCACCCAAACTAGTTAAAATATGGTATAATTATTAATAATATTTTTTGGAGATGGTTCATAAATTATGAGTACAAAAGACATTAAGAGGAAGAAATACATTTGTACCATAAGCAATACAGCCACATGATGATAAACAATCCAATTTAAAACCAAACCCAATTAAAACCACGATGATACTAAAGTGCAATAATTCACATCCTTAATTATGCAATCTGACTCAGTAATATTTTCCGCATGTATCAGATTCCAATTTTGCAGCCTCCCCAAGCTACTTTTAACCCGAGTTCTCCCACAGAGCTATAAACTTTTTATAAGAGCCTCCTCTCAGAGTGTACTTTCTTTCGTGTTCTTTAATCCTGCACAATTTACTTAATAACTGTGTAAAAGTTGGAATGTACGCTGATCTCCATCGCTGCAGAATCAGCGACCTGGCGACCAGGACTGGGATGAATATCTGGTTTTTTTAAGGATCGTTGCTGTTAAGTCTGTTAAGTATTCTAAAATGTCTGAGTGTCCAAAGTCTTTGGGACCTTCAGTGTATCCAGGCAATATTTAATAATATTTTCCCAGAATCCATCTAATTACGGGCAGCCACAGATAATATGAGTCCAGTTCCCCCTCCCTCTAAATTGCACCTAAAGCAATTTGATGAGATCAAGGTGTTGATTTTCTGCAAAAAATACAGTGTAAGGTACAGCAGCCATTTTATATAAACCTGCTTCCGTTTAAAATTAGCTGCTTTCAACACTGAGCTATTAAACTTATTGACCTGATGCCAGTTTGTGCTAGAGATGTGTAGCCCTTCCTGATTTTTCCACTTCCGCTGTGCATTATGACATAATTTATTTTCTCCTTGTTTCCGAAATAAGGAGACCCACCTGCTTATCAATCGAAAATATGGTATCATTTGATGCCATAAACTCATAACAAATCATCGTCCTCAAGAGAGTCTATGACAGAGTAATTCAAATCATGACAAGGCTGGCACTAATGCCACCACACCATCAGCCCACAGTGTTTGTGCAGGCACAGGGCTTTACACCACCTCGAGGCAGAGCTGAGCCAAAATACATGAATCTCCAAAGCAGGGCACTGCCACATTGATAACAGAGAGGGTTAGCCACTTAGAAACAGTTGTTCCCTAGCAAATCAAAGATTTCTTGGAGGGTTTGAAGAAGGGTTCAACCCCCATTTAAAGTCATTTTCCTCCCTGGGAGCTTAATGTGGCCCTCTCTCGGCTCATGCAAGAGTTTTTTGAACCCATTATAGGGCTACTCTTCAGCATCTGTCCTGGAAGACAGCTTTCCTTGTGGCTATCACCAAGGGGTTAGTGAGATCCAAACCACTTTTCTGTCAAGAGCCATACACAGTTTTACATGCATCTAAAGTGGTTATGAGGTCCCATCCGAAATTCCTCCCTAGGTGGTTGTTAGACCTGACATCATTGGCTTGAGTCTCTCCTCCATTTTTTCTGTTTTGCCTCCACTGTTTTACGATGTTTTGCTGGTATATGCTTTGGGCGCTGTGCCACTGCTGATCAGTGCCACAGCGCAAGTGCTCCATATGTTAAATTGATGTATCGATTGTGTCCATGTTTGGCTTATTTGGTTTACTGTCAGTCCCTAGTCTAGTGCACCAGGAGTGCCGGGGCTTGTAAATACAAATGCTGCTCGTGGGCTTGCAGCACGTGTTGTGCCACCCACAGGAGCGGCCTCGTAAAAGAATGTCTACGGGTCGGTCATTGCGAGACCCACGTGCAGCCTAGCGCTGCCACGCAGGCTGCGCAAGTATACCTACTTGCCAGCCCTTCAAACCTTCCCTTGACTTCATGTTAGTCACCCCTATGGTAGGCCCACGGGCAGGGTGCATTGTAAGTATAAGGTAGGACACGCCTGACCAAGTTGGCATGTCCTAATAGTGAATTACAGCCATCTTCGTTCTTCACTATTGCGAGGTAGCCTGCTCTCCATTAGTTAGAATGGGCCGCCGGGATTATTAATGCTATGATCCTAGCTGGCTCGGGGAGCGTGGTGCAATGTCGAATTTGGTATCCCTGGACTCGGGGTTTAATTACGCATCCGTTGGTGTGGATGGTTTTTGGACTCTGGGTTCGAAAATAGCACTTTTAGAAAGTGTCTATTTTCTTGTCTAACCATATCTGGTTTCTGCTGGTCTTGCGTGTGTGTGACAGGAGCTGGGTGGCTCCACAGGTCTGGATGAGTCAGTGTGGGATGAGTGGGACATTTGCGTTGAGAGTAGGGGGAGAGTAGTTGCTGATAGCCTGCCCTGCCTGATACAATGCCGGCTCCACCTCCTGCCAAGCGGCTGATGGCTCTGTGCCTGCCATGGACGATCCTATCCCCACCTCCTGCCAGGAGGCCGTTAGCTCTGCTCCTGCCAGTGTCAATGCTGGCTCCACCTCCTGCTGGGCGTCTGAGGACCCAGCCCTGCTCAGTGAATAGGCCAGGTGCCTCTGCCTGGCTCCACCCACAACAGACCCAGGATGTTGGGAAATTCCCCTGCATGGACAAAGGGATCAAAGCCGAAAAGGGGTATAAGAGAAGGACCCCTGAACCAAGAATTTAGATCACTTCTGACAAGGAACCCTGTAACCAAGGACAAGAGGCCTGCTGATCTGAGGACTTGCCTACCCCTTCTGCCAGTGTGCTGTTTGCTGGGGGGAATCCTGCAGTGCTTCTTTATTTTTGCCAAGGAACCAGGAGAGAGGAACTGTGTATGTACTCTCACGCTTGCTAAGAAAATCTCCAAGGACTGGAAGAGTGCCAGTCTCCTGCTGAAGTCACAGGGCTAAAGGACTTCATCTGCTAAAGTGCTATTTGCTGGAACTGTGAATCCAGCACCTCTGAAAGAGCCAGCAACCTCGACGCCGACGGACGTCGCCGAATCCAGCTCGACATAGTGGGTAACGGCCCCAGTGTCCCGCTTCCTCGACGACCGGCCGCCGGGCCCGACCGACGCCAGCAGCAACGCCAGTGAGTGGGAGTACGGCTCCAGCTCCAAGGGACCTCGTGTCTGCACCGCTGCTGATCGCATCGCCCTCGTGCCCTCTCGACGCCGTGAGCGTTGCTCACTCTGTGCAACCGCATCATCGACAACGACGCCTGCTGAGGCCTGATCGACACCGAAGACGCGACGCCGGATTGCTCGACGCCGCTGATCATCGTGTGCTTCATTTTCCAAAGGTACTGTGTTGTTGGGGGTCCGTGTGACTCCGGGCTCGACGTAGCGCTCCTCGCGGTCAACGCCGAACCTTTGGATTAACTTTGCCTCGACGTCGTGTAGCCCCCGTGTGGGTTACCCTGTTGCTAAGAACTGTATTGCCAAGAAGAAGATTTGCTTTGATACTAAAGACTTTTGTGCTAAAGAAGAAACTACCTTTGAACTATCCTTTTTCCCTTCCCAGAGTATTTATTAAGATTGTGTACATTTTTGTCGTTATTTGGTCTTGTGCTAAGCCTTATATAAAAATACTTATTTTTATAATACTACTGTGTCGTGTCCATTTGTAGTGTATTCACTTTATTACTGTATGTGGTCATAAATGCTTAACACACAGCCTCTGAGATAAGCCTGTCTGCTCTGCCAAGCTACCAAGGGGGTGAGCAGGGGTTATCGAAGGGTGTGATCCCCTTGCCCTGACTAGAAAAGGTGTGTCCCTATTTGTCAGAAGTATATACCTCTGCCAACTAGAGACAGCCGGTTCTAACAGTGGTTATGGATTTTTTTATGTAAACCAGACTGTTTCCTTGCCTACTTTGGTTAAACTAAGGATCTACGGAGATCTGACCAGTTATATATAAACTATGGCTCTCTCCGGACAGGTCTAGCAACTTCCAAGCAGCCCATCTCCAGATGCATTGTTTTTCAGTATTTTACTCTGTTACCAAAAGCTAACAAATCCCTTTCCAGTAAGCCTAAATCTCACTCTACCGAAGGGACGGCAGCTACTGCCGCCTTGCTTCGTAATATATCCATTGCTGAGATTCGCAAGGCTGCTACCTGCAAGTCAGTTCATACTTTCACTAAACACTACTGCCTGGATTCTTATGCCAAGGCAGATGCTCAAGAATGGCAGGCTTCCCTTCGCAATCTATTTTCTTAAACTTACATAAACTTCTCTGTCTCTTTCACCACGTTTTATAGGGTTGGGCTAGCTAATCCATTCATGTGCTTATGACTATACATGGTAATACCATGCCAGAGAAGGAACAGTTTCTTACCTGTAACTCCAGTTCTCTTGTAGGGGTATTCTCATGATAAGTCATAAGCAACCCGCCCTCCTCCCCGGTGGAATAGACAGACGGATTCATAACATGGAATATGCATTCCCTTCTCATCGCTGAAGTAACTGCCACTGACTGTGCATGATGGGATACTGGTGGTCTCTGCATTTTTAAAGGCACAGCTTCTAATTTTCAGACGTATAATGGCAGCCTATGGGGTTTTCTGACCTCTCCTTTCATCCCTTGCATGAAAAAAGGAGTTTTGTGAAGGGGAGTTTTCTGTGGGCCAAACACCACACAAATTGCACAAAATATAGTATGTTGGCTGTCTTTTTTTCACTGCAAGATGAAGATACGGCCAGAGTAGCCTATCTATTTAGGCTGCAATATTGTCTTTCTATCTCTTAAGTGTCTTTGCAGGCCTTCCTGAAGAAAGGTGAAAAATATACATTTAAGAAGATATAGCTAAACAAGTGATCCTGGGTCCCCGCACGTAGGCGGGACTATTCAAGTGCTTATGACTATACATGGAAATCCCCATACAAGAGAATCTCCTTTCCCCGTTCTCTATGCTTTAGAAAAATGAAGTGACATATTTTGTTATACACAATCCCTCATGACAGGCACACCGGTGTTGCAAAAGCCCTTTTCTCAATCCATCAATGGTAAGTAACATACTGCATGTCACTTTCTTCTTCTCTTCACCCATGCATGTGCAGGCTCATACACATAAGCATTCCTCTTTTTCCCTTACATGAGGAGCTGGAATCATCAGTATCATGTGCAGTGAATGCGTGTGTGTGTATGGCAGAAGGTTTCTTCTTCTGGTAACCTTTGCTCATTGCTTCGAGTCCTTAGGGCCCTGGTACTTTTAAGAGAGATTCTTAAGTTTCCGCTTTTTGGCCTTGTCCTCTGTTTAGTGGCCCTCTCAGCGAGACACCTGTCACCTCCAGGTGACATTGATTAGTGTTATGCAGCACGATGGCTACAGGAATGAATTGCCCCTACTTCTGGAGCCATGAAAAAAGAAAAAGGTGTAAACGTTGCGCGCAGCAGTTGGCAATCACCACTGTTCTTCTTCCTTGGAGCTGATTCACCCATTACCTGCAGATCTACATTCAGACGAGCATGCTTAGTTGACAAACTCTTACACTCTAACCACATCTACTATCTTGCCAAGAAATTGAAAATCTCTGGAGGCCCTCGTCAGCTATGCAGCTCGGACAATGTCTTCATAGAAACCCCTTTCTTCTATAAGAAGTTGACACTTAGTCTTTCTTCAGCTGTGCTCCCAAACACTGAAGCTCAGTACCCTACTGACATTTGGGTGATTATCTCAATTAAAGTATTCAAGAAAGAACGTTAGCAATTATTGATAACTGGCCTATTTTAACCAGATCTCCTGTCAGGACAGCCCCAAGCTGTCTTCTTTGACCCAACCTGTTTGGATTCTAGAATTTGGGCTGTGCATGTAATCTTTAAGCTATCATTTTATTGTTGTTTACATTGTATATTTTATGCATTGGATTCTTCCTTCATCATTGCATCTACCCTGCTCTGCGTTTGTTTGTGTCAATGGTTCTGTCTGTGTTGCCTTGGTGCTGTGTAGAGACCATAGTCAGAGGCTCGGATTGGGCTAGCACAAACCGTAATTAGCTCCTGCTGCCAAGCAAGAATGGGCCACTAACATTAGGATCGCATTATGGCTGAGAGTCAGGCCATGTCACTGTGGAGAAAACAACGCGCCCATACATAAGTTGACTCTTATGCAATACTACCAATGAAAGCCCTGGTATATCATCTAGTCAGCAGAAGATATTGAGCAAGAGTCCCTCATGTACAACAGAACACATACAGAATGGCGCGCTTCATCCAATTTTCCCTTACTCCGAATGGACACCAGTGATCTGTAGATTACGTACACATACCTGCATAGGTGCATTAACCTGCTGAGGTATCCCTCCCAATACAAGGAAACTTACTAACGTCAGCAAAGGACTCTTTAGCCCACAAGGCCACACATGAGAGAGTTGTATTTAAAAACTAGCCTTCAAAAAAATGAAAAATATAAAATGTTTAGAGTAAGAAATTGGGTTATTGGTTGAGGAGGTGGAAGCAGCGCTATGTCAACAACCACTATCAATGCCAGAGTGAACCACAAAAGTCAATAAATGTACCTGTCGTTAACCCTATGGTAGCTTGGCACAAAGTAATCAATCTTAACTTAAAGGCAATTTGTAAAGTATTTATGCAGCACACAATCAAAAATAAAGTGAAAACAGAGCACAAGTAAAATCTTAAACCAATTTAGACAAAAGAGTACATTTTAATAAATAAATTGATACCAGAAGGAGAAAAATCGAATCTGGAAATATGCAATACAATTTTTTAGATAGAGCCTAAAAGCACAAAGTGCCACTTGCACTCATCTGATTCGCATTCAGAGGGATACGCCTATTACTGGATACGCTCACTTGTTCTTTCCACTCGCCAGTCTACCAGAAGGAGGATTTCTGTTGCAAAAAGAAGGGCTAATTATTGGCAAAAGCTCACCTTGGGGGTCGCGCCGCTGGTGGGAGCATTTCCGCATTCGGCGGACTGCCTGCACGCTCCCAGCGTGCGCTTGACCAAGAACTACCTGCCGCTTCACCGGGGGACTGCGAGGCCCAGCAGCCTTCACTGGTGTCAGCTGGTGCCTCTTCCCCCGGCGGTCACGCCCTCCACCTGCAGCTATTTACTTTTCGCGACACCCGCTCCGCGGGTGCTGCTCACTTGTTCTTTCCACTCGCCAGTCTACCAGAAGGAGGATTTCTGTTGCAAAAAGAAGGGCTAATTATTGGCAAAAGCTCACGTTCGGGGTCGCGCCGCTGGTGGGAGCATTTCCGCATTCGGCGGACTGCCTGCACGCTCCCAGCGTGCGCTTGACCAGGAACTACCTGCCGCTTCACCGGGGGACTGCGAGGCCCAGCAGCCTTCACTGCTGTCAGCTGGTGCCTCTTCCCCCGGCGGTCACGCCCTCCACCTGCAGCTATTTACTTTTTGCGACACCCGCTCCGCGGGTGCCGCTCACTTGTTCTTTCCACTCGCCAGTCTACCAGAAGGAGGATTTCTGTTGCAAAAAGAAGGGCTAATTATTGGCAAAGGCTCACCTTGGGGGTCGCGCTGCTGGTGGGAGCATTTCCGCATTCGGCGGACTGCCTGCACGCTCCCAGCGTGCGCTTGACCAGGAACTACCTGCCGCTTCACCGGGGGACTGCGAGGCCCAGCAGCCTTCACTGCTGTCAGCTGGTGCCTCTTCCCCCGGCGGTCACGCCCTCCTGTTCGAATCACAATAAATTAACTGGTCCTTCCCGCGTCGCGGGACACGCGCGGGACAAAGCGCGGGGCGAAGCCCGGGCCAAGGGCGGGCCCATTTAAGCCCGTTCAAGACCGGGCAAGACTGGACTGGGCCACCTTATTTATTTTTGCTTTCCCCTTTCTATTACTGTTGTTACTGCCCATATTTTAAACATTGTGTTCTTAGTCTGTAGTCAACACCCCTAACCTGTTATCCCTGTAACAAATCATATTGTATTATGTCCCCCAGAACTACTAGGAACACTGTCAAAAAACAGGCCCAGGCTGCTGCTCAAGTTATCGGCCCAATAGACCAATTTATCACCAAAGCGAATGAGGCCATTGAGCAGGGTATCACCATATTGGAACGGAGAGTTTCACAGGACTTGGCCATCGCCAGACGCTCCTCCATGGGCTTACTGGCTACAGCAAAAACCCCTCAGCGTCCCGCAGAGTTACCCCCACCACTGATCGAGCATGCGGAGATCCATACAGTTCCTTGTATAGTGGACCTGTCCGCATCCCTAGACCTCTCCGAATCACATCTGCTGCAGTCACTGGAAAAATCTCCAGCCATTTTCGCAAGCCAAACTAGCGTGGCTGCCACTCCATCTGCAGATAGGGGTTTACGTGAGGGAGCAATCCCCAAAAAGAAGAAGAGGAAAACTAACAAACCTCTTCATTCTGTTAACTCTCCCCCCAAAACTATTCACACCACCCTTTCCACCTCCCCCCTCCCTATACAGCCCATTGATCTCGTCCTAACTCCCCACCAATTACCCACCTCTTCACTTGTACAAGCAATAAATCACACTACTGATAACATTAACCTCAGCTCTAGTAGCTATGACAGTGAAGGTGGTATGGTTAACGATGGTAATCTAACTAGTAACACCTGTAGCAATGACAATTTACTCCTTAGTAAAATCGGTGATCTAATTAGATTCTACCTAAAACCTATAGAAAAGTCACTACATCAGGTTGAAACCCAACTAACCCAACTGTCTTTAGTTCTAAACTCAAGTAAATCTACCAACAAAGACACTAACCCAGTTCAAGGGAGGCCCCTCATTCAGAATGCAAAAACATCTAAGACAGGTTCGACTGTATCAAATCCCTCCAATACGAACCAAAAGGCACCGCAGAAACAGCTACAAAAACAGCCACCATTAGATGCAACTAAGGTCCAAGTACCTCCTAATCCATCCAATCCCATATCGATCCCACCCCCCTCCCACTCTAAGACACAGACCTCTACTCAATCAAAACCTTCTTCCGCCCTACCTACCCCGGCCCCCACCCTCCCAAAACACCCTGTCGGATTTAATACCATACAGAGAAATAGAAAGAGGAGGGGCCATCCTATCCATCTTCCCCCTGAAGCTTCCCCCTGCGTAGTAATTATGACAGGTGTTCCGGAACTTTCTCCCAATCAGGATGAACCGGTCTGGTCACTAAAAAACAAAGTAATTTACTGGCTGTCCAACAATAGACCATTACCAACCTTCCTGGACAATAGAGTCACCACTGTGTGTAGAGTCCCCTGGTTAGGCACTGAGCCCAAAAACATCCAGGGTGATTGCGTTATAGTGAACTTTGCCGACCCAAATACAGTAGAGCACATCCAAATCCACTGAAGGGATAGTCACTCATAGATTGTCATATTTTTACCCTCCAGCTCCACGACACAATGTCGGTCCCCCTTGGAGCTGGACAAGAGTGGGGAATTGGGACGGGAATAGAGACCGGGGCCACTGGGCAGGTTATGGATTTAGCAATCCAGCTCCTGGTCCCTTCACAAATTGGAGAGGCCCACCCCTAACTAACAGATATGAATGCCTTGATATGGTTGACTGACCATCAGCTTCCTCCACAAATACCAAAAGTAGAATCAATACCCAAATTCAAACTACTTCTATCTCCAGAGGAACACTGATGGCAGGAGCAACTCGCACATCCCCTCCTGGCTCTCTTGTAGAGCCTTTTACCCCTCCGATGGAACTATCCCCCTATCCGGCAACTCTTCTGGATCAAGAACTCAAACACGATTACCCATCCCTCCCTGAAGAGCCACCTAAGAGGCAACTACTCAACAACTCAGCCTTAAGTGAAATACATCTCTCTTCTCCCACCCTTCTCCCAAACACCCTGCCCGAGCCCCACCCTCTGTTAATTCACAGAACTCAAATTCCACCCTACCCCTAACATGGGATCTCCCAGTTATGTACTGGAATGTAGCGGGCCTCAGATCCAAGATCCACCTCCAGTCATGGACCGACGTGATCAACAAGCACAAAATAGCTTGCCTCCAGGAAACCTGGGCAATCGACCCCATTCACATCCAGGGTTATAAAACTTTTCACATCCCCGCCAGCCCGTCCATTCACGGAAGACCTAAGGGTGGCTTAGTAATCTATTTTTCTAATAAAATGTCACCCACGACTATAGAGGTATCTCTAGCGTCCCCAACTGTTCAAATCCTAAAGCTAGCCTTTGATAATACCTCCATCTACTATCTCATCAATTTGTATAACAATTCCCCCCCGCTGAGTGTGTAAAGTCATTGTCAGATATCACCCTATATCTTCAAGAACAGAAAGCAAAATTCTCGCAGTTACAATGTTATGTTGTGTGGGGTGGTGATTTTAATGTCTATTTGTGTAGCAATTATAAAAAAGGTATCTGCGGGCTCCAAGATGAAAATGATTCCCCTATTACACATTTCACTCACTCTAATATTGGTATAACTTTGAATGAATGTCTTTTTTTTTCTTTAGAACTTGAGTTTGCCAATGAAGTAGTGTATCCCCCTGTCGAGTTTAAGCTGACCTTTCACGGCAGAGGCCTTTCCACCACCATCGATTTCATCCTGTGTTCGCAAACCCTAAAGAATCGCTTAAACCACTTCAAAACTGGTACTGATCCTTCAAGCGATCACTATTCAGCCCACACTAAGACTAGCCTCTTAACCCAGCAATCTCTGGCTATGGACAAAATTAACGGCTGCACAGTAAAATGGTCAAAGATTAATCCTAATGAGGTTACTAAAAAGATTATTCAAAAAACTCTTCCCCTAATAAAAATCTGTCTAGCGGAGACCTCATCTCCTCATATGATCCTCTCTAGTTTTGTTAACATCCTAAAAGCTATCCAGCAGGAGCTCACTCGCCAACATAAGGCCCATGACAAGGACTCCCGGGGGTGGTTCGACACCCATTGCCGCAAAGCTCTCTGTGCGCTAAAAAGAGCACTTCATAGTCAAGATAGGGACGTGGCTTTAATAGCCACATTAAGAAGGAAGTACAAACTGGCCCAAAAAACCCGAAAACGGGAAATAAAAAAGAATCTTTGGGCCCAACTGCACGAGAGTACAAGAAGTAAGGACAGCTCGCTATTCTGGCGAACAGTTAAGTCCCCCTTCTTAGAGGATGCTATAGCTGTCCGTCACCTAGATGTGGCAGTATCTGCTGAAAAATGGGTGGCTCATTACTCACAGATTTTTGGGGATCCCTCCTCTGCAACCTTAACTTCCCAAACCGAAGAGGAAGTCCTTACCACGGATAATATTTATCCTATCGACCTCTACTTCGACCTTGCGGAGGTCACAGCTGCATTGACTTCCTCGAAGACTGGCAAAGCTCCTGGCCCTGATGGAGTTCCCCTCGACATCTTTGTGAGTAACTTAGATTTATGGTCCCCAATTGTCACACAAGTTATGACCGCAGCCTCCCAGGCCGGCCTAATTGAATCCTGGTCTACATCTGTGCTTTTACCCATTTTTAAAAAGGGTGAACGCGATAACCCAGCCTGCTACAGACCCATCTCCCTCTTGGACTCACTGGGTAAGGTCGCCGGGAGACTAATCCTGGAGCGTCTCCAGGATTGGGCCAAAGAGAAGAAGATCATAACCGACCTCCAGTTTGGGTTTCAAGAGGGACTGGGTACTGTAGAACAGGCCCTTAATTTGACACTATTAATGGGTAAATATGTTAGGGCAAAGGCGGAAACCTCTATCTGGTCTATGTGGACCTAAGTTCCGCATTTGATTGTGTAATACACTCCAAGATGTGGGAGATTCTGAGCAACCTGGGAGTAGACCCTCCACTCCTTAAATTCCTCCGAGAACTCTACACGGATGCTAAAGCATGTGTGAGGTACGGCATTAACGGAGAGTTATCGGATTCATTCAGCATAGCAAAAGGCGTCAGACAGGGGTGCGTCCTCGCTCCGTTTTTATTTAATATCTATACAAACGGCCTGGAGCAAGCGATGCTGGAAGACAACAAGGATCTCCCCTGCATAAACACCCGGCCTATTCCAGCACTATTATATGCTGACAATTCCGTCATCCTGGCGAGAACCCTAAATCAGCTCCAACTCCAACTGGACAAGTACTGTCAATTCATGCTTTTGCTTGGTTTAAAAGTAAACAAGTCCAAGACTTTTGTGATGTACATAGGTAAGAAAGCCCAGAAACGCAAATCTCTTTTTAGAGATAATGTCAGATTAGAAAACGCTAGGAAATACCCTTACTTGGGGATCCTTATTGATGATCATATCACATGGAAACCTGCTATCACCAGTAAAAAAATGCAGTTCCAGCGCACAACCATGGCGCTGACTTCTTTTTCCAGGAAGTTGGGCAAGCCCGCGCCCGACGAGTTGCTCAAAATTTATCAAGCTAAATGTCTGAGTGTGGCAACTTACAGAGCGGGCGTATGCGGCTATGCTCCTGCCGGACAGCTCCAAGTAATCGAAAATGACTTCCTGAAATATGCATTAGCCCTCCCTCGAAGTGCTCCAAATTACGGAAGCCACATCGAGCTCGGTCTGGACTATCTAACTGATACCATTAGATACCAACCGATCCTCCTCTGGCACCGTATATGGACCAAAGAGCAATGCCATCTCACTCGGTCACTAATACCCGATTGTCTATCCCTAACCCACTGGAAAAAGATCCCTTGGTTACTTTATGTGTTTAATTTTCTGAACGATCTGAATTGTTTAGCTTTTTTTACTAATCCTTCCTTACTCATGGACATGCCTAGAAAGACTCTGAAAAATGTATGTGTCACCCACCTAAGAGATCTTCGCATGTGTTCAGAAATTGGTAAACATTCAAATAGCCAACTAATGACGATTCAATCCTCCTCTGGCATTCAACCATATCTGTCATTTTATTTGTCAAACTTTGATAGATATGTTTCAACTAGATTTCGCTTTGATTTCTTTTATCGTCTTGTCTCGTTCCCCGAGGTTTCAGACTGGTCACGTGAATTATCTAGATGCCCTTGTGACAGCAAAACTCCTCAGTCTACCTTGCATGTAATTTTATTTTGTAGTTTTTACGAGTCCCCGCGTAAACGCTGGTTGGTCCCACTTCTCCGCCAAACGGGACTGAGAAGATGCAGACCTGCTCTCTTGGCACTACAGTTTTTAGACACGCAATTTGTTGCTAAGTGTATAGCCTGTTTTTTAAAGGCATGTCTGAAAACCCGATCCCAATTGGCTGTTCCTGCATTGTAAACCTTATACGCACAATTTACATTTAACTGTCAACCCGTGTCACATGCATAGGCGATACTCTTTTTAAAGACTGAATTCATTGTTTTGTTCATGTATTAGCTAAACATTGTACATATAACAACTCTTTTACAAAATTTGATGTATTAGTAAACAATGTACATACAATAACTTTTTTACAAATTTGATCTAAATGTTTTTCTATTATGTACTTTTATGATTGTAAAATCAATTGAAATAAAGTTTATTTGAAGATGAAGTCATCTGATCTTGTTAACTGGGGGAAAGTCAAAAGTTCAAGCCGTCCGTGATGGAGTGCAGGCCGGACAAAGGAAGCAGTTTAATCCAGTTTAAAAAGTGATCTTCTCAAATTCCAGCCCATAGAGTTCTTTTCGCGGTGGAAGAGGCATCGAGGTGCAGGAAGAACATCGTGGTGGCTGTCGCTATAGCATGAAGAGTAGTCCTAGCATCGCAGATGGGAATCGCTGTAGAGAAAAGATCTGGATGAGCATCACAGAGGGTCATTGCTGGAGCTTCGTAGGACGTTCTTGCTGTAGTGCAAAGTACAGATCTAGTGTCGCTGGTTGTCAATGTAGCACAAAGAGACAGGTTTTATAAAGCTGCTTGCTATTGGTCACTGCTGGCGGCAGAGTCTTGGCACAAATGAACCCGCTTGGTGTTGTGAAGAGCCCTAAACTTCAGGATTTCACCTTCTTTCACAGAAATTACTCAACTGATGCCAGCCAAGGGTACAGGACCTGGGAGGCACTTCTTGGGGATCAGAAATGCACTCCAGCAGAGTCCAGCAGGGCTCAGGCAGGCCCAGTGCAGACGTTAGCAGGGTGGCCTCTGGAGCTTATTGTGCCCCTGTAGCTCAGACAAGAAATCAGCCAAATGACCTTTGGAGTCACTCAGGCTATCCTGAGATGAAGGGGGCAGATACATTCTTCTTTCTCAGAGAAAGGGGGAAAGGCAGTGACCGTCTTTGCTCGCTTCAAAGCGGCCGCTCCCCACCCACGCTCCCTGACCATCCAGAACTTGAAGCGCTGCACTCCTCCTCGCAGCTGCAGCCTGGTATCGTAGCGCTTGGTGTTAATTCCACTGAGCTCGCATTGCCTGTTATAATTTTTATAGCGCCTGGCATTGTAGCGCTTTGCTGATAATTAATATTGTAGCGCCTGGCATTGTAGCGCCTGCATTATCATTTGTGCCTGATTGTGCCGATAGCTCCAGCCGGATCATAGCGTTATTGCGGCTGTGCCCCGTTTCGCTTTCTATTTGCCCTGCCATTTTGTAGTCGTGACGATTGGCCAGTCTCCCCTCCCCGCTCCCGCCTCCCAGCTGAGCCTCCCACCCACTGAGACAATAGGCCCGTCTCATCTTACTAGCGCTGTGACCGTCTTTGCTCGCTTCGAAGCGGCCGCTCCCCACCCACGCTCCCTGACCATCCAGAACTTGAAGCGCTACACTCCTCCTCGCAGCTGCAGCCTGGTATCGTAGCGCTTGGTGTTAATTCCACTGAGCTCGCATTGACTGTTATAATTTTCATAGCGCCTGGCATTGTAGCGCTTTGCTGATAATTAATATTGTAGCGCCTGGCATTGTAGCGCCTGCATTATCATTTGTGCCTGATTGTGCCGATAGCTCCAGCCAGATCATAGCACTATTGCGGCTGTGCCCCGTTTCGCTTTCTATTTGCCCTGCCATTTTGTAGTCGTGACGATTGGCCAGTCTCCCCTCCCCGCTCCCGCCTCCCGCCTCCCAGCTGAGCCTCCCACCCACTGAGACAATAGGCCCGTCTCATCTTACTAGCGCTGTGACCGTCTTTGCTCGCTTCGAAGCGGCCGCTCCCCACCCACGCTCCCTGACCATCCAGAACTTGAAGCGCTACACTCCTCCTCGCAGCTGCAGCCTGGTATCGTAGCGCTTGGTGTTAATTCCACTGAGCTCACATTGCCTGTTATAATTTTCATAGTGCCTGGCATTGTAGCGCCTGCATTATCATTTGTACCTGATTGTGCCGATAGCTCCGGCCGGATCATAGCGCTATTGCGGCTGTGCCCCGTTTCGCTTTCTATTTGCCCTGCCATTTTGTAGTCGTGACGATTGGCCAGTCTCCGCTCCCCGCTCCTGCCTCCCAGCTGAGCCTCCCACGCTCCGCCCCCCTCCACTCTCCATTTAAGACAGATGGACCTACGTGCAGCGTCCACGCGCAGCGGTCGCGCCGAAGGTGCGCCAAAGGTAAGCCTGTCTACGCCCGTCCGCGCCTGGACCGCGCCCAGCGCCAATCCCCCTGGTCCTCGCCGCACCCAACCCACTAGAGTCACATATGATGCCGCAACTCTCCTAGCCCTCAACCCCGGTCAAACACCACAATGCTGCGAAGCCATCCCAGGACGTACCCACGGCCCATTCGCCTGCATCTCCTGCAAGTTCAACTGCTTCAGGACCCTCACCAAATCCACTTCCTCCATACACAGCACCGACTCTAACCGCCTGAAGTGCATCCTGCTGAACACCCACTCGGTCCACAGACACGCAACTGAACTCTGGGACCTACTCGACACTGCGTCACCGGACATCGCCTTCCTTACAGAAACATGGATGAACACATCATCAGCACCCGACATCGCCATAGCCATACCGGACGCTTACAAGATTATCCGAAAAGACCGCACCAATCAAACAGGAGGAGGCATCGCCATCTTCCATAGGAACACCATCAAAATCACGACCAGCTCCAACGATAATCTTGCAACCGCCGAACATCTCCACTTTCAGATCCACACCGACCCTAGGACCACACTTAGAGGCACCCTCATTTACAGGCCTCCAGGTACCCGCACTCAATTCAGCGATGACATCACGGACTTCGTCAGCCCACATGCCCTCGCCTCCGAGAACTACATTCTATTAGGAGACCTCAACTACCACCTTGAAAACAAACACGACAGCAACACCTCCACCCTTATGGACAACTTGGCCAATCTCGGACTCAAACAACTTGTTGACACCACCACCCATGTAGCCGAACACACGCTCGACCCTATCTTCACCTCCAGCAAGCACATCTCCTTCGACCGCACCACAGCTCTCCACTGGACAGACCACAGCTGTGTTCACTTCAGCTACAAAACCACCCTGACCCACAACCGCCCACAACCTATTCCTCGGAGAAACTTGAACAAAATCACCTCCGACCAACTCCTCACATCACTCAACCAAAACCCTCCCACCCTTTCACTGGACCCAAACCAAGCGGCCACCAATCTCAAGCAATGGATCACCCACAGTGCTGACGAATTAGCACCCCTGAAAAAGCACCAGATCAAATCAGCCAGCAAAAAGGCTCCCTGGTTCAATGATGACCTTAAAAAATCCAAGAAGCTATGCCGCACCCTGGAGAAAACATGGAGAAAAAACCCAACCACCGACAACATGGCCACCCTTAAGGCAGCCACCCGCAAACAACACCAACTGATTCGATCCGCCAAGAAATCAGCATTCAAGGATCGTCTCGACAACAACACTCACAACAGCAAGGAACTTTTCAACATCGTCAAAGAATTCACCAACCCCACCGCAGCATCTAACGACATCACTCCATCCCAAGACCTCTGCGATGAGTTATCCTCCTTCTTCTAGAACAAAATTGCCGACATCCACAACAGCTTCGAGAATACTCCCAGCGATCAACCCTCCCCACCCCCATCAGATCCTACTCCGCCAACTAACAACCTTAGCGCCTGGAACCCAATCACCACTGAAGACACCATCCGCCTAATGAACTCAATCCACTCTGGCTCGCCAACCGACCCCTGCCCCCACCACATCTTCAACAAAGCTGACTCCATCATCGCACCCCATCTCCGTGATATCATCAACTGCTCGTTCAACTCTGCCACCTTCCCAGAAAGCTGGAAACACGCCGAACTCAGCGCCCTCTTGAAGAAACCCACAGCAGACCCCTCTGAACTTAAAAACTTCCGACCCATATCCCTCCTCCCATTCCCGGCCAAAGTCATTGAGAAAGCCGTCAACAGCCAGCTCGCCGCCTTCCTTGAATCCAACAACTCCCTCGATCCCTCTCAGTCCGGATTTTGAGCCAAACACAGCACCAAAACCGCCCTCATTGCAGCAACAGACGACATCCGAACACTACTGGATAACGGAGAAACAGCGGCCCTCATTCTATTCGACCTCTCCGTCGCTTTCAACACAGTCTGCCACAGCACCCTCATACAACGCCTCAGCAACATCGGCATACAAGGAAAATCCTTGGACTGGATCACCTCGTTCCTAGCTGGGAGAACTCAGAGAGTCCGACTTCCCCCATTCAACTCAGAGGCCACTGAAGTTATCTGTGGAGTACCACAAGGATCATCACTCAGTGCCACCCTCTTCAACGTTTACATGAGCCCACTCGCATCCATCGCACGCCAACACAACCTCAACATCATCTCTTACGCCGACGACACCCAATTAATCCTTTCCCTCACCAAAGACCCCAACACCGCCAAAACCAATCTTCACGAAGGCATGAAAGAAGTAGCCGAATGGATGAAACATAGCCGCCTAAAACTCAACTCAGACAAAACGGAGGTGCTCATCCTAGGATCTTCCCCCTCTGCTTGGGATGACTCTTGGTGGCCTTCCGCTCTGGGCACAGCACCCACACCCACAGACCATGCACGTAACCTTGGCTTCATCCCAGACTCCTCTCTCTCGATGTCCAGACAAGTCAACGCAGTCTCAACCTCCTGCTTCAACGTACTTCGCATTCTCGAAAAAAAGATCTTCCGCTGGATCCCCCTCGAGACAAGAAAGACTGTCACCCACGCAAGGGTCACGAGTCGACTGGATTATGGTAACACACTATACGCCGGAATCACAGCAAAATTACAGAAAAAACTCCAACGCATCCAAAACGCATCAGCGAGACTCATATTGGACATCCCTCGCCAAGATCACATCACCGGACACCTAAAAGACCACTGTTGGCTGCCCGTGAACAAAAGAATTACATTCCGTCTTCTCACCCACGCACACAAGGCCCTCTACAATCTAGGACCCGAATGCCTCAACACTCAACTGTCCTTCTACAAACCCACCCGCCAACTAAGATCGTCCAATCAAGCCCTCGCCGCAGTCCCGCGCATCCGAAAATCCACCATGGGAGGAAGATCCTTCTCCTTCCTGGCGGCCAAGACCTGGAACTCACTCCCCACTTGCCCCCGCCTTACTCAAAACCACATCTCCTTCAGAAAAGAACTTAAAACCTGGCTATTCGACAAATAATGAACCCCTTCCCAAGCACCTTGAGACCCTCTGGTTGAGTAGTGCGCTATATAAATGCCCGAACTTGAACTTGAACTTCTTAAAATTATGGGAGTGTACTAAAGAGTGGCTCTGGAGGTCCAATACATATACCTGGGGCAAGCCTTTTAAGTGGGGGGATTCCACATACTACGCCCACATCTGGTTCTGGAAAGGTCTCCCCCTGTCATGGATCCAAGAAGTCTGGGATACAAAGGAATCATGTCAGATCCCTTTGTTTGTGCCGGAGGCAAGCCCCTTTGAAGTGCAAGTGGGGCTTGGAACAGCTCCGCCACCAGCCATCCTGGTAGGATGGCCCATCCTGTCCACCGATAATCCCGTTTGTGTCACTATCTGGGAGGAGCACACAAACCCCAACAGCAGAGCTAATCACAGTCATGTGACCCAGAACACAGGCAGAAGACACAAATGGTTAGAATAAGAAAAAGACAATTTTTCATTAAAAATTATTTTAAATTACAATGAATTTGAGTCTATACACCATACCTCTATCTGCTGCTGGTCAAAAGTTATCACTTCTTAAATGTAAAAAGGTAACCCAGTGTTAGTCAATGGGAGAGATAGGCCTTACAGCAGTAAAAATAACTTTAATAGTTTTCTTTACTGCAAGGGCATGTAAAACGTAAACCCACATGTCCTAGTTTTTAAATACAATGCACCATGTACTATGTGCCTTTAGTGCCTACTTTAGGGATGTTTTTGATCTTCCAGTAAATCACATTAGTTATTTGTAAATTTCACTTATGCTGTGCTAAAGAAAAATGGAAATAAATAATTTTCCCAAAGGGTATTACAAGCAAGTCTCAGAAACACAAATGTCTTGAGAATAAATGGATATAGTGTAAATGAGGGAATGTGCAAGCTCAGCCTTCAGTCATCTCACTCACAAACAGCCCCATAGAATTAATTAGGCGCAACTCCTGTACCTCTCACTAGCATGTAGATGCTTTCTAGCTGTTCCTACTACCTTGACTTTGTAGAAGCTCTACATGAAGTTTACTCTGACAACATCTCCAGTGCTAATCTGCTTTCGGATTAATGCATTGTTCATTTTGACGTAGGGGTCTATTACGATGGCTGTCGTACTTTGTCCACCCGCCATCGCCCTGGGAAATGGGACCACCCGCCATGTGTGCGGCAGTCCCGCAAGCGCAATTAGGATGCATCCGCCACACAGGCGGGCGCATCCTGCATTTTTTGCATTGCAGCGGGCGGTGCGGTTAGCAGCACCCGCCGAAATGCAAAAAAGGCATGTGTGTATTTGCATGCACACCGTGGCAAGCACTGCACGGTGCCTGCTATGTCGGTGCACCACCCCAACATCCTGGGGGCTTGCAACGGGCCCCCAACTGAGTTATCCGCGTGCCTTTACGGCTGCTTCCTGCTCCCATTGTAATATGGATGGCGGTGTCCAGCAGACACCTCACCATATCAGGCCCCTTCTCCGCCCAGTCACCTGTGTGACCGGCGGAAAACCGGCAGACGGTCTTTCCATCCACCGGGGTCCCCCCGCCATACTAATATGGCGGGGGGAATTGCATGCGGGCAGAGGAGAATGTCGAGCGGATCGCCACCGCCATGTGGGCAGTGGCGATCCGCCCGACATTCTATTGGACCCCTTTGTGTCTATAAAATGCTGCCAAAAACCCAAAGCGCCAGCTCTAGGTGTATTGACTGTATACCCTTGCATTTAATTAAGCAGCACTGCTCTTGAGTATCAGCAAGGAAGAGCCACTGGCTCTGCATGCCAGAGTTGACCACACACACATTAAAAGTGGAAAATTTGCTGTGATTCGAACTAGATTGATATTACCCACAGTATTAAATCATATTTTTGGCAACATAAATCCAGAAAATAAGCACACAAGAGAGTGCTTGATATTCAAGGGACACCTTTGTTTAAAAAAAGAAAAAAGATATATATATATATATATATATATATATATATATATATATATATATATATATATATATATGTATATGTATATATATATATATATATTCACTGAAAAAAGCATAGGTTTCAAGCCTTATATAGTTAGGAATTAGCATTTAAAAAACCATTGAAATTGCTCCTATATAGTTAGTTGTATTAACTATATTTCGCGCAACCGCAATCCACTGCTGATGATGTCACATATTACATCATTCATGACATGGTCAGTGACATCACTGATGCCATCACTGATGACATATCAAAAGACACACTCAGTTTCTTTAAAAAGTCACATTGCTATGTTTGAGAATTTACATATTGCCTAGGAATTTATTTGCAACTGCAAACACTAGTGCACAACAAACTTAGTTTTATACAGCAGGAGCGAAATAATACAACGCTCCTGATCTCTAAGCAGGGAAGTGCTCGTTCTTAATAAAAAATGAGTCCGCTGGTACCGGAACACCGCCCAGCCAGGCGGAAAACCAATAATACGTGTAGCAAAAAAACAACTTCCAAGTCAAAGGCAAAGCAATTACTTCAAGGGTACCTTTCCGACCGGCTTCGGACCCAATTACAGAGCACTGGGTATCCACACGTGGACTGGTAAGGAGAAAAAACAAAAACGTATTTGCACAATCAATCAACTCAAATGCTACGATGAGCTACATAGATGATATACTGCCTAGCTATGTAGGTGGGAGAGTGAGGGGGAGTGTTGGACCACAACAAACACAATCCATTTACCTTCACTCCCTTTTGTTTATCTTCTGCGAACACTCGCACTAACAAGAGGTGTGCCCCTGCTACTCCAACAGTTGTATGGAACTAAGTGCTCGATTTCCATACAGCGTTCGCGTCATCAATCGTGGCGCGCCTCTTTCTAAAGGCGAAACACGCTTGCCGAGATAATGCTGCATTAAAGGCATAGTGTCCGTACTTTGGATACACCAACCATGAAATCATAAAGAACAATACGGCATAGTAAAAAACTTGTCCATACAGCCTCTGCTTAGTTGGGGCAATACTGAAAAACCTCCGGAAGCAATACAAGAACGCCTCAATAAAGAAGTAGACTATTTTTAATATAATGATTCCGCATAAGTGAATCACCCACAAGTGACTAATTCCAACTATGAATGTGAGGGAACATATCACCTATTATCGACTATCCACTAGGTCCGCAAAAAGGATAAAAAAAAAGATCATATCAATATATACACAGAAAAGAACACAGTGTAAATATTACAAGATACTGTAAGCAAAGAAAGTGTGGCTCGAGCATCGATATTATACAGTCAAGGACCTTTGAACAATACAATGTAAAAACAATATAAAAACAGACAAAGGTTATAGGAGAGCCCAAATTTCATCATATTCATTCAGACCTTTAGTCGCAGTCTTGTACTTCTCAATCATTCTGGCTTTTAGTCTATCCAACGTAGCCTGATAGTTCCCCTTGTTTTGAACTACCATCATTACTGACCACTGCATATCATTTTTAGGTGAACAGCCATGCCAACGCGGGGATTACCCAGCACTGCCATTACAACGCAGGAATTACAACGAAAGTCGTTACAACGACTTTCGCTGGAGGGCGCTCTTGGATAGGGAATAGTTTAATTTTCTATCCAACTCCTTCCCTACTGTCAACGTGGGATGGAGTTGGAATAGAAAATTAAACTATTCCACTATCCAGCGCCCTCCAGGGAAAGTCGTTGTAACTACTTTCGTTGTAATTCCTGCGTTGTAATGGCACGCGTGGTAATACCACGCGTTGTCATGACATACAACCTCATTTTCATTGTGCCCCTGCTGTTGATAATGTTGTACCAGGCGGGCTCCCTGTGTTGCACACCTCAGTCTTGATTTGTGTTGTAAAATACGTGCTTCACTGGTTATCCAAGCCATGTACTCCCATTTAAACAATGATGTTTTTCCTTTTGCACGATTTGCACAAGAGATAGCGAATTTGCACAGAATGTACAAAGTGTATATAAATGTATATATATATTTTTTTACATGATTTTAATATATTATGTAGAAATAATTTATTTTTCTAAATTGGTTCAAAACAAAATAATTTAATCAATTTATCTATGAGGAAATGATTATGAGGAAACATTGGGAGTAAGGACTGAACGATCAAGGAAGAGTGATATTCTCTTTTCAAAATGTTTGGTTTTTTTAAAATTTATGCATGGTTAAACTTAAAATGTGTTCTGGATCACTAAGCACTTTATTGAAATTGAACAAAAAGTAATCTATGACTCAAGCGCTACTGTACTAGGCTGAAGTTTGTTTGTTTTATTTCCACAGGCTGTGGGGTCAGCTGACTGTGTACTAGCACTTTAAGAGGGATGGGTGTACGATCGACCATGTCTTGTGATCAAGGGACGGAGGTCCCGAAACGCGTCATGGCGGCGTGTTCTATGCACTACTGGATGAAATAAACTGATATTTGCAAAATATCCGAAAGGGTCCGGCTTCGTTTTTTTCCCTGGAGTGAGATTTGGGGACTTGGCGGAATTCGTGGCACATTATTACACCGATAGCTTCTGGGTGTATACCGGACCCCTTCAGCAAACAGGGCGAGAGCGGAAGGGAGCAGTGTTGCGGGTTTCCTGTAACGTTCAGCGGCTCTGGTAAGAGCAACCGCAGTAGCCCCCGACGAACGAGAATCTCCTAGAGCAGCGGTTGTACTGGAAGGCGAGGCTGTTCCCACGGCTGTGGCAGAACCGGCGCTACGGTAAACAGCTGATTGCTCGGTGAGGAGACGTGGGGAAATTAACTCGGGACTGAAGGAGGAAGCAGCATAGTGCGCGGGGTTATTTGAAAACCTGGTCGCACACAGCTGAGTGCAACAAATCATCCGTAATAATTAACATTTAAACGTGCATAGACCATGGCCGCCGCTGATGTGGTCAGAAGCCGGGAGGAGGCGGCTATGGAAATGTTCGACAATGCCCCCATTACTAACAGCAACCCCAGGGAGCAGGCGACGACATCGAACTTGGGGAGCAATGTGATGAAAGAACTATTCAAAAAACTGGAGAAAGCCATGCGCACGGAACAGGCGAAATGGTGGGAGATGAAATCTCTGTCCCGCTATTTAGAAGTCGATCGCGTTCCCCGTGGCTTGAGGATCATGGTAGCACCCAGCTTCGAAAACCCGGATCCGGAGATGCTAAATGAGTGGGCGAGGTGTAACTTGGATTCTTCGAGTAGATTGTTGAGAATCTTGATAAAGTATGCCGAAAGCGATGGCGTGAAATTGGGAGTAGTAATAAGTGACCTCAATGAGCAAATTAAGAAATTGAATGATGCGGAGCAGGAAAAACGATTGCGTGAGTTAATGACACAGCGGCTCACCAAAGAAGAGGACGTAATCAAGAGAAGGAAAACCTTTAAGTTTCAAAGGGATAAGTTGGATTACCAAAACGGCCGGATTTTTACCTTCTCTAAGAAGTATGACCAACAAAAGGGAACGACCGGACCGCGTGCAACGGGTATGGGGCCAAGTAGCAGTAGGGGTATTAGCCCTTCTACCTCGGATTCCAACTTAAGCTCCATCCCAGGTAGTGAGTCGGAGAATGACCAACGCAATACTGATGAGGCGGCGGGTATTACCAAGCGGTCGTTGGGGGAGGAAGTGGAGTGCCTAAGCAACGACCGCAGGCAGACCCTAAGATCACACACCGCTGGCTCGAAAACAGGCGGAAACGCAACCGCAAACGCAAGTGGCGAAGGAGGAGTCGGGCAGCAAACCGGCGCAGCGAAACCACCAGCGAAGGGCCGGGGTCGCAAGCGATGGAATCGCAAGTGAACGAACAAGTAAGCGACCAACTCTCCGTGATTAATCTTTCAAATGTTCATTTGACTAATAATGAGATTAGAACTTTATCATTGGGCTTGACTTATTGCCCCCCATGTACATTTGATTATGCGCAAACAAGAATGGACTTTTTTAAATATATACGCAAATTGAAATTGAGAAAGTTATTCTTGCAGAACAGGTTAAAAACGCGCATGCCACCGCAGGAAAATTATAGAACTGACCCGCATTCAGGTCCATGCTTGGCAGGAGAGGTTGAGCTCTATGTGGACTTGGTTGATTTAAACAGAGAAGGGGGAACTTCAGTTGATGTTGAAAGAGAAGAGAATATAAGAACAGATGCCCCAGGGGCCACGAACTTTAAACCAAAATCAACATTTAACCCAATAGCAGTTTTTGATAACATTGAAGCATTTAATAATCTGGTCATATCTGATTTAAAGGAATTGCATCAGGCCTCTAGGATTAAAGACACTAAATGTAATAAAAAGTGTAACAATGCCTACGGGAGCCTAATGAAAAAACTACAGGGGGAAAACACTGTGATTGTCAAGCAGTCAGACAAGGGGGGCAACATTGTATTGTGGCCAAAAACAATGTATATGGAAGAGGCCCTACTACAACTTAATGACAGGAATTGTTATTGTAGGAGCGATTGGCGGACAGCTAGACAAACATGGGATGCTTTCCACACCAGATTGTATGCTTGGAAGGGAATGGGACTACTAAGTGGGGATGAACAAAAGTTCCTGAAAATGAATTATCCTGTAATCCCTGTGTTTTATATGATCCCCAAGGTCCACAAGAATCTGACCAAGCCCCCTGGTAGGCCCATCATCTCCGCCAGACAGGGTCCATTCGAAAATGCCTCCAAATACATTGATCACTTCTTGCAAGAGCACGTGAAGGGGCTTCCCTCGTACCTCAGGGATACTGGTGATTTTTTGGATAAAATCAAAACCATTAAATGGCAGGAAGATTACTTATTATTAACGCTAGATGTAACTTCCTTATACACCAGTATAAACCACGATGATGGCCTAAAAGCGGTAGAACATTACTTGAAACGTAGACCTGCTTGCATGCTACAGCATAATAACATGGTCATAGAGATGACAGAGATCTGCCTCAAAAGCAACTTCTTCTTATTTCAGAAGCAGATTTTCCAGCAACTGAGGGGGGTTGCAATGGGGGCCTGCTTCTCCCCCAGTTATGCCTGTCTGCATATGGGGCATTGGGAGGAGCAGGTCCTGGCAAGAACCTATGGAGATACCATGGCTAATAACATCATAGCCTGGTATAGGTTCATTGATGACCTCTTCATTATTTGGAGGGGGACAGAGGCAGAAGCGAATAGGTTCATAACCAACATCAATGTAAATGACTTGAACCTACAGTTTACTGGCCAGATTAGCAGTGCTAAGGTTACCTTTTTAGATGTGGAGGTGAGCGTTGTCAGTGGCAGGATAGTGACTGACCTACATCGAAAGGTGACGGCAGGCAATACAATGCTGCACGCCACAAGCCACCATCCAGCGCATTTGATTCGCAGCATCCCCTACGGGGAGATGCTGAGGATCGAAAGGATTTGCAGCACAAATGAGAGTTGTGAGAGAGCCCAGCAAGCCAGCAAGAAGAGATTCATTGAGAGGGGCTACTCACGAACGGTGGTGGAGGGTGCTATGAGACGTGCCAATTTAACTTCAGGGCATAGTCTAACAACAGATGCGGTGCCTACACCATCCGTAGAGGAGGAGTCTGGCCAACCAAAATTGATAACAGCATATAGCAGACAGCACAAAGAAATATTCAATATCATTCGCAAAAATTGGCAAGTGGTTAAGGGAGATCCGGTCATTGGGGGGACCCTAGCCAGCAGACCAGCCATAACCTATAGTAAAGCTAGGTCCATGAGCGATATGATAGTCAAGAGCAGCCCGGAAGTAGCCGATGACAACTGGCTAGGGAAGAGCAAGGGCTTTTTGAAATGTGCAGTCTGCAAAGCATGTAGGATAGGTAGAAATAAGACTACCTACATGACTGCTTTCAACTGCGAGGTGAGAACTATTAAAAAGAAAATCACCTGCAAGTCAGACTTCGTGGTCTATGTGTTGGAATGTGCCTGTGGCCTGCGTTATGTGGGCAGCACTAAGCTGCAGGTCCATAGGCGCATTCTACAGCACATCAGGGCAGTGAGTAATAAGGATGAGGCATACCCGGTCGCCAGACACGTGAATACGTGCCATGGTGGGGACATAGGATGTTTGCAGTATTATGCCATTGACATGATTCCGCCTCTCCGCAGAGGTGGTGACAGAGAGGCCAAATTGAGAGTCTTGGAAACACGCTATATTCTAGAGCTTAATTCCAAGGCTCCCAACGGTTTGAATCAAACGGAAGACTTACACTCTTGTCTTTATTAGGGATCTAATTATTCAGACCGTGTGGGCCCATACATGTATAGCAACTGCAGATGTCCATGGGGGTAATTATGCATTAGAGTCGAACATGTAAATAGTCTGCCTCCCGTGTTTTTAATGTAAACTCATGGTGAAGGGATTATAAATTATTTTAAATCACCAGGTTATATGGGTTTTAAGTATCATAATTATGATTATGATATTCTCTTATCGTGCCCCAGCAATTGAACCCATATTGCAGCAGTGTGGATGCAATGGTTAGATGTAGCAGCAAATGCCCACTGGGGCACAATTTTGAAAAAAGTGATCCAAGCCATGTACTCCCATTTAAACAATGATGTTTTTCCTTTTGCACGATTTGCACAAGAGATAGCGAATTTGCACAGAATGTACAAAGTGTATATAAATGTATATATATATTTTTTTACATGATTTTAATATATTATGTAGAAATAATTTATTTTTCTAAATTGGTTCAAAACAAAATTTTTTAATCAATTTATCTATGAGGAAATGATTATGAGGAAACATTGGGAGTAAGGACTGAACGATCAAGGAAGAGTGATATTCTCTTTTCAAAATGTTTGGTTTTTTTAAAATTTATGCATGGTTAAACTTAAAATGTGTTCTGGATCACTAAGCACTTTATTGAAATTGAACAAAAAGTAATCTATGACTCAAGCGCTACTGTACTAGGCTGAAGTTTGTTTGTTTTATTTCCACAGGCTGTGGGGTCAGCTGACTGTGTACTAGCACTTTAAGAGGGATGGGTGTACGATCGACCATGTCTTGTGATCAAGGGACGGAGGTCCCGAAACGCGTCATGGCGGCGTGTTCTATGCACTACTGGATGAAATAAACTGATATTTGCAAAATATCCGAAAGGGTCCGGCTTCGTTTTTTTCCCTGGAGTGAGATTTGGGGACTTGGCGGAATTCGTGGCATATATATATATATATGTATATGTATATATATATATATATTCACTGAAAAAAACATAGGTTTCAAGCCTTATATAGTTAGGAATTAGCATTTAAAAAACCATTGAAATTGCTCCTATATAGTTAGTTGTATTAACTATATTTCGCGCAACCGCAATCCACTGCTGATGATGTCACATATTACATCATTCATGACATGGTCAGTGACATCACTGATGCCATCACTGATGACATCTCAAAAGACACACTGAGTTTCTTTAAAAAGTCACATTGCTATGTTTGAGAATTTACATATTGCCTAGGAATTTATTTGCAACTGCAAACACTAGTGCACAACAAACTTAGTTTTATACAGCAGGAGCGAAATAATACAACGCTCCTGATCTCTAAGCAGGGAAGTGCTCGTTCTTAATAAAAAATGAGTCCGCTGGTACCGGAACACCGCCCAGCCAGGCGGAAAACCAATAATACGTGTAGCAAAAAACCAACTTCCAAGTCAAAGGCAAAGCAATTACTTCAAGGGTACCTTTCCGACCGGCTTCGGACCCAATTACAGAGCACTGGGTATCCACACGTGGACTGGTAAGGAGAAAAAACAAAAACGTATTTGCACAATCAATCAACTCAAATGCTACGATGAGCTACATAGATGATATACTGCCTAGCTATGTAGGTGGGAGAGTGAGGGGGAGTGTTGGACCACAACAAACACAATCCATTAACCTTCACTCCCTTTTGTTTATCTTCTGCGAACACTCGCACTAACAAGAGGTGTGCCCCTGCTACTCCAACAGTTGTATGGAACTAAGTGCTCGATTTCCATACAGCGTTCGCGTCATCAATCGTGGCGCGCCTCTTTCTAAAGGCGAAACACGCTTGCCGAGATAATGCTGCATTAAAGGCATAGTGTCCGTACTTTGGATACACCAACCATGAAATCATAAAGAACAATACGGCATAGTAAAAAACTTGTCCATACAGCCTCTGCTTAGTTGGGGCAATACTGAAAAACCTCCGGAAGCAATACAAGAACGCCTCAATAAAGAAGTAGACTATTTTTAATATAATGATTCCGCATAAGTGAATCACCCACAAGTGACTAATTCCAACTATGAATGTGAGGGAACATATCACCTATTATCGACTATCCACTAGGTCCGCAAAAAGGATAAAAAAAAAGATCATATCAATATATACACAGAAAAGAACACAGTGTAAATATTACAAGATACTGTAAGCAAAGAAAGTGTGGCTCGAGCATCGATATTATACAGTCAAGGACCTTTGAACAATACAATGTAAAAACAATATAAAAACAGACAAAGGTTATAGGAGAGCCCAAATTTCATCATATTCATTCAGACCTTTAGTCGCAGTCTTGTACTTCTCAATCATTCTGGCTTTTAGTCTATCCAACGTAGCCTGATAGTTCCCCTTGTTTTGAACTACCATCATTACTGACCACTGCATATCATTTTTAGGTGAACAGCCATGCCAACGCGGGGATTACCCAGCACTGCCATTACAACGCAGGAATTACAACGAAAGTCGTTACAACGACTTTCGCTGGAGGGCGCTCTTGGATAGGGAATAGTTTAATTTTCTATCCAACTCCTTCCCTACTGTCAACGTGGGATGGAGTTGGAATAGAAAATTAAACTATTCCACTATCCAGCGCCCTCCAGGGAAAGTCGTTGTAACTACTTTCGTTGTAATTCCTGCGTTGTAATGGCACGCGTGGTAATACCACGCGTTGTCATGACATACAACCTCATTTTCATTGTGCCCCTGCTGTTGATAATGTTGTACCAGGCGGGCTCCCTGTGTTGCACACCTCAGTCTTGATTTGTGTTGTAAAATACGTGCTTCACTGGTTGTGTCGTATATAGAACATCTCACACGGGTATTTGAGAAAATAGATGACGTTCTTTGTGTTACACTAAGAAAAGCTATTTTCGTAATGTGTCTGACCATTGATGATAATAAACTTCGTGTCACTAGTCATTTGACATGCAACACAGTTGTGGCATTTTAGAATGCCCAGTTAAAGGAGGTAGGCCTTACATCCCTTCATAATTTCAGTAGGACATGCTGCTTTGACCACAATCTGAAGTATGTTTTTTCCTTTACGAAAATTAAACAACGGTTTGGGGATACCCAGATGACTAATCATTCTCCAGTTGTGTAGTATAATTTTTTTCAATTTGTTTGCCTTCAAGTTATATGTCAACACGCAAGTGAGGGGATTGGACTCAGGTCTTTTTTTTGGGAGCTAGTAAATCCTCCCTTGGTGTAAACTAAACTCTCTTTAGGGTGTTCTTAACTAGTTTTTACAGGTAGCCCCCTGCTATAAGCTTAGTTTTTAAGCACTCTGCATTCTTAAAAATAGTCCTGTTTTTTAGTACAATTTCTATGAATTCTACGAAACTGCCCATAAGGGAAATTTTCTTTCAAACTTCTAGGATGGCCACTAGTAAAGTGCAATAATGTCTTCGATCAGTGGGTTTGGTACACAGACTTACTTCCAAGAAACCTTCATTATTTTCTATTCTAACATCTAAGAAGTTAATCCTTTTACTGTTATAGGTAACCGTAAATCTAAGGCCAGGGGTTATGGTATTATGCCATTTATTAAAAAGTTGTAGTGTGGGCTGGTCGCCGTCCCACACTATAAAAATATTGTCAATATACCGAATCCATTTACCAACGTGTGTATATTAAGGATTTCTGGAATCATAAATCCATTTATTTCCAAAACAATCTATCACGAGGGTTAACTATCTCCGGAGCAAATCGACACCCCATAGCTACACCCTTTATTTGAAGGAACTAGTTGTCTTTGAATGCAAAGAAATTATTCTTAAAGCATAATGTAGCTAAAGATAAAATGAATTCTGTAGGTACCGAATATGAACTTTTACTCCTGTCTAAGAAATACTTTAAGACATTGAGCGCATCTTCTTGAGGGATGTTTGTATATAACACTTCAATATCAAAAGACACCAACAACTGCTTCTCTGAAACGAAGGAGAGGTTTTCAACTTTATTGATCAGATCTATTGTGTCCCTCACAAAAGATCTGTTATTTACAACAAAAGTTCTTAGGGAGGTGTCAAGGTATTTTGCCAGAGGTTCCAAAAGGGAGCCACATGCTGAGATAATCCGCTTCCCAGGAGGGTTGTCTACGCTTTTATGGATCTTACGTAAGACGTATATATTGAGCATCGTCTCTGTACTGGCATTAAGGAAGTCAAATTCTTGTTTACAGATCCACCCCTTCTCTGAGTGGGGTTATCTTTGATTTATCTGTAGTGTGCAGTGTTGTTAAGCTGCCTCAACCCCTCCACTTCATATGCCTCGCTGTCCCAAATTACAATCCCCCCGCCTTTTTCGGCTGGTTTAATAACTATAGAGGGTTTGAGAGCCAAGTTAGCTAAAGCCTCTGTTTCTGCTTTAGAGCAGTTTTGTTTAAAATAGATGTTTTTGTCATTCAGGGCATCTACCTCTCTAAGAACTTGTTCTTCAAATGCTAGAATTTGCGGTGGCATGCTTGCACTCTCAGGACAGAAGGTAGATTTATTCTTCAGACCACTGGCATTGTTACTGATACATTCTAAAGGCTCTGAAAAATGGATTTTAGTCTGATTTTATGAAGAAATTGTACAACTTCTGTCTTGATATCAACAGGAGTAGGAACTGTCAACAAACAAAAGACAGACCCTTATGGAGTATGCCCATTTCTGTATCTGTGAGCACATGTTTGGACGGATTGGCAATAGGGATCGGTTCTAAGCTGTCATCATTAACAATATTTTGTGTTTGTATCATCATCTGTAGGCTATCCTCCTAGTTCAGAAAAAAACCTGTTTTGGCCTCTCCATTCCCCATTGTTTCCCCGCCCCCTGTTTCTACCTTTGTCTAAAAAAGGTTGTGGCCTGGGGTATTGGATGTATGGTTGATAAAGACCTGAGGATCCTTGGTCAGAATCTGACGAAGTATCAGAAAAAGTAATGAATTTCCTCCGGGAACGTCCTCTGTATTGTAAATTTAAAGAACTAGGGTTATTGTTTTGATAAAAATCGTCTTTCAAGAATGGGTATACTTGTTCAATTTTAAAGTTTTTTATGTCCTTAGCAACCTTTGACATTTTTTGGTTTGTCGTGTGCACTTTAAAGTCTGCTAGAGTTTTTTCAACCAACTCCAAATGTGATTTGGCATTGTTTAGGGTGGAATCACCACCAATCTCGTTTTCCAAGTTCCAAAGCCTTGATTTCTATCAATTCTTCCTCACTAATCCAAAGGGCCGTCTCTATGGATAATGCTATCCAGTCTCTAGAACATTTGGTCTCTACCTCGCTGAACTTATGTAGGTATGTTTTGTCGGCTACAAAGATCACGGGAATATTTTTCACTTGGAGTCCGGCCGGGATGGTGTTACTCTTAAGGTGCTCTAAAAACACTTGCTCATGCAGTTTGTACGTATGCTTTTTTTCATTTACTGTTTAAATCTCTCTACTTTACCTAGATTCAGCAATTTTACAGTCATTACATTGTGGTAAGTAAATAATATTTATGTATGATGGTCACGTTATTCTTCGAAACCCACTTATCATGCTTCAAAGGTTGCTTATTTGCCAGTCCCTAAAATTCCCTAAACAAAACCTACTTTCCCTAAACAATACCCATACCTGAACACTAAAAAAACCCTTACTATCCCTAAACTCTACCCATCCCAAAAACTTTAAAAGTCTCTTCCTACCTTGAAACAGTACCCATTCCTGAACCTCAAAATGTTTTACTAACCCCCAAACACTATCGGCCAGATTCATCAAGCTTAATTGCGCTCGCAAAGGGCCAGATTCTCAGAATCTGGCCCTTTGCGAGTGCAATTTTTGCATTTGGGATTCAGCATCCCAAATGCAAAATTGGCTATTAAAGAATTCGCACATTTGCGAGGAATTGCATTTAAGGAATCTCTATTTGAGATTCCTTAAATGCAATTCATGAACCATTTTAAAATTGCGAAATCGCAATTTTGGGCCGCTATTTACTGCGAGGTCAAACCTCGTGGTAAATAGAGAAAACTTAGAAAAATGCATTTAAATGCATTTTTCTAAGTTGCATGTTACACACACACATGTCCTTTTGACATGTGTGTGCGCAACACCAATGTAAATTACATTTCAGGGGTACTACAGGGTGTCCTTTGGACACCCCTGTCACCCTTGAAATCGCTTCCTTATTTGCGATTAGCTAATTGCTAATCGCAAATAAGGAATAACTCCCCATTCATTCCTATGGGCCTGGAATGAATGGGGAGTTATTCCTTATTTGCGATTAGCAATTAGCTAATCGCAAACAAGGAATCAGTGGGAATCGCAAATTCAATTGCGATTCCTACATGAATCCCGTTTTGCGAGTCCTTAATAGCGAATCCTTAAAATTCGCTATTAAGGACTCGCAATTCCTTACCTTGATGAATCTGGCTGTATGTATTGCTGAACCCTAAGCCACTTTACTACCCCTAAACACTTGCCATCACTGAATCCCAAATCCCTTACCCCTCAAACACTACCAATCCCTGAACCTCAAAACACTCTGTACCCGCCAAGAACCCACTTGCTTGTTTTGTAGAAACGCATCCCTAAAGAGTAAAAAGCTAAAACATCTTAAAACCATATACCTGTATATTTATTGTTTAAATAATACAATTAGACGTAATTAATCTTACCTTATATTTAATTAAAACATTTAACTATTTTCAACATATTAATTAACTACATTTATTTGAGAACAATATTAAAAATTATAGACATTAATCCTTAACAAAATATTTGTATATACATATGTGTATGTGTACGTATACAGTCTCCTACCAGCGGTCGGCTGTAGGTACTTACAGCTAGGATCTAGTTTCCATAGGAAAAGCATTTTTCTTTTGCTAATAACTTTGGCGCCGTTTGATGAATTTCACGAAGTTTTCAAAGCTAGTGTGCCAGTCACTTGAGCTGCTGTCTTGAAAGTTTCGGAGTGATTCATCAAAAGGGGGCTGAGTAAAAGGGGGGCCTCAAAACATGTTTTCCCCATGCATTTTCCCATAGGGATTTTGAATACGACCAAGCCCGAACCACTGAATAGACGAAATCCGGAAACAGCTGGAAGCCTGGTCAACTAAATTTATGACATGGTGGGGAAGACTCAAAACAATAAAAATGATGATCACTCCCCTAGTAAATTACCTTACAAGCATGCTACCAATCTTCTTAACAGACGAGTTCCATCGGAAATTAGATAAAATGTGCACCAAATTCCTCTGGCGAGATAAAAAAGCAAGATATGCCTGAAAAAACTTAGAAGACCTAAAAATCAAGGGGGGTGAACCTAGCTGACTTTAAAGTCTTTCAACTGGCTTTTCTGGCCAAACAAGGCACACAATGGATCGAGCAAACACCAGTATACTCACCAGTAAGGCTACAACTCGAAAAGGCTATACTGAACAACCTAGACCTGCTAGCCCTACTCACGGCAAATGCACACTCACTCGCAAACAACACAATACTGAAAAACACCAAAATAGCCCTTCTAAAACTAGAATTACAACAAATTTGGCAGAAAGCTAGATCTTGGTCCATAATTTGGTGTAAATCTGTTAAGTAGTTTTGGAGTAATTAAAGAAAAAAGATTTATGTATATCTAAAGACACAAATACACTGCGTATCCACTGAAGTGAATCCGTGTATCCATGCCTCAATGGTAAAGTTGGTTGCCACCACTTCAACCAGGAAGTGGTGGCAGCCATCCTAGGACTCGGGTCTCTGCCTGAGTCCCAGGAAAAAAGGCAAAAAACCACAAGGGGGCAGGGTGGGAATACCCTGGCCCCCTAGGCTTGGTGGTGGAGACATACAGGGCCTGGGGCCCCCAAAACTTTTTTGAAAATCTGCTGTAAATTTGTTGTGGATCCAGCATATCCACAGAAAAAAGACAAAAAACAAGGGCAGTCTCCTGCACTTGTTTTATTTTTGCGCCTCCCCCTGTTGGAGGAGGTACCAGGGGAACAATACATATATATATATATGGGGGAAGTGGGCACATGTGGCCCCCCCACCCAGGCCGATGTCAACCCGGGGACCCAATCCTTTGAAGCCCAGCCAAATTTGAGAAGGGGGAGGAGAGTTGTGCAGCCCCTCTTCTCGGGCCGATTTCCGGACCCCATTCTCTGGTGCCCGGCCTTTTAAAAAAGTGGAAGGGGGCATGTGGCTTACTTCATGGGCAGATTTCACCCACAGGGTTCCCATTCCCCAGGGCCTTGTCGGATTCCAAAATAGGGAAAGGGGCACGCAGTCTCCTTCCTTGGACTGATTTCAACCCGGGAGACCCCATTCCCCAGAGCCCAGCTGCAAACACAAAGGGCAGGGGCCATGTGGCCCTCCTCCCAAAGTGGGGTACCTACCACTGAGACCTGGAAACCTGTGTTTGTTCCCGCCTAGGGGGAGCAGTATCAAAACTCTCACCAAGCGGGAGCAAACACCAAGTTCGATCACAGCATGTGGGAGCATAAAAATGCTCCTGCTCTCTGGGCACACACTTTTCATCTGTTTCCTTGCCCACAGCGGAAGCAAGGACTTTTAATCTGTTTCCCTTTTCCTGTTCTGCGTTGGGGATGCTTCGCACAACCGTGGTTATGATGAAGGGCTGTGAGGTGATGTATCGCACTGTGTTGGTTCTGTTCGGGCCGCAGCATGGCTGGCTGAGTACCTTCAGGCCTCCTCCTAAAGGTCCAGAACTGAGGTGGCACCACTTGAGTGGGCAAGACTCACAGCAGACAGAGTCTTGGTGCTTGGTTCAAGGTGGTTGGAACTTTTTCTGTCCCTGAGGCTCCGATCAGGATGTCAGCCAACCTGCCCTTAGAGTCAGTCTGTTGGCTTTGGGTTCAAGATGCAGCTACAGTACTTTACACTCAACCAGCTGGACAGCAACTTTCTTGCAGCAGAGCAGCACAGCAGTCCTTCTGAGCCTTTCACAGGTCCAGAGGTGTAATGAAGAGTTGGGTCTGAGGGTCAAATATTTATACTTGGTGCCAGCATTAAAGTAGGAGAAGGTTCTGGATTTTTCCACTCACAAAGGTGTCTGGAATTTCCTGCCTCCCTGCCCTGGCCCCAGCGGCTCACAAAAGGCAATTATCAAATCCTTTATGAGTGTGCTAAAGCATGACCTTTGTGATGCGAAAGTGTGGTAGATGACAGCTACGCCCTCTAGCAAGTCAGATATTGCCCATCCTGCCAACACCTATACCCCTTTGTCTCACTGTCTGGGAACAATACAGAAAGACCAACTGTCAGCTACTCCTAGTCATGTGACTCATGGTACAGGCTGCAAGCACTAAATGGTCAGGGCAAGAAAATGCAGACCCGCCGTCGGATCACGAAGAGTAAAGTTCATTTCCACGGCATAGACGATTCCATTTAAGCAAGTGCATCCTTGGACAAGAATCACACAAGTTTTCATGGACCTGAGTCACACCGCCCTGATGAGAATCCTGTAAATCACTTAACGGGATTCGAAACGCGTCAGCATTTCTCCCTTTCTTGACATTCAATGCCAATGATACTGGTGCAGAAATGGGCATTTTTTCCTGAGTTGGACTGATTCATTTTGTCTCAGGTTTTGGGGTTTGATTTTGTAAAGTTCCTTACGCCCCTGGTTGGATTTACACTATTGTGATTCTTTCAAAGTTTATGATCAATTTGTCCATGTTACAATTACGAGCACATTATTGATGTATATGTATTCACATGTTCACTGTTGTGTTTTTTCACTGTAAATATTCATAATCTGTTTTTCAAACTATATATGGCCATACATGAAGTTGATGGCGATCTTTGTTTTGTGCAAAAAAAACAAATTGATAACTGAGCAAAAAGCAAAAGACATAAATCATTGTCGGGGTAAACTAATAAAGTTTTGTTTATCCTCTAACTAGCATTCATTGTTTCAACTAACATTTGAGGTTTAGGTAAAAATCCCCAAGTTTACATTATACTGTGGCCCTACCTACCCTCTCTCCCACTGGGCCCAACCACCCTTGTTTTTTGAACTTTCTAAAAGAGGCATTTCAAAATTGTGACTTAAAATCCAATTTTACCATTAAGAAAGGGTATTACATTATTACAATTCTTTAGGCACCAAACATAATATTCATACTTGCTTTCAATTTAAAGTTATCACTTATTAAATGTAATAAGGTAACCGAAGGTAATCCCAAGGGAGAAGTAGGCCTTACAGTAGTGAAAAACACATTTTCACTACCAGGACATGTACAACTAAAAAATACATGTCCAACATTTCAAAATACACTGCACCCTGCCCTGAAGCTGTTTAGGGTCTACCATAGGGGTGACTTATATGTATTATAAAGGCTTAGGCCTGGCAAAGGGTTTACTTTGCCAGGCCAAAATGGCAGAACTGCGTACACAGGCTGCAATTGCAGGCCTGAGACTTGTTTTAAAAAGCTACTTAGGTCAGTGCACAATAAGTGCTGCAGGCCCACAAGTAGCATTTAATTTACAGGCCCTGGGTGCATGTAGTAACACTTTACTAGGGACCTACAACTAAATTCAATGTGCCAAATAGATGAAAACCAATGTTTCCAGTTTTTAGGGAGAGAGCACAAGCACTTTAGCACTGGTTAGCAGTGCACAGTGTCCCACGGCCAGAAAAAAACAAAGTCGGCAAAATCAGGAGGATGGAAAGTAAAACATTGTGGGAAAACTACACCAAGGATGTCAGGCCTAAAAGTTACTCGGTTGCTAATGTGATACATATCCCTTCTGCATTATCACAAGTGTCAAACGTCACAATGTATTTCTAATAAAGCAGAAGGAATATCTGTCACTAAGTAAGGCCCAAATTATGTTCAACTGCCATTTAGAGCAATTTTAAATGTTCCTGATTTAAGCAAATATGGACAATGAGTCATAGGGATAATTACCCAGGTTCAAACAATATGGCTAAGGGTGGGAAGTTATGATTCGGAAACCAAACCTCAGGTAGCCACACAGTCTTATATTTCATTGTAGAAATTGCAAGACTCAGCAAGATCCCTACGGAGAAACAAAAATACACTGCCAGCATGCCTCACACAAGAGTTGTGTAGCACAGCATCAACCTAGAAAAAAACATTTATGATTAGGGCTTTTGTAGAGTGCCCACAGTGAATACATTCACCTCTGGGATTTATCAAAGAGCACACACCATGTGTGCTATTGAAAGACACTGCAGGAAGGCACACAGGGTGGGCAGCAGGTCATGAATGTGTGTGCACATAAGGGCGCATATGTTTAATGGGATTACACGAAGTCTAAGGCACTAATATTTAAATAGGTTTTTTTCAGAATTAGTGCACGAGTTTCAGACAGCACAGAAAGAGAGTGAAATGGTTCCAGCCCAAGGACGGCATACTTGGGCCACGCCCACGAGGGACATGGCGGCCGGCTGAGAGACGGTCGCGCCAGCACCGAGGAGTTTTCCGATGACTGAGATAATCGTAGCGCAGTAGCGAGATCGCGAGTTTCCCCATGACAAGGTAAGCGGCAGATGTATTATGCCCCTAAATTGCCCCAGGTTAGACTAAGCCGGCTCCCTTTTTTTTTGTTAGGTAAACGGCGTCTTTTGCGGGGGTTGAAGCAGGCGGCGCTAGGACCAGCGCATACCCGGACCCGCATGATGCGGGAGGAATCACCTTCACCACGCAGCCCGGGAGAACGCCGGCGGAGCTTATGGGTCAGGTCGCGCTTCGCTCTTATTCAACTCAGGCTCAGAGGACCGGCGTGTGAGGGAACTTGGAAGGTTTTACCCTGAGAACAGAACAGTTATACTCCTGCGGTAAGGTGGGGAGTAAAGGGGGGATTAACAACACGTCCCCTGCTTTTCTCTATGAGGCAGGGTGATATGGAGCAAGCATTAACAGAGATCCCTTTAAGAGTAATTGTGCTAAAGAGGCTCCAAAAACTGTGGAGAATCCCTCAGAGTCAAACGTTGTACCAGAGCCTGTCATATCTGCCTCAGTCACAGTAACTGCGCCAGGTGCTATAAACCCAAGCCTGAAAACAAACACATTGAAAACAAGAACTACCCCCCCTCAAAGGAGGAACAGGTATCAGCTGAGATCCCGGCAAGAGTTGAAGGAGGGAGGAGCCCTGGACTTCGAAGAGAGAGAGAGACCTATGCCATTAACTCCCTGTAAAAGAAAAAACAAAAGGGCGACTACTGTAAAAAAGCCTAAAGGGTCTAATATAGATAAACAGGTGGTGAAGAACACTCCCTCGCTCAAAACCTATTTCAAAGTAAGGGATCAGTCTACGAGCTCTACCACACAAATAGAGGGAAGTGCTATTACAGTGCCCTTAAAAAATCGGTTTGGGCCTTTGGAAAACCTATTTAACATGGAAGATGCCGGGCAGCCAGATCCGTTAAACGGAGGGGTGATAAGTGAAGAGGCTGGGGATAAAGAGTCTTTGGTAACATCAGACTCAGAGCATCAACAGGTTCAATTAAATCACCCAGAACATATAGGCTCCAACGCACCCCCCATACTTTCTTCTTCCTCTTCCACTTCTCTACCTCTCCCTCCCTCTATACCTTCTCATAAGACTCAGTCCAGTGACACAGTATTAGGCATACAAGACACCAGACCCAAGAAAACTCTAGTAACAGCTGCGCCTTTACTAAATGGCTTAATAGGTACCCAAGAAGGAACCACGAATCAGGGTCCCTATAAAGATTGGAACCCAGAGCCCGCTTCTTCTAGATCAAGACGAGGATCAGAAGAATTCGGTGAGCAAGATAGCGATCGATTGGGACATCTTTTTCAGTCTTTAAGGGAGGACATGATGTCTAAATTTGAGATATCTGAGAACAATCAAAAGACAATACACGACAGATTCGACCTTTTGGAGTCCAAGTTAGATGATGTTATTTGCCGTACTGGGAAATTGGAAATGGAAGTGGTAGCATTAAGTAAATCTGTACAAGGAAACTCAAAAGATATTGATACCCTGAGAGCGCAAAATAGATTTCTACTTACAGATGTAGAGAGATTGGAAACTCAGGCCCGAAGAAACAACTTGAGGATTCTGAAGATACCAGAGGGCGAGGAGTTGGAAGACATTAAGGGATTTGTTTGTCGTCTTCTCAGAGAAGAAGTCTTAAAAGACCGTCCTGATATAGATCTGGAAGCAGAAATCCAAAGAGTACATAGAGACCCCTTCAAGAGACACAGACAGGAAAGCCCCTAGAAAGATATTGGTAAATTTTCAAACTTTCAGTGTCAAGGAGCTTATATTAGGGAATGTCTGTCAAAAATTGATCTTCGTTACTGGTCTAATCCCTACCTCATCAGGTCAGACCTTGGAGCCAGAACTGCACAGAGACAATGGGAGCTCGGCACTAGAATGCCAGAATTGAGATCATTAGAGCCCATGTGCAAATGAGGTTCCCCGCTCTACTTAGAATTATGTGGAAAAATAAGACTTACAGCTTCTCACAGCCTGATGAGGTAGATAATCTTTTAGGTCGTATGAGAGAAAATCAAGAAAATTAGTGAAGAGTAACACAAGATACCTATATTAGAGTCGGGTCCAAAAAAAAATACTAAAGGGGAAAATTGAAATAAGGAGAGTATGAAATATTGAAGCTGATTTAACATATGTCGTGACACAATGTATTGATACACTAAAGGGGAAAGGGAAATCACCAAGTACTATACTTTACTCGCTGTAAAAGACTAGTTTAAGTTTGGATTCAGTCAGAGGATCCTCCTAGGAGCTCCAAAGGCGATGTCATCTTCTCGTTTGTTGGGAGGGTTCCTCTGGGGGAGGGAGTACACTGGGTGGAGGGAGCAGTGGGAGAAAAGAAAAAAAATTCCTCATATATAGAAAAAATCCATTCACACAAAGCTCAGGATGGGTATGAGATCATAGTTGGGTTATGAGTAAGGCATATAAGCTTAAAGCCCTTTCATGAAAAGTAAATGGATTGGGGGAAAAAAGGAAACAGACCCGGATCTGTGAATTTTTAAGGGACTCAGATGCACATCTTATCATGCTTCAGGAGACCCATTTAGAGGCAAACGTTTGTAGCTCACTTTTTAAGAAATTGAGGTGGGTGCAGGAAATTATATGCTCTAGACAGACAGGAACAACAAGGGGGGTCACAATTATAATTTGTGTGAATAGTGGGATAAGTTTGAAAAAATACGAGACAGATCAGATAGGAAGATGGTTGGTAGCAGCTATATCTATTCAAAATATTCCTTATACGCTTGCAGTATACTATGGCCCAAATGACGATAACCCCCGCCCGCTTCTTAAGTTAGCGGCAGCTTTGCTGGGGACAACTGGTCCAGTAATTTTGGGAGGTGACTTTAACCTGGTATTTGATCAGACACTAGACAGAACCTCCAAAGCCAAGTATAATGCTCCCACCAAATCACTTTCTACCTTAGGTGGTATAATGAAAGATTTTAGTCTCTCAGATGTATGGAGGAAGAAATATAGATGTACACGGGGGTTTACTTTCTACAGTAAAAAATACAAAAATTATTCAAGGATTGACCATTTCTTAGTTGATTAGCACCTTCTTACAGATATTAGTTCTCTCTCGTTTACGCCCGTTGGGATGTCAGATCATGCAGTCTTGGAACTGGTATTTCTATTAAACTTGAGTCCCTTAAAAACTAGATGGACTTTGGAAAGGACATTGTTACTCAGTGACCAGGTAAAAAGAGAAGTCAAAGAAAAAACCATAGAATTTTTTGCAATAAATATAGGCTCCTCTACCCCTCAGGTTGTTTGGGAAACTTATAAGGCTTTTTTGAGAGGGGTTTTGAGTTCCCTAATGGCTTACAAAAGAAAGGCTATAAAAGTCAAAAAGAGGGAAGATCTAGCGGCAATAAATAGAAAAGATTCTGAGCTACAAAACGCCATCCTATCAAACTCTGAGAGGGTCCGGGCTTTAGAGAAGGAGCTTATAGAGTTACAACTTCAGCTTAAAATCTGCGACGAGAAAATTATAAAAGAAAAATGGGAGACCAGTAAATTAAAGAATTTTGAATATGGTGAAAAATGCGGGGCCCTCCTAGCTTGGAAATCTAGAGAGGAAAGAACTAGGAACAATATCAAAGTTTTAACTCAGAGAGAGACAGGAGACTTGATTGTGGAAGACGCTGATATTAGAGATGAAGTCAGGAGCTTTATGAAAAGCCTCTATACTGAAGATAAAGACCCAAAGTTAGAAGAGATAGAAACCTGGTTGTTCCAGAAAAACTTACCGCAAGTTTCTGACCTGGATAAGAGATATCTAGAAAGTGAGATCACGGAGGGGGAAATATTAAACCAATTAAAGAAAATGAAGCGGGGCAAAGCAGGTTCAGATGGGCTTCCGGTTGAGCTCTACTTAGATTACATAGAACAATTGTCACCCGTACTCACAACACTCTTCGACCACTTACTATCCCACGGTTACAGTATCCCCCCCACTTGGGCTGAAGCCACATTAACGCTTATCGCAAAACCTAATAAAGACCCCAAGAAAATAGACTCTTACAGGCCAATCTCTCTCCTAAATACAGACATGAAATTATATTCCGGGATTTTTAGCGACTAGACTCGCGAAGATAATAAAATCTATAATCCACACTGATCAAAGGGGCTTTATCCCAGGGAGACAACTAAATGAATTAACTTTTCAAGTGATAGGAGCCATAGATTACGCCAAAGATAAAGGCCTCCCGTTAGCCTTGGTCGCGATAGACGTGGCCAAGGTCTTCGATCAGGTCAATTGGAACTATGTTTGGGCCACAATGGATGCATTTGGGTTCCCCCCAGTGTTTATAAAGGGTATTAAATCACTGTATCACAACCCAACGGCAAAAGTACTGGTTAACGGGGCATTATCTGACTGGTTTGACATATCTCGAGGAACTCGACAGGGTTGCCCCTTATCCCCTCTTTTGTTTGATATTTTTATGGAGCCTTTTGTTTGTGGTATTAGAAGGGATAATGTTATTCAACATTTTAGGATTGCCAACTTGGAGTAAAAAACTGCCCTATATGCCGATGATCTCCTCTTATATACCTCCAATCACACAGAAGCTATACCCAGGCTATTTTACCTGGTAGAGGAATTCGGAAAACTGTCAGGCTACCAGATCAACAAGGAGAAGACAGAGATAATGGGGTGGAATAATAATACTCCCATACAGGGGCGAAACAAAAGATGCGATATTTGGGAATTTATTTAACTCAAGATCTAAAGAATATACCGATAATCAGCTGGCACACTGTTGTTAAAGACATCACTAAAACATTAACAAGATGGGGCAACCTACCATTAAATATATATGGACGAGTTAATCTCATTAAAATGACCATACTCCCCAAATTGACCTTTCTTTTAAATTCAATCCCTTTATCCTTCCCGTTAAAATATATTACTAACCTCCAGGGTAGGATTGGATCTTTTATCTGGGCCTGTAAATCCTCCAGGATAGCCTGGAAAAAATTGAGGAGGGGCTTAAAAACTTGGGGGTCTGGCCTTACCGGACTTACTATTATATTGTCATGCTTTCCATTTCAAAAACTTCAGGCTACTTGCTAACACACTAGATGCATCTTCACAGGGCCAAGAAAGTTTGTCTTAAGATCTTACAGACCACACTTAAAAACTGGGGGTTTATCCGTAAGGTATTGGGAATTCCCTATTATCATACGTACACTCCAATTTGGGATTCTCCGGGCACTCCTGCGTGTCTTCAGGATCACCTTTCACTTCCCTTGAGAACAGCTGGAATTTTGAAATGGGGGGACTTATGGGTAGACTCAGGCCTTATGGACTGGAACTCCCTAATATCACTTACAAACGGGCTACTGACGAGATTCAAATTCTACCAATTATCTGCCTGGTGGTCAAGCCAGACTTTACAGCGGTAAAAAGATACTGGAATTCTAGATGCAATTCGTAGAGGGGGGGGGGTGGATTAGAGAAGTTTCATTCTGGTATAAATTGTTTACTACTGACAAAATGAATAATTTACATCTTGAACTGACAAGCCTCTGGGGGAACATAATAGCTGAATTCCCTGAAGAGCGCAGTAAAATCTGGTCAGACTCCTTTTCTTTATCCCAGAAATTAATCAAACCAGCTAATCTAAGGCGGAATCATTTATTCACGGCCTACAGAGTATATTGGACCCCGGCTAAATTATATAAGATAACGCAGAACAATTACTACTGCCCCCGCTGTAAACTCATAGCTGCAGATGATATCCATATATTTTTGGAATGCCCGGAGATTCAGGAGTATTGGAGAGCGATAGTTGGCTTCCTGGGTGAGGTACTATTAACAACCATTTCATGTACACCCAGATTAGTATTTTTTGGTTTACCTCATGACTACAACATCAATAATTTACATTCACAGTTTATCTTCTATGTGGTGGTTATTGCTAAAAGAGAAATATGTAAAGAATGGAAGTCAGCTGCCCCTCCCAGATTTGCAGAGTGTCTAAAAAATATAATGGAAGTCTGTAAGATGGACATGGTCGGTCGCGATGGAAACACTGAGAATGCATGGTCAAAACTGGAGGTCTGGTCGAACAAGTAAACGGTCCGATGATTATGCCAGAGTTTGTGTCGGTCCTGTCCTCCCCTGGCCTGAATTATACCATCATAAGTCAGGGGAGTTGGATAAGGAAACAACCTACCTCTGGGACATTCCTGTCCGCTAGATACTGACCCGACAGTGAGACCCATCTAGAGCATACAAAAACTGGTGGCATATATGAGGACAAAAAAAAAAAGAAAGAGAGTGAAATGTAGCATCTCTAAACCTGCATTTATGTAAAGAGAAATTTTAATTACCCATTGCTGTGCATTAATACATATATGAAAACGCTAATGCTAATGTGTGCCTCAATACACACCGGTGCATTTTATTAATCATTTGTCATGCTGTTTTTATATTTGCTTGATGGCCATTGAAATATTAGTATTCTTGTACATTTTCATGTATTTCAAATGTTACTGTGGCCATCTAACTCCATGTTGTACAACTGTATATTTAATCAACTAAATTAGCAAAGCGCAGCTTCACTCTAAGGTTGGCACTGGGAAGTGAGGATTCTGACATTTTTGAAGTCTGACATTTATCTCTAGCTTTCTGTAACTTCTTCAAGGTCCTCTTGCCTTTCTTCCCACGAGAAGGTCCTGAAACCTGCTCATTAGTCGTTATTATAGAGTTTCTTTTTTATCACACCGTCCTGCTCCTATTCACTTGCATTGAGAGAAAATGTCAAACAAATGTGGAAACATCATAGATAGTAACTGATCAAGAGCAACACTCCGGTCCCTTGAAAAGGTCATTGCTTTGCATTATTTGTGATTGCTTGCTGGCGAATTTACCTTAAATATATGTTAGACTTTAAAGACTGTCCCGAGTGTTGTGTTTTTCTTTTACATCTTCGTGCATTTTCAGCTGGAAACAGTCTATGTAAGGCGGACAGAAGTGCGCTGGACTGGACTCCACATGAAGACCCCAAGCACCAGGGGTAAGGGAGAGATTTCTCCAAAGTGTCTGGGGTGAAGCATGGCCAAGCGCTGGACTTGGTGATTTCGCCGGACAGAGTAAGCACGTTGAACCAAATATAGGTAAAGTCTAACGGTGTTTACCTTGGTCCGCTTGGTTGTTGCATGGCATTGTCTTGCACTCCTCTGAACTCTGTTAAAAGTGCACAAAAGGAGTTGTCTGGATAGGAGTTGATGTGATAACATACTGGATGGGTAGGGAAGGAAGCATTACAGAGATGGCGACCACGTATGAGAATGTATGCTTTAGAGCAAGCGGCCTCTGGAAATATCTTTGAAGTGGGGAAAATAAGCAGAAGTACCAGAGACCGAAGCACAGAACCTTGAAGAATAAATGCGTAAGAGAATGAGGCCCTTTCATCTAGCCGCTCAGGCCCCTTGGTTAGCTCCTACGAGTGCACCACCGAAGGTCAGCTGAGCAGATGGGGATCTTTGGGTATGAGTGGACAAGACCTTTCCTTCTACCTCCATGAAATAAGTTAGAAAAATAACTGAGGGAATCCCTACCTTATTCTCATTTTCCTCTCCCCTTCTCTCCCCAGGATGAGCCTCTCGCACATTGTTCCTGGTCTATGTGTGTGTGTCAACAGCGAGAAACAGTAAAGGGGTCTGAAAACCTAACACAGCGAGCTCCTACCAAAAGCAACTCCTTCTCATACTAGGTACCACCAGTATGATAAAGCCACATGCAAGAATTTAAAAGAGTGGGTGGGACTGACTACAGAGGATGGGAAGAAGTCGTTTAAGGATCACAGTACCTTCGATATATAGAGGTAAGGGAATTTGCAAAAGAATCTGAAAGAACCCAAAACCAAATAGATACTGAACAGTGGCTGCTCTGTTCACAATGGCATGAGGAGGCTATAAGCGAAAGCATGAATCCCAAGTCCTTGGTATGAAAAATACCCAGGAGAAGCGGAAGTACCAAATAAGTCACCTCATGGACAATTTTAGTGCATGTAGTGCATGTACTCCTATTACTCTGCCTCCTCCCTATCTATTCTCCCAGATCACTGAACCACAAGAAAAATAGAAAGACAGTGAGGCCTTCAGGGTGAAGAATTTGTCAGACATGTGCCCCGGGACAGCAGGGCAACTACTGATGCGCCTGGAAATGGAACAAGGCCTGAGGGACCACTAGTGGCTGGAGCACAAGTAGGTAACATGCAAGCACTGTAATGCTAATGACTGATTGTAAAGCTCCTACTAGAGTTATGCAAGTGACAAGATACCAATTCCACTACCATGGATCAGTCTACAGCATAATAAGGTTCTACCTCAGATAGGCACAGACATGCCCAAGAGTGCCGCCCTACAATCACTAGACACATTTTAAAATGGACAGCAGACTGAATGGCTATGAGATACTTCCCCTCCTCTTATTCCAGAGACACAGATGATAAGTACCCTCTCCCCATCTGCTCCTGATTCCCTCCTTCCATTGATAGACCACCAACAGTATTATGAAACAGTTCCCCAAAATGAGAGAAAACCTGACCCAGTTCCATGAAAAACTGCAGATTGTTTTCGAAGTGCACAGACCAAACTGGGCGGATGTGAATCAGTTGTTGAGGTTGATGGTACCAAGCAAAGTGAGAGATTGGTTGGTGAAAATGCTGGCACGGCCTAGACAGGAACTTGGAAATGAACATGGCAAAGAATGCATTGTTGAATTTGACTGTGGAGGTGTGCCCGGTGAAAACAGATTATACTAAAATCTCGAATTGTCAACAGAATTAGGGATGGATGCAGATAATATACATAGGTTTAAGGATGTGCTTGAGAAGTATTCAGGAATGGCGATTTAGGGAGCTGTAGTTGTTGCTTTGGTTCATTCATTGTTACCGAATCTGAGAAGTAAGTTGATGATAATATGTATTGGATGGCTGAGTTCGTGACCATTGTGAAGCACTGTGTGGCTTTACAGTAACAAATTCAGAAGAATGTCGCATAAAAACGAATGACTTTGAGAATTACAAAACGTACAGTAAACAGTGAAAGGAGTGCAGGGAGCCCCTCAAACGGGAGAAACAGATCGGATGAACAGGGGAGGTAGCGCGATAAGAGGTAATGGAAGGGGCAGAGGAGGGACCCTGGGAATAAGAGGATCATGTCTTGCTTTTGGTCAATGGGGGAATTGTAGAATGGATTACCCAAATGTTGTGTCAAATATGCCAGATCTCGCTGACCTTACCAAATGTCAGCAAGCCGCACACAAATATTGTCCTGAGTTTTAGGCCAGCCCAAGAAGTTCAGGCTGTGTCAAGAATACAATAATTCTGGTATATCAAAAAGGTCCTTATGTAGATTGTTTTATCAATGGTAAATTCACCATTGCCTTAGTGACGCAAATGGTAGCAGTTCTGCCTTAAAAGCCTCTGAGTATCCGTCATTACCTCTCTTGGGCTTTTTCATAGATTCAGTCAGTATTTCTAACCAGTGAGTTCCCCATCATAACTGTGACCCTGCTTCTATCTTCTTGGGACCCATCATCGATAAGCATTCCTTCTCACTCAGCCCTAACTCATCAGCTAATTTGTTGGGGCACGACATTTTGAGTAAATTGAACTGTACTGTGTATCACATATCGACAGTTTAACCTAATGCACTCCAGCACTGCGAGAATCACATTTTAGCCCTTCTCTGTGAGAATACCAACTGTCAAAATAGGTCATAATAATAAGTGATAATGATATGTCTCCTGAATTAACCAATTTCCTTTCTCAGGTATAGTCCACATTTTAGTCCACAGGAGCCAATGATCTGAGATTCACAGCCTCAATAGAACTCTTGAAAATCAAAATCAAATTGCAAAAACAAGCTACCTCGGATACCTAGGTATCCCCTTAAATGCAAGGCAGTAAAGGTAATTCATCCTGTAATAGCTGATCTGATAAGTCATCGAAATTTAGGTAACTATTGTTAGCCGGTGTAATACCCCAATTTTGCCTATCAAAAAGGCAAGGAAAGCTGTGTGTACATTTGTATAAGATTTTTGAGCCACACATAATGTGCTTAACTCTAACTTGCCTGTGAGCCCAAATCCTGCCAACATCGTTTTATTCATCCCAAAAAAGCCAAATGGTTTACTGTGGTGGATATTTGTTCTGGCTTTTTCTCCATCCCCATACATGACGAGAGTCAGTTTCTTTTCCTGATCTCATTTGGAGGTTCCCAACGTTCATGTTGGATGCTCCCATAATGTTGTACATAGTCTGTCAGTCTTTTTCCAAGCTCTAAAAAAGGACCTGGACCCGGTGGCTTTCTACCGGCATTATACTTTGCCTCAGTATGTTATTTTTGGAATCTGTACTTTAGGTCACTGTAGGGTGGACTTAGTTTACCTCCGCACTTAATTTGCTAAAAATGGGAACAAAGATTTAAAGTGCAATTGGCCTCTCTCGAGTGCAGTATCACAACTATGAAATTTCTGCCTTTTAGTGCTACTTCTACTGACCGCGTCAAAGCTATTCGTAACTTGCACTGTCCAGTGACTGTGTCCCAGGAACGAAATTTCTTGGGTATGGCTTGGACTGTAGACAATGCCTCCTGACCTAAGCCACTATGATAAAATCTCTGCAAGACTACGCTAGACAAGACACTCCCAAACTCTTGCAATGGTCTAAAAAAGCTGAAAATGATTATGTACAAATAAATCAAGCCCTGACATCTGCACCCAGTTGGGGACTTCCTGATTATGCTAAACTCTTTACTTGTATTGTCATAAGCTTAATTGTTTTATCCTTGTGGTACTGATCCAATATGAAGGGGATCAGAAAAGCATGTAGCCTATTATTCTGCAACCTTCGACCCAGTTGCAACTGGGCCCGCACCATGCCTCCACTCTGAAACTGCGGCTGACCATCTTGAGGAAGACCGCTAAAACATTGAGGTTATCTGTGATTGATGCTGTTTCCAATATTGTTTCCCTTCTTCTCACCAAAACCCAGCACCTCTCTACTGATAATTAGTCAAGAAATGAATTATTATTTCTATCTACCCCTGATGGAGTACTCTAGTCTATTGTGCCATATGAATCCTGCATCTCTGACTTTCCCTGTGAGGTGATCTACGCAACTTCCCATGCTACTAATCCTTCTACTAATTTAACCCCTTCACTGCGGCGGCTATTCCGCCGCAGTGCTAAGGGGGTGGGGCGGAAGAGCGGCGGGCGCATGCTGGTGACGGAACCGCTCCGTCACCAGCGTCGGTTGCGCTGTGCTTATGACGGAGCGGTTCCGTCATGGCCCCGCCCGCTCAATAGAACGCTCAGCGCAGGCGCGGAATTCGCGCCGCGCATGAGCAGCTGGCGGGCCATGACGGAACCGCTCCGTCATCAGCACAGCGCCACCGCAGCTGATGACGGAGCGGTTCCGTCATCAGCACACAAGGGGTTAATGGACATTCCTAAGCTCAGTTGTGAATTTATGTGTTTTGTTGATGGTTCATGTCTCAGAAATATTGAATGCAAAAACAACAGTTGATGGACAGAATGCAGAACAATGTCATAAATTCACCCCAGTACAGAGATCTGGGCCTATATCTGTCGTTTTTTTGCACTCCACACCACCCCAGTTCAGACATGGCTATATGCAAATGTATGTATTTATGTCATTTGTACAGCGCCTGAATCACCCCAAATGGGGTATCTCCGCGCTAGGACGGTGCTGGGAGGGAGGTAGTGAATAGCCAGAAAGTGGGCAGAAATTAGAACAGGAAGGTTTTTATTTTTTTCCTGAAAAGCAGATAGTTAGGAGAAGAACGGATTTCCAGGAGGAGATCGTTCCAGAATTTGGGGGCAAGATAGGAAAAGGATCTGCCTCCCATTCTGGCTTGTTTGATGCGGGGAATAACAAGAAGGCCTTTCCCTTCCGAGCGAAGGGTGCATGAGGGAGTGTATTTGGACAGTTTGTTGGTAAGATAGGCTGGTCCCAATTGATTTAGACTTTTGAATACTATACAACAGATTTTAAAGTGTATTCGTTTGCGAATGGGAAGCCAATGAAGTTTACGTAAGAGAGGAAGAGAGGGGGTTCGATACAAGGAGCTCGTAACCAGACGGTCCGCCGTATTTTGCACAACCTGCAGACTCTGAAGAGCAGATTCCTTAGCGGAGATCAGCAAAGCGTTGCTGAAATCCAGGCGGCTAAGTACCAGTGCATGGATAAGAGTCTTTCGTGTAGAGGAGGGGAGAAAATGGAAAACTTTACACACAGGCTAAGAGCGTGAAAGCATGCTCGTTTGGTAGTGCCAATGTGTTCATCCATGTTCAGGTTGTTATTACTCCTAGGTTTTTAACTGCTGGCTTGGGCATTGGGACAGCACCGAGTTCTTCAGGCCACCACCTGGGGGCCCAGCAGTTCGTGGCATCTTTGAAGAGCATGATTTCCGTTTTGCCTGTATTGAGCTGCAAAAAATTGTGGAGTGCAAAAAAACGATGGATTTAGGCCCAGATCTGTGTGCTGGGGTGAATGTATGACATTGTTCTGCATTCTGTCCATCAACTGTTGTTTTTGCATTTGTCACCCCGAGTGGGATGGGTATGCTCAAACGTGAGTCCCATGCTCTCCACACCACTGGAGTCAAGCTATCCTGGCTGAAGACGCTGATAGCCAGAAACCGGTCCTAAAATGCTTGATTCCGGTCCAGGAAAGACATGGCTTGGCAGTTCGGGCTGGACTGTTCCCATGAGGCACAGGGTCAAGGCTGATTTGCATATGGCCATGACTGAACTGGGGTGGTGTGGAGTGCAAAAAAACGATGGATTTAGGCCCAGATCTCTGTACTAGGGTGAATGTATGACATTGTTCTGCATTCTGTCCATCAATTGTTTTTGCATCAGAAATATTGAAGGCACTGTGATTTTAAGGAATGCTGTCTACACTGCAAATCAAATTCAAGACAGTTGCCGGTTGTCTAATATTAAATCTGCTCAGGTTTCTAAACTCATTCTAATGACTCAGGCCTATATCCTGGTTGACGAAAAGATTGTGACCACATACGGAGACGCAAAAGTAATCATTCATAGTGATGCACCATCAGCTGAAACTCCTATAAAGTATGCTCAATGTGTGCAGAATGTATTAAATGCCTTGATGTTACCACAACAAATTGTTGTACTCATGAGCCTACATACCAATACCCTCACGATGTGGTGTCCTGAGGAAATACCCTCACTGATTCAGCTTCTAGAAAAACAGCCTTGTTTTACAGAGCTAATATAGCCATGGTTCCAACTCCAACTCTCGATGATCTGTCTTTGGTGGAGGAACAGGCCTTTGAGAGTGAGAAACAATATTAGATCAAGCAAAAATGAGCAAGGATTCTGAAAGTTGTAAAAAGACCGTACAGGGTGTGTGCTTGCACTGACATTTCTACTCCCCAACCTTGCATGATTGTATTAAGGAGCTGCGGTTTCGGTACGGATGGCAAGCTATGTGCTACAGCATTGGTGTGTGCCCTTTTTTTCTTCAATGGACTAAAATTGCCATTCCTGTGTCACTTGTCGCTTGCATAATGCTGGCAAACAGATCTAGACCAGCCCTGCTGCTCATTCTCCTCCTGGAGGCCCCTCTACACCTGCTAATGGTTTTTACCATGATGCCAAGGTGTGCTTCATACTCATATGCATTTGATATTATCTGTACATTCTCAGGGTGGGAGGAAACTTAGCTGTGCACAAGAGCAGATACATTACAATTGAAAAAGATTTCATTAGGGGAATGCGTCTTCATACAAGTTCATTAGAAGAGGACCTCCCTGCAAACTCACTGCTTCTGCTTATCACCGACACAGCCTCTAAGTGTTGTGCTCTGGTGACTTGAGGCCACTCCTCTCAGTGCAAGCATGCTGCTCTGCCCGAAGATGCCGACCCACCGTTGTCTGGTCCAGGATCTGCATTAACCTCCAGGATGGGGATTTCTACCAGAGCTTTTCCTCTTACAGCCTTGCCACATGCCTGTGGGTCAAATCACTAATGTCCATCTTCTTCATATGCCCCTCCACAGCTGCACAATGCTGTGCCCATCATTCCTCAACCTTATAGTCTTTGTCCAAGGGAAAAGGCTGTCTCCTGGATAATGGTTCCCTCTGTGCATATGGCTTGCTACTTTTGCCACTGTCCTCAGTATCTGGTTCTTGGTGGGATACATTATTGCTGTGAAGTGGGAAGTTGTCAAAATATCTTACTGTACTGAGCTTGTCCTGCTTACTTTTGGTTGAGAACCACAATCACACAATTAATCTTTCTTCTTGCTGCATCTGCACTCACATGCTTTTTGATGTGCAGGCCACTGCAAGATAGCTCAAAAACAGATTATTTCTATTATGCTTTCCAACTGAGATGTAGGGCAGGCTATGCGAGAGAGGAGACACAATGCTTAAATATTAGAAGAAGCAACTAATGATACCACTATCTGTTTGGGGTTCATTATGGATGAATTAGATATCCACAAAACTAAGCACTTGTAGAACACAATGGGTTTAGATTACCTCTAGGCCACCAAAACAGAGGATGGTCTGCACAATAGTAGATTATGGGTGTTGTACCTATCTACCCAACAGCTCTTTCATACCATATGAACAAATATACAATATTAAGGATAGCACTAAGAAGCTACATGAAAATCAAAATGGCTTTGATTTCAACCAGAGTATCTTTTGGTCTTGGTTGTCAGGGGTATTAAAGAATTGCAGAATAATATTTTTTGGAAATTCTCATTGCAAATATTCAAATTGAGGTGACTTTATATGTGGTAGTTAAACTAATCATATGCATCATCCAACGTGTTTGGAGTAATAAAGGCATAGTTTCTGCATGTCTGCTTAATACACTTGATGATGAACCTAGTGACAATTAAGAAATTAAAACTGAAATAAGATAGATGAATTGTTACAGACGTTTTATCTACTGAAAAAAATGAACGTACTCATATCTGTACCTTAGTACATGTATGTTTACTTTGGAAATGTTAATGCTCATGCGCGCCTTAACATGCGCCATTGTATTTTATTAGTCATTTGTCATGTTATTTTTATCTGCTTGAAGACCACTAATATCCTAGTATTCTTCTAAACTTACATGTATTTCAAGTGAACGGTAGTCATGTGACTTCATGTTGTACAACTACACATTTACTGAATTATGTTAGTAAAGCATAGCCTCTTTTTGAGGTTGACACAGCGAAGTGAGAATTTAGAGCTGAGTGAAGTCAACCATTTCAGTAACTTCTTCAAGGCCCACTTGCCTTTCTGCCAGAAGATCCGGGCACCTGTTCATTAGTCGTTACGTTTGAGTTTCTCTTTTATGACGTGGTCCTGCTCCCATTCAATAGTATTGAAAGAAAATGTATAAACAAGTTTAAAAATCACAAGGATTGTAGCATTATATGCTCTGACTGAGGGTGAAGTTCTGGTTCATGGAAAAGGCAATTGCCATTCATAATTTTTGATTGCTTGCTGCAGTGCCGGACTGGCAATAGCGGGCCCTGGGCGTTTCCCCAGTGGGCCCGTAGGGTGGGGGCCGATTTTGGACCGATGGGGGCCGTTTTTTTGTTATCGGGGGTCAGCAATATCGGCCCCCAGTAACAAAATCGGCCGAAACTGTCCCTCTCACACTGCTTTGCTGCACTCCCCCTCACCCCAGGGGGGGCTGGCTGAGCAGTGTGCCAGGGCCGGTTTCTGTTCCCAGTCCGGCCCTGACTTGCTGGCTAATTTGTATTAAACAGAATGGGTGACCCAAGACCTGGAACACAGATACTCCGGTGCACAGCCATTAAACTGGTCCGTAGGCCACTCTGAATTCATACATTTTTGTTTCCATACATTTTCATTAATAATGTTTTTAACAATTACTTTCTCTCTTTTATATGTTAATCCATCTTGTACTCCCAGTTTGAATAAGTGAAAAAGATGAAATGCCGTATTCAGATTGTCGGTGTTTTATTCTCCATGCAATGATTCCAACAAATAACATGCCAGGGTGTCTTTTGGTTCATAATTAAATCCAATTTCATCCATGATGTAACACACCCAATGCATTTCGAGAACAGTATTGTGAAGTTGGAGACTTCACCTAAATAAAGACACTGACGCTGTGTGAGCGTTAGAAAAGTATTTATTTATATAAGGCTCAGGATCGTAGAAGAGCGCCGGGCGTCTTACAACATTCGCGCTCCGGTCGCTTCTGACGCGCGTTTCATCTCCCGCGCATGCGCACTCGCTCGCGCTCTCTAGTTCTGCGTGCCGAGTCATGCGCTGCACGGAGAACTAGAGCGCAACACTACATATCTCCCCTTTTTATGTATACAAAATTAGCAACAAGTTCAGGGGTTCCACAGTCCTCTATTTCAAAGTCTCTGAAATGCGCGGGTCTGACCACCACTCTTCCAGCACGTGTACGTCTTACCGGTGAGGAGGTTTCTCGGACACCTTCATGCGGAGGGCTCACCCAACCATCTCTCCGTTGACTCAGTTCACTTCTTTTCGGCGTCACGCCCCCTTCTGCTGACTTTTCCTCCACACTCGGTGCTCCCAGATCTTCTCTCTCTACATGCACTCCTACTTCCTCTTGGCTTTCACCGGCTGCTGTTATTCCTTCGTCACCACTTCTCTGTCTTTGCTCTTGACAGTCTTTTCCTTCCTCCTTGGGCCACTGTACGATTTTATTGATCTTCGCCATGGTTCTTGGGACCACACTTTTCCATCACTGTGTAACGCAGCTCTATCATAAACTTCTTCCACCTGCAGGGGTGGGCTGTACTTACTTTCTCCCTTCCGTCTTAGTACAGCCAGCTTGACTCTCACCCATTCCCCTCTTTCTAGAGCTGTTTCTTTCACATTTCTTCTCCTGTTGTAGTGCTCAGTGTATACTTTCTGGGCCTTCTCAAGATTGTGCTGGACGACCGCAGGCGACCATTTGCTAGTGACGGTTTTCTCTCTCCAAATTACATTGTCTTTCGTGAAGGCGTGCCTGCCTCTCAAAATCTGGAAAGGGCTGTACCCAGTCAAGGTGGGGGTGATTCTGTATGCCCACATCATACTCTGGATTTCCGTCTCCCAGTCTTTGCCCTTCAAGATGGCAGCTTGAATGGATCCCATGAGGACCCGGTTAAATCTTTCTACTTGTCCATTGCTCGCTGGGTGGTACACCGACGTGTGTTTGGTTTTGATACTGTTCCGTTCTGTATATCTGTACCAATTCTCGGCCAAGAATTGCGGGCCATTGTCACTCAGGATTGTTCTGGGAATCCCTTCTCTTAAAAACACTGAGGTGAGAAACTTTATGACAGTGTCCGAGTCCATTTCTTCTTGCTCGTGAACTTCCGGCCATTTGGAGTATTTATCTACTAGAACACACAGGTATTTTGCTACTCCTTGGTTATCCAACACTGGACCTAGAATGTTAACTGATACATCTTCCCAGGGGTTTCACGGCTGGTCAAACCTTCCTAATGCTGGTCTTAATGGTTTCAAGATCTTGTCTGCCCCTTGGCACCGGTCGCAATCCCTCACATGCCGTTCCACCTGGATATCCATTCCCGGCCACCAATACATTTGCTTCACCCTCAGTTTGGTGTTCACTATGCCGAGGTGACCTTCGTGTAGTTGGCGAAGCAGGAGCGGGATTAAATTCGTGGGGGGCACCACCTTGTCACCGCGATATAGAAAGATTCCAGAGTCGCTTATCGATAGCTCTTCTCTCACCTCATAAAACTTCCTGAGTACATCTTTTAGACTCTTCTTCTCAGGCCAACCCTTGGTTAGGTAGTCTTTGATTTTTTTTATGTCTTCGTCCTCCTCATACGCTTGCATCCATTCTTGTTTGCTGATCACTTTTTCGGAGTCCTTCATCACAGCTACCATTTCTTCACTCTCCGGTAAAGTATTGGGTGCTTCCTCCATGGCTGAGGCTCGGCTGAGGTTGTCAGCTACTTTGTTGCGTGTACCTGGTATGTACTCCACATCATACCTGTACTCTAATGGTTTTAGGGTCATCTTGGCTATGCGTGGGGTGGCTGTGGCATGTCCGCTCGAGGTAAGCACCTTGACAAGTGGCATGTGGTCAGTTTGTAAACGAAATCTCGTGCCCCACAGGAACTGTTGGAACTTCCCCATGGCCCATGTCACTGCCAGCATTTCTTTCTCAATCACGCTGAACTTCTGTTCCGTGGGGGACAATGCCCTGGATGCAAAGCTGAGGGTCTCTACTGTGTTGTCTTCCCTCTCTTGTGCAAGGACGGCTCCTAGACCCTGCTCGCTGGCATCTGTGGTCAGGATGGTTTGCCCCTGGGTATCATGCCCGTGCAACGGCACCGCTTGACTTATGTTCCTCTTCAGTTCTTCAAATTCCCTCTGTGCTTCTTCGTTCCCCTGGAACGCAGTCTTGTCCTTTATGAGCTGCCTGAGATGGTGAGTCTTCGTGGCAAAGTGCTGGACGAACTTGCTATAATATTCGTCCATACCCAGGAAGGACCTTACTTCTTCTTTACTGACGGGCGCCCTGGCTTCGCAAATTGCTTTCACATTCTCTCTTTTTGGGGTGATCCCCTGTCCTCCTATCTCGTGTCCCAGGTAGGTAACCGATGTCATGCCCAGCTTACACTTGTCCCATTCGGCGCTCAGGACCTTCTTTAGCTTCTTGTCGTGGTCTTCTCTGTCCATCCCCATAACCAAGATGTCATCCTGGAAGTATTGGATGCCTTCAACGTCCTTGAACAGGCGGTGCATCAGCTTCTGGAACACCGCTGCGGCGGATGCTAGACCAAAGGGCATCCTGCGGAACTGATAACATCCAAATTGCGTTATGAATGACGTGTATTTCCTGCTGGACGGGTGTAGGTTTATCTGATGAAAAGCGGATGCAAGGTCCACCGTTGAGAACCACTTCACTCCCCTTGTTTTGGCTAACATTTCTTCAATCCTGGGCAGCGGGAATTTCTCTACTATCAGGCACTTGTTTAGCAGGCGAAGATCTACACATAAGGGAACCTTGCCGTTTGGTTTTCTGGCCACAACTAAGGGCGCTAGCCACTCCGAGCTGTCTATGGGCTTGATTATTCCTTGTTCCTCTAGCCTGCGCAACTCCTGTTGCACCGCTTCCTTCACCGCTATGGGCACATTCCTGACTTTGTGGGACACTGGACGGGAGTTCTCCTTGAGTAGGATTTTGTGCATGAATTTTTCCAGTTTGCCAACCGTTCCACCGAACACCTTGGGGAAGTCCTTTTTCACTTTCTCTAGGTCCGGCCATCTTTCGCAGTCTGTCAGCAGCACTTGTTCCCTATCTCCCGGGTCCAATTTTATTCCAAGGTATCCTTGATCCCTCCTTCCTAAGACTGAGGGGCCCTTTCTCAGCTACATACAGTTTGCACACTGCCGACCTTCCCCTGAATTCGAACTTCAGTATCCTGTAACCCACCATAGGGATCGGGTCGCTCGTGTACGACACTGGTCGTATGTCTGGTGGTTCCAAGTTGGGGCCCAAGCTGGGCCTGAACTCCTCTTCCCACACCGATCTTTGGAATATGGTGTACGGGGATCCTGAGTCTATCGCAATCCTGATCTTCACTCCCCCTATCAGCATGTTCGCCCGTGGTTTACTGGAACGTTTGCCGTCAATTCCCAATATTTGCTCCTCGATACATAATACTAGGTCATCTTCATACAACTGCTCCTATACTTCTTCTTCTGGTAGGGATTGTGCTATGTATTTCACCACCGACCTCTTCCCTTTCTTGCAACATACCTTTTCGTAATGTCCTATCAGGCCACAGAACATGCATCTCGCGCGGAATGCCGGGCAGCGCTTGTCTTGGGCCGCGTGGGATGCACTTTCGCATCTGTAGCACATGGCCCTGCCATCCAGGGACTGCTTCCCCGATTGTCCTGGCTTTCCCGCCCATTTGGTGGATCCTCTACCATCTCCGGGCGACATTCTATTTCTTCCTGAAGGTTCAGCACCGTCCACCTTGTTGACCATGAGTCTCTGAGCGTTCTCTCTTTTTGCCGCTTCGGCACACCGCTTTGAAAGTTCTGCTTTCTTCACCATAGCTATTACTTCCTTTAGTCGCTTCTCCTTGCGCCCACAGCTTGTCCTGTACAGTCTTGTTGGTGGTGTGCATCACAATTTGATCTTTGATAAAGTCATCTTGGAGCGCCCCATATTTGCAGGTAACCGCTAATCTTCTCAAGGCAGCGACATAGTCGTCTATGGATTCCCCTTCTTCTTGCTTCCTCTGTTGAAAGTTTAAGCGATCCATGGAGACACAGACCGTCGGGCGGTAGTGAGTGTCCAGATCTTCTAAAGCATGCTTGAAGACGTCGTCGTCGGCCGTCGGCCGGGTCGCGGGAACTCTGTTCGTGAACACTCTTATCCCCTCAGGGCCTAGGTTGTGTAGCAGTATCCGTCTCCTCCTCGCTCTGGGAAATAGCTCCCCATTTTCATCTTCTAGCGCTTCAAGGTAATTTTTGAAGTATTCCCTCCAATCCTCCCATTTCATCTGGGGTTCACCTGGTTTGGGCAGGAACGGAATCGGCGCTGTGAGTGAGGAGGCTTGGGTACTCATTCTGGCCTGTTCTTCTGGTTCTCCCCCTTGGTTCCTGGGGCTGCCTGGTGCGCTGGTGTTCTCGCTTTGTGACGTGTTGGGTCGGGGCTCTCTGTCTTCCTCCCCCTTCACCACAGTCTCCCCTTTCCGCAAGGGCCTTAGTTGGCGCGCTGCTGCTCTCCCACCGTGCTTACCACAGTGTGCCTTGCTTTCTGGCTCTGGGGCACGAGATGGGTGCGTCCTGCACTTATGCGCCTCTGCCGCGCTCTTCTTGTGATTCCTGTTGCTGGATTACACCCTCCGACAGCCAATTGTTGCCCAGCAATGTTCCCCGGGTGCTGCTGTTCCTCAGTGTTCCTTGCTTGCTGGCAGCTCCTCCTCTCCTTTTTTTTTTTTGAGATTGGGGATTCTGCTTGTGGGAAATCCCACTCCTCGTCGCCACTGTGAAGTTGGAGACTTCACCTAAATAAAGACTCTGACTTTGTGTGAGCGTTAGGAAAGTATTTATTTATATAAGGCTCAGGATCGTAGAAGAGCGCCGGGCGTCTTACAACATTCACGCTCCGGTCGCTTCTGACGTGTGTTTCATCTCCCACGCATGCGCACTCGCTCGCGCTCTCTAGTTCTGCGAGTCTGCGTCATGCGTTGCACGGAGAACTAGAGCGCAACACTACAAGTATCTCTTCTTCAGGGGTTAACTGAAACAGGAAATTTAAAGCATATAATCAGAGTCAGAGTAGAATAACTTTTCACCCACCATCGCACCCATAGTGATTCCATCTCACAAATTCTAACACGTTGTTGTGACTTAGAACTTCCAGAGGTGTACTCAAGTCTCTGTGAAGGGTCTGAAAAGGCAGGGGCTCTACCTATCAACTCCCTTTTCAATGGCCAAAATACTTAGGGGCCGATTATGAGTTTTTCAGTCAGACTTCCATAGGACCGCTGCTACCACCAGGGTCCTTGGATCCCTTGCAGTCTTGCAGCGATCTAAGCAATAAGCTGGCGGTGCGGCTGCGGCACCACCAACCATAATACGAGTTTCCTCACCGCCACAGTTTTCATAGCACTGATCCCGCCATGAAAAGTGTCGCTGTGAGGAAACTACAGGGCCCCCTGTAGCCTCAGGGCTAGGGGATGCATGCACCCCTGTATATATGCAGCCCTAGTTCCTGCACGGCATGGACTTAACAGTCCATGACGTAGAGAAAAGTGCTGTGATATTCCCACTGCGGTGCCTTTCTAAGGCTCAGATAAGAGCGTTTGAAAGAGAATGTATGACGTTTCAATGCGTACATTCTTTCTGCATGGCTTTACAATGAGGTCATTACAACGTGTTCCATTACATTACAAGTCGTATCAAAGACTTGCTATAGGGTGCGCGCTGGACTTAGGAATAGTATTAATTACTATTCCTACTCCAGTTTGTGCAACAGCAGGGAAGGTGTTGGATTTAACATCCAACACATTACCTGTTGTTGCACGCCCACTACAGCACGTAGTTGATACGATTTGCGATGTAATGGCACGCGTGATAACAACGCCGTCGTTGTAACAACTGTGTTGTAAATTCATGCGTTGTGGAAACAGCTTTGTAAATATGGTTTCCCTTTGAAAGGCACTGCCATGGGACTGCTGCCTCAGGACCACCTACCAGGGTTAAACTCATAATCCGGCAGGGGCTCTAATTACACAGCCAAACTCATTATCAGGCCCTTTGAGAATAAAACAACTATTCGTTGTTGGTGCATTTATGCCCTAATAAAACAGCCTGCTCATAGACTCTGCCACAGTCAGTGATGGTATTGGTAATGGTTGAATGTCACAGATCACGGATCAAGAGTTGGAACAATAATATTTCTAGTGGGTAAAATAAAATATTCTGTGTTATCTGGTCAAGCAATGATCACTTAGCTCTCTGTATATCAAGACATCAGACTTCTGGAGGAGTAAAAGCCCACAAGTCCCTAGAGCCAATCAGCAGGCTGATACTCTTGAAACATAGGTGTACTGGAAATGTATGATTGTTGGTGAGAACACAGCTATTCTGTGGAAAACAAAATGCTTATCACTATTGCAATTTCAGTTCTGCAATATCCATATAGCACATAACAATGCACGGTGGAATAAAAAAAAACAATCATTTAAAAAAAGAATACTAGAGGCAGTCTAAACATTTAGAATATATAACAATATATGGGAATAAGTTCATATTTCTGTGGGACAAAAGGTCAAATCGGCAGGGAAATTCAAGGACTCCACAGGAATGGTGATGAATCTTTATGTTGGTGTATCGTAGTTAACTCAAAACAAGAGAGAATCTTATCAATGTCAAAGGGTCTGCAAGACAATTAAAATTGACCCACCCGAGGTAAATCCGTAACTATTTTTATAGAGCATGTGAAAACTGTGCAAAGACAGAGATATATAAAAATATACATTTTTTTATTTATAATTATTGTTGTAATCTTATATACTATATGTCTGTTATGTTTTAATACACGTTATAAATATGTCTTCTTGTATATATGTGATTTTGAAGACTTGGCACATAGTCTATAAAAATTAGTTCGGAGTTGGCAAGGGAAGGGGCAATTGTTATAGTATCTTAATTAATGCCTAAAATATTAGGTTCAATTGAATCAACTGCGTTTACTATGTTTATGTTCAGTATTCTTTAATGTTCAAAAAGCAAATAAAGTTAAACACCTAGAGGTCTATTACGATGGCGGGCGGACCGCAACGGCAAAAAGGACCGCCCGTCATAGGTGTGGTGGTCCTGCCATACAAATTAGGATGCGCCTGCCACACTGGCGAGTGCATCCCTCATTTTTCACATTGCGGTGGACGGTGCTGTAAGCAGCACCCGCTGCAATGTCAAAAATGCATGTTGTACATTTGCATTCACAACGTGACAGGCACTGCGGGGAGCCTGCCACCTTGTGCATGCAAATGCAGGGGGGAACCATAGGTACCCCCATGTGCATCCCCAACCCCCCAACACCCTGGTGGCCCACAATGGGCCCCCAAGAGCAAAATTAGGATGCGCCCGCCACACTGGTGGGCGCAATCTGCATTTTTTACATTGAGGCGGGCGGTACTGTAAGCCGCCCCTGTCACAAACGCAAAAATGCATTTGCATGCACAACGTGACAGGCACCATGCAGTGCCTGCCACCTTGTGCATGCAAATGCAGGGGGGTAACATAGGTACCCCAAATGTGCACCCCCACCCTCAACACCCTGGGGACCCGCAACAGCCCCCCAAAAGCAAAGACGCATGCCTTTCGAAAGGCTGATCTCCGCCATCCATATAATATGGATGACAGTGTCTTGCAGACACCGCCACCATGTTGAAGCGCTTTTCCGCCCGGTCACCTGTGCGACCAGCGGATGAGTTTTCGTCCGCCGGGGTCCCCACCACCATCGTAATATGGCTGGGGAAATGGCAGGCGGGCGATGGAATATGACGGGCGGATCACCACCGCCAGACAGGCGGTGGCGATCCGCCCGCCATCCTAATGACCCCCTTGATGTCTTTATCACCCTGGCACACATTCACTTTGAGTGTACTCATATCAAAATTATTGTCCCATTTTAGGATCACCCCTTTATCGCCACTCTACCTATGTTTCAAGCGAGGGTCTCTGCACGCTCACAAACTTTGCCAAGCACCATTTGTGAGCTTCTTGCCCCAGAATGCACAAGCATTGTTTCCTACAGTGAGTAGTTTCCTACAGTGAGTATTGAGAGATGAGAGAGCAGTCAATGAAGGGCCGAGTGATGGTGGCAAGCACTCACTATGCCCACTACCCAGCCCAGTCTGCAGTTGATCAGAAAATAGAATTTAAAAAAAAATCTGCACTGAGGATTTGTGTTGCCCGTAACTGTTACTTAAGGTATTAAAAATCTTTACACTGGCAAAAAGCAGGACACAATTGCCTCACTGAAGCTCGTTTATGTGTCTGTGATGCTGGACAAAGCAAGGTGTTACTAGTAAAACAGCCTATTCCACATATGGTCAGATAATATCCGATCACCCAGTTCTGACAATGGCTGTCATAAGGTGCCAATGATCAATGCAATGGAAGCTTTAATGGTCAGTGGCAAAAAGTCCTACTTTGATAAAAACTTAACAATCTCCACATTAAAAAGACGTTTTGTTTTGACCACAGAGTGAACTGTAATGACCTTTGAGCCATTTTACTATTGGATTAAGCCTTCAAAAGTCATTGTTTGGAACATTTGAAAATACAGAACAACCTCTCAAAAGCAAAATACTGTTATGTTATGTTAATAAATGTCTAAAGCACACGAATACCTGAGGGTGTCTTGGTGCTGATTCAGCATAGCAAATCGGAGAAAAGAGGAAACTAGATGTTAAAAAGTCATGTTTGAAGCAGGTTCCTAAAAATCAGCAGAGTGGGAGCTGTTCTGATGTTTGTAGGCAGACTGTTCCAGAGTGTAGATGCTTCAGGCGCACAACAATTACTCCCCCCTATTTGAGTCTTTTGAATCTAGGGCGTAACCCTCATTGGGCTTTTAGATCCTAAGTTCCTGCTCTGTACATACCATGCTAGGGACTGTTTAAGAAGGAGGGGACCTAAGTCATGAAGAGCTTTGCAGGTGAGGCAAAGAGCCTTGTGGTCGGTATAGACCACTGGCGTTTTGGCGTCGCCTGTGGACTACACCTGAACTATCCATGTATGCCGAGGCTATTCTTGAGGTAAGGGGCATAGAGGGGGCCTATAGGTTTCCATGGTTCTCATTCCTTAGAGCGCTACTAAAGGATCTGGGATTGGAGGGCCTTTGGGTAGACCCAGCTAGTGCCACCTTCCCATCCCAAAAAATCCTTAAAGAAATGTACTGGCGCAGGATCATGGACAAGAGACCATCTTTAGTGGGGGGTTCTACGATGACTTCGATTTCTCTAGTGAAGTAGTGTGGCTCACTGGTTAGAGGCGGCAGACCCGAGAGCAGAGGACGGCCCGGGACCAGGGTTCGATTCCCGGCGCGGCAGGTTTCTGGACCAGGGTCAGCGGACTCGATAATTCTCTCGCCTCGGTGCCCACTCTGATCAGCGATCACACTCGGCAACTCTGGGCATTAGCTTGCCTCATCTTCACTAACGGCCCCACCAGACTGCTGGGGATGCCTGGTCTCACCCTGGAGATGCCCATTAAGGGACCATCTCTCAGGGAAGCCAGGAAGGGTTTCGCAGCGGTCGAAGTGCCTTGGGACCCTACGGGTAAGTAGTGCGCTATATAAATGACTATACATTTAGTTATTAAGGATGTCTCGAGATATGAAGATTACTGGGACATAATAACCAAGTCAAACGACCGGAAACTGTATCATCAACTGAGAGTGGGCTCGCTACCTGTGCGTTGGCTAACACACTCTTGGAACCCAGAAAGTAGTGACAAATGTCCTTTTTGTGTAACGGAAGTAGAAAATATTGAACATCTACTATTCTGCTGTCCAAAGTATTCACTACCCAGAAGAGTCTGGTTAAGACCAGTATGTTGTTCGTTGGGCACTAGATCTGCTATTGCTGCCAGTAGGATTTTGAAAATGGACACTACTGCCTTTATTGTCATCGGTGTGGCAAAGTTCATTAGCTGGGCCTGGTCTATACGTTCCCGTAACCTTAGTCACTGAGTCATAGCTTTTACGTCATTTGTTTTGTAATTGTGTATTGTCGTATGTCGTAGTCATGGTCTTTTTCTGTCCAATTTAATGCTGTTTTACCCAGGTTTTAACGTGTATTGTATTTATTGTCTTAACCTTTTTATGAAATGTATTTTATGCTTGTTGTATATTGTCTTTTATGATATATATCGAAATAAAGACCTTTTTTTGACTGAATTTAATTTAATTTCTCACTGAAAGCCAGCGGAATCCCTTGATGGCAGAGGAAACTGACTGGAATTTTTGAAGATCAAGGAGAAGTCTACCCTGCTCCGGCGGAGTAGCTGTCTAGGGCAGTGTTGTCCTGACCTCCACCCCTTGTTCCCCTAATTCCTACGTGCTGACCGTCAATCTTAGTTGCTTACTCCGGACGATCTGCCTCGGGTTTGGGTTCAATGAATGATATGCGGATCCGCATTGGTGGTACTCTGACACGCCTGGGAGGGGTGGGGGGTTGGGGGAGGAGGGGGGGGGGAGGGAGGGGAGAGGGCAGGGGGGATTAGAGGGGGGGGGGGAGCCGAAACAGAAGGGGGGGGGGTTTGGGAGGGTTGGGTAGGGGAGGGGGATGAGTTTAGCGGAAGGGACGAAGTTTGGTTGGGACTGTTGCCAGTTACAAAAGTGGGGGGGACTGAGGGGACCGAAAAGTGGCCTTGCCGTCTTCCAGACAACGAATTTCACCGATCCATGCGACACCCCCCAGGATGGGCCTGTCACTACATTTGCGCCGCTCAACCTCCGGGGTGTGAGCTAAATGGCTGTGTGAGGATTGAAATGGGGGTCTACATGCACGCGGATAAATGTCTGGGAGGGCGAATATATGATGTCATAAATGCCTGTTTTTGCTGCAATAAAAATATATTTACAAAAAAAAAATCAAGGAGAAGTCTATGCACACTGCAATTATTTCAAGTATTGTACTTGAAGATTTAAATATAGTCCATTACAGTAATCCAGTTTGGTTAGGATTAGCAGTGTAATTACTGTTTTCCTTGAATTGAGAGGAATAAAAAGAAGAATCACCCTGATAATTCTCAAGGTGTTGAAACTTGGGGAAATATCAGAATTAGTGTGTTTGCTAAAATTCAACTTTTCATCTGTAAGGACTCCTAGAATTTTTCACTTTTTGAACTGGAGTAGGGAGTGCTCCTAGGTCAGAGGGCCAACAAGAAGGGCTCCAGAATTGTGGTCTCTTACAGAAAAGAATAACCTCAGTTTTGTCTGAGTTTAACTTCAGGCAGTGTTTGCCCATCCAGATACAGACAGCTCTCAATTCAATTCAATTCAATTCAAGAATACTTTATTCGGATTGCAAAAAATCCATGAAAGTCACACATTACATAAAAATACATTTTTAAAATAATTTACACAATTTCCATAAAATAGTTAAAAACTGCAATTGGTTTTCAAGTATTAGTGCAAACAATCACAGTCAGATTATTAAAGTGCGTTCCAATTAACTAAAGTGCTATTGCAAGGGAAGCATTTGGGCACGTGAGCATTTTCAGGGAGATTCCATAGATTTCCGTGCATAAAAGATGACTTTCAGAAATGAGCTTGCACGAAAAATCAGTTCGTCATTTTCTAATTTTAAAAGCATATGATATGATTGAGTCAGGGAAACTGGTCTTTGTTTTTTAAAATATGGAGCTAAAAACCACTTGATATATTCCATAAAGAATTTGCAATGAAAAAAGAAATGTAAGTCATTTTGTCTGCTGTGTCCATCGCAAGGGCAGGGGCTTAACTCATGTCCAAAGTTCATCGTGCTGTGGCCCATAGGAAAACAGAGTGAGTATTTTATAATTCCAGCTCTTAGACGAAATAGTAACGACCTTTCCCAGTTGGTCATGGGGAGTCTTAAGTATAGAGGTATTTGCTGTGGAAATAAATCATTGTTTATGTTGATTACATATGATTTAACAGTTTGTTTTTGTAATTCTATCTCCAACCTCTTTTCCCTGAAGAGGGCATAGAGTTCAATTTGTATGTCCTTTTTGTCCGTGCTCTTAATCTGGGAAGGATCGTTAAAAAGATGAGTTTTGCCAATACTGTCTAGGCTTTCCTTTGTTGCCCGAAGCCACGGGATGCTCATACCTTTATCACAGGTTAGACATTCGGACACAATTTCCTGTGTTAAGGTAGCACGTTCATTGGCCCAAATGGACAACCAAAATATTGCAGGTCGCGTGGCAATAAAGTCAGTTATGTAGGGCAAGTTGAGCTCAGCATGGCAGATGTACCCGGAAGAAGAAATTGGGGCTCCAAGCAGTTTTCTACATAACCGGTTTTCTTCTGTCTGCAGGCTAGATGGACTCACTATCCCCCAAATCTCTGCGCCATAGGTTGCAACCGGGACGCATTGCAATTTGTAGATTTTCACAATTGCCTTAGTTGTTTCTGACCTTTTTGGCCGAGGCAAGGCAAGGATTGAGTTTATGGCCTTTGAGAACTTGCCTGTGGCGTGGGCGAGATGCCCACTCCACAGGCCGTTCGCAGCAAAGACCATACCTAGATAGGGGAATGATTTGGTGGAGTGTAACTTCTCTTGACCAATCGAGATGGAGTTAAGTTGTTTGGCCCCTGGCCCACATGTCATAATAAATGATTTTTTTAAATTCACCTTCAGGTCCAGGTTCCCCATAAAATGTGCAAAGCTCTTGACCAGGGCACGGAGAGCATTCGGTGTTAGGCCCATGATCACCGCATCGTCTGCATAAAGGAGTGCGAGTAGCAGGTTCCCTTGGATTTTCGGGACATCAGTTGTCGTCTTTTTCAGGGAGTCACTCAGTCCATTTATGTAGATGATGAACAGCAGGGGTGCTAAAACGCACCCCTGTCGGACGCCTCTTTCTACCTTAATTGCCCCCGAGGTTTCGCCCTCCATTCCAATTCGTACCTGGGCTTTAGTATCCGCGTGTAGGTAGGCTAGGAAGTGTACCAAGGGTTCATCAAGGCCATAGGAGAGAAGTGTCGCCCACAGTTTCGACCTATTCACTAGGTCGAATGCGGACGACAAGTCCATAAAGGCTAGGTAGACAGGAGAAGCCTTGGCTATGGTATATTTGCCTATTATAAGATTGAGATTCAGGCATTGTTCTGTTGTCCTGACCTTACTTCTAAAGCCCATCTGACATCTGTCCAGCACCCCTGTTTCTTCGGCCCAGTCATTCACTCTGTTGTACAACACCTGGCCCAAAATTTTCAGGGTGTTGTCTAAGAGTGAGATGAGCCTATAATTTGCAGGGTCAGATCTTTCACCTTTTTTGTAGATAGGCACTATTGTGCTTGTGGACCAGGTGACAGGGATGGCGCCCATCGGTACACAGTTGAAAACATTGACCAGGATAGGCCCCCAAAATTCTGGTTTGTGTTTAATTAAGTCAATTGGGAAGCCATCCGGCCCTGGCGCCTTGTTCCCAAGGCTTTGGTTGATGGCCAGAACGACCTCCCCCAGGGTTATATCAAGTGGGCTCAGTTTGTCGTAATTATGATCTTCTGCGGTGGCAGCGGGGTTAGCATATATTTTGGAGAAATGTTGCTCCCAATGCTGGCTTGAGATGGTGCAACTAATTGGTGACAACTGTTTCCCCATGTCCCGCATCTTCCTTACAGCGGGCCAGAAGGTTGCACTATTTCCCACAGCAGCGGAGACAGATAGTTCATTCCAATGTTCCTCTACCATGGTGGCCTTCCTTATCCCTATAGCTGTTTTATAGGCTTGCCTGGCGGACCGTACATCTACTTGGCTCCTTGGTTTGGAGTTTAACGCCTTGCGAAGGGCCTTATTTGCCGCTGAACAACAACTATCGAACCACCTAGGCTCGTCGTTATTTTTCCTGTGGGGGACTGTCAGAAGAGTCTTAATGACATGGCACAGATTTGCAAAGTCTTTGATTATCCTATGGTGGTTCCCATCGGTAAGTGAGCAAGAGGCAACTATTGGTTGATGATTGCTTATAATTATATCCATAATGGGTCCGCAGTTCACCCCTTTCCACTTTAACCTGAGGTTATCTGTTGATGTCATAATATCTCTTGCTCCCAAGGTGCGGGGGGGTGCTTGAATCGGGCCCAGTCTTAAGCTGAGTTCTAGTGCGTTATGGTCTCCGAAGGCTGTTTCTACGACTCGTGCTTGGATAACTTTATCTAATAGTTCCACAGAGGTGAAGATGTAATCTACTGTGCTGGAAAAATCTCTCCCTCTGAAAGTTGGGATATAAGCAGTATCACTATTTTTGAATGTGTCCATTATATTCAATAGGGTGTGTGTATTTATAAAAATTTTCAATTCATTCCCGCGTTTGGTGGCCCTATCTGATTGATTTGTACCTGCTTTGGTTTTCAATAGTTTGGCATTAAAGTCTCCAGCTAGGATGATCCCATTGTTTGCACAGTTGTTAGCTGATTCAGTTATTCTTGTAATGTTCTCAAATAGCTCTATATAGTTCTTATTAGGGGTCGAGTGAAAATCGTTATTATAAAAGTTGATCAGGTATAACGATGATCTACATGTAAACTCGATTATTTGAATATTTGGGCTCTCGGTTGGTATTGGTTTGATAGCCTACCCTAGAGTTATTCTGAACCCAATCAGCAAGCCTCCCACGGGGCGTCCGAAGACTGGCTTTTGAGCACAAGTGCTATAACATTCAAAACCCTCTATAGCTGTTTCAGAGGGGGCCCATGTCTCTTGTAACATTATAATGTCTTTGTTAGATATAAATTTTAACCATTCCTGGTCTGACACCCGTTGTTGGAGTCCGGCTACATTCCAGCTGACAATCTTTAGTACACTATTAGGGTTTTTATGAGTGTATGGATCTGGAGGGTTGGATGTTTTGCGTCCTGTAGTGTTGCCAACTACTTGATCTTTCCTTGCTAGTGGCAGCCTCGGGGAGTTTTGGGCCAGTTGTGTGCTTGGTCTCTCCTTATCGTGCACCTCTATGGGCCCGATTCACAGAATGAACTTACTACTTTTGGCATTCACAGAATGCATTTACTACTTTTGGTATTCACAGAATGAACTTACTCATTTCGGTATTCACAGAAGTTAGGACTACTAACTTTAGGACTCCTAAATGCCTTCTGTGAATACCGAAAGTCTTAAAATTAGGATTTTTCTCAATTTAGTAGTAGTAAAGTTAGGACTCCTAACTTTAGGACTCCTAAATGCCTTCTGTGAATACCGAAAGTCCTAAAATTAGGATTTTTCTCAATTTAGTAGTAGTAAAGTTAGGACTACTAACTTTAGGACGCCTAAATGCCTTCTGTGAATACCGAAAGTACTAAAATTAGGATTTTTCTCAATTTAGTAGTAGTAAAGTTAGGACTACTAACTTTAGGACGCCTAAATGCCTTCTGTGAATACCGAAAGTCCTAAAATTAGGATTTTTCTCAATTTAGTAGTACTAAAGTTAGGACTACTAACTTTGGGACGCCTAAATGCCTTCTGTGAATACCGAAAGTCTTAAAATTACGATTTTTCTCAATTTAGTAGTAGTAAAGTTAGGAGTCCTAACTTTACTACTACTAAATTGAGAAAAATCCTAATTTTAAGACTTTCGGTATTCACAGAAGGCATTTAGGCGTCCTAAAGTTAGTAGTCCTAACTTTACTACTACTAAATTGAGAAAAATCCTAATTTTAAGACTTTCGGTATTCACAGAAGGCATTTAGGAGTCCTAAAGTTAGTAGTCCTAACTTCTGTGAATACCGAAATGAGTAAGTTCATTCTGTGAATACCAAAAGTAGTAAGTGCATTCTCTGAATGCCAAAAGTAGTAAGTTCATTCTGTGAATCGGGCCCAAAGTTTTTAGTGGACTCATCGGGGCAACCCTGTTTTGTTCCCTCCAGTTCAATGTTCAGTAGCCCAGGTGATGGTGGAAGTCAGTCAACCATCTCGAGGCTGCTGAATCTATTGAAAACTGGTATACCCCAATAGGCATCTCTACTTATTGTGTTCCTATGGGGATGTCTATGGTTATCATGCCCCCACTCACCCCAGTTATTTCCCGCATCTTCCTGCCCCACCTGGCACCAGTTTCTCTCGAAGGCATGATCGTACTGATTGAATCTCCTGGATGGGTAGAAAAAGGAGAGGTGCCTTGTTTCTATACCTTCGCTGTACCCCTCACTTCTCCATGAACAAATATGTTCTACCGTGCGTGGGTCATCAAAGTTAACAATCACACAGTCACCATGTGTTTTCTGTGTTTCGCGGCCCACCCACGGTACTCTTCTAACTATTAGGATTTTACTCCTGCAGTATGGGGGTAGGGGTCTGTTATTATTTAACCAGAAACTGACTTTATTTAGTAGGGACCAGGTTGGTTCTTCAGTATTATCTGGTATCTCGGGGACTCCCGTCATTACCACTACATATGGACTTGATCCGGGGGGCAAGTTAGCATGAAATCTTCCATGGTTTCCTTTGTTCCTGTCCTTATGATTGCTAGTGGTGTCCCCCTTTGATTGTATCGGGTTAGGTTGTTTCCCCTGTGGGATTGTATTTAAGGTGGGTGGGTTCGATTTTTTCATAGATCCCTTTGGAGGTGGGATTGGCTTATGTGTGTTACTAAGGTCTGTAGCTGGTTTTTTCACAGCTTGTCCCGAAGGTGGTTGAATATGTGGTTTTGCTGCCACTGAAGCTGGTGTATCTTTAGGGAATGGGCTTTTAACTAGGGCGCTTAATTCGTTAAGTTGTTTTTCCATATTCCCTAGTCTTTTTTCAATGGTAGCAAGGTGGACAGATATACTTTCCCCGACCTTTGTTATGAGTTGGTTTGTTGAGGAGCAATCTTTACATGACGGCTCCATGGTGGACGAGTCTCCTTTATGACCTGACCCTACATTAGATTTCTTACTAGCCTTTTTTGGGTTATTGGGTAGGCTTTTCCCCTGCTTTCTCTGAGGTAGAGGGCTTCCATTGGGTATAGATATATTTGAGCCTTGGGGCTGTTTCTGTTTCTGTATGGCTCCTTCCCTTAACCCTCGCAATACTCTTGAGGTAGGGGTCGAGTCCACGAGTATGTGTGTGGTGACCGAATCTCGAGGAGGGGAAAAGTTTTTAGCCATCGGATCAAGGTCTGTGGTCAGGATCGGGTTAATAGCATGATCACGTGTAGTGTCTGTTGTTGAAGTAGAAGATAATTGAGATTCTACAATAGGTATTATATCCAAGCTCTCAGGGAGACTCATTGCTGGGATAGAGTTTGTGACGAGATCCAGTTGTGTATTAAAGTTATCAGTAACATCTAAATTGGGTGATTTCTCCAGACTCCGTAATGAGTCTGAGAGAAGTTGTGTTACTGATAAATCCACGGTGTTAGGCATGGTGTGGATCTCTGCACTAGCACTAACTACGGAGACGCCATCAGCAAGGTTATTCCTGTTGGGTGTATTTGCTGTGGCGAGGAGGCCCAAGGAAGAACGTTTAGCTTGGGCCAGTTCCAGGGAGACTCTACGCTCCAATAAAGATATTCCATGGTCTATCGCTTCATTGGCCCTGAAGATGAAATTATCAATTGGCCCGGTGACTTTCCCAGCTCCTGCAGCAGTCTTGCTGCGACTGCCCCTTGTGGACATTGCAAAATATGTGGCAGTTTGATCACCAATAGGGGCAGTGTACGTGGAGAACTTACTTGCGGAGTGTTCTGAGTAGATGGAAGTCAGCAGGGTGGCCCGTCCCGTCCTCCGTCGGCCTCGGACGGCCTCAGACGGCCCGCCCTTTGCCCGGGCTTCGCCCCGGGCGTCCCGCGTAGCTGAGGGCTGATGGTTTTTGTACGCCCCTCCTGACGCCTTGGATCAGCGTCAGGGAACGCGCCTCCGCCGCAAAGGCTGCCGGGACCTGTAGTCCCGAGGCGGCGGTGGCGTGCCTGGTGCTCGCGGTCTGCGGTCTCCGGTGCTGTTTCTCCTGGGCGGTGGTATGGCTTGGCGTTTACACAGGTAATGTCCCCTGTTATCTCCTGTTTTGGCTGCGCTCCGCTGTGTATTGCTCTGAAGAGCTCCCCCCGCTTCACCGAGGGCTGATGGTTTTTGTACGCCCCTCCTGACGCCTTTGGATCGGCGTCAGGGAACGCGCCTCCGCCGTAAAGGCTGCCGGGACCTGTAGTCCCGAGGCGGCGGTGGCGTGCCTGGTGCTCGCGGTCTGCGGTCTCCGGTGCTGTTTCTCCTGGGCGGTGGTATGGCTTGGCGTTTACACAGGTAATGTCCCCTGTTATCTCCTGTTTTGGCTGCGCTCCGCTGTCTATTGCTCTGAAGAGCTCTCATTCAGTTGTGAAACTGGTAGGTTGATGTCATTGACATTGTCAGAGGCCGACACAATGATCTGCATATCATCAGCATATGATGTGGGAAAGAAACCAGAAGATCTAATCAGGGATGCCAGTTCTGTAATATAGATGTTGAAAAGTAGAGGGCTCAATGAGGATCACTATGGAACCCCGCAAGGAAGAGAGAACGGCCTAGATGAGAAATTCTCCAGCATCACTGTGTTCTCTGCTCGTCTAAAAAGTCTGAAGCAGAGCAAGATCCATGTTGTTGATGCCAAGTTGTTTGAGGCGAGAGATAAGAGTGGAATGATCAACTGTATCGAAGGCCGCCAACAAGTCAAGACGAATAAGTGCTGCCGAGCCTCCTCTGTCCAGAATAGTTTTTAACTCATCAGTGGTTTTCATTAATGCCGTCTCTCTGCTATGTTCGGCCCTAAAGCCAAATTGTGTGGGTCCAGTGTCTGATTTGATTGAATGAATTGTGTCAGTTGAGTATTTATTACTTTTTCTACAATTTTTGCAGGCAAAGGCAATCTAGAAATATGACGATAATTTGCTGGGTTATCTGGGTCCAGGTTGGGCTTCTTGAGAAGTAGAAGAATAAAAGCCTTTTTCCACATTTTAGGAAAGATCCCTGGGACAAACATCCCATTAAAGTTCTTGGTAAGGCAAGAGGTTATAGGGTCAGGGATATGTTTAAGAATGGAGTAAGGGCATGGATCATAAGGTGACCCAGATTTGGTAGTTTTGATATAGTTAAGGATCGGGCACCATAGTAGAAGTGAAGTGGCTGAGTTTAGATAGAGAGCTCCTGACAGAGGGGTTAGAGTCTTTAATAGGAAGGTGAACTATTGAAGGGCTAATACTAGAGTCAGCAGTGCTTGAAGAAGTGAACTGGTTATAAATTTGACCTACTTTATCACAAAAATGGGAGGCTATCTTTTCGCAGAAAGATTGGCTAATGTTGGATCCTTTTTACCTCTGGCGCTTTGGTTAGCTTACTTATGACCTGAAATAGGTCCCTTGCAGAATGCTTGGAGGGTTCTATTTGTTGCGTGAAATAGGTGATCTTTTCATTGATAATAACGGCCTTGTATTTGGCAATGGAGAGTTTTTAGATTTCTTTGTTGTAAGAGTCATAATTGGGTCTCCATTTCCTCCCATGCCTTCTGCGGTTTTGCTTTCCAAGGCGGAGGGGTTTAGTGAACCATGGTGCAGATTGTTTCATTCTGCCTGGAAGGAGATTCTTCTGAGCTACTGCTTTGGAAATAGCAGAGCTTAGCCAGTATGTGTAGTCGACTGTACCCTGATTTGGGTTGAGTGAGGGTGTAGGCTCGGCCTAGGAGAGTTGTTGTCGCATTATATTATAGTTAGTTCTACTCCAGATTTGATGGGAGGTGGGATTAAGAAGTATTTCTCTTTTTTGGGTAGTAGAAGGGACATTTAGTTCGAAGATGATAGCCTTGTGGTCGGGCAAGGTCTAAGGGGGAGAAAAGCTTGCTAAAGAAAGACTGGTTATTTGAGAAAATGACATCTAATGTATGACCGGCAAGGTGGATGGGCTGATGTAGTAATTTAGGAAGGTTGATGGCATTAGTGATCTCTAACACAGCCTTAGTATCTTTATCCTCTAAGCAGTCCAGATGGAAGTTGAGGTTGCTTAGCACTAGAAATCACTGTAGCAGGCCCTGCCCTCAACCAGAGTATTTATGGATTGGAGGAAGCCGCTCCTCTGGCCAGGGGGACGATAGATAAGCAGCCCTCTAAACAAGTAGTTGCTGGTTAATTCCAAACTAAAGGCAAGAGTTTTGCATTCCAGATTAGGCAAAGGGTCATTTTTGCACTTAAGGCAGTTTTTACAGACTATCCCTAGCCCTCCTCCTCTTTTAACCGGTCTATCTACTCTGGCCATGGAGTATTCTTGAGGTGTTGCGTTTCGAAGATCACGGCTAGAAGAGTTGTTTGACCAGGTTTCTGTGATGAAAATGATGTCTAACTGATGGCTCACTATGAATTAGGTGAATTCATGGGCAAGTTTCACAAGTGACTGCGCGTTAATAAGTGCACATAGAAATTTTGGGGACGTCATAAGGGGAACTCTATTCGCCAAAGTGGTTTTGGTAATTAGCGATGTTTTAAGGCAGGTAATATTATAGCCACAGTTTTTACATTGCGCTTTTGCCCTTGGAGGCCCCTGAATAGGGTCAATCTCCGTGCAACAGTGTTTCAATTTGTTAAAGGAAAGAAGATCTTTACCTGAAAAGGTAATACGCATCTCCTTCCCTGAATTAAAAAGGGCAGGTTCTCCGGCCCTCAGCACAATTTGGGGCGCAGATGGGCTTGAATTGAGTGTGCCTTCGGCATGCTTTTGCTGCATGTGTCTACTGCACAAACACGCCATGCCGTTAAAATCGGCCTCCACTTAGGGGGCGTAGTCATCGCCGACAGCACCGGAGCACAGAGATCCTAAAAACGAAACGATGAAAGAAAAGTGTTCAAACCTGGGGCCCAGCAACCCCGCAGTCCCAATGCAGGCTCCCCTGCGAGGGTAAAGTACTGGGAAAACAGGAAATCAAAAGCAAAGGTGAGAAAAGTAGAAAACATAAAATTAAGTTAAAAGGTTGGAGGGACTAACCCACTCCAAGATGGTGCCCAATGTCGGGAGCCAGGCAACTCTACACTGGAGGTGGGAGCCTAAAGCAACCTCTTCCTAAAGGAAAGCAAAAAGGCACCTAGTGAAGCATGTCTGTGATACCACATAAAAAAACCATCATACTCCAAGGTGCAAATGGACTGACAGCGTTGAATGACACATATTTTGTGTTTTTTGTTGTTGTTGTAAACATGCATCATTTGTGAGTTTACATCCTTGAGTAGGCTGCTTCAAAAAAGCCCTTTGAAGGCCACTGAAGCTGTACAATATACAACAAAAATACCAACTAAACTTAATCACAAGTTATTTGGGAGACCTATAAGGCAGTGATAAAGGCTCAGGCCCTCTCCCTAAGCGTGGGAGACAAGAAAGAGAACTTTTAAACACTGGAAGAACTAGAACGTGACATTTTAACTGGGGAACATGCATTCATGCGTACCAAAAATGGGGCAGAAGGTCATGTATTAGAACTTAAGAGGAAAGAATACAGGGAGTTAGCTACAGAGGCTGCCAGAGTAAAACACCTCGCTCAGCTGCTTAAAGTAAACTGCTAGCATGGCTGGACAGGAGGTACAAGGCTGACCGATGGGTCAGGGCAATGCACGGGCAGAAAGGAATATAGAGAAGGGATATAGCAGAGGGATTTGCTGAATATTTTACACAACCATGCTCGCCCGTGTCCACTGCCACAATAGATGAGTCAAGGGAACTGAGAGATGATATACAGATCCCACAATTAACTGCGGAAGACCAGCAAACACTGGATGTTGATCTCACAACTGAATAAATTGTAGCAGCCATTCTTAGCATACAAGCGGGGAAAGCTTGGGGAGAGGATGTAGCCTTACCGCTAGAGAGGTCGACCTCCAAGCTGGAGAACCGGGTTGAAGTCTCGGCAGCAACGCTCAACATCCTGTGATTCAGGCAAATAACTTAATCGCCCCGTGCCTAACAAACATGAATGTGTTCTTCTGTAACGAAACTAGTGCTCATGTAAAGCGCTCTGATACCCGATGTCTTGGGTCTATTTTGCGCTATAAAAAACTTGAAAAAAAGAAGAAAAAAAAAGCCATGAAAAAAAGCCATGAGGCCAAGCCTTCCAATCGAACTCGTCAAAATGACGGCCACTAAGGTGGCAACTAACCTGCTCAATATGTATCTTGAGAGTAAAAAAGATGGAGTTTTGCCAAGAGACCAAAGAGTTGCCACCATAGTAGTCATTCACAAGACACTGAAGCCATCAGAAGAACTTACCTCATACCACCCAATATCTTTACTCAACGTCAAAGTCAAAATCCTGGCCAAAATATTAGTGACCAAACTTCTCCCAGTTCTAACGAAGCTTGTTCACCCGGATCAGTCCGGATTTATGCTGGGAGTAACACCGCATTGAATCTACGTCGACTGAACGGAGTGCTTGCTAGGAAAGACACAATTAGAGAAAGCGGTGCCATCATCTCCTTAGACGCTTGTATGGCCTTTGACACCATCTAATGGCCATATATGTTCGCTGTCCTGGAGCTATATGGGCCTGGGGAAGACATATATTGAGTGGATCCGATTTTTATATGAGGAGACGCTGGCACAGGTGGTGGTGAATGGGCATACATCAAAGACCTTTTCTGTGCGCCGTGAAACAAGGCAGGGCTGCCCTCTGTCCCCAATTATATCCGCGTTGGTCCCTGAGCCCCTGGGGAGCTGGATACGAGGGGATCCTCTGATATGTGGACTAAAATGGGCAAATGAGTGGAAAGATAGAATCTCGCTTTACGCTGAAGACATTTTGTTATATGTGGCATCTCCTCATGCCTCATTTAGCAGGATACTCCAGATTTGCTCTAACTATGGAAGGTACTCGGGGTACACCATTTATTGGTCTAAATCGATAATATTCTTACTCCACGGCCCCGCCCTGGCTCTACCGGCTGGGTGCGAAGCATCTACTGTCTCGGATGGGTTTCAATATCTTTGTATATTCGCAACGGCCAACCCAAAACTCTTCTACGAGAAAAACCTTCTGGGCCCTCTCACTCGGTTACAGAACGATGTCCGCCATTGGCGTGCATTACCTCTGTCCCTACTGGGACGAGCAGTGCTAAACAAAATTATGGCTTGCCCCAGCTCCTGTACGCAATGCAAAATGCCCCATTCAGCGTATCTGAAACCTATTTCCAGTCAATAGATGGGGAAGTCAGAACACTGCTCTGGGATGGGAAGCCACCCCGCATTGCTGCCCTCAAGCTGGTCCGGGGATAGTACGATGGAGGGATAGCTTTGCCAGACATCTGAGTTTATTACAGGGCAGCACACCTGTCGATCATTAACAAATGGATATTTGGCACGCAGCAGGATCCAGCATGCCGTATGGATAAGGGGATGATGAGTGAGGGGGATTTAGAGAAGCGCTATACACAAAGCCTTGCAGGCAGCACCTTACTGGCCCAACAGCCCTCACAATCGCTCTATGGCACACTACTACACAAAAATTAGGCTGGTATAATAAAGTGACACAAAAAACACCACTATGGCATGCAGAAATATTGGGCAAATTAGGCAGACGTCCGGGGTTTGATAAATGGGATTATCAAAAGTTGGTGACCTGTTTAAAAAAGTAAAAATAGTTACATTTGCTGACCTACAAAAAGAATATGAGCTGTCCCCACGTGAAGCCTTTAGATACCTGCAAATAGGACACCCCTTGCAGGCGGTGCTCCAACAAGAGTGTCAAATACCGGAAGCCTCCCCGCTTGAGGATAGGCTGCTCACAGAGCTTATAGGTCCCAAGTTAATATCACTCACTTATAGGAAGAAAACTAACAATTTTCCTGATCCGTAGAAGTGCTTACATGAGCACTGGCAGACGGATCTGGTGGACCTAGGGGACGAGGATTGGTGCGATGCGTTATCCTCCCTGCAAGAAGTTGCTGTATCATCATGTCTGAGGTTAATCCAACTAAAAGTTCTCCATCAAACATATATTATGTGTACATCATTGGTCAGGATGGGTTGAAGCAGCAATTCAGAATGTAGCAGGAGATTTGGGGGGGGATTGGTACTTTTTACCAGACACTCTGGGAATGTCCAACTATCCAGACATACTAGAACATAATAAATGCGGTCGTCGTCAGAGTGTGTGGTGTTGCTCTGACCCTGTTGCCCAAATTATGTCTGCTGAATGTATGGGAGGCCACAACATGACTCGTATGGACCAACTCTGGGTGGCCACTGACTTTATAATAGCTAAGCTTAACATTGACAGCAAATGATGTGTGCCCGACCTACGTCTCAGGAAGAGTGGGAGCGAGATATTGACTGGTGCATGTTTGCCGAATGGCAGTCTACATGAATAGATGATACCCCAAGAAGTGGGACAGGGTATGAGGAAAATGGAACGCGTATAGGGGTAACATATGCACCTCCCCTTCGGCCCAGGGAAGTGGCCCACCATGGTCAATGGCTGCCACAGATTCCATTCCATTACTAATGAATAGGGAGGGGGGTAAGCAAACATGAGATGACTAACGAAGATGAGTCGTTCAACTGTAAAATTTTATGTGAGCTATTGTGTCTATATTGATATATGCTATACCAACAACTTTAATATTAAAAAAAATAAACTAAAGAATGGGAGATAAATAGGTAAAACTATATTGTTCTGCTTCATGGCTGGGCACCCTATTCCAGTACATTGGAGAAGACTTAAAGATTCCATAGGAGAACCTGTATTGTCTTTTGTTTGTTGCTTTAAGACCAAATGCAAAAATGGTTCTTTGAATATTATCTGAAACAGTGGCCTTGTTTTGAAATTCAGGAAATAACTACCAGATTGCACGTTAAGGGGCAGATTTATCAAACTTTCTCCCAAAGCAAAGTAGCAAGACACCTTGCTGCTCTGCACTGCCTGAAAGGAACAGGGCAGGAATGTGCCCTATTTAACATGATATGGCGTATTCCTGCCCTTTCCTTGCAGGTGCACAATGTGCAGCGTGCGTTGCAAAGCAAACAAAAGGAGATGATAGACGGAGCGCCGAAACTTTTCAGACGCCCACCCCCAGTCACAGATCTGGGTTGAATCCATCACATTCTTTAGCTCACTTCGCCACCTCAGTTCAGACCCAGCTATATGCAAATCAGTCTTGACACTGTGCCTCATGGGAACTTTCCAGCCCGAACTGTCAAGCCAGGTCTTCCCTGAACCGGAAACAAGCAGCCTGGGACCGGTTTCTGGGTAACACCCTTTATCAGCCAGGCTAGCTTGAATCCAGTGGCAAAAGTGAGCAAGGGACCCATGTCTGGGCATACCCTGCTGTTAGACCTGACATCATTGGCCTGAGTCTCTCCTCCATTTTTTTCTGTTTGCCTCCACTGCTTACGATGTTTTTGCTGGTATAATGCTTTGGGCACGGTGCCACTGCTAATCAGTGCCACAGTGCAAGTGCTCCCTATGTAAAATTGCTGTATTGATTGAATTCCATGTTTGGCTTATTTGGTTTACTGTCAGTCCCTAGTCTAGTGCACCAGGAGTGCCAGGGCTTGTAAATACAAATGCTGCTCGTGGGCTTGCAGCACATGTTGTGCCACCCACAAGAGCGGCCTAGTAAAAGTATGTCTACAGGTCTGCCATTGCTAGACCTACGTGCAGTCTGGTACTGTCACGCAGGCTGCGCAAGTACACCTACTTGCCAGTCCCTAAACCTTCCCTTAACCTCATGTTAGTCACCCCTATGGTAGGCCTGAGGGCAGGGTGCATTGTAAGCATAAGGTTGGACAAGCCTGACCAAGTTGGCATGTCCTAATAGTGAATTACAGCCATTTTCGTTTTTCACTATTGTAAGGTAACCTGCTCTCCATTAGTTAGAATGGGCTGCCAGGATTATTAATGCTATAATCCTAGCTGGCTCGGGGAGCATGGTGCAATGTCGAGTTTGGTATCCTTGAATTCGGGGTTTAATCATGCATCCATTGGTGGAGAAGTGTGGCTCAGGGGTTAGAGGCGGCAGACCCGGAAACTGAGATCAGTCCTGGACCAGGGTTCAATTCCCCGCCTCGGCAGGTCTTGGGCTCAAAAATTCCACGAACTCGATAATTCTCGTTCAGGTGCCTACTCAACTCACGGGTTCACATTCTGCGACTCTGGGCAATAGCTTGCTTAATCTCCACTACGGCCCCTCGTGGCGGGATGCCTGGCTTTCACCTTGTGGATACCCTGCTGGGGTTATCTCACAGGGGAATACCAGGACGGGTTCCCAAGGCAAGCGCCTTGATGAGTTCGGGTGATACGTGAGCTATATAAATTGCAATAAATCCATTGGTGTGGATGGTTTTTGGACTCTGGGTTTGAAAATAGCACTTTTAGAAAGTGGCTATTTTCTTGTCTAACTATTTCTGGTTTCTGCTGGTTTGGTGTGTGTATGACAGGAGCTGTGTGGCTCCAGAGGTCTGAATGAGTCAGTGTGGGATGAGTGGGACATTTGCATTGAGAGTAGGGGGAGAGGCGTTCCTGATAGCCTGCCCTGCCTGATACAATGCTGGCTCCACCTCCTGCCAGGCGACTGATGGCTCTGTGCCTGCCAGGGACGATCCTGGCCCCACCTCCTACCAGGAGGCTGATAGCTCTGCTCCTGCCAGTGACAATGCTGGCTCCACCTCCTGCTGGGCGTCTGAGGACCCAGCCCTGCACAGTGAATAGGCCAGGTGCCTCTGCCTGGCTACACCCACAACAAACCCAGGATGTTGGGAAATTCCCCTGCATGGACAAAGGGATCAAAGCCAAAAAGGGGTATAAGAGAAGGACCCCTGAACCAAGAATTGAGATCACTTCTGACAAGGAAACCTGAACCAAGGACAAGAAGCCTGCTGATCCAAGGACTTGCCTACCCCTTCTGCCAAGAGTGCTGTTTGTTGGTGGAATCCTGCAGTTGCTTCTTTATTTTTGCCAAGGAACCAGGAGAGAGGAACTGTGTGTGTACTCTCAAGCTTTGCTAAAGAAAATCTCCAAGGGCTGGAAGAGTGCCAGCCTCCTGTTGAAGTCACAGGGCTAAAGGACTTCATTTGCTAAAAGTGCTTGTTGTTGGGGCCTGAAAATCCAGCACCTCTGAAAGAAACCAGCAATCTCGACGCCGACGGACGCCGCCGAATCCAGCTCGACATCGTGAGTAACGGCTCCAGTGTCCCGCTTCCTCGACGCCGGCCGCCGGGCCCGATCGACGCCAGCAGCAACGCCAGTGAGTAGCAAGTTCGGCTCCAGCTCCAAGTGACCCCGTGTCTGCACCGCTGCTGATCGCATCGACTTCGAAGCCCTCTTGACGCCATGAGCGCAGCTCACTCTTGCAACTTCATCATCGACATCGACGACGACGCCGTATCCTGCTTCGCCTCGTGAGCGCTGCTCCTGCCTGACATCTGTCGACGCCGCTGCAGATCGCCCCGACTCCGAGGCCCGATCGACGCCGAAGACGCGACGCCGGACATCTCGACGCCGCTGATCATCGTGTGCTTCGCTTTCCCAAGGTACTGTGTTGTGGGGGTCTGTGCGACTCTGGGCTCGACGTAGCGCTCCTCGCGGTCGACGCCGAACCTTTGGATTAACTTTGCCTCGACATCGTGTGACTCCAGTGTGGGTTACATTGTTGCCAAGAACTGTGTTTTAAAGAAGAAGAGTTGCTTTTGATACTAAAGACTTTTGTGCTAAGAAGAAACTACACTTGAACTATTATTTTTCCTTCCAAGAGTATTTATTAAGATTGTGGTATATTTTTGTCGTTATTTGGTCTTGTGCTAAGCCTTATATAAAAAATTCTTATTTTTATAATACTACTGTGTCGTGTCCATTTGTAGTGTATTCACTTTATTACTGTATGTGGTCATAAATGCTTAACACACAGCCTCTGAGATAAGCCTGTCTGCTCTGCCGAGCTACCAAGGGAGTGAGCAGGGGTTATCAAAGGGTGTGATCCCCTTGCCCTGACTAGAGAAGGTGTGTCCCTATTTGTCAGAAGTGCATACCTCTGCCAACTAGAGACAGCTGGTTCTAACATTGGACGCAGCGGTGAGGATTTGAACCTTGCATTTACGACCCATGTGCAGTGATTAGTGTGCGCTACATAGTGAAAGCAGACCATAGCGCAGCCACAATCTATTTGGAAGGATTCTATTTTTGTTCGCCGCTTTTCTGAAGCTTGATTTTTTTGAACACTGCCAGTTTTGACCATGAGTGACGCCGGAGTCAATGCCCCTGTTGTTGTTGTGGAGGAATTTGATAGAGCAAAGATAAAGGAATACAAGCTAGAGGACCTGAAATCCTTTTGCAAGAAATTTAAAGTTCCTACCAAAGGCCTCAAGATTAAGGAAAACTATCTCAAAGCATTCGAGGCCTGGTTAGAGTCCAGAGATCCCACTGATCCGGTGGTGGTACCGCCAGTGAAAGGGGAGGAGGAGGTGCCAGTGAATGTGGCCGTGTCCTCTCCGGTAGTAGTGTTTCCTCTAAAGGTCTTTCTCCTGAAGCAAGAGAAGAAAGGGAGAAGGAGAGAGCATACAACATGGAGATGGCAAAACTTAAGATAAATGGGCAGTTGGAGTTAGAAAATGCAAGAGGTAGGAGAGAAGCTGATTTGGAGATCAAAAGGTTGGAGTTTGAAAGAGAAAAGTTAGCTTTGGAGCGTGATACCAGGTTGAGGGAGTTGGAGATCCAAGCTAAAAGTTTAGAATTGAATCCCTCTGGTGGCAGCATCCCATCTGTGCCTGCAGAAAGTAGGTTTTATTTTCCTAAAGATGTGATAAAAGATTATCATAAGAATGAAGATATTGGTCAATGGTTTAAAGCATATGAGTTGGCATTGTTGGCCCACCGGGTCCCTAAGAAGGATTGGGGAGCGGGGTTGTGGGGTTGCTTTGTGAATGAGGGAAGAAATACCCCGTTAGACATACCTGTTGAGGATAGGATGTCTTATGCTCATATGAAAGATGCTTTAATGTTGAGGTATGGACTAACCCCAGAAAAGTACAGACAAGCCTTTAGAGAATGTAAGAAGTTGCCTGGTACAATGTGGGTTGAATATGTGTCATTTTTTTGCAGAGCCATGGATGGTTGGGTAAAGGGCAGCAAAGTGGAAAGTTATGAAGCTCTTTATGATTTGTTTGCTTGGGAGCATTTGTCTAATAACTGTTTTCCAGAGCTGCGCCAGCACCTTATTGATAGCAAGATATCTAACCCTAGAAAACTTGCTGAGGAGGCGGACCGCTGGGTCAGTACCAGGGTCCACAAGGGTCCAGTGGGAGACTCAGCCAAAGGTGGGCAGGGTCCCCAGCAGAAGAGTGGGGGGGACAAGGGTAAACAGAAGGAGTTCCAGAAAGGCCCCCAAAGTAATCCCCAAGGGAACCAAGGGAAAGGTTCCCAGCCTCCCCCTGTGAAGAAGCCAGGGGCCCCGACAGGTAAACCTGTTCAGCAGGTGGGACATCGTTTTTATGATCCCCAGTGTCCCATGAGGGACTCTAGTGCACCACCACGTGCACCTCCCATCAGTTGGCGAGTGTAGCCCTGGGAGGGGAGGAGATGGTTGCCCCTGGTGGGAGGGGTCCCGCAGAGATGTCCCTGGTCTCTTTAGGAGACATGGAAATGGTCCCTCCACCCCCTCTGCCTAATAACACTAATAAATATAGGCAGTGGGTGACCATTAATGGCCATAGAGTGGAAGCTCTCAAAGACACCGGAGCGAGTGTGACAGCTGTCAAGTGTAACTTGGTGTCCAGAGAGCAGGTGGTTCCCCACGCATTCTACCCTGTGATAGCTGCTGATAACTCCCAGAAAGAGTGTGAGGTAGCTCAGGTTCCCTTTGAATGGGGGGGAGTTTCAGGTACTCTTCAAGTTGCTGTGAGGCCCACCATACCTGTTGATTGTCTCCTGGGCAATGATTTGGAGGACTCCCCTTGGGCTAAGGTGGAAAGGGAGACACATTTGAAAATGTTGGGTGTGCCAGAGTGGGTGTGTGCAACCACTCGATCCATGACAGCTAGTAAGGGTGTTGATGGGGTCCCGGAGCCTGAAAGTATGGCCCAGGACCCAGCTGTGAAGAGAAGTGGCAGGAGGCGCGGGAAACCGGCCCCCATAGTTCCCGTGGTCCAGGAGGAGGCAGACCCTGAGGGGGATGCCCTGGAGCCCACAGGGGAACAAGTTGCTGAACTGGGAGACCTGCCCGAGCGGACCCACTGGCAGCAGGATGGTGGTCCCTCCAGAGAAGAATTTGTTGCAGAACAGAAAGCGTGCCCTTCTCTTGTGGGTATGAGGCAGCAGGCCTCAGCCCAAACCGCAGGTGATCAGTCAGGGTCACATTTTGTTTACTGGGAGAACGACCTCCTGTATAGCGAGCCGAAGGCTGCTGAGCCTGGGTCAGCCCGTGTGCTGGTGGTACCCCAGCGCTTCAGAGCCTTCCTTCTGGTTTTGGCTCATGACGTTCCGTTAGCTGGACATCTGGGGCAGGACAAGACCTATGACAGGCTTGTCACCCATTTTTATTGGCCTCAGATGAGAAGGGATGTAGACATCCATTGTAAAACCTGTCACACTTGCCAGGCAAGTGGGAAAAGCGGAAGGAAGCAGAAGGCTCCCCTGCAACCTTTTCCAGTGGTCAGTACCCCCTTTGACCGGGTGGGGATTGACATTGTTGGGCCCCTGGACCCCAAGACAGCCCTGGGCAACAGGTTCATCCTGGTCTTGGTGGACCATGCCACACGGTACCCAGAAGCCATCCCTCTAAGAACAGTGACGGCCCCCGTGGTGAGACGGGCACTGATGGGTGTTTTCTCCCGCATGGGGTTCCCCAGAGAGGTGGTGTTAGACCGGGGCACCAACTTCATTTCCAATTATATGAAGTCTCTGTGGAAGGAGTGTGGGGTAACCTACAAGTTCACCACTCCTTACCACCCTCAAGGGAATGGGCTGGTTGAGAGATTCAACCGGACCCTTAAAGGCATGATCATGGGTCTGGAAGAACCAATGAGGCGGAAATGGGACGTCCTCTTGCCATGCCTGTTGTTTGCTTACCGTGAGGTGCCACAGAAGTCTCTAGGGTTCAGCCCCTTTGAGCTTTTGTATGGTCACCCGGTAAGAGGACCTTTGAGTCTGGTCAAAGAAGGCTGGGAGAAATCTCCCAGGAAACCTCCCCAGGATGTATACAGTTACATGCTGGCCTTTAGGAACCAGACTAGGCGCTTCAGAGATCTTGCTCAGGCAAATCTGGAGGCCAGCCAGGAGGAGATGAAGCGGTGGTATGACCGAAATGCCACTCTGATAGAGCTTCAGCCTGGTCAAGAAGTTTGGGTCATGTCCCCTGTGGAACCTTGTGCGCTCAAGGACAGGTGGACTGGACCGTTTAAGGTTGTGGAGAAGAAGAGCGATGTCACCTACTTGGTGGACTTAAAATCTCCCAGGAACCCCTTGAGGGTCCTGCATGTCAACCGTTTGAAGCCCCACTTAGAAAGGTCCGAAGTGGGCATGCTCCTAGCTACAGATGCTGGAATGGAGGAGGAGAGTGAGCCCCTTCCTGACCTCCTGTATGCAAAAGAGCAAGATGGGTCAGTGGATGGTGTTGTCCTCTCTGACACACTGACCCTTGAACAGCAGCAAGATTGTCGCCATTTGTTGGGACAATTCTCTGATCTGTTCTCCTTGATTCCTGGTGTCACTCAGTGGTGTGTCCATGATGTGGACACCGGGGACAGCACTCCTGTGAAGCACAAGGCTTACAGGGTGACTGGCAAGGTCAGAGCATACATTAAGGAGGAGGTCTCCAAAATGTTTGCCTTAGGGGTGGTTGAGTCCTCTAGCAGTCCTTGGGCCAGCCCAGTGGTCTTGGTCCCGAAGGCTGCAGCGCCTGGTGCTTCACCAGAACTCCTGTTCTGTGTGGATTACCGAGGACTCAATTCAGTCACCAAGACTGACGCGCACCCCATCCCCAGAGCTGATGAGCTCATAGATCGGTTGGGGGCTGCCCGGTACCTTAGTACGTTTGATTTGACGTCTGGGTACTGGCAGATCGCCTTAACTGATGGGGCAAAGGAGAGGTCAGCATTCTCCACACCAGATGGGCTCTACCAGTTCCGGGTGATGCCCTTTGGGATGAAGAATGCCCCTGCCACATTCCAGAGGTTGGTCAACCAGGTCCTGGCTGGACTGAAGGATTTCAGTGCCGCCTACCTGGACAACATCGCAGTGTTCAGCGTCAGCTGGGAGGAACACTTGCGCCACCTCCAGGAAGTGTTGTTGGCCCTGCGCAGAGCAGGCGTCACAATCAAAGCCAGTAAGTGCCAGATTGGGTAGGGTTCTGTGGTGTACTTGGGGCACCAAGTAGGGAGCGGCAAGGTGGCCCCCCTGCAACCCAAGATTGATACCATCCTGGCTTGGGCACCGCCCAAAACCCAAACTCAGGTGAGAGCCTTCTTAGGTCTCACGGGTTACTACAGGAGGTTTGTCAAGGATTATGGTAACATTGTGCACCCCTTGACTTCGCTGACTTCCAGGAAGCAGCCACGAAATGTGATCTGGACTGATGCCTGTCAAACGGCCTTTGACACCCTGAAAACTGCAATGTGCACAGCACCTATACTCCAGGCACCCGACTTTTCTAAAGAATTTGTTGTCCAGGGGGATGCTTCAGAGCATGGCGTGGGGGCTGTTCTAGCTCAGGTGAATGAAGAGGGCCGAGACTTACCTGTAGCCTTCATCAGTAGGAGGTTACTTCCGAGGGAACAGAGGTGGAGTGCGATAGAGCGAGAAGCATTTGCTGTGGTCTGGGCGCTGAAGAAGCTAAGACCCTACCTGTTTGGGACTCACTTCCGGGTTCAGACAGACCACAGGCCCCTCAGATGGTTGATGCAGATGAGGGGTGAGAACCCAAAACTGTTGAGGTGGTCCATTTCCCTACAGGGTATGGACTTCACGGTGGAACACCGCCCTGGCACAGATCACGCCAATGCTGATGGTCTGTCCAGATTTTTCCGCCTTAGTGATGAGGACTCCCTAGGTGAAGGGTAGTTCTCCCCACATTTCAGCTGGAGGGGACACGTGTTAGACCTGACATCATTGGCCTGAGTCTCTCCTCCATTTTTTTCTGTTTGCCTCCAATGTTTACAATGTTTTTGCTGGTATAATGCTTTGGGCACGGTGCCACTGCTAATCAGTGCCACAGTGCAAGTGCTCCCTATGTAAAATTGCTGTATTGATTGAATTCCATGTTTGGCTTATTTGGTTTACTGTCAGTCCCTAGTCTAGTGCACCAGGAGTGCCAGGGCTTGTAAATACAAATGCTGCTCGTGGGCTTGCAGCACATGTTGTGCCACCCACAAGAGCGGCCTAGTAAAAGTATGTCTACAGGTCTGCCATTGCTAGACCTACGTGCAGTCTGGTACTGTCACGCAGGCTGCGCAAGTACACCTACTTGCCAGTCCCTAAACCTTCCCTTAACCTCATGTTAGTCACCCCTATGGTAGGCCTGAGGGCAGAGTGCATTGTAAGCATAAGGTAGGACAAGCCTGACCAAGTTGGCATGTCCTAATAGTGAATTACAGCCATTTTCGTTTTTCACTATTGTAAGGTAACCTGCTCTCCATTAGTTAGAATGGGCTGCCAGGATTATTAATGCTATAATCCTAGCTGGCTCGGGGAGCATGGTGCAATGTCGAGTATGGTATCCCTGAACTCGGGGTTTAATCACGCATCCATTGGTGTGGATGGTTTTTGGACTCTGGGTTTGAAAATAGCACTTTTAGAAAGTGGCTATTTTCTTGTCTAACTATTTCTGGTTTCTGCTGGTTTGGGGTGTGTGTGACAGGAGCTGGGGGGCTCCAGAGGTCTGAATGAGTCAGTGTGGGATGAGTGGGACATTTGCATTGAGAGTAGGGGGAGAGTAGTTCCTGATAGCCTGCCCTGCCTGATACAATGCTGGCTCCACCTCCTGCCAGGCGACTGATGGCTCTGTGCCTGCCAGGGACGATCCTGGCCCCACCTCCTACCAGGAGGCTGATAGCTCTGCTCCTGCCAGTGACAATGCTGGCTCCACCTCCTGCTGGGCGTCTGAGGACCCAGCCCTGCACAGTGAATAGGCCAGGTGCCTCTGCCTGGCTACACCCACAACAAACCCAGGATGTTGGGAAATTCCCCTGCATGGACAAAGGGATCAAAGCCAAAAAGGGGTATAAGAGAAGGACCCCTGAACCAAGAATTGAGATCACTTCTGACAAGGAAACCTGAACGAAGGACAAGAAGCCTGCTGATCCAAGGACTTGCCTACCCCTTCTGCCAAGAGTGCTGTTTGTTGGGGGAATCCTGCAGTTGCTTCTTTATTTTTGCCAATGAACCAGGAGAGAGGAACTGTGTGTGTACTCTCAAGCTTTGCTAAAGAAAATCTCCAAGGGCTGGAAGAGTGCCAGCCTCCTGTTGAAGTCACAGGGCTAAAGGACTTCATTTGCTAAAAGTGCTTGTTGCTGGAACCAGAAAATCCAGCACCTCTGAAAGAACCCAGCAATCTCGACGCCGACGGACGCCGCCGAATCCAGCTCGACATCGTGAGTAACGGCTCCAGTGTCCCGCTTCCTCGACGCCGGCTGCAGGGCCCGATCAACGCCAGCAGCAACGCCAGTGAGTAGCGAGTTCGGCTCCAGCTCCAAGTGACCCTGTGTCTGCACCGCTGCTGATCGCATCGACTTCGAAGCCCTCTCGACGCTGTGAGCGCTGCTCACTCTTGCAACTTCATCATCGACATCGACGACGACGCCGTATCCTGCTTTGCCTCGTGAGCGCTGCTCCTGCCTGACATCTGTCGACGCCGCTGCAGATCGTCCCGACTCCGAGGCCCGATCAACGCCGAAGACGCGACGCCGGACATCTCGACGCCGCTGATCATCGTGTGCTTCGCTTTTCCAAGGTACTGTGTTGTGGGGGTCTGTGCGACTCCGGGCTCGGCGTAGCGCTCCTCGCGATCGACGCCGAACCTTTGGATTAACTTTGCCTTGACGTCGTGTGACTCCAGTGTGGGTTACATTGTTGCCAAGAACTGTGTTTTAAAGAAGAAGAGTTGCTTTTGATACTAAAGAGTCTTGTGCTAAGAAGACTAAGAAGAAACTACACTTGAACTATTATTTTTCCTTCCAAGAGTATTTATTAAGATTGTGGTATATTTTTGTCGTTAATTGGTCTTGTGCTAAGCCTTAAATAAAAATTCTTATTTTTATAATACTACTGTGTCGTGTCCATTTGTAGTGTATTCACTTTATTACTGTATGTGGTCATAAATGCTTAACACACAGCCTCTGAGATAAGCCTGTCTGCTCTGCCGAGCTACCAAGGGAGTGAGCAGGGGTTATCAAAGGGTGTGATCCCCTTGCCCTGACTAGAGAAGGTGTGTCCCTATTTGTCAGAAGTGCATACCTCTGCTAACTAGAGACAGCCGGTTCTAACACCTGCCAACTTAGGGTGAACAAGGCAAACACAAGGAAATGATGGACGGAGGGCTGAAACTTTTCAAACACCCACCCTCAGTCACAGATCTGGATTGAATCCATCATCGTTCTGTAGCTCACTTCGCCACCTCAGTTTGCAGGCAAGATTATTTTTGTGCGGGAAAGAGCACCTTCCTGCACAAAACCAATCCTCAGAGGCACAATGCAACACACTTAGAAAGAGGAATAAACCAGGAGAAATAAATATATTTCTCTTCGTTACAGTTCCGATGGGAAGGTGTAGCATTTGGACGCATTACCAAGTTTACTAGTGTTGGTAACTATAGGATTGTGCCAAAATCCATGGGTCGTAGCAAGGGAGCGCCCACGCTCCACCCATGGGATGCCTCCCTGGGGCAGAGTACCACAAGGCAGTAATTTGGGCTGCCTTGCGTTACTCCAGATTTGTTAAGCTACTGAGAGTCGCGCAAGGTGGCTTTGAGCGGCTTGATAAATCTCACTTAGGTTTTGCATTGCCCATGTTCCCCCTTGCATGGCACAAAACTATGATAAATTTGAACCCAAAGTTTGGAAATTAGGATGTTTTGAAAACTGTAGCATCAGAATTAATGGCTATTAACACAAGCATCCATCGTACAGTACGGATCCTATAGGAATGTGGTGTGCAAATAATGCTGAGCTGGTTCAAATCTTCAAATGTATGATAAATTTAACTTGCTAAATGCTCCTAAACATCATATGTGGTCTGAGCCAGGAATGTAGACACCACTTTTCGACATCAAGCACAGGCTGTGAGCGAAGTTACGCCTCATGAACACTCTGAATTTGAAAATGATGAATAAATGAGAAGATTCTTGCTACGCCGATGAAAAGCGGACCTTGGTTGAGTGCATTAGCACTAAGAGAGTGTTAAAGACTGGTGTGAAAAGTAAGCAAGCAAGCCAGGCATTCAGAGCCAAAGTTTAACCTGTGTGACTCTTGAAATGCGACTGCCGCACACGCTGTAGTAACTGAATTTAGTCCTTACATTATGCCAATATTCCCATAAGGTTGCTCTTATTCAAAGTACACCAAAGGTGAATACGCATTTTAGTTTTTTTAAAATATTTTTAATATGCAAACTTTCTCTGGGTTTTTATAGTTTTCTTCTTTGAGGTTAAGGGAGAGGCATTCTAGTAAATAAGGTGCACATCACTGGAGTGCAGGTGACATCCTAGTTTTTTTTTTTAATTAACCGCATAATTGCCTTAGAGCTGATTTTTGTATGTGGGGAAAGTGAAAAATGCACCATTAAGCATTTTTGTTCTGAAACAAAAGGAAGTAATTGGTGGTTATCAATCCTAAAAACATAACCAGATTGTGCAGTTTGCCAGATTATAAATTATGCAGAACGAAATTAAAGCATACTTTTATGCATTAATTTCGTACTACCCAATTATGAGATGTCAGTTTTTTTCCTCAGTCAGTTTCACCAGGTGCGGTATAATCAAACACAATGGGCCTCATTTATGAAAAGTGACGCATCACTGCATGAAAACAGCGATGCGTCACTTTTCACTGCGCACTCCTTGCGACATTCCTGATGCGTCATATTTAATGTATGACGCATCATGTCGCAAGGAGTTACAGATATGTCAGTGTTTCTGACGTATCTGTAAGCGCAAAAGTGACGCATTGCTGGAGTGTGTCACAAAAGTGACACAACTCCAGCAATGCGTCCTTTCACATGGGAAAAGCCCCATGTGAAAGGGCTTGCGTCAGTCTTACGCCTGCTGTGAGGCAGGCGCAAGATTTTGACGCAACAGCGTCCTAAAAGTGACGCAGTGAAATCTCATAGATTTCACTGCGTCACTATTACGAGGCTTTTTGCGGGGGAACGCCCACTCTGCATACATTATACCTGACGCAGGTATAATGTGGCGCAGGGGTTTAAAAAGTGACGCATCTACCTAGATGCGTCACTTTTTAAATATGGCGCAACAAGGCGCATTTTTTACAACGCTGGTGCGTCACAAAAAGTGACGCACCGGCGGCGCAAAACTGACGCAAGGCCTTCATAAATAAGGCCCAATGTTTCCAGACAATAAATATCGCGTGAAGCTTCGGCAGCAGCAGCACCAGGTTTCAGTCTTCTTTTTTTAAAAAGGGGACCATACACTCCTACCCCGCAAGAAAAAAAGCTTCCCCTTCCCTCCTCTACTTCCTCCACCCCCTCACCTGCCACCCCACCCATAGGCACGCACATACATTTACCATCGCCGCAAAGTAGATGGCATATGTATGTGATACAACTGAAGACAACACTAAGGTAAGTGTTGAGAGAGACTTTGTTCCGTAACACCACCACAGTCCAGTCAGCTGGAGTCAGCTGTGGAATCTTCAGAACAAGGTAAGCATGAACCAAGGGGACAGAGGAAGGGGGAGACGGAATGTATCAACTGCCAGATTATAACACACTTCTTAGGCAAGGTGAACAAAGTAAAAAGGAAAGGCGTGGAGGAGAGAGAGAGAGAGACAAAGGAGGCTTCCCATTCCTCTCTGTTAAGACTTGTTAACTGTAAGACAATTTCCTCTCACTCCCCATTGTCAGAATCCTCTTCTACTTCAATCGGTGCATGGGATAAGTAATATGCCACAATATTGTGCCCACCAGGCACATATATGACCTTGAAGTTTTAACCTTCCAAACCCAAAACCCATCTAGCAATCCTGGGTGTAGTCCTGTCCAACTCTTTCATGGTAAAAAGAAACATAAGGGGTATGTGATCTGTTTTTACTGTAAATGGAATTCCCCATAAAAAGAACTTGAAATATCTGTTGGCCCAAAAGCAGGCAAGTGCCTCCTTTTCTACCATAGAGTAATTTTTCTTTGCACCTTTGAGTGCACAAGAGGCAAATGCCACCCCTTGTTCCTTGCCCTCCACACATTGAGTGAGGCTTACTCCCAACCCTGTGTTGCTTGCATCAGTACATAGAATTGTGGGCTTGTTGGGGTCACATCTACCTAGAGATGGGGCAGCCAAAATACCATCTTTTACTGCCCTGAAAGCGTCATTACATTCACTTATACATACATAAAGGACCTTGAACTTGAGCAAGGTCCGTAATGGTTCTACAATGCTGGCATAGTTACGAACACATTTGTAGTAATACTCCGATAGGCCCAGAAAAGACTTAATATCCTCAACACACGAAGGCGCTTTAGTGTTTTGAACAGCTTCCACTTGAAGTACCTTGGTTCTGATGGCATTGTGTGAGATAGTGTGGCCCAGGTACTCTACAGATGCCACTCCTATTCAACACTTCTTCTTTTTTAAAGTGAGTCCAGCCTTTTCCAGATTGGCAACACACTTCTCAGCTTGACATTATGCTCCCCCACATCCTTTCCATAAATGACGATGTCATCTTGGAAGCATAATGTTCAGGGAAGATCCATTAGCACACATTGCATAATGCAATGGAAAGCAGCTGCAGCCGAGGCCAATCCAAACGGCATAAGAAAGAACTAGAACGCACCGAACAGGGTAATAAAAGATGTAAGGTGACAGGAATCTGGATGGAGCTCTACCTGGTGCTAGGCCGCTGACAGATCCACAACACTGAAGCAACTAGCACCTTTGATCAATGTGAGGACCTGGTGGCTGCGTGGCAGAGGGTGTCTGTCTACCCAGATGTTTTCATTCAGGTGCCTGAGGTTCAATTATAGTCTAATGTCTTTACCACAGAGGCTTTGGTGGTGAGAAGTATGGGAGCCAACCATACGAATTTTCAATGGGCTCAATCACACCTAAGGTATGTAGGCGGTCCTGTCTTAAGCTGTTTTGCATCATTTGGGGAATTGGCCTGGCTTTATGTGCAAACGGCTTGGCCTTAGATTTGAGTTTAATGGAATGTTCACTGAATACCCTAGGGAATTCATTACAGTCCTCCATCACTCCCACTGATGGGTCCACCAGAAGGACTTGGTTGGGAGTGTTAGGGTCCAATTTGATACCCAATTCCTTTTGGTGCTTCCACCTAAGTAAGCTGGAATCTTGCTGTGTAACATAAATCTTGCCAACTGTTCTCCTGCCTTTGAATCCAATTTCCATCACAGTCATCCCCCGTAAAGGTATGGGATCTCCATTGTAGCCCCCAGGTTGTATATCAGGAGATTTCAACATGTCTTGCCATGCAGGAAAAAGATCAGAAAAGCGTTTTGCGTCAACTAATGTGTAGGGGGAGCAAGAATCAGCAAGTACAGACACGTTTCTTATCAAGTGTGATATTGCATGAATGAATGAATGAATACGCTCTTATATAGCGCATGGCTACCCTGAGGCATCCCAGCGCATGAAGGAAAACGTGTGGATTCAGTGCTATCTTGAAGTTGGACCACAATTTTGATCTCAGCAGGAGATTCATGTTCACTGGCAAAGACTGGTTTATTACGTTGCTCTCTACAGACTCTTGCCATGTGGCCTCTTCTTCCACACTTGTGACACAGAACTGCTCTGGCTGGGCAACCTATGTTATTTGCCAAATGGGCTAGGCGGCCAGACCTGTAGCACTTGGGTTTGACCGCTGAAGAGGAGGTGATACTGATTTTATTTTTGTTGTTCATCCCTATCTCTTGTTTGTTGATGACATTTACATCAGATATCTTGTCTCCACTCTCTTTCAAAGCCACAATGCAGTTGGCTGTGTGTTCAATTCCTACCGCAATGTCTATTGCTTCTCTAAGGTCAGGATTTGCAACCAGTGGTCTTTCCTGGATCTTCAGATTATTGGTCCATCTGACCAACTGATCTCTAAAAAGTGATTCTTGTAGCTAATCAAACTCACCTGTATTCGCTGAACATTTTAAAACAGCAATGAACGGTTTTACATTTTCAGTTTTCCTTGTATTCTTGAGAAACATATGTGCCCTTCGAGCACTACGTTAATTTTCTTCCAAAAGTGCTTCCCTAGCATGTTTACCGCAGCTTGGTAGGCATTTTCATCTTCATCGCTGTCCTCTCCATCCGGACCGGACACTAATATATTATCGTACATTTTGCAACATTTAATCCCTAAGATATGAAGCAACGTGTGTACTTAACGGGGAGAATGCAACGAAGTAAGACGAGGCAATTAGAGGCGCACATGTCCACTTGACAGTGCTATTGTGATCTAGAAAGTTGTGGTCTGTGGCCACATGTGGGAGCTGGGCTACCTATGAGGACTTGCAGGGCGCCAGGGAAAATTCAGCATTGATGGACGCGATAGAGGCAACTGTGGTGAATGGCAGAGGCCCGCTGAGGAGAGGAGCTCGCTACGAAGTCTGGGGACTGGTTGAGCAGCATCTGGGAGTGATGACGTCATGCTCTGTGACAAATTGCTGCGTGTGCCGGGCCCGGGGGCATTGTGGCCGATGCAGTGGGAGCAGTGACCAGGCCTGACGGGAGACGGAACTGAGCTGCCTGTGGGGTCTTGCGGAGCACAAGAGAGGGTGCAGTGCTGGCTTCTGCGGTGTGCTGCAGAGGCCCAGGACATGAGCAGAGTCTATTGCAGAGGTTGGGGCCCGATCGAGCACTGTCCAGAAGTGACAAAGTGGTCCACGCTCTTAGTGCGGCAGTGCAGTGACTGCCATGTAGGCCTCCCTCGGCTGGCGGAGGGCATCCTGTGGTTGAGGGACCAGGGCTGGTGCAGGCCGTGCCAGTGTATATGGCCCCTTCCAAGGTTCTGTGATGGTCAGAGTGTGCATGTGAGAGGCCCTGGAGCAGAGAGCCGCTCGGTGAAGCCGCTGAGTTAGGGGCCTGATTGCTAGACCCCCTGAGGATTGGACTGCCTGGCTCGAGGTAGGTGTGTGCCCCCAAGAGCCCTGAATTTGATTCACTGTGGAGACTAGAGAGGTGCCATCGCGTGTGCATAGGTTGGAGCATAGTGGAGTTGGAGGTCTGTTGAGACCTGAAAGACTCGAACAGGAGGATGGCGTTTTGCTGTCAACGCCGCGACACTCTGGAACTCCCTTCCCCTCAAGATTCACACTGAACCCAGCCTTCAGAAGTTTCGTGGGGCTCTAAAAACTTTTCTTTTTCCGAGGGCTTGTTGATTTTCCACTTTCTCTTGGTAATCCTGACTCACAGCGCTGGGACGCCTATGGGTATCCATGCGCTTTATAAATCTGTTTTCATTTCATTTCATTCACTGTATCCCAAGGGAGCCCAGTGCTGAGTGGCGGGCAGGGATGCTCTGGTGTGCCTGCTGGCTTGGATGAAGGTTAGCTGGGGTGTGAGAATTGTTCCCTGGCACGGACCTCGGCGACTACCCCCAGGGCCGGTGCGGTTTTGAGCTCCCTGATCTTGCCTTGATCCTGCGAGTGGCTGGTCGTCACCTGGTGGCCCCATCTACAATGTACCAATATGGGTAAAATAGATGTCAGACAGTCAAAGTTACCCTTTGAACAGCCAGAGACCCCCGCAGGGAACTGAGGTCCTGAGGGAAGAGTTGAATGTAGACTTCGCAGCAGGAGGGGATACTTCCTTGGATTCTGACATACAGGCCATGTTTAGAGACCTTAAACAGTCCCTCACAGCTATCGACTACAAAATTGACTCTCTGTCTGACAGACTTCATCGCCTGAAGGAGAAGGTGTCCACTGAGGATGAGCAAATTGGTGAACTAGAACAAAGTACGTCCACAGTATAAAATGATGGCAACACCATGAGAGCAAAGCTCCTTCACATGGAAAAAATACTGGAACTCATTCGCAATAAAAATTTAGATTTAGAGTTCAGATCAAGGAGAAATAAAATCAGAATTATGGGGATTCCTGAGTCTATGACCATGAAGCAAATTGAGGACTATGTTGAGGAGAAGTTGTCCACAGTGTTTATTGTGGAGCAGGCACACAGATCGCTGGGACTGAGGCCTCCTCCCAGAGCCCCTGCGCGTCCCATCATTGCCCGACTCCTGAATTATTGGGACAGAGACATGGTCACATTCAACAAACAATTAGGAAGGGTCTAAGGGCAAGTTTACCGACCGACCAGATATATGCCCCGAACTCAATATACAACAACAATTAATATCTGGGGGTCTGAGAACAAATCAGTAAGTCAGACAAATAGGACCACTATACCAAGATATACAGAACAGCATCAGTGAGAGAGAGTAGGTAATTACAGGCCAAGTCAAGGCTCAAGAGTATATGGAGAAAAATATTGTTCCCATCAGAAGCCACACTGTACCGCCCTTGTTGTCATCATTTGGGTTCTCCTTACCCAGGAGACGTAACGGCCAGTAAGTTGTTACCGTGACCGAAATGTGGTATGAGGGCAGAACAGAAAGGAATGTAAGCGGCTAATGAAAAAAGCAGTGTATGGTGGTTAAAGTGAAAAGTGAGGAGTAATAGTAAAATTAGGTGAATTGGGTGGAGAAAGAGTTTTATTGATATCCCCCAATCCCTAAGATTAAAAGGCAGGTGTGGGTGCAGGTTTTAAATAATAACCGCACTTTAAAGTGGTCGACATGTTTCTGCATTCACAAGAAAAGAGTTTCTAATGCATTCTTCAGGACCTAGTTGGGAATACACTACTGCTTTATTAATAATGGTTGGAAAATAATGAAAAAATATCACCTGGGTGTCCCAGGCGTGCTCAGCCGTATACTGTTAATGCATAGTGGCATTGGATCCAACATGAAAGACAAACAGACAGACAAACGAGGAAACAAATGGACATCAAATATTATTCACATTGTTCCTGTTTTCAATCATACTGAAAATACAATATGTTCACTCATACTAGGACGCAGTCTCTAGTATACACTCACCCATATATGTTGGTTGAGAGGCTTCACCCCACCTGGCCGCTCTAGAGGTAATCATAAAACATTTAAAGAGCGGTTTCATAATGCGAAAGGAAATAAAATAGAGTTTACTTGGAGACAAGAGGTGGTCTGAACCTCTTATGCATCAATTGATGATTGACTTGTAGACTCCCCGCCGTGATCTATCAAACCCAGATAAGACGGGTACCAAATGTTTGCGCATACAAAGTCTCCCAAGTTATACAGAGATCTATGTCCCAAGTTATACAGAGATCTATGTACAGGGTAGAGCGTAGAAATGCGTGGCTTAACAGTGAAACGAGTTTGCACAATAATAAACTACCATGATTGTGCGCTGGTAGCTAAGTCTCGTCTCAGATGCCGGCAAGTGATATGCCACACCCTATGTTGTAAAAAAGTAGGTAGCTTTCCAAATGTGAGAAATAGCAGGCTTATCAGTAAGCGCCACGAGGAGCGCAAAGCCTTCTATTTCTAAATCACGGAGAGCCCATTAGAAGCGGTAACTGCTCCGTGTACATGTTAGCACTACGAAAGAATGCCGGCACTGTGAAAAATGCCCCGTTCTTGTATGCCGATAGATTGGTATAGTCTCTCTTACTCTCACAAGATGTAAAAACCAGCTAAGTAGGTAATTTTAAATTTCAGTGTTAGCAAACTTATCAATGAGTAGCGCGGAAAACCCTTTGTCTCTCTAAAACGGAGTTGCCATTAGAAGCGGTCGCTTCTTCGTGTGTGCGTTAGGAAGCTTATCAGTGCGCACACCGAGAAGCGCAATGGCATGCTTACCTTTCCGTCGGTGTCTCCGGGCAGTCTTCAGTACTGCTTGGGGGGGCACCGGCGAAGGATCGCGGAGATGTTTTGTAAACTTGTGAATTTTGCTCCCTGAACGTCACGTGACAGGAGGCGGTCACGTGGTGTCAGGGATTCTGGGATATGTAGTTTACCACGCGTTTGCGCCAGTTAGTGAATGAAAACCGGGCAAAAACGCATATTACAAGGCCTTGCTCAAGGAGGTACACTACATGAATTAAATAAAATGTAACACAATATGTCCCATGTGTGTTGTTACATATGGATATTGGGTCGGTTATTTGACAGGTAGAGATAAGAGTATATGGCAACTCGAGACCACACTCGATAGGGTATTTTCGAGTGGTGCGGGATAACACTATACAGAGCATAAATCAGAGGGGCATCTGAGACGAGACTTAGCTACCAGCACACAATCATGGTAGTTTATTATTGTGCAAACTCGTTTCACTGTTAAGCCACGCATTTCTACGCTCTACCCTGTACATAGATCTCTGTATAACTTGGGACATAGATCTCTGTATAACTTGGGAGACTTTGTATGCGCAAACATTTGGTACCCGTCTTATCTGGGTTTGATAGATCACGGCGGGGAGTCTACAAGTCAATCATCAATTGATGCATAAGAGGTTCAGACCACCTCTTGTCTCCAAGTAAACTCTATTTTATTTCCTTTCGCATTATGAAACCGCTCTTTAAATGTTTTATGATTACCTCTAGAGCGGTGCTCCTTTTACCTGCGCTGCAGCCAGGTGGGGTGAAGCCTCTCAACCAACATATATGGGTGAGTGTATACTAGAGACTGCGTCCTAGTATGAGTGAACATATTGTATTTTCAGTATGATTGAAAACAGGAACAATGTGAATAATATTTGATGTCCATTTGTTTCCTCGTTTGTCTGTCTGTTTGTCTTTCATGTTGGATCCAATGCCACTATGCATTAACAGTATACGGTTGAGCACGCCTGGGACACCCAGGTGATATTTTTTCATTATTTTCCAACCATTATTAATAAAGCAGTAGCGTATTCCCAACTAGGTCCTGAAGAATGCATTAGAAACTCTTTTCTTGTGAATGCAGAAACATGTCGACCACTTTAAAGTGCGGTTATTATTTAAAACCTGCACCCACACCTGCCTTTTAATCTTAGGGATTGGGGGATATCAATAAAACTCTTTCTCCACCCAATTCACCTAATTTTACTATTACTCCTCACTTTTCACTTTAACCACCATACACTGCTTTTTTCATTAGCCACTTACATTCCTTTCTGTTCTGCCCTCATACCACATTTCGGTCACGGTAACAACTTACTGGCCGTTACGTCTCCTGGGTAAGGAGAACCCAAATGATGACAACAAGGGCGGTACAGTGTGGCTTCTGATGGGAACAATATTTTTCTCCATATACTCTTGAGCCTTGACTTGGCCTGTAATTACCTACTCTCTCTCACTGATGCTGTTCTGTATATCTTGGTATAGTGGTCCTATTTGTCTGACTTACTGATTTGTTCTCAGACCCCCAGATATTAATTGTTGGTGTACAGAGACACGGTCCTCAGGCTCGCCAAAGAGCAGCACCACATGCCCTATCAAAGGAACACTATATCCTTTTATCCCTGTATAACATACCCTTAAAAAACAGAGGTCAAGTACTCTCTGCTTTATCCTGCAAAGCTGCGCAATTTTCAAGCCAGTAAGACTGTATATTTCACTGACCCAAAGGCCGCTGCAAGTTTGTCAAGGACTTACCACCAGCCAAGACTGAATCGGCCCTTACCAGACGTAGCCAGCACGTGGTAAGAGCGGTGGTGCAGGGCAGGTTGGGGCGAAGTCAACAGAGGACGGGAAAGGTAAAATTAAATGAAAAAACATAAAACCACTTATCTTGCGCTCACTGCATGGCTGAGTCAGCAATGTGGCAATTGCAAGGTGAGTGGTTTTATGAATTTTTAAATTTAATTTTAATTATCCCATTGTCTGTCGACTTTCCTCCCACACCGCCCGCCCCCAACCCACCGCTCTTAGCTGTGCCAGCCAAGCCTGATCCTTACCCGGGGCAACGACAAAGCTGGCCACACAAGTGATAATGATTAAATGTATTAGCTGAAATGGTAATGATCTGCGGGGCTTCTGGGGCATGCCTAGCTCCACCACAAGGATATGGTGTGGAATACTCCTTATAGTACTTTTCTAATTATTCTCCCTTGTGCGCTCCAAAGTGGGGTGCTTACGTCTAGGTACCGGAAGCTGTGAAATCTTCCCTTGTTCCAGTCACCCAGTCTTCATTGGCTTGGAAGTGATGGGCGACTGGTGTTTCCCTTAGGAATGATTCTTTTGTTCTTATACTTTACTAGCCTCATAGGGCTTTGGCTGGATGGGTGGCATGCATTCAGCCTGATTGGGGGGCTGCAGTGGGTGTGGGGGCAGCTGTTGGGGATGTTTCACTTGTTGCTTCTTCCTCTTTGGTCTTTGCCTTTCTTTCTTGCTCTTCTACTCTTTCTGCCTGCACTACAATGCTTCAACCTGTGCAGAAGGGTTTATGGAGCTTGCGACACAGGGGCACCATTTAGTCGAGTGCTGAAGCAATCCCCCATGGCCCCTCTGAAAATGATTATCTGGAATACATGTAGTTTAAATGAAAGATGCAAGGCGAGGCTGGTTTTAACGTACTTTCGGTGGCATGGGCATATATTTTCTTCCTCCAGGAGGTACACTTGAGCAAGCACACTACTAGGAGCTTGCGGGCGGGATTGATTAGTGAGCAGTATGTGGGTGTTACTCTAATTATGCGAGGGGGGTTGCCATTATTATAAGAAAGGGACTGCACTGACGTACTTTCGATTGCTAAATGTTACTAACAGTGGAGATTTGTGATGTTGGCTTGTTCATTGGAGGGACGCCCACTTAGACTTGCGTCTATGTATGGTCCAAAAGTTGATGATCCAGATTGCTTTATTGAGATTTGGAGATTTGTGGATGCTCTTGGGCCCAGGGTGGTGGTGTGAGGAGAGGGATATTTTAATGTTATCTTGGATCCACAGCTTGACAGATCAAGCGACTCCCACAGGCCTAATGCCCCGGCAGTCGCCCAGCTCCTATCCCTTATCATCGATAATGGTTTGACAGATGTTTGGAAGCCTAGGAATGGGAATAAGTGTGAAGGAACTTGTGAGTCTTTGGCAAATTCTTGCTGGTCACGCATTGATTACTGGCTTGCGTCCAGGGATGTGGATGCTTGGATGACCGCTGTATCTCATCTACCGAGCACATTCTCAAATCACTCCCCAGTATTACTTGAGTTCTCTATATCAGAATACCCAGGATGAGCTTTTACTTGGCAGCTCCTGCCTGGAGCCTTGCGACACCAGGCATTTTGTGAGGCTATCCGCGCCGTGCTGTTTTACATTTTTTAGCCACAATGTGGGTACTGTGGAATCCCCATCGGTGCTTTGGGAAGCCTGCAAGTCAGTAATGAGGGGAGAATGCAAAGCTAAGCAGACTGTAATTTGAATAGATCTCTGTAGGGACTTACAACACTTAAGGATGAAATAGTTGCTTTTGACAATGAATATTTTGCTACTCAGCACGTAGAGGTGTTGAGTAAAATACATAGTGAAATTCACAAATTTGAGGAGGCCGGGCAATGCGAGACACCTTGCCTCGGCAGGGAGGCACGGCTGAAGAGCTATGGGGAGGTAGAAAGAGCAGGTAAGACCCTTGCTGCCCTTCTACGGAAGCCCTCAACTAATGATTATATGGCTGAACTCTGCACTAGTGGGAATGAGCTAGTTAATGGCCAAGAGGCAGCGCAGAAGAAAACAGTGGCCTTTTACACTTCTCTGTATAGTACTATACAGACTCGACCCTCCCCCGATCTTAAGGCATTTTTTTTATTCGATTCCGCTGTTATGGCTTGAAGAGGGGCATTGCCATTTGCTTGACAAGCCTTTTACAGAGGAAGACGTCATACAAGTCATTAGAGCACTCCAGACAGATAAATCCCAGGGCCTGGATGGCCTGTCAGCTGTGTTCTGTGAGGAGTATGCTCCCCTTTTGGCCCCTCATCTTACAAATATGTATAGTGAGCCTTTGGAGAGGAACGAATTACTCCCAGCGCTTAGAGAGGCACTAACTGTCACCATCTTGAAGCTGGATGAGGACACACAGCGATGTGAGTCATATAGGCCTCGGTCCATAATCAATGAAGAATTAAATCCTGGCCAAACTAATCGCATCCGGGCTCCTCTCGTTGCTTCCTACTGTCCCGCGCCCGGACCAATCATGTTTCATTCTAGGCAGAGCCACCACGCATAATCTGCACACTTTTTTTGCAATCCTCCAGGAGACAGAGCCCTCGATTGAAGCAGCAGCAATTTTCCGTGATGCTCTTGAGTGGCCATACCTGTTCGCTTTGCTGGCATGATTGGGTCTTAGCTCCAGGTTTCTCCAACTGATTGGTCTTCTTTAAGCAAAACCTAAGGCATGCCTCTGGGTTAATGGAGTTGTTTCCCTCTCATTTCGAGTGTCTAGGGGAACATGACAGGGGTGCCGCTGTCCCCTATACTTTTTGCTATTGCCATGGAGCCCTTGGCTGCTTGTCTAAGGCGGCAGCAACCATGCACACTGTGGCCACGACTTTACCCCCACCATAGTGCTTGTAATCATGTATGCTATGGACGTCACCTTATATGTTAAAAACCCAGCTAGAATTTGGACCTGTTGATGAGGGAGTTGAATCGATTTGGTGGGCTTTCTGGAATCTCTGTTAATTGGGCCAAGTCAGTGATGTTTCAGCTGACAGAGGTAACTGACTGGCTGACTCGAGAGGTGGATGTTCTATGACGATCCAACTAAGAATGCTGGATATAGTGATTGGAGAGTCGGGTTGATCTCATGGTTGCGCCTCTCTTTGTCCATGTGGGGGAGGCTGGCCATTGCCAAAATGATTATTCTGCCTCAATTTCTTTAACTGTTTCTTAATCTCCCCCTCCTGCTAACAAGTAGCTTAGTTGACATATTTTTTTATTAATTTAAGAGAGAGAGTATGAATAATTAAGGTACTACAACATGTAATACATTAAAAAAAATCGAACTATAAATAATTAATAAAAAGAATAAATATGAGTAATAATATATATAATGGATAAATCCAAATAAAAACAGATAGATAAGAACCTAATCATGTCCTTTCATTCGTATTGCATGTAAGTAAGAATAATTGATCACAGAAAGGATAAATAAAAAGACCCACAAGAAAAACGAAGAGATAAAGAAAAAGAGAAAAAGGAAAGAAAGAATAAGAAGAAAGAGAGAGAGAAAGAAGAAGAGAAGAAGAGACAGGTACTCCAGCCTTACTAAAAGAACAGGGAAAATCAATCAGCAGTGATAAAAGGATATTGAGCCACCGGACCCTGAGAGGCTAAATGGATATAGTTATCAAACGATCTCCAGACACCAGAAGAGATAAAAGGGGTATATTGTCCCTCCTCCACTGAAGTATGAGCACCGCGGAGAAACGATACCCATGCCCACCATGTGTAATACGACAAGGAATTAAAGGATTTCCATTCTTACAATATAATTTTAACAGCTATTGATAACAATAGATCCAGAAGTTGTAAATCTAACTCGTCTAAAGGAAGTGGAGATGAAGCTGCCCAAGGACCCAACAAAACTAGAGGAAAGGAAAGCTCAAACTGGATATTAAAAATTAGTAATAAATGCTTGTGGATTAACTCCCAAAACGTTTGGAGAAGGGAGCACTCAAAAAACATATGCTGAGAGGTACCAGCAGCACTTTTACAGTTCCAGCAAAAATTATCATCTTTAAGTTTTAGTGTATACAGACGAGCTGGGGTCCAATGCTAACAAGTAGCTTTAAACTGAAAATGATGTCGAGCCTGGTGACTTTTGCATGGGCTGGTAAGCAGCCAGAATAGCATGGGAGATCCTCACCCTACCTTTGAGCAAGGTGGATTGGGGCGCCAGACTTAGATCTATATTACAGCTGGGAACAAGCGTAACTTGCGTTGTGTTGGTTGTATCCCACACAATTCATGGCGCATACTGCACTGGAGTATCACCATGCCGCACCCTACCCACTTCATATGGTCTTATACAAACCGCAGACTTGGCCGCGGGTGACTTTTGACAAGATTGATTACACTGTTCGGGCTTGGGATGAACTGTGCTGACGTGCTCGCTTGAATTTCCTGTTTGCCCCCTTTGTGCCAATGGTCAGAAGCTTCCTTTCACCCAGGATGCTGGCACATGTGATCATCTAAGGCAACTTCAGCTCACTACTATTGGGGCAGGGTTTCCAGATGGGTTATTCATATCACTACAACAGGCCTTGGAGAAGTGTTAGACAACCTTGCATGATTGTCTCACCTACTACCAGCTCAAGGCTTCCCTGCGCGCCCTCTACCCCTTATTTCCCATGGTGCCCCCCACACTGCAGCAGGCTCTTGAGAGTTTTATTGGGAATCCTTCCCATGCAAGCTGATTAACAGACTGTACTCTGAGATAAAGCGCATGGCTCCAGGCCGGGTTCATACCACTCATCTGGACAGGGAGGCCTCACCTGGGTTGCCTATCCCAGAGGATAGGTGGGATTTCTGATACGCCAATACCAGAGCTCTATCACCCAACTACAGATTGAGATTGATTCATTTTACACTTCTGCGTTGGTTTTGTTGTACGCCGGAGTGGCTGTGCAAGTGGGGCTTGTGGAGAAGGCGCGGTGTGTCTGGTGCTCGGTACCCTGTGCAAATTTTCACCACTTATCATTGGAAAGCCCGTGCATTAAACGATATTGGGAATTCACCATGTACACTATAGACACAATGACGGAGTTGTGTTTTTGAACAAACTCCGCTTACTGCCCTATTGGGGTATGTTAAAGATGTTCCCCCCCCCGAAGATCCGTAAGCTAGTCGCGCTGCTGTTGCTGCTAGGTAAGCAGCGAGTAGCCATGTGTTGGGGGCCGCCATCCTGACCCTCGTCTGGTTGAGTGGTTAAGGGATGCTGCGCATTGTCAGAGCAAACTAGCGGTTTACTGGGATTACATGGCAATTCAATCCCGCCGCAGGTACATTCGGGAACCATTTCAAGCTTATATGCATTCACATACGACATGCCAAAACACTACTGCTTAGATACAAGATGTGTGAGTATGGTAGCTGGCGAGTTTTGATCACTGCCTATGGATTTGAGACAACTCCTCTGTCAGCTGTCGCCCTGCTGAGGGACTGCTGCTTGACCCTCCCTGGCTGAGATCCGCAGAAGCGTGAATGTTATCATGTCAGCCTTCTTATTTTTATTTTCTTTATTTTTCATCTATCTATATCCGCCTTTCACAATTGCTTTTTTCTCCATCGTAAGATGCTTTACTGTACTGAACAGCCCTGTACTTGATTTGCACTGTTTTGGAACTGCTATGTTGCACAACCTGGTCCGATCCTGATGTATGTACTTCTATGCATCTGTTTGTCAACATCTATGGACCTTGCACCTCTGTTTTATAAACCTAATAAACAGAATTTTTTTAAAAAGTATGGATGGAAAGTGCCGCTCACTGGTTCTCTTGGTGATGTAAATGTACATGTATTTATGGTATTCCCCTGTGAGATAACCCCGGCAGGGTATCCACAAGGTGAAAGCCAGGCATCCCACTGCGAGGGGCCGTGGTGGAGATTAAGCAAGCTATTGCCCAGAGTCGCAGAGTGTGAACCCGTGAGTCGAGAAGTCCCCGGAGCGAGAATTATCGAGTCCGTGGAATTTTTGAGCCCAAGACCCGCCGAGGCGGGGAATTGAACCCTGGTCCAGGGCCGATCTCAGCTTCCGGGTCTGCCGCCTCTAACCCCTGAGCCACTTGATGGTTAGACGATGCCCACTGAGAGTGCTTCCGTCATCATAGCTAGGTGACGACATCATAATGGCCTGTCTGCTGTTTCTCTTGGTCTGATTGGGATTTTTAGGAGTCCAGGATAAGTCTTGCCTCTTAGTGTGATTGAGGCAGCTATACATGAACCATTTGAACCCCAAATTCTATTGATTTTTGGGATAAACAGAGAACAATACAGAACAGGTAAATCATAGCGTATACATGAACCATTTATAAGAATATTTGCCCTTATCAGCCTTTGTGAAGCAGGTATTACAGTACTAGAGAAATCAAAAGAATGGTACAGGGATTTAATACTGCATTTGTTGACTCCTAAGCTAAGCAACCCATACTGTAGTGGTGGAATCGTTGTAGACAAAAATGCCATTCAAATGAGTGATCAACCATCTCCAAATATTTAACCAAAGCCTGGTCAATCATGGTGTGTTTGTCTTTTTTACATGTGTCAATTCCTCTCCTTTGTAACAAACTAATGATAAAGTAAGAAAAATAAATGTAAATATGTGCTCCATCATCTATGAGGTCAGCTGACAGGCTTACGTCTTGCAAGGCACCCTTCAAACGAGTCATACAGTCTTCTGTAGACCATCATTCTGAAGCCAGTACTGCTTCCCTATTAACACCAACAAGTCTACAAAACCAATGACAAATAGATAAAGCAATCTTGCATGTGGTGGAGATGATTCCATTGGAAATGGACAGCTAAACCCCAGCACTCTGCCAGGTCCTATCACTGGTCATCTTCAGAAATTAATAGAAAGTACAGCTCTTTTGCTGAAACAATATGAGCCCCGCCCTCACTTCTGAGTCATGCCTGATTTCCCTTCCCTGTTTTGATTATGCCTGTTTAATGCCAGTTTCTGGTGGTGCCTGTTTAATGGCTTCCCTGCTACTGCAATTCAGCTTGTGCTGTAGACACATCCATCATGTTTTCTGACCTTTAGTGATACCTGTTCCATGACAGATACCCGATATCCTCATGACGATCTTTGTAGTTTGTATAACACCTGATTGCCCTACCTCTAGAATATGACACATAAACAAATACATCTATTCCTGCAAAAAGCTGTTGGTAGCTGACTGAGTGGCAACCCCAGTTTCAAAATACCCCCAGTATGCTTTACTCCGGGTCTCTTTGGCAGAGAGTGAAGTCGCTAAAGTGATAACAACAGCACTGGAAGTTGATCAGTGTTATAAAGCAAAGCCTATAAATGTGGGGTAAAGATTTCATCAAAAATCACCAACCAAAGATATCTCTGTATGGTCAACAGAAGAGAATGTACTAAAATAAGGGAACAGAGGACACATTTTCTTGTGGAAGGGGTGCAGGAACACAGCCCACTGTGTTATAAGTGCATGACATTTCTGGTAGGCTGCCAGGCTGTACATTTTTTTAATCAATTGTAATAGAGAATAGCTAGATGGCATTGTTATACATCACTTTCGATTGACTGAACCAGACTGATGATTAAATTGATGCTGCTTCTTATAAGCACACATCAATTACAACAAGGGCGCCCAAACGAGTCAGCACAGGACCTCGGGGAACATATTTTTTAAATCAACAGTGGTCCCATGCACAAAGGAATTCAAGGGAAAAAATGAACACAGACACAATGGACCTATATTAAGTAAGGTGATTTGTCCAGCCGGACAGGGATCACAAATCTTTACTGTATATTTCAACAATCAATAAAATACCTTACATTCATTAGAGTGAGACACAAGCCTGTGCCCTCACGCTTACAAATTGGCAAGGTGAAGGAGTAGTAGAGAGACAGAAGGAAGAGTTTTTTTAGGCAAAAGTGAACTATTTCTGAAAATAAAGTAATGACAGTAATTCAATTTACACCATTATACGCATAGCACATATGGTATACATTTTAAATATATGGTGTTCCAACAAGTCGACGGCATTTCGATCCCTTTTACATAATCCGCGGGATCATCATCAGGACAAAGATTATGCCTAAAAGGTATGGGACACAATAGCCTGGTAGGCAAGGTATTAGCAGTCACATAAGATGGAGTGAGGGCGATACTTAACGGCATCAATCGCGGTTGCTCGCAGTATTGCAGAGGCCAGGGCTCGATTTAGGGAAGGACTGTTTGTAGTGTAGTTCCTAGTTTCCCACTAGCCCCTGCGCATTGGAATAACATAAACAGTAGTATCGACGTGGAACTGCGGATATTCCAGGCCTCCACTGACTATGCTAAACTTAATTGGGTGTGTTACCAACTAGCTCAGAGGTCACTGGAAACTTTCTTCTCTGCATGGGAAGTGATCAGCTTCCCTGGCACAGACAAGAAGGGATTCAGCTTTCCAACAACTGTGCAACATGACAACTTTGCTCCTCAGATCAAGAGTCAATCTCTAGGGTCGTGTGAAACAATAGACAGGTATTTCACTCAGTCAGGTTAGTGCAGTTTACTTTCACGATATGTAGAGAATAGAGAGACGGGCGTTTGTCAATAAAGGGTTAACATTTATTGAACAGTCTTTCTTCTCGTACAAGAGAAATGTATTGCCACAATTGCAAGACTTGTTATTATAAACAGTACGTACAGTAAGATAAGGATTGCGAAATAATACTGTAAAAGCATTGATATGGTTTCTTAGCCATACAATGGTTTAAAAGTAATAAAACATATATACAGTCATATATACATTAGGCTAACATACTCAACTGGTGCTACTAACTACGCCTACCCCAGTGTGCCTGACCTAAGCCTAACACGTGGAAGGGGAGTAAGTAAGTAGCTTTAAGTTAAGTTGGTTTTGCCAAGGTTTGCTTCAAGAATTCTCTTCTAAGGGTTTAGTCAACACCATACCTCTGAATAGAATGATGGAAGTCTGGTATTTCCTTCAGGGGGAACTCGATATCCCAGTCACCCGCGAGGGCAGACTAGAAACGCTGGAGCTGGATTTCTCAGCACGAGAAAGGCAGCGTCTCTCTTCAGCGCGTCGAGAGGAGGAGGGGGGACAGCGTCCGCGGACAGCTGGAATCTGCTGGGCTCTTCGCAGAGGGACGGCTGTTCAGCTCCTAAGCTCACCACACCATCGTTCGCGCTTTAGCAGCGATAATGGGATCAGTAGCTTCACCAACAGCAGCGGGGCAGCAGCATCAGCGTACTGCATACAGCATACAACAGCAATGGGACACCAGCTGCAGCAACAAGCTATTGCTTAAGGCAACATTGGTAGTATTTATACCTGACAGGTGCCTGGTTTGACGCAAGTTTGCTGGACATAAGACGTCAATTAAAGATGTCACTAGGAAGTGATAGCTATCAGTTGCTCATTAGAGTTCCATTACTAATCAAAACACAGCAAGCGGGGATTTCCAGGTTTGCTGAGTTTTTATCTTGTTGAAGAACTCGGAGTGTTAATCTAGGAATATCAGATAGTGACTTCTGCTCTGTCATTGCACTAATTGGTTGCAAAGGAAGTGGCAGAGAACTATTCTGGAATGTGGCTCTGTTCGTGTGAGGCCAGAGATGACTTTTCTGAATATCGCACTTGAACAGTTATGCCAATATAGGGAATAAATCGTTTTATAGCCGAATAGGGGCATAAGGTCACAGTATCGATCAGGAACCTAGATAAACACGCAACACCCACTCCACGTTTTCATGTCCATCAAATTACTAAAACTAGAGAAATAAGATGCATGTGTAACATTGCCCACCCCAAAATACATATATGCATTTGAAATAGGCGTATTTGTAATACCTGAAAATGTAGGTACTGTACGTTTTTAAAGCATAGAATCATTCAAAAATGATTGCATATGAAATCAATGAACGATTATGCAAAAAGAATTACACATGAAGTATCTCTGAACAGAAGAAGGGCGAGATAAATCATCACATATAAATGCATTGCAATAACATGTGCTAGAGGCTGATGTAAGTTATTATGTCTCTAGATGTGTGTAAAAATAGAAGTTTGAACTTCTGTTCTTCAAGAATAGATTTTACCTTAAGCAAAGAATTTGTTCGTGCCAAAAAAGGGTCAATATTAAAAAATGTTCAATTCAAAAAGAATTATTGCTTGAACGGGGAAAAATAGAGTTCCAACGCTTTTAGCAGTTTTTGTTGTTCAAAACTGAAGGCCGAATTCAGAGTTCATGGGAAAGCAGTGTGTCGGAAAGCTTCTCAAAAGTTATTGTTTCTCTTCGGGTGAGAACATCATATCAGACAGGCTCTCAAAGAATTGGTCTACAAATTCAGGTGATAGTTCAACCAAATTAGATAGCGCTGTAACTTGGCAGGTGTGAGAATGATTGCTGTCATCAAGGGCAGGACCAGCAATGCTCACAGAACGTTGTACCTGGATGATGTTGCTTTTGTCATTCGCTCCACTGTTACCACTTGGTTGTAGCACAGGAGTCTCCACGAATGCCGTCATCAGGATTGGTAGCCGCTGGGGACAACACAATGCGTGAGCCGTTATTGGACTGAGCAAAGTATCGACGTCCATTGGTACTGCTGATGGAAGTGAAAGACAGATGTCCAACACGCATTCATCGCCGCAAAGCATACACCGTAGCACAGGTAAAATGCAATTTTGCCATATAGGTCTGAATGAAAGGAACCAGGTCATGTTTAGATCTCTCAGCCTGGCCAATCCGAGGACGTTAGTTATCCTGTCCCGGTAGCGCATCGCTAGGATTGTCTCTTCCATTCCCATGGGAGCTATGTCTGAGCTGAGGCTTGCCATAACGAAGCAGGAGGGTCAAAAATAAAATCCCTGCTACAAGTCCCAAAAATAATGGTATGCCGCCAAAAACAGAGTGTACAAAATTAGGAACGATTCCCAGAATTGCCTGAAAAGGTGTTAGCAGTCCTGTAAAAATCGTCTTAAATATGCCTGGGATGCTTGTGGCACTAGACATGTTAAGGAGTTGGCTTAGCATTTGTACGAAATGCACGGGCAATTTGTTGATAAAAGTTCATGAACTTCAGTAGCTGTCCTTGCAACTAGAAGATCATACATCTCTTTTGATGACGTTATAGGCACTGTTGTCTGTAAAAGTACAGATTTCATTTTGCTTAAAGTATCAATTCGTATAGAATAGAGATTCAGACGAGGCCAGATGGGAGTCACTGTGTCTGCAGGCCCACTCGGGAACAATGCCTGCATACAGCATTTGACCATGGATGTTACTCTTACTAGATAACTTTTCCCTGGCACAAGGCCACAACATCTGTGATCCGTTCTAAGAATGTAACTCCCGTTTGCAAGTTGCATAAAGAAGGGCTCTATCTGAGTTGCAGGTGTGACTAGCTGGTGGCATGAAAGGTTGTTAGAATTTCCATCACATGCTCCGTGTAAATTAATACCCTGACACAAAAGTGTACCGCTCAGTGAATGTTTACAGTTGTCACCACTAAGAAATACATTTTTGTCGCTGTCACTATAGCAAGAATGTGTGTATGGTAATTTCCATTCAGATTTTACATATCCTTTACCCAATTGTTCATACTGGCCAGCAGGTATGTACTCAAGGCACTTTTTAAATCGGAAAGTTGTTATCGGAATTGTGATAATTCCGTGTATTATCCATTCAATGACAGGACTCTCTGACATTGTCAATGGTAATCTCTCAAGTTTTTCGATGCTCAGGATTGTATAGTCTGCTCCTTTCTGTGCCAAACTGATCTGTTTATCAGTAAGGTTAAAAATGGAAAATAATGACGTTGTGTTGATTAAACGCCAAGGCACATAGCCTGAACGAAGATTTTGCAGCGTCCAGCCTAATTCTATAATAGAACGTAATTGCGACTGGCCATGTTGTAACATTAGCAAGTCTCTGTCTATCACATCAAAGGCAGAGGATACAATATTGTCCAACGAATATATTCTGGAAGACAGAGTCATTAACCCATTGTCTACTACAGAAAGTGATTTTTCCAAATTAATACGATCAATTTCTCGTATTTTTTCAGCTGTTTCAATTTGTTTGACTTTCCAAGCCTCGTTGTACGCAGCATAGATACTGGTCGCTATGAAACGCTTTTGACGCTGTTTGCGTGGTCCAAGAATGAAATCGCGCAAATCAGCACCATCTTTTAGTAAAGACAAGTGTTGCTTAATTTCAGCCAGTGTGGATGATGTTAGCTATTCAAGGCAGAGTTTCCTTACACTGTATGTTGTTATAATCCATGGATGTTGTCTCTGGGAGTATCTAGGGTCTAGTCTGGTCATTTTTAAACCCTGTGTTTTGTTCAGGAATCTATCTTGACAGTTGTTTGTGTCAGTAGGCCAGATTAACCACTTTTTCCAATCAGGATGTGTTCTGTTAAAATGTAAAATTTGTGACACGTCTAACTCAATATCTGTAGTCACATTTTCAGGTATTGGCTTTGGTATAGACGGTTTTTTAAGGTCTTTGATCTTAGCTAGGCCAAGACAGGATGTTTGGTGTATTGTGTCATTTAAAAACAACATTTGTTCTGGTATCATGCAGGTTCTAAATAGTGCTTCAATGCCTTGTACCTGCCAATCTTTTGTACCCCAAATTGTTTTCGTTTCAATGTTATTTTTCCAATAATCAAAACCAAATGTCATCATTTTGTCATAAAATGCTTCTGAATATATCAATTTAGAATTTGTCAGCATTGTTTTCATTCCTGTTTTATCTAACAGTTTGTAATAAAACGTTTCTGCATCACTGGTGTTAAACCCTGAGAAGTATTTGAATTTCTCAAACAATGCTTTAGAACTGCTTTTAGGTGGTGTAGCACAATGTTCCCATTGATTATACATAAAAACATTTCTAGGCTGTGCAGATTTATGCAAATAGTGATCCCCATAGTGTGTGTAACAGAATAACTGCTCATAACTAGATGAACCTTGTAAATAATCATGATCTGTGAATCTAGCTGACATTACTAAATCAGACATCATGTCATTAATACTGTTAAAGTCCCAATCATCAGAGAATGTACTAGGTTTTACAAAGTCACTTAAGGAAACCTTCAGTTGATGAGGATACTTCAGGATTTCGACCGGACCATATATCTCATAGTCTGTTTTCTCTCATACTACCCCACCAGGTATTGGAATTGCTGTGACATTTACTGTTGACAGTTCTCTTTTCTTCACATGTGATGATCTGTGTGGTTTCAGGACTAGGTTGATGTTCTGACTTGCTGTGTCCATTGTAATATATTTTCCCTCAATGAATTTTCCCAAACAAAGTACCATGATGAGCCAAAGCAGGAGGAAAAATACACCTAGACCGAACCAGAACTCTAGCCAAGGGGAAATAAAGTAGATTTTCTTCAGTTGTTGAAAGAGTTCCGTTGCTTTTTCTTTAAAAGTCTTTTCTGTTTCTGGCATCACTTCGGGGTCGTTTTGATCTTCAGAGAAGTTGTCGAAGTTGATGAAATAACCAGAGGCAGTTCTGTCAATTGATGGGATTGTTCTTTCAATCTGTCTCTCGGTAGCACTTTCTGATGCCACATCATTGTAGACTGGTGTTGTTTCTTGACGAACTGTTTCAATCTGTGTCTCAAGAGGCACGAGTTCCATGGCATTATTGCATAGTCCTTCATTGTGCACTGCAGGCTGATCGAATGTGATTAGTCTTTCAGTTTGAACCTCTTGGATTGTTGCAAGTTTGGGTATTCTGTTGTTTCTTGGGAGTCCACTGGGCCTACTGTTGATTATAGGCCACATACTTGTGGTTTTACCAGATCGATAGACACGACTCTGTTCTCCTTTTTACCAGCAAGGGGCGGTAGTACAACTGATCTTGTTCCGGTGACTGCCAAGACAGGTACTGCTTTTCTGTAAGAAGGCCCAAATTCCTTCTTCACCGCGATCTTTTCTCTGACTAGATCCCCAATCTTTGGAATCCAGACAGGCCTTGCTGGGGCTGTTGCTTGTGGTGCCTCGTCAGTGGTAGTTGGCTGTTACTTTAACTTTATGTTGCTTAAGGATTTTCTTGTTTCATTCAGTTCCTGTAAAACAGCCAAACGATCCTTTACATCAAAGTGCGTTGTTTTTTCTTGTACCACTGACATCTGACTATCGAGGTCCTGAATGTTCATTCTAATTCCGAACAATAGTTCGTATGGGCTGAAACCTTTTAGAGAATTTCTTGGCAAGTTGTTAAGACTAGTCTGGACACTTATTAAATGTTTGACCTACCCAGCGCCTGAACCTAATACCTTCGCTGTTATAGATTGCTTTATGTCACGGTTTTTTCTTTCTACCACACTATTCCCTTCCGGGGTATGACGGACAAAAATACCGCAACCCAATTCCCATGCTGGCCATGGCCTCCTTATAGGCTCGAGAGCTGAAAGCAGGACCCTGGTCAGAATGGAACGTGGTAATTGCGTATGTGCCGATAAAGACTCGCAAATCTTTTATAACCGTTCTAGCGTCAGCCGAGCGCTGGAGGCCTCATTATTTAAGTGTGTTTAGCCTTAACTGTGTACAATGGGACGCGCTTCTCTTCTTTGATTGCGCAGATAGACCGCCTTATGCTGTCTAGCAGGGATCCTGAAACTACACTGGCCTGTTCATTACTGCGATCTCTGTTGCAGTCTTCACAATTTTGAGCAAAACATTGAATATCTATGCTCATTCCTGGCCACCAGTACTCTGATTGTAATTCTTTCAGAGAAACCTTAATTGTTTGGTGTCTCAGACCCAACCCCATGTGTGCTTCCAGTAAGAGGAAGCCCCTCCTGCTCCTGTTTGGAATCACTCTGTCCCCCACTCCAGGGATTCGAGCAAAAGGAACGGAGTTTGCATCGATTATGTATGCATAATTGAGTGGATAGTTTATGGGTAGTGCTGCACAGTCGCCTTTTACGGTCGTTTTTACTGCCAGCATGGTTTCCCCGTCTATGTATTTTTCTGTACGCTTTTTTGTGGCTACGGAAGCCGGTTTAGTTGCTTCCGCTGTGGCTGTATTAGCCAATGAATTCCCTGCAAAGTGAACGCCATCACGTTGAAGACTCTGTGCGTGTATCACGTGAGTCTTTTGTAGTTCTTTCTGTAAAAGAGCTACCTCGTTCCAGAGCAATTTATGCTTTATTGTGGCACCTGTGTCATCTTTGTAGTCGTTTTCAATCCACCTCTGCAGTCTATTATTGTAAGAATTGACGCAAAAATGAGAATCGCACACGATAAGTGCCGGGAATTCACGTTCTGTATTTTCAAGCGCCATCTTTAAAGATCTGATTTCAGTTCTCTGAACCGAACAGTTTCTTACAGATTCAGTTTTTGTTACTTTCGGTCTGAATTTACCGCACAGCCAACGACCTTTAATAATCGCACATGCTGCATTGTAGGATTTGCTCTCTACGTTGAAATGCTGTACAAAGCTATCTGTATAGATTATACAGGCGTACTGTGGGAGAGGCAGAAGTTCGATTGGCAGAGGATATTCTTCTTCATATTCTAAATCATTCAGTTCTTCGAAATGCGGGGCGAAATAGTATTTCACATCTTCCGCTCCTAGAGAATCTACACACTGTATCCATTTCGGATCCAGTGACACTGTAGGCAGGTTTACTGGGCTGAATAGCGCCTCGAAGGCGGATTCCGCTGTGAGGATATTAATCCGTTTGCCGTGTGCTAGTTCTCGTTCATTTGCTAATGCAATTTTCACTGTTTTCACAGTTCTTTCTGTGTGACTGAATGCTTCTTCTGCTTGTGTGTACAAGTGAGATTTAATTGAAATTGGTACCTTTTCTCCCTCGTTAGAGGTTAGGTATGTGAATCCGCATCTTCCTGGGATGACTCGGATTACAAGATCACGTGTGTTATCACGTGTATCTAATTTTGTTTTTGCTAACATGTCTGTTTGCAGTGATCTCAAAATTTCTGTGTGTTTTTGAGTCCAATTGATTTGTTTAAAATCAGGTTTAATTAGTTCGTAGAGAGGTTTAACCCTCTCTGCGTAATTTAGAATGTAAGTTCTCCCGAAATTCAGAAAACCTAGTATGGATTCTAAATTCTTCCGCGTTTTTGGAGCTTGGAGTACAGCGCACTTCTTTAAGAAGTTGTCCGCTAGGCTTTTCCCTTCACTTGATAATTCGTACCCTAAAAATAGTACTGTCAGATGGGCAATTCGGGACTTTTTAAAGTTGAATTTGTAACCCTCTGCTGCGAACCCAAGTATGATGGTGTTCACTCTTTTCAAATGAGTATCCAAGTCGTCGTCTGTGAGATAGATATCATCTACGTAAGATAATGCTTCATCATCATATATTTGTAGTAACTCTGTTACTCTAGCTGAGAATAGTCCTGGGCTGTTCTTGAACCCCTTTGGGAGTCAAAAGAATTTTTTCTGCGACCCAAATGCAGAGAAAGCGGTCAAATATCTGCTTTCTGGTGCAATGTTTTGACAAAAGAAACCATTAGATATGTCTAATGTCGTTTTGTATTTTTTCCTAACTATGTTATTCATTAGGGCTGCACTATGCGAGTTTTGTACTGCAAAAGTTTTGCAACATGTATTAAGGTGTCTGTAGTCCAAAACTAGACGATATGAATTGTCTGGCTTGGAGACAGGAAACAAAGGATTGTTCATTTGAGAGGTGCATGTTTCAATCACCCCCTGGTATTCAAGTTGATCTAAGATCTCCCTGACTTGTTTTTTAGCTTCTTGCTTAATGGGATACTGCCGTTGGGCAGTTGGTTCACTTTTTAATTGGATTTTGTGAGGAGTTGAGTCCTCATCCCATCCCACATGATTTTTATATAATGCAGGTGCCTGGGCTACTGCCCATTTCCTTGCATAAGTATATTTTTTGTGAATCGGAATGTGATTCGAGAAGGCAGGCATAATCATTTCTTCGCCACGAGGGCACTCCCTGACAAACTCTGGGGGCCAATCTTTTTCAGCTAACAGAATATCATAGCCTTTTGAGAGTTTATCCCAAAATAGACCCTTTATTTTCCTAGTCTTATCACCCTCTATACGCAATGTAATTTCGTATATCTTATGGGGCTCGCTAAGTCTGGTGTCGGCAGTTTCAACCTGAATGAATTCATTCGTGTCCACTGTCTCCAGATGACTCATCAAGATCTTGCGCGCTATACTGATTTCTGCTGCACTGTCCAACATTGTCAATGCACACTCCCCGTTTTTCAACTTTGTCCTCAGTATTCTCGGCATGGTTGATTACTCTAATACTGGCTACCTTCTTTTCTGAAATTGAGATTTCTTATTTTGAGCAGGTTCCTTGTCTTTGGACTTGGTGTGCTCTGCTGGGTCTGACCGTCCTCTTCTTTCCGAATTCTGTGGAAAAGATCGAGAGGGACGTGTATCAATACTTTGATATCTATCAGGTTTTTTCAGATTATCCCTATTTCTAAGGTTATATCTTTTCTCAGAGGGCTCCCTCTGGGGAGACTGGTGTTCTCGAGTCGGAGTTCTTTCCCTCCGTCGAGGAAACCTTCATCTGGACTGGAAAACTTTTTCCTTGGGAGTGGATTGTTTATTTCCATCCCAGCTCTTTTTAGGAGTGTTTAAATTATTTTTAATAAATAATTTTTCAGGATTTTCGAGCAGTTGGGGCTTAACTGGTTTTCCACCCAAGCTGTCTCTACCTAGTTCTTCATAGCATTTTTCTATGATTTTTGCAAGCTCAACAGGATCTTCTATAACTGTTTCCTTCAACTTCTGGCGGATCGCCACAGATGCTGCTTCTCCCTTTATGTTGGCTAATAATATAGCCGAGACCTGCTTGAAGTCTTTCAGTAATTTCATACCTAGATTTAAAGCGGGCTCTGGACCGAATTCATTCTGAATCTGTTTTAGCACTTCTGGTATTACCGCCATAGACGGAACACCGTGTGTTTTTGTGTAAATGGAAGCAAAGACTGTACCCCAAGTGTCACAGTCCTCCACGTGTGGTGCGATTCCCATAGGAAGGCAGATGGTCAAGATTCTGTGTTTCTCAATAGGGGTAGTATCAGGAAATACTGCCTCTATTTGAGTGATTTTCTGTGCTAACCAGAAAGGAATTTGTTCCCGTTTTACGGGTGTTTTACCAAGACATGACTGTATGTTCTGTGGTGTAATTTTATTAGTGTTCCCCATATGAGGGGTCAGCTGTGGTACATTAACAGCTGGCTGGACTGTTGCAGTCCGCATTACATATTGGACTAATTGCCTATGTATTTTTATTAGTGTTTTTAGCTGTACTAACAGCTCTTCTTTAGACATTTTTACAATGTCAGGATGTGGTGTGTAGCTGGCTAGAACCGGCCACGTTGCTCCTGGTCTACCTAGTGGACCGAGCCTGGTTATGTGATCTTTATGTTTTAGGGCGCCATTAAACCAGAGCAGGTGCTCTTGGAATTTAAGTGGAATTTCAATCTCCTCGAAAGGAGCGTACTCTTCCGGAGGTTCCTCTATTTTGTAATAGTGAAACTCTTTTGTTGTAGCGTTTGCCACTGGAAAGTTTATCCATGAATAGAATACCTCTGTCTGCCGATATTCGTGAGCCTCTATCACGAAAATTACTGTACCACCTTGTGGTGTCAGTCCGTTTTCTATAAGTTTTAAAGTTATAGATTTTCTTAAGTGGACCGGGATGATAATAGCATCCGGGTCTGTGTGTTCTGGACCTTGCTGAGTCGCATCTGCTGCGGCCCCAGTGGTTCCGTTTTCTCCTGGCATTGTTAAAATGCAAGGTTTGCAGAGTTGGTCTCCAAGGAGACAAAGATTAGGTGCACAATATTTTGGAACACTGTATCCTTCAACGTTGAATAAACCAGAGCTTTACATAGGAATCTCTTCCTACTAAGGTCGGGCGGATTTTAACCTTTCACCCACTCCAGACGTCTATTGGAGTATTTACGGGAGAAAGGGGTCTGTGTGAAATATGCACGACTGAGTTACTCTAACGTCTTGCGTTAGTTTATCGCCTTACCAAACGTTGGGCGCCATGTAGTGTAGTTCCTAGTTTCCCACTAGGCCCTGCGCATTGGAATAACATAAACAGTAGTATCGACGTGGAACTGCGGATATTCCAGGCCTCCACTGACTATGCTAAACTTAATTGGGTGTGTTACCAACTAGCTCAGAGGTCACTGGAAACTTTCTTCTCTGCATGGGAAGTGATCAGCTTCCCTGGCACAGACAAGAAGGGATTCAGCTTTCCAACAACCGTGCAACATGACAACTTTGCTCCTCAGATCAAGAGTCAATCTCTAGGGTCGTGTGAAACAATAGACAGGTATTTCACTCAGTCAGGTTAGTGCAGTTTACTTTCACGATGTGTAGAGAATAGAGAGACGGGCGTTTGTCAATAAAGGGTTAACATTTATTGAACAGTCTTTCTTCTCGTACAAGAGAAATGTATTGCCACAATTGCAAGACTTGTTATTATAAAAAGTACGTACAGTAAGATAAGGATTGCGAAATAATACTGTAAAAACATTGATATGGTTTCTTAGCCATACAATGGTTTAAAAGTAATAAAACATATATACAGTCATATATACATTAGGCTAACATACTCAACTGGTGCTTTTAACTACACCTACCCCAGTGTGCCTGACCTAAGCCTAACACGTGGAAGGGGAGTAAGTAGCTTTAAGTTAAGTTGGTTTTGCCAAGGTTTGCTTCAAGAATTCTCTTCTAAGGGTTTAGTCAACACCATACCTCTGAATAGAATGATGGAAGTCTGGTATTTCCTTCAGGGGGAACTCGATATCCCAGTCACCCGCGAGGGCAGACTAGAAACGCTGGAGCTGGATTTCTCAGCACGAGAAAGGCAGCTTCTCTCTTCAGCGCGTCGAGAGGAGGAAGGGGGACAGCGTCCGCGGGCAGCTGGAATCTGCTGGGCTCTTCGCAGAGGGACGGCTGTTCAGCTCCTAAGCTCACCACACCATCGTTCGCGCTTTAGCAGCGATAATGGTATCAGTAGCTTCACCAACAGCAGCGGGGCAGCAGCATCAGCGTACTGCATACAGCATACAACAGCAATGGGACACCAGCTGCAGCAACAAGCTATTGCTTAAGGCAACGTTGGTAGTATTTATACCTGACAGGTGCCTGGTTTGACGCAAGTTTGCTGGACATAAGACGTCAAATAAAGATGTCACTAGGAAGTGATAGCTATCAGTTGCTCATTAGAGTTCCATTACTAATCAAAACACAGCAAGCGGGGATTTCCAGGTTTGCTGAGTTTTTATCTTGTTGAAGAACTCGGAGTGTTAATCTAGGAATATCAGATAGTGACTTCTGCTCTGCCATTGCACTAATTGGTTGCAAAGGAAGTGGCAGAGAACTATTCTGGAATGTGGCTCTGTTCGTGTGAGGCCAGAGATGACTTTTCTGAATATCGCACTTGAACGGTTATGCCAATATAGGGAATAAATGGACTTATAGCCGAATAGGGGCATAAGGTCACAGTATCGATCAGGAACCTAGATAAACACGCAACATGTTATACACCGAATCGCGAACAATCAGGACAGCGCTCCGTGTCAAGCGAAGCAATCAGGGAATAAGCCTGCAGCGGGGGAATGGGTCGCGCGCCAACAGTTGAGGGCTTTGTGTGTGGACCCTGGCAGTTACTGCCAGGGTCCACACACAAAGCCCACATTTTCGGCTCGTGGGAACGCGACCAAACTAACTGTTGGCACGCGACCCATTCCCCCGCTGCAGGCTTATTCCCTGATTGCTTCGCTTGACACGGAGCGCTGTCCTGATTGTTCGCGATTCGGTGTATAACAGTCCTTCCCTAAATCGAGCCCTGGCCTTTGCAATACTGCGAGCCACCGTGATTGATGCCGTGAAGTATCGCCTTCACTCTATCTTATGTGACTGCTAATACCTTGCCTACCAGGCTATTGTGACCCATACCTTTTAGGCATAATCTTTGTCCTGATGATGATCCCGCGGATTATGTAAAAGGGATCGAAACGCCGTCGACTTGTTGGAACACCATACATTTAAAATGTATACCAAATGTGCTATGCGTATAATGGTGTAAATTGAATTTCTGTCATTAATTTATTTTCAGAAATCGTTCACTTTTGCCTAAAAAAACTCTTCCTTCTGTCTCTCTACTACTCTTTCACCTTGCCAATTTGTAAGAGTGAGGGCACAGGCTTGTGTCTCACTCTAATGAATGTAAGGTATTTTATTGATTGTTGAAATATACAGTAAAGATTTGTGATCCCTGTCCGGCTGGACAAATCACCTTGCTTCTTATAAGCAGACACGGTATCTGTTAACCAGTATTGAGCAAATAAGGCATGAAATAAAAATAGGATAATAAAGAACATTCAACCCCACCTGTTGAGAAACACACTGCTGACGTCATCATGGCTGATGGGAGGCTTTTTTGAACTTGCAGCCATCCTTAGAGGCCGCAAGAAGCAATTTACAAGCACGTAGAGTTGATGTACGTATTCCGCTTCGGCCTCTACCATGTTAAAAACAATCTGGTTTCTCTTCCTCATACTTTCTGCATGAGGAGAACAAATATAGTCTTGCACAATTGTCTTCCATTTTCTTCGGCACAGCCATCCTCTCATGAAGCTTTGAACCTGGAAATAGATGCAAGGCAGGTTTATTTCCCAAATCGAGAGACAAACAAATGCGCCCAACAGATTAAAAAAAACACAAGAACAAAAATAGTGATATTAATAGAACAAACTAGATGTGTGTAGTGTGAATCCGGCAATCTTATTTTAGAAGTCACTTTGTGAGTGTGAAGCTACATTCGTTTGGTGATCATCTGCCCAACAAGGGCCGGGAAGGGTTCCAATACCCATTCCTACAGATTTTAGCCACATTCCTTCAATGTGACATCATTCTGCAATGGGTATTCAACCTCAGTGAGGCATGAAACAGGTGATGTGTTGAGAAAGACATCCAATTCTCCGGCTAGCTCATTCTTCTTGCATGTCCCCAGATCGCACTCTAGGTTCCACTATGTCTTTATGAGCTGCCCACTGATTCTGGATGTCTTGGACTTGGACATGGGCCGGATTACACTATTTTTTTTTAGCATAACTTTTCATTAGGACAAACTTGGACACGACAGACATCATACAATCAAGTACATGTGGAGTTACACACTTGGCAAAAAACAAACGACTAATACAAGGTCGCATATATTTTCATACACATTAGCATTTCACTTTCTTAAGGCAGATTGTCTGGCTCAGTATCACGTCTAGGATGCAGGGGATCACAGAGTCCTCCCCTGTAGTCATTCCATTTCCCTCAGATATGCGTCCATTTGGTGGGGCACCCCCTGGATTCATACACCGTCCTTTCTGACACCATGCACCAGTCCATGTCTTTCCCCCACTTGTTCAACGTCGGTGGCTCATGCGCCCTCCATTTCCTTGCAATGTTCCTTTTAGCTATCATCAGTCCAAGTGTCACCAATATTCTCTCTTTAGTATTAAGATCATTTGGGCCCCAGATGTTTAGGAGACTAAATTTGATGCTGCAGTCAATTTTGTAGCCCATTACACATTCCATATGATGCGCTACCTCGGACCAATATCTCTGGATAAACCGCGCATTCCCAGAGTATATGTATAAAGGTGCCCTCTTGCCCACACCTTCTAAGGCAATACGTTTTGTTACCCGGACCCCATCCTTACCAACGTCTGTCCCGCTAGGTATATTCTATGGAGTATTTTTAACTGTACAAGTCTGAGCCTAGCGGAAATTGCAGTCTCTCTAGGAGAGGCTAGAGCCACTCCGCACCATCCAACCCAGCAATGTCATAGTCCCACTTTGTTCAAAACTGAAGCAGTGAGTCAGCCATATTATTAATGAGCTTTTTATATATTGAGGATATCGTTTTTACTGGGGGGTTCCTGTCCAAGACCCTATCTTCAAGCGGGGAGGAGTCTGGCGATGTCTCTCCCTTCTGTATCACTGCAAGTAAAGCGTGGCGGATCTGTAGGTATCTGTAGTATTCCATATTAGCCAAGTCATAGTCAAGGTGTAATTGGGTGAAGGGAACCACTTCCCCACCTTTCCATAGGTCACCCACCTTTGAGATACCTATCAAGTCCCAGCTGTCCAATCCAAGGGTGTGTCTCAAGTTACCAAGTAGGTCTGCATACCTGATTACACTCTTGATCATGCTTCCATATCTGCATCACTTAATGGCAATTTGCTCAGCACCATAGGAGTAATTTGCCAACAGAGAACTGTGAGGAAAACATGCTCCTTCGTTTCTAGGGTCTCTCTAAATGAGGTACACAAGCATCCCTATTGAAGTGGGGAAAGCACATTTCTGGTTTCATGTAGGTACCAGTTTCTACAATGCTTTCCGGGAGCAGAGCAAGGTCTCCTCTACCAAGCATCATCTCTAAGGAAGAGCATCTGCCCTAACCTCAATGACAGGATATTTAGGCATTTGGAACGCACCTGAACTGATTGGTTGTGGGATGTTGTTCAAATATCAGGCATGTGTTATATGAGTTCGACCTCACCTCCAGTAATTCAAAACTCTACATTGACTCAGACTTGTGTGGACTCCGCTGCAATCCTTTCTGAAGGGGCATGCTACCCATTGTCGCAGGCTAGGACTAAGCCTAACACCCTACTGCTGAAGTGTTGGTCTCCCCTACTGACACATCAGTGACTGGCACTCACTTGCCAATGAATTGCAATTGTCTATAAGTACTTTTTTCTCAGGCAGGGAGATGGCGGACCCTGAGAGAACTGCCGACCCCAAAGCCTTTGGCAGTTCACCACATGCTTAGGGAGGCAAGTAGGCTGCACTAGCTGGTGCAGCTTCCACTTGGCTGCATTGCACTTCAGCAACAGTCTGACCTGGCTGATCTTGAAATGAACTTTGTTCTGTCATCTGGTGAGAGTGGTCGAAGTTTTGTAGTAGTATCTTGATGTTGATGTCAGATGTGGTTGTGAGAGATGTCATGTATTCATGAGAGGCAACCGTTGGTGATTGCTTAAAGGATCTGGTCATGGCGGCTTATGGCTTTGGCTAATCTTTGTGGTTGAATATCAATGTAGCAAGTCATAGACGTTGGGAGCTTTGGAAAGTTCACATTTTGCATTTCGTTAGTTAGCGAGGTGCATATGAGGGCCAAAGCAAACCCTCTGGTGTAGGGAAATACAGTTGCAAGCTGAGTAAAGTAAGCAGTAAGAAGGTTAAAGTCTTGGCAAATGCAGGATCTGGGAGACTGAGGTTGCCAAGAAAGTTACTGTTAATGTATTTGTTTGAATATGCAGTGCTGATGCCCAGACATGGGTCTTGTGCTCACTGTGCTATAGGACTCAAACTACACCCTACTAAAGTGGCCCAAATGGCCGAAACGTGTATGGGTTGCTTGTGCTCCTGTACAGAGGGGGCCTTTCTTGCCATTTTGGGCTAGACTGCTCCCAATGAAGCTGAATCGAGACTGATTTGCATATGGCTGGTTCCAGTCTCAGGTGGCATGGTGCACAAACGAACAATAAACTGAAATGTGACGACAGATAATTACCAGAGGCTGAGATTAATTCAAGCGTTCAACCCATCACTTTTTTTTTATTTTTCATAAACAACGTTATTGTTTTGCACAAGGAAATATATACCACAAACCACAAATGTATGGCCACCACTGTAGGAACAGTGATGAATCTCAGCATAGATGTAACAGCATAAAGTCGACATTAATAGAGATGGACACACGCTCAAACATTTACAACGGAGAGCCAAGCACAAAATGGTTCCACCACTTGCTCCTGATTTTAGCACTTTTTTGGGGCAGCACGGGCTTCATATACCGGCCTCTCCTGTTGTGTACACCAGACTACATCCCGGCGCCATTGAGACAGTGTAACCATGGCGGCCACCCATGGCAAAGAATAAATACATAGGAATGCATGGACAGCTTCTCCAGGAAATTAACACACATGCCTCCCCATGATTGAGGAAGCAACTAGTAAGTGGAATGGTGGGAACATTTGGTGGTTTTGCAGTATTTTGACAAATAAACATCAAGTTGAATATAAAAAAAATCTTCAAAGGGTAAATATTATACAACAAAGCAAAATTCAAGATACTACTTCAAGCAACAAATGCACGTGTAGGAGAAGAACATTTAGAGAGCCTCTATGACACATAAAGCACGATTGAAACTTTGGTCCGCTTTATGCTCTTAAATCTCATTTACAATTCTCAAACGATAAGGTGAGTGAGAAATCTTTTAAATAATTCTTGGATTTTTAAATAAAATATGTCTTATTATGTCTCATGATGCAGAGGACTATGGTGAAGTACCATTCATCTGTCATGCTTTGAAACTTAGGAAAACCATGCTAAAAATAATTTGAAAATGCCCTAAACACAATAGTTACAGAATTTGTTTTCTTTATTGATGTTTGAAAGTATAGGGCAATTGTACTGATGTGTACAGAACAACTATTTTGTTGAATTAAGACTGAATGTAAAAATATAATGACTTAATACAATACAATGTTATGATCGTGAAGAGGGTGAAATTATTTTACACTGTGCTGTATGTGGATAATTCCCAATATGCCAGTGGGGCATTATGTCTGGATTTGCAAATGTTATCTGACGAGTTCTGGCGAAAATCCACCTCACTCCCCAGAGTGTGGCTCAGTCTGTACCAAAGAATGATGTACCAGACAAAGCCAAACACCAGAGGGGAAGGGGAATGGGTTTCAGAGTCACACAGCACACCCATGTCTTCTTTAGCAGGGCTCTCTTTATTAATGCATCTCTGATTGTAGCATGATTATACATGACTCTCCATTAACAGAATGACCCACCATTTTGAAAACATAGCGTTTTAGTACTAATGGAAAGCACACAATATTCTCAATGAGCACAAAGTAAGCAAGTATACTACAGTAAACCTAAACCAAGCAGGAAGGAAGACAATTAGTCTTAAGGCCAGGAAATGAATCAGGGTTCCTTAGAGCAGGTAAGGGAAAAGTAGAAAACACATCAATACAACAAAGCCGAAACAGAATCCAAAGAGCAAGATCAGTATTAAAAGAAAAAAAGTCAGAATACCAACGAACTGTATGTCACCGCCCTCTCATGCGCCCTATGTGCAGTGGGCCTGTTGCGCGGGGCTCGTGTAATGCTGCCCCTGTGGTGCCTTGTGGCACACTATAATATCATGTTCAAGTTTCCCCAAAACACCAGTTCCCATTATGCCTGAGCTTGCAAGCATTCTCTGAATCAAAAAAGATTCAAAAAGAAAATCCAGAGTGTTGGGTTTATAGACCTAGTCCACAGACTAATGGCTCCTGACTCGTATGGTCAGAGAAAAGCCTTGAAGGAAGAAAAAAGTTTTTCTTTCTTGAGTCCCCTCACTCACCAGGGTTTTCCCACGGTGACATGCTTATTCATTGGGGCCATCCCAGTCCTCTACGAATTGGAGCGCGCTGCGCCTTGCGAAGTTACGTAGGAGCACTTATAGGTAGACTATGTGTAGTGCAATTTTTGGGGGAGTGGATGGAAAGTGGTTAAAAATACCTTGCTAGTGGGCATCAACAACTTTTGTTCCTGATCCTAGGTTGGTATGTCTAAAAAGGGGGGTGCACTGAGAACCTAACTATAATGAGTTAGCTTCCCCTAGCTCTTCTTTAGGACTAAACAGGGACCAGCCCTGTGTTTGCCACTCCTAATGCACCTAATGTACCTAGATTGGAAATAACAACTGTGAAGTGAAGAAAAAATATTAAATTAAGTGAACGCTGCTACTAATAAAGCATGTGTTGTTGATACATACGTTCCCTATGTCACGCTGTATATTATTTGGTGTGAGAATTCACCCTGTGGAACAAGCTTCCTTCCTAACCGCTCCCCTAGGCAGCGTCCTCTTGGCTGCAGTTCAAAGTTCCTCCGGTGATTCCCTTTGCTCCAGCTTCCTCAATGCATCTTTCTTCTCCACCTCCTGCCCAGCTACTCCAGTTCCTCTGCGACTTCCTGAGTCAAAACTTTGAGACTTTCTTTAGACTTAGAAGAAGTTGAAGTTCTAGGCTAAGCACTTGATATCAAGTTAGTGCGCACTATCCTTTTATAGTAGTAAACAGGCCAGAGTATCAGCGTCTTCAAGACTATAGACTTGTCTTCAAGTTTCATCTCAGTGACTTCCCTCCAGTTCTTTGATTGTTCTTGCTCTGGACTCTTACTGCAATCTTGGCTTTTGAACTGTGTTTATACAAGAACTAGAGACTTTGCTCTGTGTTATTCTGATGAATTTACAGTAGTGCCAAGAGAACTCACCTAAGAGTTCTTGATTCATGTATGAACCTTGTACTGTGATCTATGTTTGGAGTTTATCCTTGGGAGTTTAATTAACTCCCTTCTATGCTCTGAGTGTTTCCACGGGAATGCCAGTAACTCCAATCTGTATTTCAAGTTATTCCTTGGGAGTGTATAGCTCCAATCTGTGGTTCCGGTCCTTCTTTTTCCTTATGGTGTTTCTGAAAGAGACTGTAATTGTATGATACTGCAGTTCTTGCAAATTCATTGTTTGAGAATCCTTTGGTGAATTGATGGTAATTGCCTCCTCTTGTTGTTTCCAGTGCATTACATCTTTGCAAAATCAGAGGTCATGGTCCTGTGCACATGTAGCTAGCAGACTTAGAGGTTCTACAAATAATGCTGTGCCCCACAGTTGCTGACCAGAACCAGTGCTGAAAATCTCTCTTCTTTTTTTGTCCCAACTCCCCCCCCCCCCAAGGGCTGCACTTTGTTTAAAGACCAGCAATTCCTTGAACACGCCCAGACCTTCTGGGATAGGAGGTCCAGCATCAGTTCCAGTATCGTCTCCACAGTTGGAACCAGGTGAGTGCATGACACCATAAAGGGAAAATGGCCATAGTTAAGCTTCTCCACAAAAAAGCCACACTGGACCCCGGTATCTTAAAAAAACCTTCGGCCTTGCTCCTTGCTCCCTGCCCCTGTAAAAATGTTAGAGGCGCATCTTAACATCCATTTGAGTGCCTTTCTGGAGAACACTAGCCTTCTTGACCCCTCCCAACACGGTTTCCGTAGGGCTCATTGCACCGAGTCCGCTCTCACAGTTGTCACCAATAACATCCGTGCTAAGGTCGACAGTGGCCAGACTACTTTTCTCGTCCTGCTCGACCTTACAGATGAAATTTGACACCCTATATCCATCCATCTTAGTCAATCGTCTCAAGGAAATAGGAGTGAACGGGCCGGCGCTGAGCCTATTGAAATCCTTCTTGGATGACAGTGTTCAAAGGGTCAAGTTGGGCGACTTTCTCTCGCCAGCAACTCCGGTGCAGTGTGGAGTCCCTCAGGGGTCATCCCTGAGCCCCACACTCTTCAACATTTATGTGACACCACTTGCCAAACTCGTAAGATCTTTTGGGCTGGAAGTTCTACCTTACACCGATGATACCCAGATCATGGTCTCCCTCTCACACTCTGCCGACATCACAGCCCGGAATTTTAGAAACTGCATGGAAGCAGTTGCTGGCTGGATGGTGAAGAATTTCCTCAAACTAAATGGGGAAAAACAGAGGTGTTGATTTTTGGAGGCAAGGAAGAGATATGGTCAACTGATTGGTGGCCCTCCGCTCTTGGGGTCTGTCCTAAGCCCTCTCAGTCCGCTCAAAATGTGGGTGTCATTTTTGACAACAAACTCTCTTTTGACAAACAGGTCAGCAGGACAATCTCCACCTGTTGTGGAGTTCTTAGAACCCTGAGGAAGTTGGTGCACTATCTTTCCCCAGAGGCCCGGAAAACTGTTACAGTAGCACTAATTTCTTCTAGGTTAGACTGTTGTAATGCGCTGTATTTGGGTATCAATAAACAGCAGGTACAACGCCTGCAAGTGGTACAAAATGCAGCCGCTCGGTTTGTCGCTGATGCCCCCAGATTCTCATCAGCAACCTCCATTAGGAGGGATCTTCATTGGCTCCCTATGCAGGCAAGGATAGAGTTCAAGGTTCTTTCCCACCGTGCTCTCCATGCTGGTGGATCGGAAGATCTTAAATCTTTGCTAACACCCTACACCCCTGGTAGGGTCCTCCGATCTGCCAACAAAAATCTCCTTGTGATACCCAGAACCTATAAAGCCAGATGGGGCGGAAGATCTTTTCACTCCCTTGTCCCCAAGATCTGGAATACTCTTCCGGCGGATATTAAAGGTCAGTCGGCTTACTCTCTCTTTCGAAAGGCCCTGAAGAATTGATTCTTCAGGGAGACTTATCTGTAACTTTTCTGTAATTTCTTCCCCTCACCTCACAGCCTATACCATCGTTAGCGCCTTGACGCCTATGGGCTAAGTAGCGCTGGATAAATCCCTTTTCATTCATTCATTCATTCAGGGAGAAAAAAGGTGGGGGACAGGAAGTGGTGAACGAACTAGCAACATGTTGAGAGCCAATACAATATATAAAGTTGTCAGGCAGCTTCCTAAAGCCTATATGTTGTCTAGATTCTGCTTCTGTTTGCTGGGACCCAAAAGTCACACCCTAGACCCAGGCAGATTTGCTACACACAGCCGCCAGAATCTAAAAGAATTACACCTCACATATGTTCTTGAAGACATCCTCAACCCCCAGATACCTTGCTGAACCCTGCCTGACCTGTTAGGAGACTAGTGAACATCTACGTCTGAGTGCAATGTCCAAGGCTAGGTGCCCACTGATAAGGTTGCCAACCCTGCACTGTTCTGATAAAATTAGGGAAGGATAAACATGGCCTGTGATGTTATAATTATTAGTATAACCTGAACTAAAATCAGAGTATCATCTACTTTTGGATCACTGCACTTCGATACTGCAAAACCTTCTGAGATATCTGCAGGAAACACTATTGGCCATCAAAAGGTGTTTGGTGGGTGACCAGAGTAAGAAGTATAGGAAACACCTTTGGAGGGAAGATTGTTTAGTATGTCACATCCTCCTAAAACATGCATTCTGGTGTTGGTAGTTGGGCCCAGGGACTCCCAGTTGGGTGTAGCAGTGTTTTTGTCAGTTTTTTCATAGGACCAGCAGCTCTCATGGTACAGGCATATCTCTCCAGAAATAGTGAAGAAATTGTTCTGATCACTTACCCCCCCCCTTTACATGCCACAGATAAGAATAAACAAAGGCATGTATTGCGACCTGGTGGTTCTTACAGGATTTGGTGCAAATGAGCCATGCACATTTAAAACTACTATTGCTGCCCTTTCTGCTCTAATAAAAATCGTTTTCACTATTTTTGAGAAGGTGGGTTGTTTGTTTATAGGGGTTGTGCCCTGATCAAGCAGCAACCACACTCCTTCTCAGGGTGAGGCACAAGGGAAACCTAAATTAACCTGTGCTCAAACCTCTGTTAGCTTTGCACAGAGCAGTCAGGTTTAACTGAGAGGCTATGTATAAAGTATTTGCGCAACACTTCAAACAGTAATAAAGTGAATACACCACACAAAAAGAACCCCATGCCAAGTTAGAAACATAGAATACTGTAATAAATCAAACAAGACCAAATTGACAAAAATTAAATTAATAGACCCAGACATATTCAGGGGCAGATTTACGTTTCCTGGCGCATCCCTGCAAACCTGCAGGGATGCGCCAGGAAATCCACCCTTGCGCCATCACTGATGCGCCACATTTACAATGCAGCACGCCGTGGCGCACGGATGGGCAGATGCGTGTCACATCCCATGGCGGAAATACGGCGCATTGCTGGAGTCGCGTCGCAAAAGCGACGCGGCTCCAGCAAGGCTTGGGGGTGCCCTATGCCTAACATGCTGCATCAATCCTTAGGCCTGCTTCAAGCAGGCGTAGGGTTTTGATGCAGCATTGCCGTAAATATGACTCTGTGAAATCTTGTAGTTTTCACTGCGTCACTTTTACGAGGCGTACCTGCCAGGGAATGCCCACCCTGCGCTGGAACGCCCACATGAAACCTGGCACAGGTTTCATGTAGCGCAGGGGTTTACAACGGACGCATCTCCCTAGATGCATCACGTTGTAAATACGTCGCAACATGGCGCATGATTTACACCGCCGCTGTGTCAAAGAAGCGACGCAACGGCGGTGTAAATGTGTTGCAAGGGGCTTGTAAATCTGCCCCTCAATTTTTAAGTAAGATTTAAGTTATAGTAGCGCTCGAGGATCCTGCTGACCGGGCTTGCGATGCGAAGTTGTGTGTCGAGGATGCGCCTTGCAATCGGGGCGATGCGTTGGTTCCAGAGAGCTGTGAGCCTGTGGTGCGGAGTTCGGGGCCAAAGCTACCAAAGTTGAGCAATGCACGGCCCTGTGCCGAAGCTGGATCATGAAGTTGGGGTGATGCAGTGATTCCGAAGTGCTACGATGCGGGTTTTGCGACGGGTCCAATCCAAGCAGCAGAGGAGATGCGTAGTTTCTGCTTGGGGTTGCACCGCGAAGCAGAGGAGAGGCGTCAGTTCTATTGAATCCACAGAGGCTTACAAAGCATGTTAAGCCCACTTCCAAGGGTCTAGGACTGGGGTGGCACCACTTGGCAGAGTCCAGGTGCAGGTGCAAGGTTGCTGGATCTCATCGCAGTCTCAAAGTTCTCAAAACTGTGTGCCGCATCCTAGATGCTGGACTTCACATCCCAAGCCCTGTTGACAAATGCTCGCATCTCAGGATCCTCGCATTGCAGCCTTGCTGCACCTTGGAACCAACACATCGCTTCAGCTGCGCGGCGCATCTTCACCACGGATCCACACAATTCTCTGCAACCAGGATTTAAGGTACGGTGTTCAGCAGGACAAACTGGGTCCTTCCAACTAGCCCACTCTCCATTGCAGTCGGCCTGAACTTTTAACTTTGTCCTAGTTCGGCACTGCCAGGACCCATGAACAGTTCACGCTTTGTGCTTTTTGGTGCTATTTCACCCTAAAAACTTTTAGATTGAATATCTCCAGTTTTACAGATCAAATTCTTTTTTTTGTTGCCTTTTTTTATTCATTAAAAATCACTCTATTTTTCTAAACCTGATGTGGGATCTTTTTGTGTGGTATTTTCACTGAATTACTCTTTAAAGTGTTGCTCAAATACTTTATGCACTGCCTCTAAGTTAAGCCTGACAGCTCTATGCCAAACTACCAGAAGGCTGAGCACAGGTTAATTCTAGGTTTGCTTGTGCCTTACCCTCACTAGAATTGTGGTTGCAGCTCGTACCCTGCCCTCCGGGCTATCCAGGACCTACCCTAGGGGTGAATTATATGTATTAAAAGGGAAGTTTTTGACCTACCAAAGGTAGAAATGGCAGTTTAAAACAGTACATATAGGCTCTGCAATGACAGGCCTGAGACATGTTTAAAGTGCTACTTTAGTGGGCGGCACAATCAGTGCTGCATCACCACTAGTTAAATTTACAGGGCCTGGGTCCAGGTACTTTACTAGGGCAAGTATATTAAATGTGCAATTGGGTAGGAGAGAACCTAACAAGCTTTAAGGAAAGAGCACAAGCACCTTAGCACTGGTTGGCAGTGGTAAAGTGTGCAGGGTCCTAAGGCTAGCAAAAAAAAAACATATCAGCAAAAACAGGAGGTCCGTAAGCAAAATTTACAATTTACTTATTATTTATGATGAGGGGCTTGGGGCTCACAGACATGTCAAAATATTTTTCATGAGTTGAAACAGCGAAGTGCAGCGTAAATACATGTGGTCAGTGTGGGACAGTGGGTTATTAAGTGCGGGGATTCGGGTCCACCACAAGTAATTAAGCCACTATCTTGTTAGGTCGAGCTAAACGTTTCAGTAATTTATACCTAAGATCAACCCCATGTCGTATAGCACACAGTCTTAACACATGTAAAGCATTTAGAAATACCAAAACATAAAAAAATTCAAGACCACAACAGAATATAAATTCCATTCCAATTTAGTAAAATAAAGTACAATTTAATGAACAAAATTATACCAGAATTCCAAAAATCCAACAAACGTAACAGACATGAATTTTAAAATATTTATGAATAGCTCCAAAAATCACAGAGAGTCAGTGGTAGTTAATGTTTGCTGTAGACCAGAACTTAAGGGTGATTACAGGTCAACCATGATGGAGTGTGTCGGATCAGATACACCAACCAGGTACAACCCACTCAGAGGTTTTTCTTTGGGGCCTGATTTAGAGTTTGGCAGAGAGCGTACTCCGTTGCAACTGCAATGGAGAACCCTCTCTTTCAAACCCTCGATATGCACATCTGTTCTGCAGACGGTTGTACCTTAAGTATGCTAGTGATGGAGCCTGCTATGACTCATTAGCTGACATGCTCCTCCAATGGCTGGATGGAGTACGGGCCATTGGAGTTTTGGCTATTCAATGGCCCGCCCAATTTAGAGTGGGTGGGTAAATGGCCAGTTAGTAAAGAGTAAAGCTCATCCTTCACAATCTAAATCTAGCCCTTTTTCTAGCAGTCAAAATCCTTCAGCGGGGCTAGGAAGAAGGCTGTGTCCAAGGAAGTCTTCACAAAGTCGAACAAGCATTGGACGAGGTCCCACTGAACCCATGGGTTATGGCTGGAAAAGCTCTGAGCAGGAGAAATTCAAATTTTGCGCCCAGGGATGTCCTCTTGCCAGCCAGATTTTTTTGGACTCTTTCCATGTCCATATTTTTACAATTGGACTTTGTCTTATTTTTTGGAGCTTGGAATCCGCCAGCGAGCCATGGTTGCAGATATATTGAACGATGAGTTCCATCTCACCGAGGGTCCACTGAACAGATTTGCTGTTGTGGAGAAGCTGTGAGTGGGAAAAACATGTTTCTTCAGCCCTGCAAGACCGTGCCTTGGGCAGAAAGGCTGGGGAAGTTTGTCCTCTAGAAGTTGTGAAGACCAAAAATGTTCTAAGCCACAGATTTTCAGACATGATGGGAGAAGTCCAGTTTGACACAGCCAAGGTTCCACGGACCTCAGGAACAGCATTAGGATCACGACTCCAGCAGAGGCCACCAGAAGGATCCAGGTCAGATACAATTGGTACAAGTCAACTGGGCTTTTGAGGGAAAATACCTCCTGCAGCTTTTTGTGGCCCTGTAATTTACACAAAAAGTCAGCCAACTGACCCTTGAAGTCCACTTCTTTGTCCTGTGATCAAATGGGAGCAGGGGCAGCCCTTTCGATCTCCTTACAGGTTTCAAACAGCAAGTACAGTCCTTTTTTGTTCTTCCACAGATCCACATTGGTCTGCAGAGAGTGCCTGAGAATGCCACATGTATTCCTGGCAACAAAACAAAAATGTTTGTATTTTAACTACAAAAGATCTTCCTTACTTTAATTAATAAAATAAAACTTATATATTTTTGTACCATGCACAGTGTTTATCTATAGTTATTGCTGTCTTATGTCAGGTCTTGTCCTTTAGTTAAACCAGTTCCTAATTATTCTGTTTGTCCAACCACATTTATTCCTGGCACCAGTTAGTGAGTCGGGTGAGTCCTGCCCCCTCCTAAACAATGGGACAAAAGTTGCCAAGTGTAACGCTACCCACTTTTGTATCACCTTTTGCTTGCCCTACTGCATACAATTTCACGTGCCCCTCACTTTCAAAAATCAAGATGGAGAACCACTTCTCCCCTTTGCAGAGTCCGTGAGCCCACTGAGAGGTGTGGCCAGGGTAATGAGCAATGCCCTCCTTCTTGGCCATTACAAACCAGTTCTGGGACAGCCTTGCCCTTACAGGGTTTGGTGACTGCCTGACTTGGAAGACAAAAGTTGGGGCCTTTCAAGGTAACATTTGCCATTCACTTAGGAGAGGAAAAGCATTTTGAAGAAAATTAAGTTCTTGGGCCAACCCCAACTGGTCTTTCTGTCTGAGAAACAAAAAAAACTCCCAACACACAAGCCTTTGTCTCTGCTCTGGACGCAGATTTCACCCCTTATGAAGTTCTGTTTGCTGGCTGGCTTTCATAAGCTTCAGGCAGGGTAACCTTATCTTTCTAAAAGTTACCTTTCCTTAATATTTATTAAAAATCAGACTTCACCATTGAGCTGGGCTTTTAATAAATATAAAAACTAGTTGTTAAATCATTTTTCTAGCTTGCACCAAAGAGGAGATATATGGCTTGATATGTCTTCTATAGGCCAGCTAGCCTTCCTACAGTAAAAGTAGTGTGTGGGTGCTGGTCCCTGCAAGTACATGCTAACTTTAAATTTCTACATGTCTACTTTTAAATACAATGCACCCTGCATTCTGGACTAAAAGGCTTACACAAGGGTGATTTATTAAATTGCAACATACAGATTACAGTGATAGGCCTGGAGGCATGTTTGCCTGGTCACACTAGTGGCTAGCACAGCAGTGCTGTATTCCATAGGTGGCATTTTACTTTCCATGCCATGGAACTATGGCCTTATAGGGAAGTTAAGCATGCCAATTAGGATTTAGCCAATTTCTACATGTTTTAGGAGTCAGATGACATGCACGGGGGCCTGGTTAGTAGTGTCCCAAATGCACAGAGGCAATAAACACTAGCCTTGCTACAGTAAAAGTAGTGTGTGGGTGCTGGTCCCTGTAAGTACATGTTAAATTTAAATTTCTACATGTCTACTTTTAAATACAATGCACCCTGCATTCTGGACTAAAAAGGCTTACACAAGGGTGATTTATTCAATTGCAGCATACAGATTACAGTTATAGGCCTGGAGGCATGTTTGCCTGGTCACACTAGTGGCTAGCACAGCAGTGCTGTATTCCATAGGTGGCATTTTACTTTCCATGCCATGGAACTATGGCCTTATAGGGAAGTTAAGAATGCCAATTAGGATTTAGCCAATTTTTACATGTTTTAGGGGTGAGATGGCATGTACTGGGGCCTGGTTAGTAGTGTCCCAAATGCACAGAGGCAATACACACCAGCATCAATCCACAACAAAATGGAGGAAAATGGTGGTCAACACGTAAATGGAGGCACTTTCTTACAGTCAGGTAGAACTTCTGTATTTTTGGTATGTGATGGAGTGGAAGAGCAAGTGAGATGGACATGACACACCTCCATATAATTGTAGGTTTTCCATGGAGGATGTAGAATATGCACTGACGCTTTGAGCCCTCTAAATACCTGTGGGTATAGTCCCTAGAGCACTTAGATGCAGAACTGATTGGTCAGCTTTCCAAGAACTATGTGTGTGTATCGGAAATCAGAACAACAAGGAGTTAATAGCTATTTGGAAGAATATGTGTTCACCAGAAACAAGCTGGAAATTAGTGTCGAAATGTAGAAAGCTCTGCTTGTTTTTACCTATTGTGAATCTGGATGATATGTTCTGTGAAAAAATGTAACACCCAGAACATTAATGAAGCTTTTTATAAACAGTGTTCGCAAAACAAAAATGACCGATTTATAATCAAAATATGTAGAAACACGCACTAAGAAATCTGTCTGGGAAAGAAGCGTATTTCCTGGCCCATCTATCTTTAGAGAAGCAAGGATAAGGGACGATACTAAACTGCTTGCGTAGTGGTCAGAATACCAACTATACAACCTAATGTTGGCTAAAGTATAGCCAGTGACTAGAAGGTCCTCCAAGTAAAAAATGCCAGTTTTTAGATCTTTAAAATTGTACTTAGGCACTGAATTGAGATTGGCATATGACTGCGTGTCATGGTCTGCCTCAGGCTCACCTTTCCAAGTTAGCGCACCTTCCAATCATTATTCTCCAAACTCACTAAGGGTACAATCTTGAGAAGGAAAGGCTGGAAGTGTCGCTGCTCGGCAGAAGGCTCCGCGCTTGGTCTGGAAGACGCACCACACACTAAATGCAAATTCAGAAACTACATTTCCCATGAAGTAACAGAACACGCACAATGTTTAGAAATGTTGATGGCCATTCTGGAGGTATTGATTATACGTCCTCAGTGTCCCGGCTAGGCAATCGAGATACATTGTTGCTGCAACCAAATTCTTGTTACAAGACTTTGAAAATCTTGCAGATTGATTGTGTTCCCCTGAAAGCATGACTGGGAGTCAAAGCTGCACGCACAAGGGTATTTTAAGGATTTAATTCATATATGGTAAACAAACTTAAAAATGGTTTAAAGTTTTTTTTCAGAGATACCCTTAAAGAGGTCAAATGAATATATTTTATTTAACACTTTTGAATTCTAAAACTATGAGAGGAATGGAAAGGATAAACATATAAATGAGGTGTGCAGTTTCTCGTGAAAGAAGACTGAGGTTGATGGTTCCAGGGAAAGGAATATGCTCCAATAGGAAGCAGAGCCTGGGTAGGTCTTAAGGCGGACGCCTCTCCACGTCTTGACCTTAATAGGCGTTCCTTATGCTTTGACCTAACGGGGCATGATCCAGTACCCTAACTGGGATGACTTTAATTGTTCTAAGGCACGATATTTACCATATTACTTGTTGTGTGACTGGTTATCTTGGTCAGAGTATTCACACTCACTGAAACCAGACACAGTGTAGTTTAGGGTAGTTTCTAGGTCCTAAAGAATCACCACTTGTTCGTTCTTGACATAACTAGGCGAGAAGCATGTTGACCAATTAGACCAATTAATTCACAAGGCTATCTAGGATATCTTAAGGTAGTACCTACTATTTTAATTAGGTTAGTGAGCTCATTTATTATATTAACTGATTCTGAGTACCACTGCCCCTTTTTTTATTCACTTATGTCACCATTCTACACTTCACCTTTTTAGCCCACATACCCCCTCTTCACCATACGGTTAACTAAAAAAACTCTGGGAAAGAGTACCCTTGTGGGTGCCCATCAGACATTGCAGCACCAGATCAATGAGGAACCAGCCCAATGATGAAGCATTACACCCACTTGGGTGTGTGAGGGCCTGTGCTCCTATTAGAGCATATTCCTTTCCCTGGAACCATCAACCGTAGTATTTTTTCACGAGAAACTGCACACATCATTTATATATTGATTAATGCAAGGAGCCCGTGCCCCGCACCTTTATCGCTCCTGGCTCCCTTTCTTTATATAGAATGGAAAAGATCCTCATCACCTTTAGGAATTTTTACAATTCTCACTGCATTTGTATTTGAGGAAGTGGTATGTACATAGGAAAGGGATTCATTGGTATCAGTGTGAACAACATACTCCGAATGAATGCTTATTTATATTACAGTTTAAGAAAAGAGTCCGAATCTGTATCAGAACCATAGAGCACATATTCCCAGAAACAGTTTAAACAAACATTGGCAAAGTCAACAGATCTAGTGTTGACTTTGGCTAAAGCAAAATTATTTATTTTAATCTCAGAAAGTATGTATTGCCATGGTAGTTGTTGGCACTGAAGGGAACTACTTTGAGTGTGGATATTCTTCTTGTGAAAAGACAGAATACCATCACCCACAGTGAAGTTAGGCAATGTCGGAGGTGGGCTGACCCAGTGCTCCATGCTGTATTTAGTTGTGAGAGAACGAAAAATGTAAATGTTACAATACCAATGAATGAAGGTGACTGACTGAATGTCCGCCTTACCTAAGTATACAATACAAATAATATTGGTAAAATCAAAACGTATTCTCTAACACAAGAACCAAGAAGGCATTTGAATGCATTTCAGAACCAGAGAGCATGTTTCTGCAAAACAGAAGATAATGGTATTTATCAGAGAAGGGAGTTGAGTTTCTACTGGATCACAGTGGATATCTAAAAACAAGGCAACACTGACCAGCACAGTGGCCATCACATCTTAATAACCCATAATAATACACCTGTAGAACTAACCTTATATGTCAACATATCCAACATCATACATCAACAGAACCAACAACCTATGCCAACATATGTACAATCATATGTCCACACAAATATCAAAATACACACTCACCTTCGTAAGTCCCTACAACCAATGTCATTCACCAACACATCATACAACCTCCAACCCACCTCATACATCTTTACAACAACCCACATACACCAACACTCTCAACACCATGGTTCCACACTAGCAACATCATACTACGAACACACCAACCATAATCCCCCCACATAAATCAAATCAAAAAATGTGGCATCCCTTTATTTCCATATGTTCAGACTACTCCGGAACTTATTCAGCTTCACCTTGCTGTGGGTGGACTTTTTAAAAGCTCATGAGCCTGGAAATTCAGCGTCACTGGCATTCATCTACAGGTTTCAGGACATCCTCATTTTATCTGGAGATATCAGATCGTGGAATCAAGAGTTGGTATCAGGTTTGTCCATCTCCTGATGTGATTATTCTTAACGACGACGGGATTACATGTTGCTTTTTAGTCATTTTAGTCATTTATTCTCTGGTTCGTCTGATGCATGTTTTTAAACATGACCTTATCCTCTTCCGTTTGTGTTGGTTTCATGTAATTATGGGCTGTATTACTGTAACGTTTCATTAATTGTTTCTGAAGTTCTTTGGACAAAAGTGCTAAATACATACTGAAAATTCCATAAAACAATCTAAAAAATAAATTTGAATGGGATTTAAGGTTAATTAATTTGTCAACAGTGGCTTCACTGTTCAAACTAAAAAGTCATGAATACCTGCTAGTAACACATCCTTCCATCCTGCTCGACTCAACATCATTTTTTAGTTGGCTACAAGGCAGTGATGGTTAGGAAATGTCAGTCGGGTGGTAACAAAATGTCAGTTATACTTATTATATCTCACCTGAAACATTTACACTTACGCCTGATGCGTGGTATCAAATTGATGATTTCTGAAACTGGTATTCCAGAGATTTGTTCCATCACTTCAGCATGTCTTTGCTAATGGGGTCTAAAAAATGCTACTTGGGGGAAGGGCATTTTCCCTAGCAGTCTTTGACAAATTGACTATTAAACACATTTCACTATATGCGAGGTATTAATGAAGAATCTAGTTACTCTCGTCAACTAGGTGCACACAACATCTTTCAAACACTAGTATGAAGCACAGTATCAATTGTAACTCATTACTACAGCACAGTCAGACCCATCCATTACTATTCTTGCATGCACTCAATTTAAGTACTCCACCTGAACCAGTGATGCTGTATTAAAAAGCCCTGTGCTGCACAAGGGCTGATATAGTTTGCTTACAGTGTAAGAACTCTGCTTCTAGCTCTGGCATTCACGCTTTGCCTTGGCTGCTTGACCAGAAGTCAAGAAACAAATGTACACTTTGAAACCAACACAACATGCAACCTTACAGTGCTTGGAATTCTACACACTTCAGACTTGACCATTACAGCATTTATGAGTATGGGAAATTTGACCACAGGAATACTCTTTTACACTCTTACCTACCTGTGTGAATCATCCCAAAAACATCTAACATGTCTTCTATCGGGATTTTGTTCCTATTATCAAGGTGTCAACAGTCGTCTTGCAATAATATCATGACCTAAAGTCAAGAAATGCAGAGCATTAAATTTGGAAGGATGCACCACTGCTTGAAGCTGCATTTTGATGTGGCAACGAGGAAGAACCTCTGGCTTGAGATGAAGAGGCTAAAATGGAAAGGAACCACCTTGGGCCATGTGGCAATTAATAAGCCGCAGGGAGACCATTGAACATCAACAAAGTTGCCACACGAAGAGTCTTATACCAACATTCACAAGGAACTGTGCCATATGTAAGTGTGAGTGTCAGAGCGAGGAGAACCAGAGCACCCTCTAGAGGGACAGGGCCATCTGTCATTTGCCAGCCATGGGCGAGATGCCAAATATGGAGCGCCCGACCCACGGGCATGCGTCTACGCCAGAGATCTTCAAACTGTGGGGGTCCATGGATGGTTTCCAAGGGGGCTGTAAATGCCTCTGTAATTACATGTAAATGAAGATGGCCTGGAACTGCAGCCTTATTTATTTGCTGCTTTTCCTGGCTGCATTCATTTACACGCCTGGAGTGCTGGGAAGGGAGCTCAGGGAGTGTTAAGAAGTTGTCTAAAAGAAAAGATCTAACAAGTCCGAGTATTTTGTTTTTTCGTTGTCAGCTAACTGCATATAAAACAAAACAGATTCACTAAAAAATAAAATCAAGTAACATAGGCTTCTGAAAATGATGCAGAGTTTGAAATAAAAACGAATTCCTACAAAATATAACAATTAGTAATGTGACCAGACTGTACCTAATGTAAGCATTTTTATAAGTGTAGGATAACACCCCTAAATTACCTCTAAAAAAATCTTTGTCACTTTGACGCATTAAGCAGGGCCATGGGAATTATGTGGCAAGAGAGGATCAAATTATGCAACAGGGTTGATTAAATTATGCAAGAAGAAAAGGTAAATTATGCAGTATAATCTGACACATTTTGTGGTGAGCTTTATTTCATTTTCATTTCATTTTTAGTCAGGGGAACTATTTTACCTCATTAGTATCTATTTAACACCGAAATACATCCATAAGCAACTGCAATATGACCAATCAACCTTTATGAAGGGCCTTCTACTGATCTGGAACACGTCACCAGCCACGCTTTATGTAATTGTGATCTGTTTGAACTAGAATCACATTTTCTGTTAAAATCTGCAGATTATGCACCAGATGATGGATTATGTAACAAATGTGGTAAATCTTTATCAATGCAGAAAACGCTTCTGCCTCAGAAACACATAATTCCAGTGGCCCTGGCTCTAAATAACTAATCAATTAATGGCTGGTAAGAGGATGTAGTTTAACAGCCATAGTGGCTGACCTTTAAGCTGGGGAATGTCGAGTCTTGACGGGAGGCTCAAACATCCTGTGATTCTGGGCAAATCACTTAATGTCCCTGCACCTGAAAACAAATTAATGTGTCAGTTTGTAATACAACTGATGCTCAAGTAAAGTGCTCTGATACCTTTAGGTCGAGTATGCACTATATAAAAATGCGAAAACAAGAAAAGCCTTGTTTCTTCTTTAACTGTTTGCACTACCACCCCACCGTTGCTTTCAAGCAGAGGGACCTCAAAGTCAGCACTAACCATTCAGATGCAGATGTTTTTGTAAAAGGTGAGTCCAGGAGAAAGAAGGGAGGAAGTCAGCACGGTTTCAATCAGATGCAGTGCTCTGGTCCTCTTGACCCCTTGGATCTCAGAGTATTGGTCCAGGAAGAAGAGAAAAGTAATGAGATTCATAAATATAGGAAACGAGATGGCCCAGAAGAGAACGCACAGTGTGGGGGCTTCATTTTTGTGGTTACAAATGGACAGAGACCGTTTCCTCAAATAGATACCCCAAGGAAGAGGATAAGGGAGCCTTTTTCTAAATATAAAAAAAGGGCCCTCCATTAGTGCAGCAGGTAACACTTTCAAGTTGGTAAGTGGCAACATAGAAGTACCCTATGCACACACCCTATATTGCTGTATACGTAGGTGGTAGTACACAAAATTATTCCAAAAAGCAATTATGGCAGAAAAACAGTTATTATTCAGACACCATAGAAAAGAAGAGGGTGACGTAAGGTGATCCTTTGGTTCTTTTAATTTCTCAAAGCTTTACAACAGCCAGCCGACACGTGTTTCATCGCTTACGCAAATCTTCAGGGCGCTCTGCCGGTGATATTTCCGACCCGGTAGGGCCCAAGACCGTCTTTAAAATCAAATAAAGATGAGAGGACGTGGACTTGAAGCTCTGTACGCTTATGCTTTATGCCCGGGAGCGGTGACGTATAACGTGATAGGAGCGGATAACTCCAGTTAAATCGTGTTCCTGGTAATGGTCCATTACCAGGAACACGGCGACCCGGGAGCAGCACCTCTGAAGGAACACACACTGATACAAATAAGAACCACTGAGAGGGTACTAAGCGACCTCTGAACCTCCCGCCTCCACATTGCATAGCGAGACCACGATTTAACTGGAGTTATCCGCTCCTATCACGTTATACGTCACCGCTCCCGGGCATAAAGCAGAAGCGTACAGAGCTTCAAGTCCACGTCCTCTCATCCATATTTGATTTTTAAGACGGTCTTGGGCCCCACCGGGTCGGAAATATCGCCGGCAGAGCGCCCTGAAGATTTGCGTAAGCGATGAAACACGTGTCGGCTGGCTGTTGTAAAGCTTTGAGAAATTAAAAGAACCAAAGGATCACCTTACGTCACCCTCTTCTTTTCTATGGTGTCTGAATAATAACTGTTTTTCTGCTATGAATGCTTTTTGGAATAATTTTGTGTACTACCACCTACGTATACAGCAATATAGGGTGTGTGCATAGGGTACTTCTATGTTGACATTGTGGGGTTTTGCCAGCTTGCTGACCTAACCTCTTGAGTGGTTATATGGTTTTCCACTCACCCAGTTGCAGCACGAAAACTCTTTGTTGGTGCTTCTATATAGGCCCATTGCCAGATTGACATCTAAAAACCATTTTGTCCTTCAAGTTGGTAAGTGGCCACTGCTGCTCAATTATGGCCATTTTACCATGAAGTGGAGTGGGTAATCATTTTCCTTGCTAATTTCAGAGTTCAGGTTACCCTTGCTGCTTTTTAACATACGTGGGAAAGAAAGAATCACTGGTAATGCAGGTACAGTGGCACCAGGAGCCAGAGGTATGAGGAGCCAGCTAAACCTTAATTATGGCTGTTTACTATCCTTCCTTCTTAGCATTCGGGCCCACTGTACACTTGCTAGTGTTGATGTGGGCTTCAGAGCAATAGCCCATGGAAGGGGAAAAATTCATGCAGTGGAGACAACTTTGTGTGGCCTCAGAGAGAGACTATGTGGCTAGATGGGAGTCCATGTTTTTAACAAAGAGCAGAGGAGACTGCCCTCTTTGCAAGACAGTAGCTAACATTAGTGAAACAGGTTCAGCAGCACTGGGGCCCAGGGGTCAGAGGGGCCCACTGCTTCACAAATATGACTGTCTCACTTTTAAAAAGATACATGGGAGCTTATTTTCTAAAATTAGGACCAAGGGCACCATTGCAGATAAAGGAAGACAACATGTGGGAGCTTTTTTTTCTGAAAGGGCCTGATTTAAGATAGTCCGGCATGGTGGCAAAGGGGTATAAAAGGCAGAGGAGATAGCCTGCTACTCAGGACTAAAGTTATCATTTGTGCATTTATCATTTGTGCATCAAGTGTAGTTGCGTTGAGGACTAGTAGTGTGAGGGGCTCACAACACCTCAATTATAGGGGGCAATATTTTGGGGTCAGTAACTGTCTTTGTTTCAATCATTTGCTGTTTTAAAAGTCTCATATTTTGGAGGAGGAGCCAAGTCAGCATCCGAAATGGTCGCATAGCCGCTCGGCTCCGTGAGCCCTCTCGCCCTGCTCGCCCATCCTGCTGTTCGTTCTGAACTACGTAGGTATATTTGGATAAAAGAAGGAGAGCGTTCACTTACCACCTACTCCTGAGACTCCTGCGTGCTGTGCATCCAGAGAATTTCCCACCCACTGCTCTGCGGCCCGTGCGTTGATGAAGCCGGGGTGTCGATTGCAACGGGCAGCCGGCCGCGACTGCAACAACAGCGGCCGCCTCTGGTGGTGGGGAGTCGGTCAGAGGGTGCCGTTGTCTTGAAGTGCCGCTGACGGCAGCATCAGCCCGGTCCCTTATCGAAGAGCCTTGGGGGCCTGCGAGGCATACTGGAGTCGAGGGGGGTGTGTGGCTCCTGGCCCCCCTCTTCGGACTCCGCGCCCGGACATAACCAAGGATCACCCCCGAGACAGGCGGGCGGCCCCCAGGGAGTGGTAGGATCTTTTGTTTAGCCTTTTGGTGACTCTCCTTGGGGAACCTGCCACATAACTTTGTGCTCCGGGCGTACATTTAGTGGCGCCCTGTGCTGGGGCCGGTCCCTACAGTGAGGTGCAGAGGGACGGGGCCGAATTGACAAAGATGGCGGCTGACACCCTCCTTCACGGACCATGTCCCGGTCGGACGGCTGCCATAGGCGCGGAGCTGGGGTGCTGGCAGCGCACAATGGAGCCCACACCCAAGGATGTCTTGGCCGCCCTAACGGATCTACGCGAGACCCTGATTTGCAATGCCTGTGACCTGGATCGAAGAATGGCCGCCATTGCTGTTACACCGCCCTGTAAGGACGTGGTCCGATTCCAATGGAGTGCCGACGTGCCCGTATCTACTTCCTTGGGGAGGACTCTGGCCCCGTCTGGGTTTTGGGACCTACCGAGGGACCTGGTTACTTCGTCCTCCCTGGACAGTGCGGTTGTGCGCGTGAGGGACTCTTTGGGACGCGTGCTTAACTTGAGTCTAGGGACGCGACACTGCTCTTCTTCTCGGGCCGTCCCGACAACGCCGCGGCACTTGCCGGACTGTGAGATTTCCTCTTCATGGATGGTATTACTGTGCTTGGACTTTGTGACACCCGCGGGCTTGGTACCGACGCCCTTGGATTTCAGCTGCACGCGTCCTGATGGACTCGAGCTGCTGAATTTTTTCTTGGTGTTGTTCGGGCCTGATTTGCTCGGATCCTCCAGATCCTCCAAAAAGTACTGTATATCGATTGTCAAGGGGTCATTTGGTGGTTCCGTTGCTAGACGAGGCCAGGGATAAGGCATTTTAGGTTTCGGTGGCCCTCACGTTAACTGACGGTGCTTTGGGTGTGTTGCATTGGGATTGTATTACTGATGTAATTGGTACTTGATGTTCTCCATGATACTCTATTCTGCTTCTGGATCTTCCCCATGTGCAGGGGTGATGGGCGGGGCCGGGCGGCGTCTTTGATGGCCCTCCTCCACCTATGCTTCTTGTCTTTTCTTTTTTTCTTTTCTAAATTTCGGGTTCCAATAGGGCGACAGGCACGCGGCTGGGGGGGTAGGCCTTGGCCTTCCGCGGGTGTGCAGGGTGGGGGTAGGGGGGCGGGGGTTTGTTCGTTCTTTGTTTCCATGGCCATTTAGTCTTTTTTCTTTTTCTATAGTGTTGTCTTCATTCATGGTTCCTGTAACGTGTATTGTTTTGAGAGGTGGGGTTAGGGTTTGCTATCCACCGGATTTGTGCCTACGTTTCTCCTGATTTGTGTGCCTTACCCCACTACTTCGTCTGTATTTATACTAAATTGTAGATATCCTGATTTGCGCGCTGTATTGCAGGACCACGTGTGATTGTATGGCACTTTTTCAGTTCTTTATATTTTAAAAATGAACCTCTGTAATCCTGACTTCGGACCTGATCGTTTGCCCACGAGTTGTCTCCTGGTATACGTATTGTCCCGGCTTTTGAATTGTTCTGACTCTCCGCATTGATTGCTATACTTTTACTCTGTTTCGCGGCCGGCCAAGAAGGTTGTAGGCCCGTACCTGTAATTGATTGCAAGACTAATAAAGGTTTTCCAAAAAAAAAAAAAAAAAAGTCTCATATTTATTGTGGTTTAGGAGCTATAGAAAAAATACTCCTGAAATAATCTCTTAATCCATGCCCCCTACGCTTAGCCCTCTCCCTCCCGCTCACCCAATCCTTGCCGTAAAGTTTTGGATGGGGGCTTGACATTAAAACATGTTGCTTAGGGGGGCACAGAGCAAAAATGTTTGAAGACCTCTGGTCTACGCCGCACCGCGGTGCGGACGATTACCGGGTAAGAGCTTTCTGAGAGGAAGGCGCTCACGGGGGGGTTTGGGTGGGGCAGGGGTTCTCGAAGCTTCAGGAATTTGTGTTGTGCATTCTCACTGCAGGGAGACTCATTCTTAGCACCAAGTGGTAAACAAACAAGTACATATGAAATGGCATTAGTAGAACTTTTTTTTTTTTTTTTTTTACAAATACTTATGCAGCTGAGGCTGTGTTTGGCAGACGTTTCATTCTGAAGTGGGCCCATAAAGAAAGATCCACCCTCAGTCCCCTCCACTGAAACTACCTGAAACTACCTGACTCCCGTAAGATTATACAGACCCCACCCCGGGGATAGAGAGAGCATCTTAAGGACTTGGTCATCCTACTCCTTTGAATGACCCTTTCCTTACTTTCTATCGACTGCATGCCCCCTCTCTCTGAACACAGCTTATTGCAATTTTCCCACACCTCATCTCAAAGATCACAACCTGTCCTTCTTTGAAAATCATACCATGCAACCCAGCAATACCTAATGTTCTCTAGCTCATCTACTAATCCCACCAACCTCCTCATAAAGCCACATGCCCCTACCAAAGATCACACCTAAATCCTACTAATGTATTCCACCAAAAAAACATACTGGAGTAAATGCATGGAATGGGGTCATTGAGGGCACAAGACTAATGGCAATAACCAGCAATAGCCACTGGAGTAACCATTAACCTTAGTTTCCATAACAGTGTGCTGCCACTTCAATTCCTCATCAGAGGAAGTTAATGCAATTAAAAATGTTCTGCTACTAGTATGAGCTCATATTTTCATTTGTCTGCTTCTGTAGTGCCAAGATGGCTCATGAAGCATTTGACAAACACCATATTCAAATATAAAAAAAGAAATGCATAAATTAGACTTTTGAGTGAAGGTGACAGAAAAGCATCCTTCACCAAGTGTCCTTTTCTAAAAAAAATTGGGGGAAATTAAAAGAATGGTATAGACTATGTTTGCAAGAAAAGATCTACTCGCAGACTCCAAAATCTCCTCCACACAAAAGGGCCTGTTAAGCAAATCTCATGGAATGTTGGAAATATTCTGCTTATCCGATCCTCCCTTATAATGTCCGTCCCGCAAATGTCTGTTCTGTGCACCACCTGAATCAGTGAGTCAATTCTTCCAAGATATGAAATATCAGTGAAAGTTCCCTGCAACTGGATGACTGGGCTTGAACCAATGGGTTGTATGAAATTAGAGGAGAAAACCACTCAGAACGTCTCCCAAAACTACCTACCAAATTGTATCTATGTGGGTATGGTCAAAGTGAAAGGAAATAAATATCATGCTAAAAGTGGAAAATTACATTGCATCCTTAAGTATGCTGGAAGATTTCTCAGTATCCTAAATGTCCTGCACGCCAGAGGATGTTTGAAGAATAAGGACTGGGAAGAATTGCTTATTCTGTTTCTCTAAGCCTTATTGTGTTCAGCTGATACACTGATAAGCTGCCTCTGTATTGCAAGGTTTATCCAGCAATGTCCTCATTACTGGTGAGTCCACAGAAAAAAAGTGAGGGAGAGGGATGTGAAGAAGTGTTAACTTTACATACTGACACCTGCAAACCTTTATGAATAAATTAAGTGAAACTTGCTATTGAATGCAACAACCCCAACCGTGTATCTCTGCTTTTTTTAGAATTACTGAGTGTCTGTCACAAGATTAAGGCCCTCCTTATGCCTTATGAGTGGCTCTGTTAGACCTGTCACCTTAGGGTGGCCTTTCCCCAGACTTTTTGCCTTTTGCCTCTCGTTTTTGCTGATTCTATTTGTTGGCTTTAGGACTCTGCACACCTTATCACTTCTTACCAGTGCTAAAGTACGTGCTTCACCCCTAAACATGATGACATTGGTGTATACCTGTTTGGCATATTTGTTGTACTTGTAAGTCCCTGTGCTTCAAATGCTACTAGTGGGCAGCAATAGTTGTAGCAGAAGTAGCCTTTCAAACCTACCTCAGGCCTACCACTACAGTGATTGTGTGTGCAGTTTTACTGCCACTTTAACTTGGCAAGCGTTAAACTTCCCTTTTATAACATAAACGTCACCCCTAAGGTGGGCCCTAAGGGCAGAGTGCTATGTAAGTAAAAGGTAGGAAATATACTTTTAGGTTTTCCATGTCCTGGTAGTGACAAACAGCCTATTTATTTTTCACTACTGTGAGGCCTACTACTCTCATAGGCTTCCATTAAAAATTCCTTAATACACTTGTATGCTGTAATTCTTGATCAGAGAGGAGTAGCTTTTTCATGTTTCATATCTCTGGAATTGTAATGCTAAATCTTCCTTACTGGTGAAGATGGATTTAACATTACTGTTTTAGAAAGTGGACATTTCTCTGCATTTACTGCTCTTTGTGCCTTACAGCCTGTCTCCAATTCACGTCAAGGTATGGTGACAGCTTTGTGCATTTCCTCTAGATCGCCATAAACACAGGCAGGTGAGACTCACCTGCATTCTGAGCACTCATCTGCAGGACCGGACTTCTGCCTGGCAACCCCTGAGGGTTACGGTGTCGCTAGGCATGACAGACATATAGGAAGAGGTGGCGGACTTGCCATTATTTATAAGAATCTGTACCGTACTACACTCGATCCTATACAGTCCACTAACTGTGAAGCAGCCACCTTTGCTATTAATATTAATCATAAACAAGCCCTCAAGGGAATTTTGCTATATCGACCTCCTGGGCCCCTAAATTCTTTTCTTGCCACACTTTCTGATTTTAATGATCACATCATAAGTTCGCCGGAATACATGATATTAGGAGATTTTAACTTCCCTCTGGAAGAACAGGGCAACCACGAAACCACTCAACTCACTGCTGATTTCCTAACCTTAGGACTTCAACAATTGGTGAAGGGAACTACACACCAGGCGGGGCACACTCTAGATGGTCTGTTTACCAACAACTCAGACATCTCTGTACTGGATATTCTTCCTCTTATGTGGTCAGATCACAGGGCCATTATCTTTAGGATCCATACCCGGCACGCTAACCCTCCCCCTTCCAGGCCACGAACTAGGTTAGGGACCCGTGCTTGGAAAAATGCGGATATCCATCAGATGGTAGATATCCTGACACTATCCTCTCCTATGGGGATAGCCATCCTGCTTTATCAGCCTCCGACTTCCAAGATTGGATCCGGAACGCTGCTGATCAGGTGGCCCCGGAGAAGCTTATGCGACCTAATAGAATATCCCCATCGGCGGCTTGGTATACCGAAGAGCTTAGACTCCACCGACAACACTGCCGGAACTTAGAAAGGCGCTGGAGGAAACTTTACTGCCCCATAGCCAAGCATTCCTACAAAGACGCCCTGACAATATACAAAAAGGCAATCATTGCCCGGAAAAGTGCATTTTTCTCAGCTCAAATCGAGAATGCCAGGAACTCTGCTAGAGAATTTTTTTCAGTGGTCACTACTCTGTCCACCCCCTCTACGGGACCTGGGGTTGAACCCTCTCAGTCTCTTTGTAATGCTCTGTCCAGCTTTTTCACTACTAAGGTCGCAGATATATACTCATCCTTTGCAGGGAATGTAGGGACAAGATCCAGAGTCTGCAGTGGTGAAGAATCAGCCACTGACCATGATCCCTTCTCTTCCTTTGCTCCCATTACGCAAGATCAAATCAGCAGACTCCTCTCTACTACCAAGTCTGGCTCCCCCTTAGACCCCTGTCCTCCCTCAGTGATGGCTAACCTCAGCGAGGTGATCTCTCGTCCACTTATGGAAATTTGTAACACCGCATTCTTAACTGGTCGCTATCCAGATCCTTGGAAGAAGGCCGTGATCAAACCTCTTCTGAAGAAACCCTCCCTGGACCCCACAGCTCTGGCCAGCTATAGACCAATAGCGTGTCTCCCCTTTCCTGCCAAAATATGCGAATCTCTGATGAACAAACAACTCTCAGAGTTCGTCGATATTTACCAACTTCTCGACGAAACACAGTTTGGCTTTAGGAAAGGGCATGGAACCGAGACCGCTTTAATAAAGGCCTCAGACGAGATCAGAGCTATTATGGACCAGGGAGGTGCGGCTGTCCTGATCCTTCTGGACTTGTCCGCAGCCTTTGACACGGTCGACCATGTTATTCTGGTCGACCGTGTCACAGCCCTGGGGATAAACGGTACGGCTAGAGATCTTATTTCATCTTTTCTGGCCAACCGTACCCAGACAGTGAAGTTGGGTAACTTCTATTCTCCTGTCTCTGCACTCCCCTGTGGAGTTCCACAGGGTTCCTCGCTAAGTCCAACGCTATTTAATATCTATGTAGCAGACTTAGCAAGGGTAATAAAGGCCCATGGGTTGCGACTTACATCCTACGCAGACGACACCCAACTGGTTCTGGCGATCCACAAGGACGGCCCAGCGGTGGCAGCTAATTTTCAAAGGGCCATGCTTGCTGTCAGTACCAGGATGTCCTCCAATTGTCTGAGGCTTAACTCAGACAAAGCCGAGGTCATGACCTTTGGTAAACTCTCCCCGGACTGGTCTTCCACTTGGTGGCCTAACCAGCTGGGCTCTCCACCTGTCCCAGTTGAAAAGGCTAGAAACCTGGGAGTCATTTTTGACAGCAAGCTGTCATTTAACCTTCATGTCAACAAGGTTGTGTCATCTGCGTTCTTTATTCTAAAGAAAATTAGGAAAATACTGCCTTACCTCCCCACCTCAGCTGGGAAGACCCTGGTCTCCACTCTAGTGTTTTCCAAAATTGACTACGGGAATGCCCTCTTCCTTAATACTCAGAAACTCGTTCTATCTAAGTTGCAGTCTGTTAGACCTGACATCATTGGCTTGAGTCTCTCCTCCATTTTTTCTGTTTGCCTCAACTGTTTTTCGATGTTTTGCTGGTACATGCTTTGGGCGCCGTGCCACGGCTGATCAGTGCCATAGCGCAAGTGCTCCCTATGTTAAATTGATGTATCTATTGTATCCATGTTTGGCTTATTTGGTTTACTGTCAGTCCCTAGTCTAGTGCACCAGGAGTGCCGGGGCTTGTAAATACAAATGCCGCTCGTGGGCTTGCAGCACGTGTTGTGCCACCCACAGGAGTGGCCTCGTAAAAGAATGTCTACGGGTCGGTCATTGCGAGACCCACGTGCAGTCTGGTACTGTCACGCAGGCTGCGCAAGTATACCTACTTGCCAGCCCCTCAGACCTTCCCTTGACTTCATGTTAGTCACCCCTACGGTAGGCCCACGGGCAGGGTGCATTGTAAGTATAAGGTAGGACACGCCTGACCAAGTTGGCATGTCCTAATAGTGAATTACAGCCATCTTCGTTCTTCACTATTGCAAGGTAGCCTGCTCTCCATTAGTTAGAATGGGCCGCCGGGATTATTAATGCTATGATCCTAGCTGGCTCGGGGAGCATGGTGCAATGTCGAGTTTGGTATCCCTGAACTCGGGGTTTAATTACGCATCCGTTGGTGTGGATGGTTTTTGGACTCTGGGTTTGAAAATAGCACTTTTAGAAAGTGTCTATTTTCTTGTCCAACCATATCTGGTTTCTGCTGGTCTTGCGTGTGTGTGACAGGAGCTGGGTGGCTCCACAGGTCTGGATGAGTCAGTGTGGGATGAGTGGGACATTTACGTTGAGAGTAGGGGGAGAGTAGTTGCTGATAGCCTGCCCTGCCTGATACAATGCTGGCTCCACCTCCTGCCAAGCGGCTGATGGCTCTGTGCCTGCCATGGACGATCCTAGCCCCACCTCCTGCCAGGAGGCCGATAGCTCTGCTCCTGCCAGTGTCAATGCTGGCTCCACCTCCTGCTGGGCGTCTGAGGACCCAGCCCTGCGCAATGAATAGGCCAGGTGCTTCTGCCTGGCTCCACCCACAACAGACCCAGGATGTTGGGAAATTCCCCTGCATGGACAAAGGGATCAAAGCCAAAAAGGGGTATAAGAGAAGGACCCCTGAACCAAGAATTTAGATCACTTCTGACAAGGAACCCTGTAACCAAGGACAAGAGGCCTGCTGATGTAATGACTTGCCTACCCCTTCTGCCAGTGTGCTGTTTGCTGGGGGGAATCTGTAGTAAATAGCTGGAGACCACAGGTGTACCACAGGAGGTTTATTGCAGGAGAAAAGCATAGAGCAACCTCAACACAAGCTGGCCAGGCACAAACTGTCACCACCTAGAACACTAGGAGGAGGCAGAGCCATCTACATTCTGGAATGAGTGACACAGGTAAGAACCATGGTAGAGCATGGAAATAGAGGAAAGATAAATATACAACACATCTCCTCTCGTAGAATAAAACACAAGATAAAAGGAAACTTAACACAAAAAGATGGAAATGTCATGGAAAGAAAACTTAACTCGAGACCTAAGAGCATTAGCAAAATGATGATAAAGTTGCAAGCAACAGTTGAGGAGCATAAAACAGGCATTGCAAACATCAGAAAGATGAGTTGCAAACAACAGTTGAGGAGCATAAAACAGGCATTGCAAACATCAGAAAGATGAGTTGCAAACAACAGTTGAGAAGCATAAAACAGGCATTGCAAACATCAGTTGAGATAAATAAAATTAGGCATAGAAAGGGACACACGTCACCCCTCTAAGACGTAATCGCAACAAAAATCATTCAAATAAGAAGGGGGTCTATGGCACCTCTGAGGTCTGGGAACAGGTAAAGAGGAACTGGTATCAGCAATAGGGTTGGGAACAGCAACAACAGGGTCAGGAGCATCCCCTCCACCATTGCCCCTCACCAAGGCATTAACGGGGGCAGGCACAGCAAGAGCCGGATCCGGAACCTGAGAGGGAATAAACATGAACCCTGAAGCGGAGAGATCCCGGGCAGGCACGGAGGGAGAGGAAGCAGGACCAGGACAAACACCAGCTTTCTGATAGAGAGCAACCCTCGTTAGATTCCATTTTTCCCCATTCGAGAGGACAACATAGTGAGGGTAGACCATTTTCACAAGAAAAGGACCACGGAATTTTGACAAGCCTCCTGAAACACGACCAGACTTTACCTTGACCAGGTCGCCTTTCGCGAGTTTACAGGAAACAATTTTAGCAGAAGACTTACCACCAACAACAGGTTTGCATGAAAGGTCCTTAGAGGACAGATTCACAGAACTCTTACAAGAGACACTCTTAACGGGTAAAGTCACAGTACTCTTACAAGGAGACTTAGGAACCACTCTGGACACACCACCCAAGAGGGACTGAGAGACCAAGTCCTTGAGCCAAGATGGAATGAGTTTGGTGCTGGGAACCCTACCCCTCATCATCTCAAAAGGGGATTTGAGGTGAGAACCGTGAAGAGTGGTGCAATACGCATAGACCATTTCACTAACAAGGGAAGAGACAGACGAACCACTGGAGAGAGCCATTTGAACGGTACCTTTCACTAACCTGTTGAGGCGTTCACAAAGGCCATTCCCCTGGGGGTTGTAGAGGGAAGTCCTATGGTGAGAAATGCCACATTCAGACAAAAAGACTTGCATCTCATGCGAGACCAACTGCGTACCATTGTCAGTTATAGGAACGCTAGGAAAGCCTTCCCTAAAGAACAAGGAACTAAGGTGTTTAATAGTAGTGGCCGTGGTGATATCCTTAAGAAACTCCACAGACAACCATTTTGAGTGGCAATCCACGATTACGACAGCAAACCTCTGGGAAAGAGGTAGCTCAGCCATGGGACCTATGAAATCCAGACAGATGGTGTGCCACGGAATTTCAGGGAACTGCAGCACACCCATCTCAGACCCCGCAGAAACCTTAAGTCTCTTCTCCCCCACTTTGCAAGTATGACAGTCCTCAACCCAAGAAGAAACCATGGAGTCCATACCGGGCCACCAAAAATTCAACTTGAGACGCTGTTGCTTCAGGGTTTGGCCAAGATGACCCTCATGGGCCAAAGAAATGAGTTTGGGTCTCAAGTCAACAGGAGGCACAAATTTGTCGCCACGCATAACAACATTGTCATTGCAAACAGACAGATCATCAATGACCTTAAGGAAGGGGCGAACAGAAACATGAAGACAGCTCTCCCTGCGGGAACCCAACCTTATCAACTGGATGACTTCCTGTAAAACGTTGTCCCTGGACATAGCTTCGACCCACTCAGAGCGAGAAAAGGAACCCTCAGTTAGCAGAAGAACATCATCAATCCAGGCAACATTCTCATCAAGACCCTCTAGACTGAAACCAACATCAGCACCAGGTGGAACAGCCAACCTAGACAGGCAGTCAGCCTGGAAATTTCTCCACCCAGAGATGTGGGAAATATCAAAATGGTATTCCTGGAGTTTGGAGGCCAACCTTCCCAACCTTGGGGAACCAAATGCCCCACCCCCGGGAGAAAGAATGCGTATAAGGGGTTTGTGTTCAGTCTTAAGATTGAATCGAATGCCCCATAGATAAGGTCGAAAGTGATGAGCACCCCACGCAGCAGCCAAAGCCTCTTTCTCGATAACAGAATAATTCTGTTCACATTTGGAAAGAGTACGTGAGGCAAAAGCAACCGGCCTGTCGCCGTCCTTGTGGGACTGAAGTAAGACTGCACCAAGACCATGGGCACTGGCATCAACCAAGAGAGTTGAGGATTTCGCAGTATCAAATGGTGCCAGCACCTTGGCATTGCAGATGGCTTCCTTGATCCCATTAAAACAGGCTTCCAACTCAGGACCCCAGGAAAATTTGCAACCCTTCTTCAACAAAGCCCTCAAAGGCAAGGTCTTCTCTGAGAATTTCTCCACAAACTTGGAGTAGTATTCGATTAAGCCCATGAATGACCGCAACTGGTCCTTGTCAGACGGGCAAGGAGCTAGGCGTATTGCATCAAGAAGATTCTTCTTTGGTCTGACTCCATTGACAGAGATTTCATGTCCCAAGTACTCAATATTCTCCACAAGAAAAGAACACTTCTCCTTACGTAATGTAAGGCCAGTGTCCCAGATTCTGTGTAAGACATTCCTGAGAACGAGGTTATGATCTGCCACAGAGTCACCAAAGACCAAGATATCATCTTGAAAAAACACCACGTTTTTGAGCCCCTTGAAAATTTCGCTGACCAACCTTTGGAAGACACTCGCCGCCGAAATCAACCCAAAGGGGAGGCGAGTAAATTGGAAGATCCCCTCCGGGGTGATGAAGGCCGTAAGATGCTTCGAGGATTCATGGAGCTTAACCTGATGGTAGGCACTCTTCAGGTCGAGTTTGGAGAAATACCTTGCCCCCTGAAGAGTGGAAACCATCTCCGTAATGTTGGGTAAAGGAAAGGTGTCTGCAACGACACACTTGTTTAAGGACCTGAGGTCCACACAGAATCTCAATTTTCCGTCTGATTTTTTAGAAATCACGACGGGCGAAACCCATGCTGATGCTTCTGTGGGTTCAATTACCCCGGATTGAAGCATCTCCTCAATTAGGAGTTTCACTTCATTGCGGATGGAAATAGGAATCCTCCTTACACGATGTTGCACAGGCAAACTATCTTTCTTCAGTTTTATAAGATGGGCATACCCCCGAAGCTCACCCAACTCCTCCCTGAAGACAGACCCAAATTCAGAGAGAATAAACTCAATAGAGTCATCATCTACCACCATTATTTGATTCTTTGCCCTGGGATTGATAACGATGTAAAGGTCATATTGATGTACCCACCCTAAGATGGGAGGGCCATCAATAGAAACATAAACCTTCCCAAAGATAGACCTCTTCTCAAAGGTAATCTCATAATCAAAGAAACCAAGGATTTCAATTTTCTGCCCATTGAATCCCTTAGGGGAAATATCACTGGGATGTAAACTCACCCCCTCCCAAAAGGCATCAAAGGTAGACTTAGGTATAATGGTATGACGAGAACCAGTGTCAACCATCAACAACACCTCGTGGGAGTCAATCATAAAAATGGCTTTGGGTCTGGTTTGTCTAGGATCATCACAGATGACATCCACATCATCAATGACCAGGAGTCTATCGGGCTCAACTCCAGAATCATTCACGTAGTCATCAACAATATTCACTCTCTGCCTGGCTTTGGCCTTGCACATTTTGGAGAAGTGTCCAACTTTCCCACACTTCAAGCACTCTTTGTTTGAGGCAAAGCAAAACCTTGCGTCGGAAGAGTGACTACTACTGCCACACCTGTTGCAGACCTTGCTCACTGAGGTTTTCTTAGCAGAGGGTCTGGGTCTGTTTTTCACTACAGCAACATTGTCTCCAGAGCAGTGTTCACACTCCGCAACACCACCTTTGTCAGAAACCACAGAGACTTCCTGATGAGGAGAAGGTTTGTGCGAATCCAGAACCTTCATGCATTTACTAGATTCCTCAATGACTTTGGCCAGATCAATAGCGTCTTTCAAGGTCGGGTTCTTAGCAGCCCATAGCCTCTCTTGGATTTTTTTACTAGAGCACTGGACTACCAATTGGTCTCTTATGAGCTCATCGTTCATAGAACCGAACTTGCACTTTATAGACAGTTCCCTAAGTCTGGCCACGAAATCATCTATTGTTTCTGAATCTTTTTGGCGTTGTGTATAGAATTTATAACGGTTCATAATCAGATTCTCCTCCTTTGCGAATCTGATCTCCAAACGATCAACCGCTTCTTTAAATTCATAAATGTCTTGTCCACTAGCTCCAAGTGTGATCGGTAAAAATCTAAAAACCCTCTGCCCTTCCTTGCCCAGAGTACTTAAAAGGATAGCCTTTTTCCTTTTGGGTGAAAATTCCTGCCCATCCAGCGCTTCCAGGTAATTGTCAAACATTATGTACCAGTCCTCCCAAGGTATGTCAGGAACCCCAGGCTCGGGTAAGAATTGAGGAGGTAAAGTAACCATAAATTGTTGTGCCATAATTATCAAGTTGGCAGAGTCAAAAGTGAGGAAAACCAAATTTTAGCACAACAGGTTGAGTTCAAAATGACAATAGTAACATACCTTTTTCCACACAAAATGTCCAAAAAACGATGTCTGGGCGCTGCGACAGTAATATGCAAGAGTTTAGATTAAAAACGAGCAAAATCCGCGTTGGATCCGCGTTAGGATGACTCAAAATGGCCGCCGATCGAAATCGAGGCTTGAAGGGCAAACACTTGAGGTTAGAAATGGCCGCCGCTGAAAACGAGGCTAGGATTGCACCAAAACGAGGCTTGGAACGCACAGGAAGTGCGCGTAGAAGAAACGAAGCAAGGAGGCGTCTCCCAGGTGACGGTAGACACTGTTGTCGTCAGGGGAAGGAAAGGCGTCTCCTAGGCGTCTCCTAGGCAACCATGAAGCTCGCGCTCCCGCGCCGATCAAAGACGTCACCTAGGCAACCATGAAGCTCGCGCTTCCACGCAGATCAGGCAGCAATGACGCGTCTCCTTGGCAACTATGAAGCTCGCGCTTCCACGCCGGTCAAACACGTCTCCTAGGCAACATGAAGCTCGCGCTTCCACGCCGATCAGGCAGCAATGACGTCAGCGCTGGTTGCGCTCGAGCTCCACTCCTTGAAGCAATCAAATCCGTAAAATTACTCACAATTTCCCCAGATGGACGTCTTCTTTCCAAATCGAAGCGAACCAAGGAGAAATTGATGAAACCAGCACGCAGCAGGTTCGTTTCTTGTCGAGGATGCTCCGCTCTTTCTGGTACAGAATCTTGAAGGGATCAAACATCAAGATGAGGTCTTCACAGGTATTGGCCAGCAAATAAACGTTGCCAAAAATTGTAGTAAATAGCTGGAGACCACAGGTGTACCACAGGAGGTTTATTGCAGGAGAAAAGCATAGAGCAACCTCAACACAAGCTGGCCAGGCACAAACTGTCACCACCTAGAACACTAGGAGGAGGCAGAGCCATCTACATTCTGGAATGAGTGACACAGGTAAGAACCATGGTAGAGCATGGAAATAGAGGAAAGATAAATATACAACAGAATCCTGCAGTGCTTCTTTATTTTTGCCAAGGAACCAGGAGAGAGGAACTGTGTGTGTACTCTCACGCTTGCTAAGAAAATCTCCAAGGACTGGAAGAGTGCCAGTCTCCTGCTGAAGTCACAGGGCTAAAGGACTTCATCTGCTTAAAGTGCTATTTGCTGGAACCTGTGAATCCAGCACCTTTGAAAGAGCCAGCAACCTCGACGCCGACGGACGTCGCCGAATCCAGCTCGACATAGTGGGTAACGGCCCCAGTGTCCCGCTCCCTCGACGACCGGCCGCCGGGCCCGACCGACGCCAGCAGCAACGCCAGTGAGTGGGAGTACGGCTCCAAGGGACCTTGTTTCTGCACCGCTGCTGATCGCACCGCCCTCGTGCCCTCTCGACGCCGTGAGCGCTGCTCACTCTTTGCAACCGCATCATCGACAACGACGCCTGCTGAGGCCTGATCGACACCGAAGACGCGACGCCGGATTGCTCGACGCTGCTGATCATCGTGTGCTTCCTTTTCCAAGGTACTGTGTTGTTGGGGGTCCGTGTGACTCTGGGCTCGACGTAGCGCTCCTCGCGGTCGACGCCGAACCTTTGGATTAACTTTGCCTCGACGTCGTGTAGCCCCCGTGTGGGTTACCCTGTTGCTAAGAACTGTGTTTCCAAGAAGAAGATTTGCTTTGATACTAAAGACTTTTGTGCTAAAGAAGAAGCTACCTTGAACTATTTTTTCCTTCCCAGAGTATTTATTAAGATTGTGTACATTTTTGTCGTTATTTGGTCTTGTGCAAAGCCTTATATAAAAATACTTATTTTTATAATACTACTGTGTCGTGTCCATTTGTAGTGTATTCACTTTATTACTGTATGTGGTCATAAATGCTTAACACACAGCCTCTGAGATAAGCCTGTCTGCTCTGCCAAGCTACCAAGGGGGTGAGCAGGGGTTATCAAAGGGTGTGATCCCCTTGCCCTGACTAGAAAAGGTGTGTCCCTATTTGTCAGAAGTGTATACCTCTGCCAACTAGAGACAGCCGGTTCTAACACAGTCCATACAGAATGCGGCTGCAAGAATTCTTCTTGACATCCCCCGCCGTCAGCCAACCACCTCAGCCATTCGTAACCTGCATTGGCTAAGAGTAGAGGGCCGTATTAAATTCAAGGCCCTCTGCATCGCCTACTAGGCAGTGCATGGCGTCGGTCCAAAGTTTCTGATTGAAGCGTTCCAGTTATATAGCCCCAAGAGACAGCTGAGATCCGCCAACACCTGCCTGCTTCCGGTACCTCGCACAAGAACGGCAACCTGGGGAGACAGGCGCTTCTTGGTTGCCACACCCAAACTTTGGAACCTTCTGCCACTCACCATAAAAACTGCCCCCAATCTGATGAGCTTTCGTAGGCTCTTAAAGACATGGTTGTTCAACCAGTAAGCCTGCTGCTCGGTCTCTCTATCCGCCACATGCGCCGAGACACCTTTGGGTATTTGTTTGCGCAATAAAAATCTCGAAAATAATAAATAAATAATAAAATAATTATAATGGGTCTTCCTGGGCAGGGAGGATTGGTAAGGGCTGACACTTACACGTCAATAGGTAGTGTCCTGCCCACACACAAAGCACTGTTTTACCTACCCCCCACAGATAGCTTGGCAGACAGGACTGAGTTGAAAAGGATCCTTGTACACTTCAGAGAGCTGCTTTGAAGCCACCCTCTACATTAAAGTCACTTTTGGGTATAATTACTGAACCCCTAAAATAAGACACTTCTGGATCTTGAACTGAACCCCTGTCTGTTGAGCAGCTTAAAGTAATCAACTTGACTGCTTTTCTGGAAGGACTGATTTTCTGCTTGTTGCTTTTCTGCTTGCTCCCCTGCTGCCTGGTGCTCCCTGACTTTGCTGAAGGAGAACTGGACTCTGTCTTCTCGCCACGTGATCTCCAAGGGCCTCCTGGCTTGCCTCCTGTTTTCTGAAGTCTCAGGGACACAAAAGATTTCCTGCAATTCTGCTGGTGCTGCTAGACTCTGTCTTCTTTTAGTCCTACCCTTGCCTGAGGTGCCCTCTTCAAGTTCTGGGCCTCAGAAGCGGGTTCTGCAGCAGTTTTGCTACAAAACCAACACATCGTCACCTTTGTGCCGATCAGACCCAACGCATCGTCCTTCTACACCAACGCAGAGACTGTTCTATGACAGCGGTTATACAGCCTGCGTGGCCTGGCGACGACGCTCTATGCGGCTCAACTACAACATCCTCAGATATGGGCATGGTGTCCTGTTGGGGAATTTTAACTTGTATATGGATTGCAATTATGTAAAAGAAAGCCCAAATCTCCTGGAGAACTTAACAGCTGTGGGACTTTTGCAAACCATCCTTGCCCCTACCCACCTGGCCGGTCACACGCTAGACCAAATATTCACTTCAATACCTCTCAAAGCTGATTCTCCTATTCCTCTGGTCTGGACTGACCACTATATGCTCATTTTTAGATGGCCTAAACTTAGTAATGACCCTCCTAAGGTAAGCTCCTTACCCTGCACGGTAAGAGCCTTTTGTAAAATTAAATCGGAATTATTAAGCAACAGGCTTGATGTTGCTAAGCCCTCTCTCACTGGCAATATCAACGAAGATGTAGACCAGATTGATTGCTGGATTGAGTCTGCCTGCTGAACGCTGGCACCGGAAAGTAGCACCCAACAGTAGTGCTCGAAAGTGCCTAGCTCTTGGTTCACTCCCTCCCTCAAAAAAACAAAATTAGCCTGCAGACGTAAAAAGAAGCTATGGAGGGTAAACTAGTGTCAAGAAGACAAAGCTGACTATAAAGTAGAAAAAGGGAAGTATTTTAAAGAAATTAAATTAACTAAAAAAGTCTACTTTGGAGGGGCGTGGCTTGGCGGGCGAAGATGGCGGTCGCAGCCTGGTAGAGCTCCCGCCGGCCCGGACTAAATCCGATCATTTATCCTGACCCCCGAGCCCACTGTTGGTGCCCAGTGCCTGTACTCGATCCGGTGAAGTCTCCAGTCTGCATTGGTGTGTAGATCCTGTGATTCCTCCCTTCCTGTGATCGAGGGGAGTCGGCGGCAGAGTGCGGCCTGGTGGCCGGCCGGAACCGGGGTCCTCGAGTTTCGCGACGCCTGGTGGCAGCTGTGACCTGGCGGGTGCGGGTGGCATCCGCTACGCCGTCCTGGGCTTATCTCTCCGCCCGCGATCGCCTGGAGTTTGAGGCGGAACCAGCGACTCCTACCCATCGGCTCTTCCCCTGCACGACCGGCGAGTGGTGGCGGCGTGGCTGGGCCCTGCGACAATCTGGTGGCGGGACTTCTTGTGCCCGGGGGCGACCGGGGCTGGACTGGTGGTCGGCTGGCCCCCCTGATCCGCCTCCCCTGGCTAGGCCCGCTGGGTACGGCGACCCACGGACCGCGGACCCGCTGATTCTTCCTGATATATCCTGGGCGGCTGCCCGTGAGGACGAGTGTGGGTGCGGCCTGTCCTGCTGGGGTGACGCCGGGGCCTCGATTTTCGCGACATCCGATCGCAGCGTCCCTCCCCGGGGCCTCATCTGGGCCGCCCCGGTCCAGTTCTTGCGACAGTGCCCGAGAGTGGTGTTGGCTCTGCCCGGCGCTTGCCATGACCAGGGACAGAGGAGGTGGCCCGCCCAAGCATGGGCCCATAGATAAATTCACAGGGCCGAGTGGTGGCGCTGGGGCGACCGGTGGCAGCGGCGGCCCCGGGCCCGACAACGCAGCTATCCTAGCGGCCATAACCCAGTCTCGGGACATGCTCGATGCCAAGATAGGCGCAGTCGGGGCGGATGTCACGCTCCTACGCCAGGACCTTCGCAATGCAGTGGAGCGGATTGCTGGGGTTGAAACCCGTGTCACGGAGACTGAGGCGGACATTAGTGGCCTAAAGAGGCGCCTTGCGGAGGTGGAAAGCGTCCAGAAGACACTGGCGGCCCGCGTGGAGGATGCAGAAGGGCGCGCGCGGCGCAACAACCTCCGCTTCATTGGTTTTCCGGAGCGGTGCGAGAAGGACAGCATGGAGAGGTTCCTGACCGGGTGGCTGGAGAGCTGGCTCCCTGAAGGGGCGTTATCTAGGTGTTTCGTGATCGAGAGGGCCCACAGGGCCCTGACCCAGCGGCCGCCGGAGGGTGAGCGCCCGCGGCCGGTCATAGCCCGCCTGCTGAACTATCATGACCGTGATGTTATCCTGCGGGAGGCGAGGAACAAGGGCTCCCTCGCCTTTGAGAATCATACCATTATGATTTTCCCGGACTACACAAAAATGGTGCAACAACAGCGGCACTCCTTCATGGACGCTAAGGCCAAGCTCCGGGGCCTCAAGCTCCAGTACTCGCTCCTGTATCCAGCTCGCCTGCGGGTCATATACCAGTCTCGTACCCACTTCTTTGACTCGCCAGAGGAGGTGTTTCGCTGGACGGATGAGGCAGTGCGACTTCGTCCCCACGCCCAACCGGGACTGGACCCGGGCAGGTCTCCAGGTTCGTCGCCGGAGCGGACACAACGCCAGCCCAAGAAGGGCCGACATCGGAGGTCTCGCTCCAAGAAAAGATCGGCTTCCGCCTGTGCGTCGCAATCGGGTGGCACCAGGGACCCTGAACACTCCGATGCGGGCAGCTGAACACTGTTGGGCCTCCATACATTCTGTCTGCTGCATATGGACTCGCTCTGCCTTGGCTGGTGAGACTGTCTTATTTTGTCCTTGATGTGCCAGCCGGCTCCCATGTGGAGACTTCAGCTATAGACATGGGGACACTGTGTGGCTCGGAGGGTACCTTATACGGGCCTCAGACCCTCACGGATGTGAGTGTTGTTGGGGGGGTGGTGAGTGTGCGTCTTGGTGGGGTTTTGGGGATCCATTGGTATGGCGGGCCCTGAGTCCTCTGTTTTGGGCTCGGGTCTCTCCATGCCGCGACAGGTACTTCACTGTTTTCTGAGGTATTGGGGTGGGGGGGTGGGGTATGGGGGGGTGTTTTGGTGTTGCACTTGTTGTTGGGGGGGCCTTGGGCTGGAACGGGGGAGTTGTGTTTGCGGGCTGGGGGGGTGGGTCCACACGTGTCGGGGGCTGTGCTTTTTGTCGTTTTGCCGGTCGCACCTTCCAGATCTTGAACTGTGTGTCGATAATGGCTAGTGCTGCGAATGTGACTCCTTCGAAGACCCTGCGGGTGGTGACGTGGAATGTGCGGGGTGTCCTAGATAAGATTAAGCGGGGGGCTGTGCTGCGGTGGGGGAAAAGGGAGATGGTGGATGTTCTTTTGCTTCAGGAAACGCACATGCTGGGATCCAAAGCCCTTAGCCTCCAGAGGTTCGGCTACCACCAGGTCTATCATGCTGGCTTTACGAGGGGCTCGAGGGGGGTGGCCATACTGATTCATCGTAGGGTGGCCTATGTCCACGAGAAGCAATGGATTGACCCCCAGGGCAGATTTGTTTTTGTTAAAGGCCTGCTGGGTTCCGAGCCGGTGGTTTTTGGTAGTGTCTATGCCCCTCCCCCCCTGCAGTGGGCACTGTCTGAACGGCTGTTTGCGTTGTGGGACGAAATCCCCGAGGTCCTGACTGTGGTGGGGGGTGATTGGAATGAAGTCATGGATGTGGGCCTGGACCGCCAGCGGCGAGCGTGTGTGGTACCTAACCCCCCCCCCGCGGCTGCCCCCACCCGGTTGAGTGCAACGGCGCGCAGTATGGGCTGGGTCGATGTGTGGCGGCATTTTCATCCCGCAGTACAGGCCTTCACGTATGTATCGGCGGTGCATGGGTCATTCTCGAGGCTCGATTACTTGTTTGTACCCGGGGCCTGCCTGAGCCGTGTTAGGGACGCCTCGATACTCCCCAGGGGCCTTTCGGATCATTCCCCTGTCCTGGCCACTCTGACCCTCCCCGTTAAACGGCAACCTTTTCGCTGGCGTATGTCCGCCTGGCAGTTGCAGCGGCCGGACTACGTGGCGCACCTACGGGAGGCAATCGACCACTTCTGGCGTGAGAACTTGGTGGGGGGAGCCGATGCTGTTGTGGTATGGGAGGCGCTGAAGCCCACGATCCGGGGCATCGACATAACTTGGTGTGCGGCCGCCCGGCGGAAGCACCGAGAGGCCATTGTGGCTGCCGCGGCCCGCGTGGAGGAGTTGGAGCAGCGTGGTCGACTTGGAGGTGAGGAGGGCGTGGTGCGCCAGCTCCTGCAGGCCCAGCAGACTTACTCCTCGGTCCTACATGAGGAGGCCCGGCAGGCGTGGCTCGCCACGCGCAGTAGGGTATATCAGTGGGGCGATAAGTCCTGCACCATGTTGCATAGACTTTGCCAGGCGACCTTCCAGCCCCTGGAGCTACCTGGTCTCACGGCGGGGGATGGCTCAGTCATAACCGACCCGGACCAATTGGCGGCCAGCTTTGCCCGCTACTACGAGGCACAATATGCCCCTCGCGATCCACTGAGGGAGAGCGGGATTGCCCCGTACTTGGATGCTTTACTCCCGCAGGCAGTCCCGGAGGAGACCAGGACGGCCCTAGAGGTCCCACTTACGTCCGAGGAGCTAGGGGAGGCCCTTGGCCAACTGAACACTGGGAAGGCGCCCGGCCCTAGTGGCTACCCTGCCGAATTTTATAAAAAATTCCACGTCCAGCTGGGACCCCACTTTCGCAATGCGCTGGAGGCAGCGCGGTCTAGGGGCGAGCTGCCACCTGACTGGCGTCATGCTGAGATTGTGGTCTTTTTGAAGCCTGGTAGGGCGCCTGACCGTCATGATTCGTACAGGCCTATCTCCCTCCTCAACATCGAGGCCAAGATCTTGGCGAAAGCCCTGGCGAACCGCCTTCTGCCCCTCATAGCCGACCTGGTCCACCCCGACCAGGCCGGGTTCATGCCGCACCGGGCCACCCGACACAATATCCGGCGGGCGCAGGCAGCGATCGACGCCATGAGTGCTAGGGATGAACAGGCCGCACTTCTCCTTGCGGACATGGACCGGGCCTTTGACTCGGTGAGCTGGGCGTATCTCTTCACCTTATTGGCCCGCCTAAACCTCGGGCCGGTCTTTCTGTCCTATATCCGCCTCCTGTATACCAATGTCACGGCGTCGGTCCGGGTGGCAGGCGCGGTCTCAGGACGCTTCCCAATCGGCCGCGGTACGCGCCAGGGTTGCCCGTTGTCCCCATACCTATTTGCCCTGGCCATGGAGCCCCTCGCGGCGCGGGTGCGGCTAGATGCCCAGCTGCGTGGCTTTGTCTGGAACGATACTCTTACAGATAGAATTGCACTCTACGCGGACGATGTCCTCCTGTTCCTTACGGATCTGCGGCGCTCTGGCCCCCGAATCCTGGAGATCATGCGGGGGTTTGGCGAAGTCTCCGGGCTTACCCTTAATCTATCTAAGTCGACCCTGTGGGTTTTGCATGGCGGAGTGGTGGCCGAAGATTGGGCTGCTGATCTACGAGTGGCGACGGACGGCCTGAAATACTTGGGTGTTTTCCTCTCGACTTCGCGGGCCGTGGCTTGGACGCGTAGTGTCCTACCGGTGTGGGAACGGGTCCAGACGGATGTTAAAACGTGGTCCAGGATGCCGCTTACGATCTTTGGGAGGTCGGCCATCTTTAAGATGGTGGCGCTGCCGAGACTGCTGTACCAACTCCAACATTTCCCGCACCCTATAGGCATGGAGTGGTTTCGCCAGGTGAACTCTGTGCTGGGCCGCTTCCTGTGGGAGGGCGGAACAGCCAGGGTGGCCCTGAAGACATGTTTTCTATCCACCTACTGTGGTGGCTTGGCCACGTCTGATCTCCTCTCCTACTACCAAGCATCGCATCTGCTTGTTCTTAACGATTGGTGGTATGGGGATAGGAGTGATCCGGCATATGCCCTGGAAAGGCATCTTATGGGTGACCATACACTCCACACCGTTCTATACTCGGCGCGTATACGCCGTGGGTTGCCATCGGTGACAAGGGTGGTCTTTGCAGTGTGGCGGCAGTCCTTGCGCCGCATGGGATGGTGGGGCAAGTTGACGGCGGAAACGCCGCTGTGGCACAACGGTCTGCTTCCAGAGCTGGCGACTCTGGCTGGGTTCGAGGGTTGGGAGACTATTGGGATTACTCAACTGGGCCACGTCGTGTCCGGCGCAACCCTCAAGTCCTTTGCAGACCTCCGAGTGGAATTCCAAATGCCTCAGTCCCAGTTTTTCCGTTACCTACAGCTGCGACATGCCCTCGCCCCAAGCATTGCCGGCCTTGACTCCCTTCCGGAGTTTAGCCCAATTGAGGCGAAAGTCTTTATGGGCGACCTGGGAGACAAGAAGGTTTCCAGGATCTACCAGACTCTGGTTATTCACTGCTCGTCTACTCTCAGCTCCCTCCGGGAAGCCTGGGAGGTGGACGTGGGCACTCTGGACGAGGACGACTGGAGAGAGGCCCTGGAGTCTCCTCGTGGCACCGCTATCGCGGTTCGGCTCCGTCTCATACAGTTCAAGTATCTACATCGTGCCTATTACACACGTGAACGACTGTGGAGGGCTGGTTTGATTGAGTCATCGGAGTGCCTGCGATGTGGTGAAGTGCCTGGCACCTTGTTGCACACAGTATGGTCATGTGGTCGCCTGGCTGGCTTCTGGAGGGGTGTATGGAGTTGCCTGGCTGAGGTCCTGGGCTGGGATCTTCCCCGTACCCACCGGCTGGGCCTGCTGCACGTCATGGACGGGGTTGGGGGCAACATCTATAAACGTCACCTATTGCTTCTGGGCCTGGTGGTGGCTAAGCGCGACTTGGCTCGGGCCTGGAAATCTGTGAGGGCCCCCCCCCTGTCGGCATGGAAGGCGGGACTGGACTATTTTATGGGTCTTGAGAAACCGATTTTTGAGGCGCGGGGCTGCCCACGCAAGCACTTCCGGATCTGGAAGCGGTGGGCTGACTACCGTGGCCTATCCTTGGAACCCCCGGCGGAACCGGAGGAGGACATTTGATCGCAGCGCTGTCTCTGGCCCTAAAGGCACATCCCAGGTTGCTTCGTGCTTGCTTCTCTTATATGAACCATCTCTGTATTGCCTCTGTACATGTGTGGAAGGGGGGGGGATAGTGGGTACGGGTGGGGGTGTAGTTGGGGTTGGGATGGGTAGTTGGGATTTTAAAACTGAGCTTCATTGATACTTGCTTCAGTATTTCTTGTGTACGTGATCCATGCATTGATCTTGATGTGGTGACCTTGGTGTGGGAAGGTGCCCCATGCTTGTCATTCTTTTGCTCAATAAACTTGGTTGTGAAAAAAAAAAAAAGTCTACTTTGAGTCAGTTTCAGTTTCATAAACTTTTATTCGATTGCCACTTTTTATTGCAACCATAAAAAGTACAAAAAGCATTAAAATTATACATTGTTAAAAGACGTTTTAGGAGCAAATCAATCATATTGTAAACAGGATATAGAAAAAGAAAAACACAGAAGCTCGAGAAACAAACTAAAATATGAATTACTCGTAATTACGTCGATATTTAATACAGGCTTTTAAAAAGTTAGCTAAGTACTTCGCTATAAAACTTGACTCCAGACATTGCAGAGATAGATATGCTGGGTGACAGGTTCTTAGGCCTATTAATCTTAGTAAAGGCAAAATCCAAACCTTCCTAGGAAAAGAATAAAGTTTGCAAAAGAAAAGAATATGTATTGTTGATTGGGGGAAAAAATCGTCACAGGGACAGGAAATAATAGTGGGAGACCAGTCTTGGACATTTGGAAAAGTTACAAGCCGGAAAAAGGAATTAAAACGAAACCTTGTGAGAAGATACTTTTCATAGTTGTTCAAATGGAAGGTCAGATATGGTTGAATGCCCAGATGGGTCTGTACAACAATAATTTGAGAATTTTTGGGTTTCACCAGTTCTACCGAGCATCGTAGAGCTCTTAGGTGGGACAAACACAGCTTTTTAAGTTCTTTCCTCGATATGTCACTCATGCTGAGGGTCCTGGAAAAAGTTGCTACGGTCCATATCCCGGCTGAAGTTCCTGATGTATGCTAGCCAGGGTATTTTTTCCCAGATGTCGAGGGCTGTGCAATCCAAAATTAAAGAACGCGTTAAGTGGCACTCCTCTTTGGTCCATATACGGTGCCACAAAAGCATAGGTTGGCAACGAATGGTGTCCGTAATAAAATCCATACCTAGTTCAGCTAACGAGGCATAGGTTGGGGCACTATGTGGTAAGGCCAACAGATATTTAACAAACCCATTCTCAATCGTTTGGAATGGGCTTATCGGTCCATAGCCCCAGACCCCTGCACTGTACGTTGCCACACTGTGACACTTTGCGTGATATATTGTGAGTAGTTCCGGGGGAGCCGGTTTCCCCAGTTTCCTTGAAAAAGAAACTAGGTCTGCCGTGGCTCTCAGGAAGAGCAACTTTTTGCTTGCCACAGCCTGTCGCCTACTTTGAGTCTAAAATTCTAAAGGAGAGAAACCACTCCAGAGAAATCTTTAAAATTGGTAAATCCTTTTCCGCTCAAGAAGTAGGCTCCAATGAGAAACGTCAGCCAGTAGAATGGTACGAGATACTCGCCTAGTTCTTTTGTGAAAAAATAGATACCTTTCATGCTAGTCTCCCACCTCCCAGTATGGGAAACGATACACAAGAACATTGCATGGATGATGTTGCTATAAGGGCGGTATGAAATCAGGAAGGGCAGGGCCATGACCTAATTAATGTGGAAGTGTGCTCTCTGAACTCTTTCTCTCCAATCCCCTTGGATGATTCCTTGCATGCCTTAAAATGCCTCAAATCAGGTTCCCCAATGGGCCAGGTCCCCTCCTTTATTCTTGTCTTGGGGACAGAGGCTATTAACCCACTGATGAATCAGATACTGAATACCTCCCTCTTGTAAGCCACAGTAGCTTCAAAATGGGAACAAGCAAAGGTTATCCCTCTTCTCAAAAAAGCTCAAGCATCCCTAGCTAAGCCATCTAACTATAGGCCGATTTCCCTTCTTCCCGCCATCTCTAAACTTCTAGAGAAACATGTGAACCAGCAGCTACCATCATACCTGGAAATGAACGGCCTACTACATCCAAGCCAGTCGAGCCTTCGCCCTAATTACAGTACCAAAACAGCACTGCTGGAGGTAGCTGACCCATTCCCACTTGGTCTGGAAGTGGGGGAAAGGGCGCTGTTGGTCCTGTTAGACCTATCGGCCCCTTTCGATACGATCTTGCACCGTATTCTCCTGACCTGTCTCCACTCAATTGGCATTGAGGCGTTCGCCTGGAAATGGCTGGCATCTTTCCTCAATGTGAGGGGACAGGAGGTTTGGTGCCATTCCTACTCAGCCATATCCCACAAGATGAATGTTGGTGTCCCTCAGGACTCTGCCCTGAGCCCACCTTGTTTAGTATATACCTCACACCTTTGGCTACTTTGGTATGATCCTTAGGGGCAAAAATTGTGTCTTATGCAGATAACACCTAGCTGCTGTTCACATAGAAGAACATTGAGTGCTGCCCAGGCAAGTTAATTAGCACTTGCCTTTCAGCTGTATTTGTTGGCTGTCGGTAAACCAGCTGAAATGTAATGCGGGAAAGACAGAGCTGCATTTCTTTGGTTTGGATGCAGAAACACCCTTGCAGTCCTTCTAGCCAGCAGATGCTCCCACCCACCTTATCAAAAATCAGGTGGTGAAAAACTTAGGCTTCAAATGTGATAATCAGCCACTATTCAATACCCAAGTAAACTCGGTAGTGGGCACTTGCTTTGCACTCCGGCGACTTCTTCTGAGGTTTTTGTTACTTTTGTCTTTGGTGGCCAGACAACAAGTGATTCAAGCCCTGATCATATCTTGTCTTGATTATGGGAACGGCCTTTACTTAGGCATGTTTAAGTATCTGACAGACAGGCTTCAGCTTTTCCAGAATGCAGCCTCCCGAACTATCTTCAAGCTCCCCAGTGATGCTCATGTGTCAAGCCTTTTGAGAAGTCTTCGCTGGCTTCCAGTAAGAAAAAGAATTATCTTTAGGACACTACTTGTGACTCAGAAAGCCTTATACGGAATGGGCCCTTGCTACCTAAATTACAGGATATCGCTCTATGCCCCACAGAGAAATCTCAGCTCCTCAAATCTTTTCCTAGCCAGTACCCTACGCATCAAAAAGGCTAAACAGGGGGAAAGTCCTTTCTGGGCCCGTCCCTTTGGAACAAACTGCCTCTGACCCTTTGAAGCATTAATTCAACGCCCGTGTTCCAGAAGAAGCTGGCTTTTATACAGCCCATAATCTCCTTCCTACTCCTTGGAGCAGCAGCTGCACTTTATAAATGTGCTTATAAATACCCCTACATAGACATAGACGTAGACAACGTGTGCCTTCACCTGAGCAAAGCTAGATGATGACACAGTGACCCGACTGCATGGAAAAGATCGACACCTTCAGAGTTCATGCTTTGCTCCGTCCAAGGTACTTTCTCAGCGGGCCTTACATGGGTCATGTAGGCAGCCTGCCCTCCATTGCGTTCGGCCTGAACTTTGGATTTGCACCAGTACCTCACAACCTGAAGTAACCTTTTGACTGTTAGTGACTTCTAAGCACTGTTTTTGCATTTAATCTTTAAAAAATCATATCTCAACCTCTACTGGTTGGATGTTTGTCGTTTTGGTCTTGTTTTACTCAGATATTCTCTGTTTCTCTTAACCTGTGTGGAGTCTTTTTTGTGATGTATTGATTGTGTTACTGAGTGTGTGTGTTGCACTGACTGCTCCGTGCCAGGCTACCAGAGGGTGAGCACAGGTTAGCTTTTAGTGTGTAGTTAGCTTACCCTGACTAAAGTGGTGGTTCCTGCCTGGCCTGGGTACTTACCTCATCCCATTTCTGACAGACATGTTATGTTATGTGAATTAACTCTTATGAATGAATGAATGAATAAATGAATGAATGAAAGAATATTTGTATAGCGCCTATACTACCCGGAGGCCTCGTAGCGCTTAGAATCAGGAGTGGCCATTTCAATTTCGCAAAGACTACTGATCGAATAGGTAGGTCTTCAGATGTTTGCGGAAAGCAGTCATGCTGCGGATCTCTCTTACTGGCTGGGGAAGATCATTCCACAACTTGGCCGCTGAGTATGAGAAGGAGCGTCCTCCCCACCTTGCTTTCTTGATCTTCCTGGTGGTTGCTAAAATTTGATTACTGGAGCGGAGGGACCTAGATGGTAGGCAAAGCGGTAGAATAGGATAAAGAATATTAGGGCCTGTTTTCCATATAGCTTTATGGGCTATGCACAGTGCCTTGAACTGAATTCTGGCACCCATAGGTAGCCAGTGAAGCCGACGAAAGGCTGGCTTTGCCGATTGTCTCCTAGGGACCTGGAGGAGCAATCTTGCTGCGCTGTTCTGTACCACTTGTAGTTTGTTCATTGTGGACAGTGGAGCTCCCAGGTACAGAGAGTTCCCGTAATCCAGCCGTGAAAGAATCAAAGCCTGGATCATGATCCTGCGTGCTTCAAATGGGAGGAGGAGAAGAATTTTACGTATCATCCTTAGCAGGCCTTAACAAGTTGATGATAAAACAGTGGCTTGATGATTGAAGTTAAGTTTATCATCAAGCCACACACCCAGACTCTTTATATGCGGCTTAGGCGGTGGAGCTGGGCCTAGGCATGCAGGCCACGAGGGAATAAGTGAGGCGGGGGAGGAGTTGCCTAGTAACATAATCTCAGTTTTTCTCCGTTAAGACGGAGGTAGGAGTCCTTCATCCATCCGGCCACTGCTTCAAGGCAGGGTGCCAGCCTATCAGACGATCTTCCATCTTGGCCCAGAGATACCATTAGCTGGGTATTGTCTGCATAGTTTACGATTTTAATGCCGAATGGATGGATAACGGCTGCCAAAGGCTTCATATATACGTTGAAGAGCGTTGGGCTTAGAGCTGAGCCTTGTGGGACCCCACATTCAAGAGATTGGGTGGACGAGATCACGTCTCCCTCAAAGACTTGGAACTGGCGATTGCTGAGGAAGGAAGTGAGCCAATTCAGGGCAGCGCCTGACACACCGTTCATTCTGAGACGGTTGATCAAGATGGAATGGTTGACCGTGTCGAACGCTGCACTGAGGTCCAACAGAATGATCGCAGCCTTTCCTCCTTCGTCCACCAATCTCCTTGCCTCCTCGGTCACTAGCAGTAGTGCCGTCTCTGTTCCATGGTTAGGGCGAAAGCCAGTTTGGGTGTCGTCCAACTGTCTGTTGGATTCCAGGTGGTTGGTGAGAATATTATTTACGTGTTTTTCCAATAATTTACTGAGCCATGGCAGGAGGGAAATTGGACGATAATTAGATAATATATAAGAATCTAAACTGGGCTTTTTAATTAATGGTTTTACCATTGCGCATTTCCACCGGAGGGGAACTGTCCCTGTTGATATGGAGAGATTTAGTATCTCCATTATGGTGGTTTGGACAGTCTTGATTACTGCCTTTATCTGTTTGGACGGTGCCACGTCCGTCGGAGAGCCCGAGACGACTTTACTTGTAATTACATCGAGTGTCTCTAAATTCAGAGGATCTAAATGGTCAAGCACGGGTACATCGATTAAATTGGCAGTATTATAGCCCTCTATGTCAGCTTGATTAGAGGGGAATGTATTATATATCGCCTCTATTTTTTCTTTAAAGAATACTGCTAATTGGTTGCAGCGTTCAAGAGCTCCTTCACTAGAAGGGAGAGTTTGTGACGGGGTAATCAGTGTTTTGGCTATTCGGAAGATCTCTTTAGGGGAGTTCGCCGCAGTCCCTATTTTATCCTCATAGAATTTTGCCTGGGTTTCTTTTATCTCATTTTTATATCTCCTGATTGCCTGTCTGTAGGTATCTTTTGTATCTTGCAGGGGATTTAATCTCCAAATCCTTTCCAGCTTACGGCAAGCTTGTTTTAGTACTCCCAGTTATGGGCTGTACCAGGGAGCTGCGTTTTTCCAACTACATTTCTGTATGATGACTTTAGGGAGGGTAGAATCCAATGTTTCTTGGATCCAAACATTAAAGTTGGTATTTGTCTCTTCAATATTGGCTCCTAGTGTTGGCTTGGTGGCTTTAAGGGATACCTGCCATTTATCCAGGGGTTGCTTACCCCATTTCCGGTCCCATGTTATGTTAGAGGATTGTGCCCCTCGCGTGGTTTTTGTGACCCAGAATAAGGGAATTAGGAAGTGGTCGGTCCATGGTAGGGGGAAGGGGTCTCCTGAAGTAAGATTCTGTAAGTTGCTAAATATAAGGTCAAGAAGGTGGCCTTTTTTGTGTGTTGGAAGGAGGCACTTTAAAACAAGACCCAGAGCTTGGAGACCTGATAATAGATTACTAGTGGTGGAAAGGGAGGTATCCTCTAAATGTATGTTAAAATCCCCTAGCGTGGTATAATTGGCCATGGCTACCACTTGTTCTGAGGCCAAGTCAATGAGTTTAGGGATAAATTCATTTAGCGCCTCAGGAGGACGATAAATTAATGTGCCTGATAGGCAATCAGTGGGGGACAGTTCCAAAGAGAAGGGGAGATTTTCTCCTTCTTTAAATGTTGAAGGTAGGAGACAGCAACTGTAAGTGTCCTTATAGATAATTACTAAGCCTCCGCCACGCCCTATGCTGCGATCTATTCTGCAGATGTTATACCCTATTGGGAGAGCGCGAACAATATCTGGTTCGTTCCCTGTTTGAAGCCACGTTTCGGTCAGAAATATTGCGTCCAGTTTGTGTTCTTCAATTAGAAGAGCTATTTCCATACAGTGTTTTGACAGGGATCTGCAGTTTAAAAGAGCCATATTATATTGTATAGTGGATGTAAGGTCGTAACATGTATAAGGTAGTGTTGCTATATGTCACAGGAGTTTTGTTAAGAGGACCAGGGGTGGTGGCACCTTGCCCCGTTCGGCCGCGGACGGGCGCAGATGGGCAGGACTCTGGCACGACTCCGGCACAGGTCCGGCGCGTCCGCTGACCGCATCCGCTGCGCGGAGACATGATCGTCCCCTTTTATGTGCAGCTAGAGCGTGTCACAGTGCTAGCCCACACCCAATATGGCCACGGTTTTTGGATCGCCTCATCCCATTTCTGACAGACATGTTATGTTATGTGCAATAACTCTTATTATACAAGCCAGAATACTGAATTTGGTGGCAAACAATACATCTCGCAATTGTCCCAAAGTAAATTTGTACAGATTAAATCTACCGAAATTCACCAGGGGAAAATGCCAAGCAAACACTGAGACATGCAAATTATGGTGCAGTAAGCACACTTGTGGGCAAAACTCAGAATAGGCAATACTTTACACAACTGATAAATTCCGAACACTTCGATTTAGGATTTTGTCAGGTACTATTAATATTGCAGCTAACTCCAGGCAACTCTTAAAGAGGACCATAACTAAAGTTAGACATTACTCACCACATTCATGAGTGTCAATTTGTTGCATTGCATTATAGTGGTCCTGGAGATTCTTCAGAACACGGCACCCTATCATATACGCACGAGCATTAAAGTGCTGCTGATCCATCTGAGATGGTTGTCACAGCCCTTCACCAGGGTTTCAGAAGTACATAGTGTACTCTTTGCTTTACACAGGCCCCTGATTAATCAGACAAGGATTATAGTAAAGGTGCAGCAAGAGAAAGGTGCATCCGACACAGACAACCATTCTCACATGGGAGCAGAGGACTCTGGGAAGTTTTGTGATCTTAAGTTATTGCCACTCAAGACAATACAATCCATGGAAATAATGACCAGCGGTGGGATGGTGGGAGGAATTTCTTTGCCACAAACACTGAAGTCTCCACTGCATCTTACTCTGAACCCTCCCTGATGAATGAATCCATGCCACAAAGAGATAAAATGACCATGGGACCCACATTCAATGTGGCGTGGGGCATCAGAGGCCTTCGAGATGATTAGTAATGCATTGTAAATTCTGAGTCGCCTGGTAATTCCTGTCACTAGACAAACTGGGAAGTAAATGTCACTCAGAATGTGGACCTAAGCGGTTTCTTGTTGGGTATTCAACACCATTCCCAAGGTTGCTTCACCCCATTTTTCACACCTAAATGCACTCTACAAAGGAATGGTATAAGTGTGGAAATTAAATAGAAACGTTCTCCTAACGCCTCCAAATTTTCTGAACGTACTCGAAAAAGGATTTCTCCACATGGGAAAATGTTGGAATACAAATATTCAAAAGCAGTGAAAGGTTGCCCTAACGCTAGGGTGAGAGTCTCTACCTGAGTCAAGGTGGCAAAAATATTTATAAAAGCATGTTTCTTAACTATAAATATTTATAATTGTGATCATATAGTGTGGGAGTTACTTCTTTTCTCTTATTTGTTACATTTTCTGATTAACAAGTCTGTAAACAAGGAGGCTTAAGAATGCAGGATAATCTATGATTTGCATACATTTCCTGTAAGTCAGAAATCTGAGCACATTAAACCTACTGCTGTCTAGATTTATGACTTTCAAATTATTAGTATTTACTTATCCACCCCCCCCCCCCCATAAATACCATAGCAAATACCCATGTTGAGAGCAGATCTCTATTTCCTAGCACGGTAGGGTCCCTTAATTATATCAGGAAGCATATTTCGTCTATGTGCTACAAATCATTATGCAGGCATGTTTCCTTCCCAATTACATCACCACTGTGTAAAGAAAAGCAAACAACAGGGCCTCTACCAAAAGTCCTCTTTTATCACGGCACAGTAACAACACGTTCAACTTCTGGCTCCTACGGATAGCTGCCTCCAATATCAGCTGTTTTTTATGAGTTAAAGGTAAGCAAGGTCCAATTATTTGTTCAAATGCACCGCAGCCGGAGAGTGTTCTGAACAAACTGACAGTAAAAACAAACAAAATCACACAGATCTCAGGGTTTCCTTGCATGGCGTCCAAACTTCACATTGCTTCTAAAAAAAAATCTACAATAAGCAATTATTTCTGGCTTCTGTTTGAATGTGAAGCAATTTGACAGTTCACCTTTTTAATTTTTTTGATGTCTGGATCCTCGCCTTCCTGGTTGCCTTGATAAGGCCGCATCCGCTCCTTGGTTTTATTAAGAGCAACAATCTAAAAGAGAAGATAAGCTCTGTTAGTGGTCTGACAGCTTCAAGGCACGCTTACACAAGGCCAACTTCTTTTTTTTTACATCCAATCATAAAAAGTACATGTTCTGGACCAAGATCTAGCTTTCTGGCAAATTTGGTGTAAATGCATTTGGTTGTAGCAGTATCAAATTTTCCTATGGAAAAATGAATAGGGAAAACACATTTTGGGACCCCCCCCCCTTTTTCTCGGCAACACTTGAAGGATCACCCCGAAACTTTCAGTTATGAGCTGAGGTAGAAGAACAATTTCTTTCAAAACTTTTAGGAAGTTTCTTCAAATGGTGCTAACGTTATTAGGAAAACAAAAAAATAAATTCTATTGAAACACGGTCCTAGCTATAAGTACCCAGTAGTGACTGCAACTGGATAATATACATTTACTCTGTAGTTGTAGTTAGGATTCCAAGTGACAGGAATTCCTCAAATTTTGATTGGTAATAAATCTGTCACCGTTTGATGAATCTCCACAACACTTTGCAGACCAACTCCTTTTTCTACATTGGGTGATGATGCAAAGCTTCCTCGTGATTGTTTAAGGGTTGCAAAGAAAAAAGGAAGGTCCCAAAACATGTTTTTCCATCAATGCATTTTCCATAGACTTTTTAAACAGATGTAGCAGCAAAACAGCTGAAAGGGTTTTCATGAAATTTTCCACGAACATAGATTATAGTGTGGAAAGGGACCATTTTATTTGATCTGAATTGGTTAGTAATTTTTAAGTAATATAGGCAGAGAGCCGGCAGAATAAATAGGCACCCATATTGTTTAGACTACACTTTGTTGTGTTCTGTACTTTATAAGTTATGATTGTTCTTTAATTGTATAAGAAAATATGAGGCAGTTTAGCAAAATCTGTATAGTTAGGGAAAAGTCGTTTTATTCATTTATATATATTTTTTTAAGTTTACGGAGTACTGCGGTACTCCTGTGAAAGTATATAGAAAGTACTGCTTTACCTAATGAAATACAAAACAAAACTTTTATACGAGAAAATACATTTAGATGTAATATGGGGGCCTCCTAACCGTTTGAGTGCATGTGTTGGCCAATGACCAACACCACACTACCTCCCCTAGCACTAGGCCTAGCCACACAAGTGGTGGAACATTTTTATCGGCACAAGTGGGGTCACCCTGATTTGTAGGAATTTTGTGGATTTCTGCAGATTCTGGAGTATCCATCACACAAACGTAAGGAAAATACTTAATTTCAGGCATAGTATGAGGTGTGCAAGGCGTGGTAGGCAAGAAAATGGGATCTATGCAAGATACACCACCCTGGAATCCACTGGTTGTCCTTGTTTTGCAGGATTGCATGGGTTGTGCCACAGCACGACCCCAAATACTGCAGCTACCCCTATTGCTTATCTATCAACTTAGTCCTTTGGGCTTTTTTTGTCGTGGTCTCTTGGCTCACTCACACAAGTGGGATACCATTCTTATGAGGAAACATGTGAGAACTCAGGGTGGTAGGAAATCTGTGGCTCCCCATCACAGAAATTTGAGGAAAATGTGCTTTTTCCAACAAAGTTTGATGCTAGCAAGGGCTCTGGGTAAAATTACCTAGTAAAAACCACAAAAGTCATCCACCCCTGGACTACCCTTATTGTCTAGTCAAAATGTGAGGTTTGCAAGGAATTCTAGGTAAAAAAGGCGAGAGCTACAGAAATCAACTCATCCTGGATTTCCCCAGGTACCTAGTAATCAAAAATGTGTACATTTGCTAGGTTTCCCTAGGTGTCGGTTGAGTTATGGCCCAAAATCCACAGCTTCTAAAACGTTCAGTTTTGAGTGGAAAAATGTGATGCATCCATCTTGCATTTTTGCCTGTTTCCTGCAGTGGGAACTAGGCCTACTCAAACAAAGGCGGTACCATTTTTTATCGGGACACATGGGGGAAGGACGTTTGAGGCTCCCCTCATATTCCAAAACTATCTATCACAGAAATGTGGTGAAAGTGTGTGTTTTAAGTCAATGTTTGCGGTTTGCAAGGGATTCTGAGTAGAAAAAAAAACCTGGTGAGAGCCCACTTCACACCACACCTCAGGAACTCTACTGACTCTCGATACACAAGTGCACACATTTCCTACTCCTCACCCATACCTACAACCGCATCCATTTCCATCAAGCTTCCAGACACCTTTGCCCTGCCGGACTCTCACTAGCACACACCCCGCGCATATACAAAAGCAGGGCTGGGGGTTGCACCTTCTCATGAATGGCTCCTAAAGCCTGGCACAACCTCCCACAACACACCAGAGCCTCCTCCACTCTTCTTGACTTCCGCAAGAAGCTGAAGATCTGGCTATTCAAAGAAGCCCACCAGGCTGGCCTCACACACCTGCTATAAGTGACAGGATACCCTCACGGGTTATTAGTGTGCTATAAAAATACAGACAAAATAAAAATGCTTAACAAAGCTATCCAATATTGGGTATGGAAGGGACTGACCCAAAGCCCACACCATGTATTCGTAAATAGGTGAGGTCAGCAGACAGCTAAAGTCGTCTTAGCTGAGATCTAAGAAGGTATGCACACTTCAAATAAATGTAGCTGGTTTTTGTTCTGTGATCGTTAATGTTCCTCAAGAGTTTGTTGAAAGCAGGGGTTGTTCTAGTCCAAATATTGTCATAGTAACTATTGCGCTGCTGTATGTGAGAAGAGATGAAGGAAGCAAGGCACAAGGGTCTCTTGAAACCCCCTTTGAACTTGCTGTCTCCTTGCAAGCAAGAGGTTGTTTGGTAGTGTTCTGCGACCCTATTATAATGGCTGACACTGTAGACACTTTCTTCGTTAGGCTGTACTTTCACACCACATTTTGATCTAGCGTGTTTGCGTAACATTCCTTCTTCCAGTGCTTAATTTGAGCCAGTGTGGGCCACCACACTTCCTTTTGGTGACCAGAATAATTACCACGAGCAAAAGGAAAACCACACAGATCGGAAAAACAAGAAACACACAGATCGGAAAAACAAGAAACACAGAGGGGCATATTATCAAGGACCAGTGTTAACATTATCGCCATTTTATCTGCAGGAAACTGCAGATAAAACGGCGATAATGGGCTTGATAATACGCCCTTGTTAATTCCCATAGAAGCCCATGTTAACACCAGAACATGGGCTTCTATGGGAATTAACAAGGGCGTATTATCAAGCCCATTATCGCCATTTTATCAGCAGTTTCCTGTCGATAAAACGGAGATAATTTTAACACCAGTCCTTGATAATATGCCCCACAGATCGTGAAAGACAAAAAACAGGCAGACCGGAAAGATGGAGGAAGTTAAAGACAGGAAAAAAAACAGGCTTGGTTTTAGGCTTGCCGGCGTTTAATTGCACTGTCCGCCGGTTTCTTTAGCCACCGCACTCTTTCTTTCACAAATTCCTCCCTCCTTTGCAAGCACTGCAGGGACGCAATTAAAGTTTTCTGTCAATGACACTTTCTAAAAAATCATTACATGATTTTCTGTTCGGATCTCCCCTGTAATCACAGCCACAATTTTTAATGTATTAGGTGATTTGGGGCCATCAGAGCGTAGTATTGATAAGGGTGTTACAGCAGTAGCACAAGATATTCATTTGTAGTTGTTATTTTACAATCTACGCGCTGTTCGATAGACTTTGATAGCGCTCGGCTAGTCCTATCACCCCTCTTTTCTTTACTCCACCTCTTCCATTCTTGCACCTGAAGAAAAATTCACAGCAACAAGCCACTGCAATTTTCATTCACGACCAGAGAAAAATGTTTATCTGAGTGCCCCAAAACCGCAAAAGCAGGGACTGTTTCACTTGCATGATGGCTTCATATGCAGTAATTGAATTAGACCCAAACATGCAATCGCTTCAGTACCTCTGACTTGAGCCTTTCGATTTCTGTGTCTTGGTCCTCGAGCTGTTGTCTCAGTTGATTGGCTGCGACTTTCTCAGTTTCTACTATCTGAACCAAGTGAATGTACTTCTGCATTAGCACCTCTCTCTCGATCAGGATATCCGAATAGCTGATGAAGAAAGAGGTAAATAGTAAATCTCAAACTGTTGCAGTACAAAACTCAAACATATAGCTATATTGTAAGTTTGTGTACATGGAGAAACTTTTAAAGGAGAGTAAAGTGATCATTGTGTAAAATAAAAGCTAAAAATTGAATATTTTTTCATCAGAAAAACATGCATATGTTTAGTGCTTTTCTGATGAAAAGAAAAACAGTTGGCTTACCCTAAAAACAAATTTTCGCCATAATGTTATGTTTTCAGAGATGTATAACCTGACGAACCACTCACACTGAGGACCTAAACTCTATGAAAAAAGAAAACCCAACATTTTAAACTTGACATATAGAGGCAGATTCTTATGTCCCAGGTCCCTCGCCAGAGCTATGAAGTACAGAGAGGGGAGAAGGAGGGAATATTACTAATCGGATGGCAGTATCTCAGGTCGCTCCTCCAAAACAACCCCATCTACCCCACGGTCCACCGACAGCTCCCAGATTAGAATTTTGTAGTGGCACTCAACTTCCAATTTGTAATTTTCCTGCTGGGGAGAAAGACTGGCAGTGAGGGCGCCACCCAGCTCTGAACTGGCAGTCCCCCTATGTATCGCTCCCTGGCGTTTACAGGGTCACCAGAGATTCCTCCGAACAAAAAGAATGTGTAAGGCCAGCCGTTTCTGAAGCAGTCGTGAAACACTTCTTTTAGGCTGTCATGAACTCTCTGCTTTGAATGGTCCAGGTTATACAGCTAGAAATGATGACATTGGTTTCTGAGCACCCTGGTATCAGTTTATATTGGTTATGAATTTCAGTGGGATTTTTTCAGTGTTTTCCAATGTTTCAAAAAATTGTAGAAATCAGTTATTAACAGAGTTTCTTTTTTGTACCACAAAAAATAAGGGGATGGTGTTTTACTGGAGCATATAAAGAAGTTGGATTGTATTTCCTTTCCTCATCCATTCCTATTTCTCTCCTCTGTACTTTTTCCTCGAATTTGATCTTGCAAGTAAATTCTCGTTAATTCTCTCACCTCCCTGCCCTCTCATTTCCCACACACAAACTCCGAATTCCAGCAGAATAGTACCTCCCTATGCCCAGGATGCACATGGATGAGGGTATGTGTGCACCACATTAGGTTATGATTGCACAGCATAAAAAGCTAATGGTGAGGTGAACATTTAGCACACCTTCTTGCTGATCTATTCTTCAGACAAATGACAAAGATCGAATGAATAAAGATTTTCTATTTGGGACACGAGATATATATTGCGGGGTATTTAATGTTCTATTATTGCTAACCAGTGTCATACTACCCTCTTTTTGGTCTCGTAATACCGAGAAAAGACTGGGCTAATAAATATGATAGAAGTGTCTGCTCCTTGCCTATTTATTTGGGAGACATCTGGTAAGGAAATAATATGCAGAGCTATACAGTATTTGGAAACTGCAAACTATTCTACTGTGCAACTGAGGTAGTATAAAAACATCATGACCTGCAGGATGCCTTTGGCTGTTTATCTGTGCATTACACACATGGCCCCCCTCGCACAAGTGGCCCGCCACCACAACCTCAACATCATCTCCTACGCCAACGACACCCAGCTCATCCTCTCCCTCACCAAGGACCCCCACACCGCCAAAACCAACATTCACAAGGGCATGAAGGCCATCGCCGACTGGATGAGGAGCAGCCGTCTGAAACTGAACTCGGACAAAACGGAGGTCCTCATCCTCAGACCCACCCCTCAGCCTGGGACGACTCCTGGTGGCCGACCGCTCTAGGGACAGCACCAACACCAACGGACCACGCACGCAACCTAGGATTCATCCTTGACTCCTCCCTCTCCATGTCCAAACAAGTCAACGCCGTCTCCTCCTCCTGCTACAACACCCTAAGCTTGCTCTGCCGGATCTACAAATGGATCCCGACCGAAACAAGAAGAACAGTGACACAGGCCCTCGTCAGCAGCAGACTGACCTACGACAACGCACTCTATGCAGGAATCCTAGCCAAACACCAATGGCGACTACAACGCATCCAAAACGCCTCCGCCTGACTGATCGTAAAGGCCCCCCGCCGCAGCCACATCACCTCCCTCCTGAGAGACCTGCACTGGCTCCCCATCGACAAGAGGATCACCTTCAAGCTCCTCACCCACGCACACAAAGCACTCCACAATGCCAGACCAGCCTACCTGAACAGCAGAGTCAGCTTCTACACCCCCTCCCGCCAGCTCCGCTCCGCCAGCCTCGCCCTCGCAGATGTCCCCCGCATCCAACGTACAACTGCCGGCGGCAGATCCTTCTTTTACCTCTCTGCCAAAGCCTGGAACACCCTCCCAAACTACCACATTCTCCTCCCCCTCCCCCCTCCCCAGCGCCTTGAGACCCTCATGGGTATGTAGCGCGCTTTACAAGTACCCTGATTGATTGATTGATTGATTGATTTTACATTGTTGTGCATGCCTATGGAATTTTGTGATTATCTGAAAGCCAGCACAAAGTCTGATAAGATATGATGTTTTACCAAAAGTGGTTTATTTGTTTATTTAAAAGCAGTGCAGGAACTGTGCTTTTTCCAGGAATGTATTTTGCTCAAGGAACTTTAGCTTTGTGTTTTTTGCAGCATTCACTTTCTAGTTCATTTTCAGTCTTAAGATAATAACAAGCATAGCTCAATATGATTCCACTACATACATCAGCATTGTTTGTACAGGTTATTTTGGGAAGCACAAGGTCTTGTTTTGGCATCACAGGTTCTAAGCTTCATTTTGGCAATGGCATTGAATATTGAACTTGGCAATCTTGGAGTTGTATCATTAACATGTTCTTCTTTGATGTGCAGCCTCAGAACGCGTCCATGCACCTATTTTTTGTGTTTTCTGCAGCACATACTTGGAAACACAGAGCAGTAGCTGTCTCTCCATGTTTAAAAGATGCACAATCTGCAGCCTATACATGAATTCATTGATTTAATATATGCATTGTAGATTACTCAGATTCAGCAAAACTGGCTCCTGGACCTCTTCTAGGTGCTAAATTTGTTCATGACATCATCCATGTACTCCTGTATTAAGGGATACAGCTTCCATAGGTATGCTTCTCAAACCAACAGAATGTAAATCAGAACAGGAGTGTTAGGTATAGCATTGTATGGGAAGTTATTGATATAAGGATTGTCACAATCTTGAGAAACGAGCTTTCTGAAAGCAAAGCTACGTCTTGCACTTAGTAAAGAAGAGTGACATCATGGTGGTTAATCTTGCCTTGGACTGAGACCTTTCTGGAAGTCGATCTGTGAACCTGCAATGTGCAGTGAGCAGTCAGTTGAAGACATATTAGGTGAGCTATGATCTGAAAGTATGCATATGTTAGGTCCAAGGACCTTGTAGATGGTCAAAAGGGCACATTGAGTGGCTTAGCATCTCCCACGCGAGTAATTGCTGGAGCAATTACTCGCGTGAAAGAAAAGTGCTCAGATGTATAGCCTACACCTCTATTTCTTTGCTACCACAGGGCGTCACAGCAGTAAAAGTGCAGCGAAATCTGGTGTATACCAGTTTCTACTGAAAAGCAAATATTCCCACTGGTGGTGCTTTGTCAGTTAAAATCAGTTTAAAGTGAAAAGGGTAAACCCTAACTACACCTCATGCATTAATAATGGTACAGAGCACAGTAAGAATCATGATGCTGTAGAGTGGTGCAAGTGCTGCAGCACATCCATCCGTCTCCTATATGGCATTCCTCACTCCAGAACCTAATTCCTGAAGACCATGGTGGCCTGATATTGGTTGCTGTGGTAGTTCACAAGAAGAGACTACCTACGTTGTACTCCCAACTACTGTTCTTTCCAAATCAGGCTCATCGTTCTAGATATGGGCGCCAGCAGCTGTAACATACTGTTAGAAATGGGGTTTCTGGTTGGCTAGGGTTTGCACCTAAGACAGGCAAAACCCACCACTATAGTCAGGACAAGGGAGTTACACAATGAAGATAACTCCTGCTCACACCCTTGGTAGTTTGGCAGAGCAGTCAGGCTTAACCCATAGCCTTTGTATTATCCATAAAACACATTAGAACACAATCACATATATTACCGTGCCACTAGGCACTTGTCATGACTTCACAGGGGATTTACATGAATAACTAGGCCAATCGGGCCACTGTCATAAAGATCACAGTTAGGACGACTAGTAACTACTGGAAGGATTACACTTAGCACATTATGTTATGCATACATATAATGATCTGTGCACCATAGTGCACACTTGACACAATACACAGACTATGAGCACATCATGCCTACCTTAGACATATGCAGATCACTGTTACTGCACATATGGGTGCCCTAGCTGTTCAATTCAATTATAGACTTTATTCGGTTAATCAATAATAACCATGAAAGTACAGACAGAAAGTACATTAAAATGAAGTATATAAAATGCCCTAGCTACAAATAAGCGTATAGGGCACTTCTAAATAGGGGCCTCCGTCGAGGTCACACCCTGCTCTTGAGCCCAACAACCCAAGCAGGGCAATGGGATAATTACCCCTAGATTGCATACATCACATAAGTCCCCAGGGCCAAAAGGCGCTTGTCATAAACAAAAATGCAGAGGTACTAGGCGCGCATTACTAACACCTTGTGCTGCCCTCTCAGCACACATCATTGTGCCTAAATCACGTTGCGGAGTAGGCAGGTACAGCTTCGAATACCAGAGGGAGGAGCCTAGCCTCTACTTCAGGCCAATGTGGCCAACCGTATTGCGTCTCCCCATACGCCAGCAGTCTTCAGGCTTCCCCCCCCATGGTCTGGCTGGCAACAGTGGGCCCGAGCAGGCGCACCACACAGGTGACCTCAACCGGTCTCCACCCTCCACTGACCTGGTGGCGGCCGCTCCCTTTGGAACTTGTCTGCCCCCTCTAGGTTTGGCTCAGTAGAAAGGAAGCCTGTAACCAACCACCAATTTCAGTCCTGTAAAACCCAGTGGGCCAGGTGGACACTAAGCAAGGTCTCCCTCAGCTCTCCCACGTTGGCCAGGACATGTCTCTGCTCCCGGAACCCTTAATAGGCTTAATAGGAGCCCTTAATTGGCTTCCACCATCACCGTACTGCAGGCGGCCTTTGGCTCTGCGCACCACGGCCGGAATCCTTCGATTACTACTTCTAGCACGGAGCCTCCCTTTCTGGGGAGGCTCCGGGTTTCTTCCGCAGCTCCCCCGTTACTACGGCAACCAGCAGGGGCCGCACTCAGCTTCCTGTCTGACTGCACCTCTTGGGCTCTCACCACACACCTGGCCCAGAGACTCCCTTCGTAGAGTTCAACGCTCAGAGAGGAAGGCAGAGCAAAGTGCTTGGCCTGCAGCACTCCACACGCGCTGATCTTCACAAGCCCAGCACGAAGGGAAGCACCCATCATGGGCTTCTCGGTAGCTCACCAATGCTGGGACAGGTAATTAGCGCTCTCCACGTGCTTTGCAACCGCAGGCTGGGGAAACACAGCGCTTCTTCCAGGCTCTGATCAGCGCTCCTCACATGCTGTCTCAAATCACAGGACAAAAGCACAACACTCACCACATCACCTAAGGCAAGCCACTCAGCCCTGGGAGATCACTGGGGATACCAACAACAGGGCACAGGCAATCCAGCACAAAAGGTCTAAATAACAACAGTGGCAGTCGTTCTTTCTACCCAGAAGGCAGCAGGTCAGCACTCTGATTCAGCAAGTCCCATGGCGGTCCCTCCTGGCAGTTTGTAGCCATCAGTGTCTGTTGCAGTTCCAGTTCAAACAGTTCCCCAGACATGGAGTCACAGCCCCAGTACTTATAGAACAACAAGTCTTTGTTCTGCCCTGGCACTGCCCTGAGCCCAGTTTAAACCAGTTCTGGGGGCACTCTAAAAATATAATTACAGTGCACAGCACTCCCCATTCAAAGTGTAAGCCCTGGCTCCAGACACACCACAGGGGGGCGGAGCTATCATTGTGGAAGGCAGGCGCATTCCTATTGTGGCGCGGGTGCTACTCCTCCCACGACTCCAAATGGGTGCAAGGGAAACTCCTCCCGCTACTCTAAATTCAGCCAAGGTCTATTCAGCCTAGCGCTGAGTCACCCTGGCAGGGCAGGACACATCTCAACAACCTCCAGGGGCTGGCTGGAGTGAATGCACATCCCCTCTCTCCCTGTCAGTCAGAACCAGATGGCCAACACACATCAGGCAGGCACAAAGACATGTAGCACACAGAAATGCCCTCTTCTAAAAGTGGCATTTCTAAAATAGTAATAATAAATCTACTTTCACCAATAAGCAGGATTTATCACTACTATTCTAAACATACCAAAATTGATCACAGTACTCCTCTCATGTCAGGAATTACCACTGAAGCCCCATTCAGGGAATCCCCAATGCATCCCAATGAGAGGGCAGCCTCAGAGCAGTGAGAAACCAAATAGGCTGTTTGTCACTACCAGGACATGCTACACAGTTAAGGCACATGTCCTACCTTTTACCTACACCGCCCCCTGCCATAGGGCTAGCTAGGGCCCACCTTAGGGGTGACTGATATGTAGTAAAAGGGGAGTCACAGATATGGCAACCACTTTATGTGCCACGTCACAGCGACGGTAAATTGCGCTAGCAGGCCCTGCTGTGGCAGAGGCCTGAGACAGGTTTGAAAGGCCACTTTGGTGGGTGGCACAAGCCCACCAGTAGCATTTTATTTACTGCCCCTGGGTATCTGGGATACCACCGTACAAGGGACTGACAGGTAAATTAAATATGCCAAACAGGATTTGACCAATCTTACCAAGTTTACCATGGAGAGCACATGCACTTTAGCACTGATCAGCAGTGATAAAGTGCCCAGAGTCATGAAACCAGCAACACTAGATCAGAAAAAATACAGGAGGAAGGCAAAAAGTTCTGGAATGACCCTGTAAAAAGGGCTAAGTCCAACACATACATGTATATCCACATGGTAGGAGGCATCATTCCCCTCATAAATTTCCTTAGATAATGGTAGAACATTACCTTCAGTACATCGGCCTTTATTACCTATGGCACACCGACCCCAAGACCACACTTAGAGGCACCCTCGTCTACAGACCCCCAGGACCCCGCACACAATTCAGCGAAGACATTACTGACTTTATCAGCCCACACGCCCACCCCTCCGAGGACTACATTCTCCTAGGGGACCTCAACTTCCACCTAGAAAAGAACAACGATAGCAACACCACCACCCTCTGGACAACCTCGCCAATCTCGGACTCAAACAACTGGTAAACACCTCCACCCACTACGCCGGACACACGCTTGACGCAATCTTCTCCTCCAGCAAGCACATCTCCTTCAATCACGCCACAGGACTCCACTGGACGGACCACAGCTGCGCCCACTTCAACTTCAGAAAAACCACGACACACCACCACCCACAACAAGTCCCCCGCAGAAACTGCAACAAAATTACCACCGACCAGCTCACCACATCGCTAAACCAAAATCCTCCCGCCAGAGCATCGGACCCAAACCATGCAGCCATCAATCTCACACAATGGATCACCCGCTGCGCTGACGAATTAGCACCCTTGAAAAACCAGCACAACAACCCAAGAAGCAAAAAAGCCACCTGGTTCAATGACGACCTCAAAAACTCCCAAAAAAACTGCCGCACCCTCGAGAAAGCCTGGCGAAAAAACCCAACCACAGACAACATGACTGCCCTCAAGGACGCCACCCGCAAACACCACCAGCTGATCCGATCCACCAAGAAATCAGCATTCAAGGATCGACTCGACAACAAGGCACACAACAGCAAGGAACTCTTCAGCATCGTCAAAGAGCTTACCAATCCCAGCGCCGGCACCAACGACATCACTCCCTCTCAAGACCTCTGCGACTCTCTAGCCTCGTTCTTCCACAGCAAGATCGCTGACATACATAACGGTTTCGGCGAACACATCACTCCCCTCACCACCGAACGGAAGCCCCCCACCACCACCCTTTGCGCCTGGACCCCGATCAGCACCGAAGACACCATCCGCTTGATGTACTCCATCCACTCCGGATCACCAACCGATCCATGCCCCCACCACATCTTCAACAAGGCCGACTCCATCATCGCACCCCAACTCCGGGATATCATCAACTGCTCCCTCTACACCGCTACCTTCCCGGAAAGCTGGAAACATGCCGAACTCAGCGCCCTCCTGAAGAAACCTACAGCAGACCCCACCGAACTTAAGAACTACCGCCCCATCTCGCTCCTCCCATTCCCTGCCAAAGTCATAGAGAAGACTGTCAACAACCAGCTCGCCGCCTTCCTCGAGTCTAACGGCTCCCTCGACCCCTCACAATCCGGCTTCCGAGCCAAACACAGCACCGAGACCGCCCTCATCACAGCCACAGACGACATCCGAACACTATTCGACAATGGGGAAACAGCTGCCCTCATCCTCCTGGACCTCTCCGCAGCGTTTGACACGGTCTGCCATAGCACCCTTGTACAACGCCTCAACAACGTCGGGATACAAGAAAAAGCATTGGACTGGATCATCTCGTTCCTCGCCGGAAGAACCCAGAGAGTCCGCCTCCCCCCCTTCAGATCAGAGGCCACCGAAGTCATCTGTGGAGTACCACAAGGATCATCCCTCAGCCCCACCCTCTTCAACGTCTACATGTGCCCCCTCGCAGCCATCGCACGCCAGCACAACCTCAACATCATCTCCTACGCTAACGACACTCAGCGGATCCTCTCCCTCACCAAAGACCCAAACACCGCTAAAACCAACCTACACGAAGGGATGAAAGACGTAGCCGAATGGATGAAGAACAGCCGCCTAAAACTGAATTCAGACAAGACGGAAGTGCTCATCCTAGGATCATCCCCCTCTGCATGGGACGACTCATGGTGGCCACCGACCCTAGGCAGCGCGCCCAAACCAACGGACCATGCTCGCAACCTGGGATTAATTCTAGACTCCTCCCTCTCAATGACCAAACAAGTCAACGCCGTCTCGTCATCATGCTTTAACATCTTACGCATGCTCTGAAAGATCTTCCGATGGATCCCCACCGAAACAAGAAAGACGGTCACCCAAGCACTTGTCACAAGCCGGCTGGACTACGGAAACACCCTATACGCCGGAACCACAGCCAAATTACAGAAAAAACTCCAACGCATTCAGAACGCCTCCGCCCGACTCATCCTAGACATACCACGCCACAATCACATCTCCGGCCACCTGAGAGACCTTCACTGACTCCCCGTCAACAAGAGAATCAAGTTCCGTCTCCTCACCCACGCACACAAGGCCCTCTACGACCTAGGACCCAGTTACCTCAACACGTGCCTGACCTTTTACACCCCCACTCGCCAACTACGATCGTCCAATCAAGCCCTCGCCGCGATTCCACGAATCCGAAGAGCTACCATGGGAGGAAGATCATTCTCCTGTTAGCGGCCAAAACCTGGTATTCTCTCCCCACCCACCTCCGCCTTACACAGAACCACCTCTCCTTCAGAAAACAACTCAAAACCTGGCTGTTTGATAAATAACGAAACCCCCCTCCCCAAAGCGCCTTGAGACCCTCTGGGTGAGTAGTGCGCTATACAAATTTCAACTTGACTTGACTTGTGAGGTAAGACAGGACAATGAGGCAATATTCATCTAAACACTAATGAGTAGAGCTGTTTTTTTACAAAGTGAAAAAATCTATTGGGAAATGTATTTTCATGGAATATTAAATAGGACAGTAATTCATAAGGATGTATTTATTGCTCCATACTAACTGGGACACAGGGTACTTAATCTGAATGGAAAGTTGTACTACAAGCCTCTTGACACTCTGTACTCAGTAGAGCAGTCAAAGCACATCTGGAAGGATGGGGTGTAAATGCTGAGACTTGACACAATTGAATACAGTTGTCTCATTTGTGATAAAGATACGGGTCCACTTCACTAAGATATGTTCAGTCTGATTTAATGCTATATTTATTTCTGACCGGTATCACCAAAAGGATACCTGACAGATGTAAATACATTTACTACTGCACCACGATTGCATGCAGTTATGCAATATTTAGTCAAACGTTAGGTGGGAAGAGTGGGAGGTTCATGGTATAGTTTAAAGGGTGTGTTTGTGAACGTCTACAAGCTCATGAATTTGTGAGCATTCCTAAACCTCACTCTGACCTTTTCCCACCAAGGGCAATGTCAGAGATTGGCTCCAGCAAGTGTCTGCAGTAAATAACCTCCCAGCTGGGAAATGTTGTGGGGTGTAGAGGGAAGGGGCAGGAGGGCTTCTCCACAGGTAAAAATATTTCACCCACAAAGAAAAAGAAAACAAATACGCAATTGCCCAACGGTGCTGCCTTTTCCCAATGAGAAACTGTACTGTGTGCAAGACATGGTGATTGTCCACCCGTTAGTAGAATTACTATAGTGATTGGACTACTTTTTTATGACTCAGATTCAAAATCTGTATTCAAAGTAGATATTTTGTAGAAAGAAAAACAGCACTTCAATAATACATTTAGATACATAAATGTAGTTGTAATGAAGATGGGACCAAACTATGCTAACGAGCCAAATCAATAAGGACCAATATCATAAAAAATACATTTACAACTGGGCTCTAGGCACGTTACACATCTGCATAGCAGTTCTCAACTAAATTTGAGAAAAAAACAGAGAATTGCACTCCTAAAGTGCTTGATTTCGCCATGCTAGAACGTTGTTTACTTTGCCGTGTCTGCATCAGTCATACTAGTGGTAAAAGTTATGGGACCACGAGACCTAGCTTTGTCTTCCAGTTAAGAGGCAGTATTTATTGGTACCTTCAAGCCAGAATATCTTGAGGCCCAAATGGGCTATATAGATTGGGTCAATGGCTACAGATCCAGGAAGGGCACATCCTAATTCTGAAGGGGAGAGGCAGACTGAAGTTCTACCCTGAAGTTAAGATTTGGGGTGTAGCCCACATGTGAAAATAGCACACATAAATAGCACTCACTATCTCTTGGGATTGTGGATCTGGCCAGCATGGAAGCAAATGTGTGCTGATACCCTCTACTGGCCTGAAACCTATTACATTTTGGCAAGGCATGTCCTGAAGACAAAAAAAAAGAAAGAGCAGTGCTTAATTTGAGCATGTGGTTTCCGGTGCTTGGCACTGGCACTTATGACAGTCTGCCACATGGTGGAGCTAATCATCTAATTTAGAGATGAGTACAACTGTTGTTTATTAATTAAATAACTCCCTGGTGATCTAGTGGTTAGTATTCGGCGCTCTTACTGCCATGGCCCGGGTTCGATTCCCTGTCAGGGAACCAAAAAAGGGGTCCCGACATGTTATAGGCCCATTTCATTATTAGATGCTACAACAAAAGTAGTAGGCAGAATAATATTAGAACGCCTGCAAGCATGGGCGGAGGAAAACTCCGTCCTATCGGACTTACAATTCGGCTTCCGAGCCGGTGTAGGTACAGTTGAGCAGGGCCTGAACCTGTCCCTTTTAGTCGGAAAATATACTAGGGCCAAGGGGTGGAATTTATTTTTAGCTTTCGTGGACCTCACAGCCGCATTTGACTGCGTGGTCCACAATAAACCTTGGTCAATTTTGGACACAATGGGGCTTGATTCACAGGTTATTTATTTTCTTAAACGTTTTTATAGCGAGGCTAACGCTTGTGTGCGTTGCGGGCTGCAGGGTGAACGCACAGCTTCCTTTCCAATTAATAGCGGAGTCAGGCAAGGTTGTGTCCTTGCTCCATTTCTTTTTAATCTGTATATAAATGGCCTGGGAGAGGCTCTCCTGAAAGATAACCATGATTTTCCCCAAGCGGCAGGACAACCTATCCCAGCCCTTTTATACGCAGACGACGCGGTACTGATGTCCCGCACCAGTATTGGACTGCAGAGGCTGTTGGATAGCTTCTCCAAATTTATGCATGAGATCGGCCTAAGAATTAATTCCTCTAAGACCTTCACTATGTGCTGCGGCTCGAGTACTAAAAAACTTAAAAGTATGTTTGTGTCTGGACAAAAGATAGGGGTCACTAAGAAATGTTCATATTTGGGCATCCTTTTTGCCCATAATGACTCCTGGTCACAGGAGGTGGCGGCAAAAAAAATGGCATTACTGCGCACCACGTCCGCACTTAGAGCCTTTGCGATTAAGCTCGGGAAAAGACCACCGGAGGCACTCATTAAAATTTATAGAGCTATGTGCGTCTCTGCGGCAATCTATGGGACTGGGGTTTGGGGACCCGTTGATTTGCTCCCCATTCAAAGAGTAGAAAACTCTTTTTTAAGGTATATTTTATCTGTCCCTAATGGTACCTCTGAGACTATATGTCATGCAGAGCTGGGGCTCTCCTTTGTTTCAGATTTAATAAAACTCGAGCCAGTGCTATTATGGCACAGACTCTGGTCAAAGGATGAGACAAAATTAAATAGAGATAGATACGTTTTTAAATTGGATAGGGCCTCGAGAATTCCTTGGATGAGCTATGTGCAAAAGTCTTTCCAAGATCTCGATCGCCCTGAGTATTTTACCAACCCAAGTACCATAAAGGAGTTAACCAGGAAGGAGTTAAAACTAATGGACCTGTCTCTACTTGACTCTGCTAGGCTGTCAAATGAAATTGTAAAACCTACAGTCCTGAATAATCAATTGATTTTAACTACTTTTAATATTCAACCCTACCTCACTGTGGTCCTCAGTGATTTTGATAGGTTCCTTTTAACTCGCTTTAGTTTGGGAATATTCTATAGATTAGTTACCCTGCCTAAAGCAAATGACTGGTCCCAATGATCCCAAACTTTACAGTAGTGTTCTTGTGATAACAGCTCTAAGCAGACATCAATCCATGTTATTCTCTTCTGTAAATATTACTTGGACGCCAGAAGAATGAGCATTGTCCCTGTGTTAAAACGGTTTGGGCTTCGTCAATATCGATGTGCTCTTTTGGCACTAAAAGAACTAGATAATGTCCACATTGTTTTCAGTAAGGTCACTTATTTGAAACAAGTCATGCGTTTAAGGAAACAATTGTTTTTATCTTAATCTTCCTTTTTCATGAATTTCAGGAAAGCATGTATAGTTTAATAATGTTTTATAAAATTGTCTAAGTGTAAATTATGTATATTTTTAACATGTATGAAATGCTGATATTGCGCTTTTATGATTGTTTGTCTACAATCGAATAAAGCTTTCTTGACTGACTGACTGACCATATGCATTAAAAATGCTGATTACTTGCCACCCAAGCCATTCTTTTAGATTTGGGGGCCATAAATATTCCGAATTGTCACACTTGTAGGCGTGAGATGATTAGTAGTTGTGTTGGTACGGTCATTAGCAGCACTGGCAGGGGGCAATGGGTGATGCAAGTTACAGTGGCCACTTGACGGAGCCCCTTGCACTCATTTTTTTTTTTTTTACAAATTAAGTACTGAGAGAAACAGTATGGATGAACTGTCCATTTGGTTTCTCTGTGGGCAGCAGCCATCCTCATTTTACAATCACCATTCATACAAGAAATATTAACAATCATCTCAGGTTAACCCTAATGATAGACCCACTGAAGGAGAACATCATCCGCACCTGTGTTGATGTTCGCAATCATAACAAAACCAATCTAGATAATGTTTGCAGAAGTTCATTAAAACGTAAACATGGGGACACCAATTACCAGAGATTGCTGTATTTAATTAGATCAGGGATCCCAGGTGGCATTCGGCAGCTACTGCATCCCACAATTATACAAATGTTCTGGTTAGGCCGGTCGAGGGGAGACATGCTGCCAAGTCTATAGGGGAGGCAGTCTAAAGACAGACCAAGAGTGTCCTAAAGGCGCACTGGATTTGTTGTTTAGCAAGCCGTTTGGGATTATGAGCCCCCAACCTAGGCATCAAGAGAAAGTACAGGTGACAATCATGGACCAAGGAAAACACGACAGCTTCACTATCAATTGTAGTCTTTCCTCTTTACAGTATGTATCACAGGCAGAGCAATTCGGTGACAAATTAGCTGGCATGCTAGTTCAGAAGGAAACACTGACTAGCAGATGAACTGTAAAGGGGAAATCAAGTGGCAAATTTACTGCCAAAGTGTGAGGAGAAAAAGTGACAAAACAACTGAAAGGGAAACATTGTCAATGCAGAGAGATTTAAATGTGTGTATTTGTTTTCTAAACTTCTGTTTTTTTTCACTCCTGCATGTCAGTCAGAACACAGGGCTTAAGAGCAGTTCCAGAGTATGGCAGGGCACAGGAATGAAGTCAATACTTTTTAACCCAAAGTCCTGCAAATGGCAGTGTGGGCTGAGAACAAGGGGAGCACTGGTGTAATATCAGGATCTCCTTTTCTTCTGAAATTGGATTCAATACTTTTTAAGCCTGCACCTTAAAATGTAACATGTAGTTTTAAACTTGAATATTTTCAGCAGTCGTATTGAACACACCTCTAACTGGTGCACAAATGCTAAGTGACAACGTCTATTCCTTAAGCGATAATAACTAGCAAAGCCAAATTCACACCATATAAAGAAAGTGGTCTGGAAAGATCACTAATCATATTTCCTTTACTTAAAACATGTGGGAAATGTGGATTTGTACAAACATCCGTAGGCCTCTTGATACTTAAAACGACAGTCCTCTCGGGAGAGGCCTCACCCAAATATTGGCTAACAGGATGACATTTCCTTTGAATGTGTAGTGTGCTAAACCGAGCAAGACAGGCTTGTAGTTAAAAAACAGGGGAAAACTCAAGACTTTTGACACATGATATTCTCAAATTGGATTTATGATTCATAGTGCTCTGGAAAACGTCTGTTGCCATGAAGGGTGTTTCTTGGATAGGAAATGCATCACACTTCTCACAGTCTAAGAAAATGAAGTATTTTTTATTTTTTTACTTATGATTAACCAGAACCTTGTAACGAAAGCTTCCTGGTTTATACTTTCCCCCTGTTCTTGATTCACTCCAGGCTGAGATTTCGTCCTGGAACACAAGATAAGAGAAGATGTCCTACCCGCTTAAACTCTGATGGATTCCTCACTGGCCGGAGGAGTGAAATTACAGAAGATGTGGTCTGCCTGGAAGAATTCGTGTGGCCCTACCACAGACAGACATTTACCCCACTTGGCTCTGTGGAAATTTCTTCCTGGGTGTAAACGCTGCAGAAGATCCCAGATGAAGCTGTTGTCTGGTGTGATATATTTCATGGGATCTGTAGGAACTGGGCATTTTCTGTGAACCTTAAACAGAAGTTATAGGAAGCCTTATGCAAATGAGAACTGTGGACTGGAGCAGGAGCGCCCCGTGCAGGTAAGAGCAGTGGGGCTGGGTTGAGGGTGCGGGGGTGCAGTGGGTGATAAAAACACTGAATCTTCTTCAGGTAAGAACATCTCTTTATTTCCAGACTCCTCTCTCCCCCAGTATTCAGCAACTTCACAACTGCCATACTCAACATTCTAAGGTAGCCTCCGGGGGAACAAAGGATTGTACCATGGGGAAAACAGGGGTGAGCACGGAGGAACATACCGTAATAATACTTATAGAATAAAAGTAGCATATTACATATAAGAGTGAAAATAGAAATTATAACACCTTATGCAACTGAGAACTGTGGACTGGAGCAGGAGCGCCCCGTGCAGGTAAGAGCAGTGGGGCTGGGTTGAGGGTGCGGGGGTGCAGTGGGTGATACAAAGACTGAATCTTCTTCAGGTAAGAACATCTCTTTATTTCCAGACTCCTCTCTCCCCCAGTATTCAGCAACTTCACAACTGCCATACTCAACATTCTAAGGTAGCCTCCGGGGGAACAAAGGATTGTACCATGGGGAAAACAGGGGTGAGCACGGAGGAACATACCGTAATAATACTTATAGAATAAAAGTAGCATATTACATATAAGAGTGAAAATAGAAATTATAACACCTTATGCAACTGAGAACTGTGGACTGGAGCAGGAGCGCGCCGTGCAGGTAAGAGCAGTGGGGCCGGGTTGGGAGTGCGGGGGTGCAGCGGGTGTGGGCGGGGGGTAATTCGGCATACGACCAAGAGGTGAAATAAAATAAATAATAACTTTTTCCTCTGCGTCTGTCAAAAGCTCCCCCACCCGGCCTCACCGCTCTTGCCTGTACCGGCCGCGGCTGGACTGGAGTCTGAAGATTCAGACCTGTACATTTCTTCAAGCTAGCACTAATACTACAAATTGTGGAACTGTGCTTTCCAAATAGGGTAGTTTTTGTTTTATTTTTAATTGTTTATGCTTTAATAAGATTTTTTTTATCAGGAGATTCTTTCAAAATGTTTTTATTTTTTAACTACCTGTGTTTATACATTTTAAATGTATTAATTTCAGAAGCATTTTACCGAAGGACAGCCTTTAATACAGCAGAATCTTCCTGGTGAGAACACATTCTACTACACCATGACAGAAATGGAACATTTTAATGAGGCGTCATTTCTTATGAGTAGTTTATAGTGCACTGTGCCTTTCTTTCAACTGTCAAACAAACTATTTTGGAGACTATCCTGGGGTCAGCTCTTAAAAGGGTGAACAGAACTTTGTGATATTGTCACAGTGCACTGCATACACGTTCATGCCCCATATATACATACATAATGTGGGAGGGCATATACTTAGTTATGTGTTGCCTCCCACCACCCACGTAGAAGAGGACTAGGGGCCATATGTATCAAGCCAAACTGACTTTGCAAACGCCGAAATTCGCAGAATTTCGGCATTTGCAAATGCAATTTGGACAAAAGGTATGTATGAAGGAAATGTGCTTTAAAAATAAGGAATCGCAAAATGTGCGATTCCTTATTTTGCAATTGCATTTAAGGAATCACAAATTTTGCGATTCCTTAAATGCAATGTAAGAAGCCAACAAAATTTGCAAATTGGCCTTAAGGAATCGCAAATTACCTCCAACTTCTAGTTGGTGGTAAGTTGCGCATTCCTTTCAAAATGCATATTTTTTCATTTTTCAAAGTGCCATGTGACGTACATACATGCCCTTAAGGCATGTATGTGCGCCACATGTGCACCCATGCAGATTTCAGGGGTGCAACAGGGTGTCCTTTGGACACCCCTGCACCCTTGAAAATATTCTCAATTTGAGATTAGCAAATTGCGAATCGCAAATTTCCCCTTCATTCCTATGGGCCTCCTGGCCCATAGAAATGAATGGGAAATTATTCCTTAATAGAGATTAGCAATTTGCTAATCGCAATTAAGGAATTTTAAGGAATCGCTAAAAAGAAGCGAATTTCTACATACATACCATTTTGCGATTTCTAAATAGCGATTCCTTAAAAATCGCTATTTAGAAATCGCAAAACGGAATGTTGATACATATGGCCCTAGATGCCTAATCACCCCAGAAGGCATCTGTGACTCCACTCAGCTGTGTGCAGGAAAGGCTTCTCACAAGATTGAACTTCAGTGCATACCTCCCCATAACGCTCCTTCTTCATTTCTCTTGTCTACTCAAAACGGAGGGGTCAAAATGGTCACTGTAACCAATCATGCACAGTATGCTTGTCGCAAAACGGGGTTATGCAAATGTTTCATAGAACAGAACGCCGATCTTATTTGCACTTTCCTATGCGTTTGATCTTAATCTGGTCAGAAAATAGAGGATGGCCATTTCTGGGGCAATATATTTGTGAGCACATCCCTCCTTCATTCAGAAATGTAATCATTCATTATATGGAACATTCTCTAGTCTTCCTGTCCATGTACAATAACGCACAAGAACTGCATCAAATGGCATGTGTGTGCACAGTGTATGTTTTTTGCACATGACATTACATTTTTAAACGTAGACCATACATTTTTAAATGTCATTTTCACTTACACAAACACTTGTGAGACAAAAGGTTAGTGAATTAGGGGCTTGGGGCCAGATGTAGGTAAATGGCATTTACCGATTCGTAAATACCGAATTTTACCGATTCGGTATTTACAAATCTGTAAATGCTATGTAGGTATTTTTACCGAATAATTTAACGAATCGGTAATATTCGGTAATTACCGAATCGGCCTATAGGAACCAATGGCAATTATACTGATTCGATAAAATTACCGAATTGACAAGGGGGACAGGGTGTCACTTTGACACCCTGTAGCACCCCTGATTCAGGCTTGTGTGGCATGTGACACACATACATGCCCTTAAGGCATGTATGTGTGCCACATGGCACAGGTGTACATGCACAGATGTGTATGTACACAGGAATTCGTTATTTACCATCAAATAGTATTTGATGGTAAATAATTAATTCTAAAGGGCCTTAGGCACTGTTTTCAGTGCCACCTACATCCAGATTTACCGATTCGGTAAATTTACTGATTCAGGGCCAGATGTAGGAGCCGATTTCGGCCGTTACCGACCGGTATTTGGGTATTGTAATGTAGGGGGCTAGAAAATTACAGAATCGGTATATTTACCGATTCGGTAAATTCCTGATTCGGTAAAATACCGAATCGGTAAATATACCGATTCTGTATTTCAATATGTAGGTGGCACAGTTTACAGTGCCACAGGCCCTTAGAAATTCGTTATTTACCATCCAATACTATTGGGTGGTAAATTACGAATTTCTGTGTACATGCACATCTATGCATGTACACCTGTGCCATGTGACACACATACATGCCCTTAGGGCATGTATGTGTTCCACATGGCACACAATCCAGAAACAGGGGTGCAACAGGGTGTCAAAGTGACACCCTGTACCCCTTGGAAATTCTGTATTTTTACCTATTCGGTAATTACCGAATCGGTATTTGCCATTGAATCCTATGGGCTTCAAGGCCCATAGGAATCAATGGCAAATACTGATTCGGTAATTACCGAATCGGTAATTACAGAATCTTACCTATTCAGTATTTTTACCTTTTTTATTTCCTACATAGCAATTACCGATTAGTAAATGCCGAATCCGTAAAATTCGGTATTTACCATTTGGTAATTTGCTATTACCTACATTTAGCCGTCAGTATTTTACCGAATCAATAAATTTACAGAATCGTTAAAATTAGGGCCCCCTACATCTCAAGAACCAAATACCGGTCGGAGCGGCCGAAATCGGCTGTTACCGACTGGTATTTGGCCACCTACATCTGGCCCTTAGTGTTTTATGCGCACATTTTTCCTATGGCCATATCTACATTTAGCTCTTGGACCGTGTAAATGTATTAGATAGCTAAATACATTATTTTCTGATAAACCTCAATGCCTTTTCTGTGGCAATACGACAAGGATTCTGGTAAACTATAACAAATATTTAGACATTTCCAGGTCAGTGTGTTTATCTCCTTTAAAATGCCTCCAGAACTGCGTTTAATCAGGGCCTATTGTCAGAAAACAATCGAAGACATGCTAACCAGAAACAACTGCTAGATCATTCTCGGTTAGACGCAGTGAAACACTTGGTAAGGTTCCACTCAGATCACGCTCTGACATTGCTGATACTGACACTGGCCTGGGGTGAGAAACCGCATGGGTTCAGTGCGTGGCGTATGCCTTCTGATCTCCTCACGGATGTAACTTGCAGGGCGGACTTGCAAACTGCTCTGAAGAGTTGCCTAACTACGAATAGGGGACCATGGATACAAGGGCGATAGAGTGGGAGGCATTAAAGGTGGTACTTAGAGGAGAATGCATTGAGACAGTCTGTAGGGCTCCTAGATGACTCATAGCGAACCTAAAGACGCAGGAGTGCTCGTTGGGCGACCTATAGGCGGAGGATGTGCACTCAGCAGTTGTGTTTACCACTGCGGAGGAACTGCACTCACCCTGGGAAATGCTGGATAAGACTGCCCTTAAATCCTACCGTCAGATGTTACATAGAGAGAGAGACAAATGCCTCAAGCTCCTGGAATGGGTCCTCAGGTGAGAAACAGAGATACCCCATCTTAAATATAGGGAACACACAGGGTCAGTTACAAACCGAGACACAGGATATTCTTTTGGCCCTGCTGGACCACTTTTAGTTGGTGTATAGAGCTGGCTTACCTGACTCTAAAGGAGGGACGGATAGTTTCTTGGACAGGTTGGGGCTCCCCAGTTACGAAGGGAAGTCAAGCAGGAGTTAGAGGAGGATCTTTCCTTGAAGGAAGTGGGTGCTGCCGTGAAGGTGCTTAACAGAGCCAAGGCCCCGTCCGGAGATGGGTTCTCGGTTGAATTCTATCACACATACTCTTCCGCCCTCAAGGAGAAACTATGGGAGGTCTATCTGGAAGCAAGGGAGGAGCACCTCCTCCGGCCAAACATGCATGAGGGGATAGTGTGCCTGATGTTGAAGCCCGGAGGAGACCCGGCTGACCTATTTGCATACAGGCCACCTCACTGCGTACAATACAGATCTTGAAATATTGTGTAAAATATTAGCAACCAGACTATGGGGGGTGGTCCGGGAGCTGGCCAAGAAGAGTCAATGTGGCTTTATGCCAGCACGTAGCACTACCCATAACCTCCACAGATTGGCCAATGTGCTGCATTATACCTTGGACAGGGGGAGGGAGATGGCTCTGGTTTCCCTCGATCTCAAAAAGGTGTTTGACACGGTTGAATGGGCAAATTGATTGGGAAACATTGAACCAGCTCGCGGAAGTTGGTCTCCAATGGGAATTGGAGGGGTTTTGCTATCTGGGGATTTGGGTCACGCATACTGAGGCTTAGCACAAATGTAAAAACATGGATAGCATTCTCACAGGTCTTGAGAACTCCATTACACTTTGGAATAGGTTTGGGATTCAACCACAATTATCTTAAACCACCAATATTTCAGCACTTTTAACAGTATTTACATTTTTTTAATTTCTTGTCATGATCTCAAGCCCCAAGAGAGAGTATAAAAGGAAAGAGCGTCTCTAAATCAGTTGTTAAAGGCCCTCTCTCTGTATATAGGCCCTCACCCGCAGCTCAGGCCAATTACACAGCTTAACTACTTTAACCACGTATGTAGCCCTTGGTAGTGGGCTATAAGATAAGGCTTTTTGTTAGTATTGAGTATCATTGATGCTCATTACTTACTTGGGCCAGTGATTATCACTACTGTCTGTGGCCACTGATGCTTGTAATTAGCTAGTTCCTTGGTGCTCATTAATGTCTGGAGCCATTGATGTTTGTTACTGACTGCCTGGGCACGTTCATTCTCATTACTGCAGAGAATCACTGATGGTCATTACTTTCTGGGCCAAATCACTTTTATCACTTTCTGTGCCCATTTATGGCCACTAATGAATTAAGCAAATGAGGTTCAGTAAAGCTTGATGCTATAGGAATTAAGGCAATAACATAACTTGAACAACGACCCTCAGCATGTATTCTTTATAACATCACGCATCATGGCACATATATTGTTCCATTCTATATTATCTATAATACAATTAGTGACTTCACTTCTGTTAGTTAAATGGATAGATTTTGACTTCAAAAGGAAAAAGAAGTGTAGCCCCAATGTACAATTCCAAAATCAAGTTCATACAGATTATGTAAGGGCCAAATAATGACAGTATATAAATAACCCTAGGCATCAAGTCCTCAGATACGAAAATGCCTCATAGTCTTTTTCCCCGCAGGGAATCACAACGCAGTCGTTACAACGGGCTCGTTATAATTCCACATACCATTACCCTGCAAGTCGTAACAAAGACTTACGGAGGGGGGGCGCTGGATGTTGGAATTGTCTAATTTACTATTCCAACTCCAGTCTGTGCGGACATTAGGGAAGGTGTTGGATTTTAAATTGAACACCTTCTCCCCCCTCCGCAATTCGTTGTTCCTACTTGCGGAGTAATGGACTGCAGAACTAAAATGCGGTCATTGTAACAACTGCGTTGTAATTCCCTGCGGGGAAAAAGTTTCGTGGAAAATGTTGTTTACCCTCTGATACTGGTGGTTCAGGCCTCTATCCTTTCCCGGATAGACTACGGGAGTGCCTTGCTACTTGGAGTCAACCAGGCTGAGGCCACTAGGCTTCAGAGGGTGCAGAACGCTGCTGCACGGGCCATTGTTGGCCTTCCGAGACGTTGTTCGGTCTCGACTGTTCTGACCTCTCTTCACTGGCTTCCGGTCAGACAGAGAATCAAATTTAAGGCTCTCTGTCTGACATTCAAGATTCTGAAGCTTGCTTCTCCCCCTGCCTTGGCGGGCCTCATTTCTTCGTACGTCCCCACGCGGTCCCTCAGATCTGAATCACTCCATCTGGCGAGTAAGCCTAGGTTCAGGCTGAGCAGGATGGGAGGACGTTCCTTCCGTGTTCTGGCGGCTGATTTATGGAATTCCCTGCCTGTTCATATTCGCGCCCTTAATAGCCTGACTCTTTTTAGACGCGCCATCAAAACCCACTTGTTTTCCCCTGTTATCTGATCTCTCTTCTTTTTAGCTTTGATCTGTTGTGTTGTGTACATGATCTGGCGCCAGGACGCCCCTTTGCTGGGGCAGCTGTTGCGCCTAATAAATGTTATTAACATAACATAACATAACATACACATGCTTTCCAAAAATAAAACTTATGCAGACTAAATAATTATAGTACAACTGCTAACTCACCTCATCTGTCACCCCATTAACTTGCTCAATACATCATTGAAACTCATGCACAAAGTCACAGAATAATTAAATCTTACTGACATATTCTGGTACTGGTGGGAGATGATGTTGTGTTACTATCTAAACTAGTACATTTTCTGTCTTTTTAGGTTTTGCATTGTTCATGCAGGTGCCACTATCAGCCTTAACAAATGAAGGTTCAGTTGCTATAATTATTGTCTGTGTGTATGTGTGTGTGGATTATATACATACAAAGATATTTTAACACTGATGGGTAGGTTTGAGTCAACTAGACCTCGACTTGCAGCACATCCATGATAAGAAGATATGTAGTTGAATCACTTGAAGTAATTAATGTAGATGCACTGAGCTTAAATACAATCGACAGTATATCTGTCATGACAGATTTTGGCTAGGTTTGGGGATAAGCATCAAATAGCAAATATCCTAAAGCAACTTAATCATACTTACGACAATTGTAGACACCTTGGAAGATAAAATAAAGGAAGCAGATGAACTGAATGTGCAAACAAACGTCTAAAGTTAAGACAGAGTTTTAGTTGATGCAACAACACTAAAGCATGCTAGATACTGTCTAAGTAAATACGATTACAAAGGTTATACCACACTATCACATAAGCAAGGGTATAAGGCCGGTTCTCAATTGAGAGAAGGGGAACAAAACAGTGAGAACGGACACCTCTTAATAAATCATAAACGAATCATAGAGCGGTTTAGGGAATTTTCTGCCAAACAATAAACAAAATAAGTAGTGGAAGATTGGACTGCATTCAAAACAATCTTGGCTGAATCCCAACTGCCTAGTTTGATGGATGAACTGACATTAAATAGACGATAAGAGAAATGGGGACAGGAAAGGAGGGGGACCTAGATGGTTTGCTGGTAGAATTTTTATATTTTTATTTTATTTATTTATTTTTGTCCTCATTGTTCAATAAACGGGTAAGAAGATCGTCGGGTCCCTCTTTTGTACATTTTACCAAACTACTCTCACCATAAGAGAGTAGAGGTGGAGACCCACCTTCCTTTGTGGGCCCATCCTTCTTATTATTTCCCATGCCAGCAAGAAGTTCTGCGGAGGTAAAGTCCAAAACAGCTCCCCTGAATCATGCCACCACAAGATGCATAAACATTGGACTTCCCACCCACCTCATAACTTCTCCTTAGCTTGTTAGTTCCTTAACTCTATTCCAATTCCATATATCCCAAAAGACTGTTCTTTTACTTTGCCCTCTACAGCAATCTAAATTTGTTATTCTGTGTACTGATAGTAGCCAATAATGCTGCTTTGGAGAATTATCTTGTATCCAATGTATACTTATCTCCCTCCTAGCAAGCAGAACTAGTACAAATGGCAGTCTTTTTTGTCTGTTATTTAAGCATGGTAGCCTGGCATCCCCAGTACATTCCGTAGTGGCTCCAAAGAAAATTAGTTCTGCGCTTACCTCAATGTCTTGCACCATCACCTCACTTAGGATTGGACCAGAATCGCTCGATTAGAGGAAACTGCCAGAACATATGGATGTCGTCTGCTCTCTCTTCTCCACATTTTGGACATACCTTTACCCTCCCAACTTGTCGTGTAGTTTCTATAAACCTATATAGGATCTGCTCGTTTAGACAACATAGACTGTAGGGTTGGTGTTCAGACTGATTCTAGACACCCCCACAGGGTATGTTTGCCTGTATACCAGCTAGCTCACAGTGCCACTAGAACCCCCTCTTACCAAGGAGAGAATAGTTCTTGGCTACTATCAAACATGACAACTCTGTCCTATCAGGAATCATGGAAACAGTGCAATACTTTTTGCTCAGTCACTTGTGCTCACTTTGTCTCAGAGAGATACACAGAATAAATGGTGGGACGTTTTTAATAAGCATTTATTGAACCAGCGTCATTCTAGTGTAAAATAGGTGTGCTGAAACAACCATAAAGACCGAAACAGATATAAATGATTATGTGCACCAACAGAGTAAAAGGATGGTAGATTTATATCATAGTGCTAAAACAATGAATACAGGCAGGTATATAAAATACATGACAGTAATAATGCGTACCCCTGCGATGCAACCCTAACTAGATGTACCTAAGTGTACCTAGCATGTATGAAGGTGTAGAGCCAAGAATCCCTCTAGGATAAAGTCAAACGCCATTGCCTGAAGTGAGAGACTGTGGGGCCCCGTCTTGGACTCGAGATGGCAACCCAGATAGGGATGTCAGACCACTGTAAGCTGGAGTGTCTGCATGCAGGAACCTCGCATGCAGGAACCTCAGCATCTTGCGTCAGTGTGTCAGCATGGAAGTCCTTTTTCTCCTCTCTCTGCCTCAGCAAAGATATTATTATTTATTATTATTATTTGTAGAGCGCAACGAATCATCCCCAGGGGGATCTCTCTGCACCTGAGTAGCAGAATGTTAAAACAGCCAGGTCTTGAGCAATTTCTTAAATTGAGACAAGGTGGAACAGGCACGGATCTCAGCAGGGAGGTTGTCCCAATATACGGGGGCTAGATAAGAAAAAGCACGCCCGCTCATTTTGGCTTTCTTGATTCTTCGCGTGCAGAGCACATTGCGGTTGCTTGATCTCAACTGACGCACGGGTACATAAAGCTCAAGTTTCTCCTTGAGGTAGACAGGTCCCGTCCCGTGAAGGGATTTAAAAACAATAAATAAGAGCTTGAAGACTGCTCTTTCCTAATGTGGAGCCAGTGCAGTTGGCGTAGGAGAGGTAGGAATGGGGTGCGTACCGGTTTATTAAGGGCAAGACGGGCTGCTGTGTTCTGCACCACCTGCAATTTTGATAATAGGTCTTCCCTGATTCCGACGAGTAAAGAGTTACCATAATCTAGTCTACTGACCAGGGGCGACTGAATAAGAGTTTTCCTTGCCATGAGAGGGATCCAAGGGACGATCTTTCTTAGCATCCGCATTATTCCGAAGCAGGTACCTGACAACGTCTTCACATGTTCCTCCATAGACAGTTTATTGTCAATTCTGATGCCTAAATTCTTTGACCCTTTTTTGGTGAGGGGTCTTCCCCTAATTTAAATGGCCACAATTCCGGGGTCCACAATTCCTCAGCTTTGCCAAACAACAGAATCTCGGATTTGTTGGAATTAAGCTCAAGGAAGTTCTTCTTCATCCATGTGGCTATTTTTAGCATACAGTTTTTAAACTCAGCTTTGGTCACTGCAGGGTCTGACTCTTAGGGACTATCACCTGAGAGTCGTCTGCGTATGAAATCGTCTCGAACCCACAGCTTCTGATAATAGACCCCAGAGGGGCCACATATATATTGAACAAGGTGGGTCTTAGAATAGATCCCTGCAGGACCCCCTTGTCCACTTGCATGGTCTGTGACAAAAAGGAATCCAACTGGATACATTGTGTTCAGTTGGTCAAAAAACGTTGTCTCCATTTAAAGGCCATGCCTCTGACACCAATCTCTCGTAGCTTATCCAAAAGGATACGATGAGAGATGGTGTCAAAGGCTGCTGACAGATCGAGGAGAACTGGCATCAAGGGGATCCCCTTGTCCAGTGACATCCTTATGGTGTTGTTGACTTCCAGCATTGCAGACTCAGTGCTATAACAGGCACGGAACCCCGACTGGGACGGATCCAATAGATTATATTGTTACAAATAACCCGAGAGGTGTCGATTGATTAATATCTCCATGATCTTTGAGCAACATGGGAGAAGAGAGATCAGCCTGTAATTTTGCAGATCTGAGGGATCTGCTAGCGCCTTTTTGAGCAATGGCTTAATTTGTGCGTTTTTCCACTTACGAGGGAACGTGGCAATAACTAACAAGATATCACAGACCTTAGCGAGCACATTGGTTGGTTCTGACATGATGAAAGGGGGAACCGGGTCTAATGGAGATCCAGATTTCATGTGAGCTAGTAAGGAGCCCACTTGCTCACCGGTAATAACAGAGAAAGATTCTAGGCTTGGTGAGGGAGGGATTTCCTGGGGGAGGGGGGAGTTCCCTCGTTATCAGCCTCCTCCGGACCAAAAGAGCAATAGATTTTATCACTCATTGAATAAAATGGTCTTCACTTCACTAGGTCCTCACTAACGCTTGTGTGGGCGGAGGTAGAGGGTTATTGGCCCTCAGGTTGGTGAACTCCTTGAGAATCTTAAAGAGCTCTTTGAAGAGTTCTTCACTTCCGTAATTCGGGAACCTAAATGTGCTCTTCTGGCTATGTTGCAACTACTTAGATATGCACTATGTGCAGATCGACAGAGCAATTTGTCGCTCTCTGATTTTATTTTTCCTCCATTTTCTTTCCCTGGTTCTACATGTGGCCTTTTCTCTCTTAAGATTTTTTGAATAGCATGGGGCTGGGGCTGCTCTGTTCTGGATTTTAACCATCTTAAGCTGCGCAATAGAGTCTAGGGCTTCAGTTACTGAAGCCTCAAATCTTTCCAAGGCTGTATCACTGTCTTCACAGTTCATAAACAAAGGGGAGGTGTACGCCAAACTAAAGGCAGAGAATTTCACCTTTTTCCATGATCTGTGGAGGTCCCTGCGATTATAAGGCTGGTTGGCCGCTTTAGTGAGCACCCAGCAGAAACTTAGCACCAAATGGTCAGTCCAACCTAATATCAGGGGGGGTTCTTCCTCTAACTCCGGAATATTAGTAAAAATGGTGTCCAGCAAATGCACAGCAATATGTGTAGGACTAAGTACTCTGGAGGAAAGATCTAGCGACTCCATAGCTGCTACTAAGCCGGCAGACTCTGCGTTAGAGAGAACATCCAAATGATAATTAAAATCCCCTACCAGTAAGAACTTATCAGTTTGCAGTGTGTAAGGGGCCAACCTTTCTAATAGCGATGTACAAAACTCTTTCTTGTTTCCTCCTGGTGGGTAATAGACTAAGGCTCCCCTCCACTCAGTCACCCATGCCCGCTCCACCCTGAAGACCACCAGCCCCATATTGGAGGAGGAGACTGTCCAAAGTCTTTATGTAATAAGGTGGACGTGTGGCAATAGCCAGACCTCCAGCCCTCTTACCTGATCTATCTAATCGTACCACAGAGTATTTGGCGGGGAATGCTATTGCCAGTGCCGGCGTGGCATCATTGTGCAACGAGGTCTCGGTGAAGAGACAAATATCTGGTTTTATATCATCCAACAAGTCCCAGATTTCTGCCACATGCTTTGGAATGGATCTTGCATTGAGATACAGCCCCTTGAAGGGAATTACTTGCCCTCCCTTGTTCTGCTTCCCATCCCTTAGGGACTGCGCCTTACATAATTGAATGTTTGTGGAGAGGGAGTGCAAGAGGCCAGGAGTTTGCTGTTGCTTGGCCACTGACCAGTCACATATGGTGTTTACATACCCAAAGTGGTACCCTCAGGGGATATACCTTGTTGTATAATGTCAGACTTAGGATGACGGAAGGAATTACCCTAATGCATAGTTATTATGCAGGAGATGGAAGTCCTGCTGAGTTTCCAAGAATCCTCATGCATAAGGAATGAGGCTAGTTTTCAGGGAAAACCCCACGTCCTGTAAGTAGTACCGTAACTAGGTAAAAGGTCAGTCCCCAGACCCATTATGTAGTGTAATGGCAGAGGAAATATAGGTGAAAGGTTAGATTGCTACCTGAACCTATATTGGGGTACCTATATGAAACATAATACCCACTACTCATCCGACTTGATGTCATACTATATTTTTAATGTACTTCTAGGCATTTGTGTACAAACAACTAATTAGTCTAAAACAATAGTGTGTTTTAGACGCTAAAATTGTACCTTAAGCTGTAGAAGTCTTACTAAAATATGTTCATATGTATAGTTCGAACAACTATGAGTGTCTGAAAGCCAAGTAGTTCAGCAGGAAAAGGTGTCTATTGTTTAAAATTTCAATTTTGGTTGTTTTGAAAAAAGACCACATTTTTCCCAGCACAAGATGAGCCAAATGTTTATGTGTCCTGGTTAGGAGACAAAACATCATTGTTGCTTGCCATCACAGACGACGGTCCCTGCAACTCCTCACAGATCAGGTGAATCGGGAACGTACAATCTTCATTATTATCCACATCCAATCCTGGGGAAGCCTGTGTAACATCCAAGGCCTGAGTGTTTGTAGAGGAGCCGGTATTTGTTCCAACAGAAGCTGAAGCATCCTGTGGTGGCTCTAAGAATGCAGACATCAACATGGGAATACGCTGAGGACACAGCAGGACATGGGCCATCATCTGGTCCAGTAACGCATCCGCTTTCAGTTGCACAACCAATGGAAGTTTTAGACAGAGATCCAACACGCATTTTTGTCCACAGGACAAGCATCAGAGGACAGGCGGAAGACAGTCGATCCAGATTGGTCTAAATGACAGGAACCAAGACTCACTCAGTTCGTGAAGGCGAGGTGTGCCCAGATGGAGTACTATGCCATCACAGTATTGTCGTCCAGGAGCGATTTTTCCATCTCCTTGGTGACTGGGACATCCATTGTGTAGCAGAACAATTACAAGCAGGATTCCTGCTATTAGGAACAGGATCAGCGGAAGTCCTCTAAAAATGCTTCAGAAAGAGTAGTGTATGAAGTTTGGAATCAATCTGAAGACTGTCTGAAAGGTGCTTAACAGTCCAGAACCTATGGTCTGAAATAGGTGTACTATACCCATCCTATCAGATATGGTAAAGATACGTTGTACCATTTCTGTTAAATGGAAAGGGCAGTTTGTTCCTACTAGTGCCTGTATTTCAGCTGAGGACCTTGTGACCTGGAGATCAAAAGTCTCTGGGGTGAAGGTTAAGGGCAAGGTTTTCTATAAAAGCATGGCTTTCATTCGACTCAGAGTATCAAACCGTGTAAAGGAAACATTCAACGAAGGCCATAACGGGCCTCCCTGACTGTGTGGGTCAGTGGAAATAATACTTGTCTACAACAAGTAACCTTGGAGTGTACAGTGACAAGATATGCGATGCCCGGAAGCATCCCACAACAACCCTGATCATTCAGCATCAAGTAACTCCCATTCAAGAGCAACTTGAACACCGGATTAATCACAGCAGCTGGGGACCCTTTCAGATGACAGGATAAGTTTGCAACTGAACCGTTACAGGCCCCGTGAAGCATGATATCCTAGCATATGAGAGATTCACTTAAAGAGTTCTCGCAGTTTGTACTGCTTAGAAACACTTCCATGTCCCCACTTCTGCATTGAAATTTGCATGGCAATTCCCAAGATTCCTTGATGAATTCCCTACCCATCGCTTTATATCTGCCTGCCAGTTGTTGTTCTAGACAATACTGAAACAGGAAAGTTGTGACCGGTAATGTTATATGGCCATGCATTAACCATTCTGTGGATGGTGACTCTGCCACAGTAAAAGGTAATTGGTCCAGTTTTTCAATACGCAGCATTGTATATTTTGTTCTCCTTTGTGCCATAGTTATCTTTTTTTAGTTAGATTGTATGCAGAGAACAAGGAGGTACTGTTGATAAATCGCCATGGCACATAATCAGCACACAATGATTTCAGCGTCCAGCTTAATAACATATTAGAACGTAGCTGAGACTATCCATGCTGTAGTATAGACAAATCCTGTTCTAGTTTATCCATAGCAGAAGATACAATGTTGCTCAGTCAATAAATCCTGGATGTTAATGTAGTCATACCATTATCGACTACAGCTAAGGCTTTTTCTAGGTTAATTCTATCAATTTCACAGAGTCTCTCTGCGACTTCTTGTTGAGAGATTTTCCAGATTTCATTATAAACAGTGTATAAGAAACGTTTCTGACGTGGCTTTTGGGGGCACAATAAAAAGCCCCTTAGATCCATGTCTTCTGATAGGAAGGATAAGTGTTGTTTCATCTGTGATAGTCTCGAGGTTTTTTAGCCAATCACGGCATAACGTCCCCACACGGTATGCTGTCACCACCACCAGATATTCTTGTTGTACATAGCATTGGTCCGGCCTATGGATACTAAACCCTTCAGTGGGACCTCTGAATCTTGTCTGACATCTATTTGTGTCCGTAGGCCAAACTAACCATCCCTTCCAATTGGGTTCTGATGAATTGTATGAAATTGTATGTATGGTCTCATCTACTGTATCCCCTCCATGTGTGGTAAAGGTTTGCCAGCCCTCAAAGTGTGATGGTGAGGAAATCTGAGGTGTGTTTAAATCTTTGTTCTTGGCTAATCCAAGACAGGAAGTAAGTTACACAGTGTCATTTAGAAATATGATCTGCAGTGGAATGACGCACGCTCGAACTAGTGCTTCCGTTGCTTAACCTGCCATTCCTTCGAACCCCTGATTGATTTTATGTCTATAGTGTCCTTCCATAAGTCGAAACACTGTTCAGACAGTTGGGAAATAAAGGATGCAGAGTTGATCTCTTTAGTGTTAGTTAGCATATTGTTCTGTGCAGTTGTAGGTGCAACCTTATAGTAATATGAAGTCGGGTCAGAAGTGTTAAACCCTGAAAAATAAGAACATTTTTGTGCAAACATTCTCAAACTACTTTTCGGTGGTGTTGGGCAATGTTTCCATTGGTGGTATGTAAAAACATTTTGTGAGATACTGTATTTATGCAAAAAGTGATGACCATAATGTTGGTAACAGTACATCGTGTCATAATCAGAAGTGTCCTCTAACATTTCAGTGCTTGAAAATGCAGCGGCTTGTTCTAAATCAGACAACATATACTTACAGTTTCAAAATCCCAATTGTCGTGGGACCAAATACATCATATGAAACTCTGTCCCAAACGATACCGTCAGGAATTGGAACAGCTGTAATGTTCACGGAGGACAGGACTCTTTGTTCACGATGAGATGACGCATGAGGTTTCAGGACCAAGTTCACATTTGATACTGCAGAGCATTCTGGGAGATAGTTTCCATTCATGAGTAAGCAAAAACAGTCACTAGGCCAATCCAGAATAGAAAAAAACGGTATTCCAGTTATTATACAGAGCTGTAGCCAAGGTTATACTAGGTAAGTCTGTTTCAGAATAATGTAGAATTCATGAAGTTGTTTACGGGAAACTTGAGCTGGCATTGTTTCAGGTTCAATGGGATGCAAAGAGAAGGTATCAAAATCGATGAAGTAGCCAGGTACAGTTCAATCAATTTTTGGTAGCTCAGCAGGTTTTGTTGAACTGGCTGACGCCTCTTGTAGATGCATATTGATGAAGATATTGGTGTTATGCTGAATTGATATTTGTCTTTCATTTGTGTTTTGATGTTCTGTTTCAATAGGAACGAGTTCCATTTCATTGTTGGAAATTCCATTAGTTTGTATTGGTGACTCTTCAAATGTTATGAGTCTTTCTGTCTTAACTTCCTGTATGGTAGCAAGGGAAGAGCGTTGGCTACCCAGGAGTCCACAAGGCCTACTACTCAGAATCGGTCACATAGTGTGGTTTGATCAGATCGATGGAGACAAATATCTTTCTTTTTTGCCAGCAAAAGACGGAAGAAGTACTGTTCTTTTTCCTTCAACAGCCAGGACAGGTACAGGCTTTCTGTATGATGGCCCAAATTCTTTCTTGTCAACAATCCTTCCTCTGACCAGATCCCTGACTTTTGGGATACAGGCAGTTCTTGCCGTGACCTATTTGACTTCTCTAGTGGTTGTTTTGTTTTACTTGCACGTTGCTTTGTAGTATGCTGGAATTCATTGAGATCCTGTAAAACAGCCAAACGTTTATTGATGTCAAATGCTTTTGCATCCGCCACTGTGCTTTCACAATCTAGATCAGGTACCCACATTCTTGTCCCAAATAGGACTTCATAAGGAGTGACAACTCCTAGGGAACTTCTTGGCATATTGTTGAGAACCCTCTGAACTCCATATAAGTGATTGAAGCAACTACAACCTAATACCCTTGTTAAAGATTGCTTTAAGTCTCTGTTTTTCCTCTCCACGGCCAAATTTCCCTCAGGATGGCATGGAGAGGAGAACCGCAATGCAACACCCAAACTTCCCATGGCTTCCTTGTAAGCCCTAGACCTAAACATTGGGGCGCCGTTATGATTTAATGTGCCAACTGTGTATGTCCCTATGAAGACTCGCAAATGTTTTATAACAGTTTGAGCACAGAGGCCAAACCCACAGGAATCTAGAGCATGAATCCACGCCCACCAAGATATACTTGTGAGCCCCATCTGATTGTATGGTGCTGCAGTGGTCCAGATAGATACAAGCGAGTGGCCTGACAGATATGAGTAAAGATGTCTGCACTGGGCATGCCACGGTGGAACCCTTCCTCTGCTGACAGATGTCACACTTTAAGACAAAATTCTTCGTCTGTTTAGTTAATCCTGGCCATCAAATGCTTTGTTTCAGTAAAGAAACCGTTGCGATAATCCCTGCGTATGCAGAACCTAGACCCTTGTGTGCAGCTAGACTTTAACCTAATCTTCGATCCATGTTTAGTATTACTCTATCCCTCACGCCTGGAATTTGAGCATACAGAATATTTTTTGCATCTAACTTGTAGGAGTACCTGAGTGGTAAACCTTTCAGCATAGCTGTGCTGTTTTTATATGAAGCAATGACAGCTACCATTATCTGTCTGTCTATTCTTGTTCTAGAACGATCGGTGTGGATAAGTCTTCTTTTCTTGAATTTGATCCCTCATCAGGGGATGAAGTAGTAGGTTTTATAAAGAACGCTAGAACATCCGGTGCACAAGGTCCAGACGGAATTCCGATTGTGCTAAATAAAAAGGAGTCAGCAAGAAATATGTTTTTTTGCGAGGCATGCCAGTCTATACTGCATTAATCGATTTCTCCACGGTGTTTGACAAAGTGGATCACCAAACGCTGTGGAGAAAGCTCCTTCATCTTGGTATACCAAATCAACTTCTGGGTCTTATTATAGAGTTACATTCAGGTACCTGGTGCCAAGTTCTGATGGGAGGTTCGCTGGGGGCATCTTGTAAGATTAGAACATATAACGGGCTTAAGCAGGGCTGCCTGTTGGCCCCTCTTTTGTTTTCTCTATATATATCCAATCTTGCGGGCGTCTTGCACTCAGTGAGGGGGAATAACCCCCGAATCTGTATAATGTCCGTTGGTTCTCTAATATTTGTGGATGACGTGGCCATCTTTGATTTAATACCTATTGGTTTGTAACGTTGCCGGGATGCCCTGACTAAATAATATGGGTGGGCAGAAATTGCGTAGTGGCGCTACACAAAGCTCAGTGAAATGGTAAAAAATCTCCGCAAGCTCCCAAAGGTTCTACGAACACCTGGAATTGCTTGTTCCACCCGTTTGCGATGCTTTTTTCCTGTTCGCAAACGCTGTTTGCATGCTCTGGGAGAAATATCTCGCGAACACGCATTTTGAAAGGGTGAACAAGCAAAAAATTCAGCGAAGCCATAGAATTTTTGGCAATTCCACGTTCTCCCCGGAACGCGAAATTATTAAATTCCGCAAATTCCGCGAGCGGAACCGAATTTACCGCTCAGGCCTACTAAATATGCAGAGGCCCACTTCTTGAAAATTAACATTGCCAAAAGTAAGATCTTGGATTTCCACAAGAAAGGGCTCCGAATAAAGAGATGTTTGAAGTGGATGTTGGGGTCTGAAAAATTGGAATTGGTAGATTCCTATTGATAACTCCGAAAGGTTTTTCAAAAACCGGGATAGATGTAGAGCATAGCAAAATTTGTATAAGTAGGGCTGTTTCCAAGGCTAGCGCATTAAACAGATGTTATAAGACGTGTGGGAGATGCCATTTTGGCCATGTTTCGTCAGGTTTCAAGGGTAAAATACGCCCTTCATTGACATACGCTGCAGAGATGCTGGATATGAACCATTGGCTTTCCTTTGATAAGGTTGAATCTTGCGCCCCTCATGTTTTACATCTTGAAATTGGCTTACTATCCTCATATACCTTATCCCTGGCAGCGGTTCTGAGGTGGGGTAATTTCCTCTTCTGGGGGGATGAAGCTACTCTTAGGGCTGCCTTGAGAATGGAAATCTTTGATAAGTTGAAAGAACAATCAACATTCTTTAGGTCCTTTGCACAAGCAAACAATTCATTTGGGTTTAGCTGGAGCACTGACTCCCCGATGCCAAAGTCTGTATTAAAGTTGTTTATAAAGAAGTTTATACCTCTATCAGTCTGGTCAGAGATATTGCTTAAAGTTAGCCCAAGTCTCATAATGAGCTGGTCTGTGGGAGCGCACTGGGGAATAAACCACAGCCCCTTGGAACCTACCTCACAGGATTAGAAGGTTGATACTCTGATTGAGAATCCACTTGTTGCCCCTAAGAGAAGTTACCAGCATTTGGGATAAAATACAGAAAGAGGAGAGAATGACGATTCTCCAATTTTCATGCAGAGAGAATCTTGATTTCATTAAAGACATACGGAGGCTGACAGAGTAGGGTGGGACTCTTAACTGAACCATGTGACACGGTGTACAATGTTGTTGCGTAACAGAAGGGGAAAATGGATAAAGGGGCGGAGGGATGGGTGTGTTGCTCGAAATTCACATGCTTAATGATTGTTTCCATCATGAAAAATGCCAATAATTTTTTTTTTTTTAAAAGACATACGGAGGTTAACATTATGCAATTTGTGAAATGTGTCATTTACAAATTCAAGGTTTTAATCATGTGCTATTTGTGTGCTGTGAGTTACAAAAGGGCAGGCACATGTCCTTAAGACCATTATTTATCAAGTTTAATATGCATTCCACCCATGAGGCCCGTTTATTTGTTTTGTCCCCACCAAATTAAATGGTCTGTTATAAGATATATCAATTTTTAAAAAACTTTTTGGGCTATTTATTAGATAATTTTTAACTCTGTTTTGTATGTTGTAATACACTGATGGCTGGATATTTGATTGAATACATATTTTAATATTTTTCCTCTTGTTCCATAGGAATGTTTTTACTTACTTATTTATTTATCTTTCTTGCACACTGCACAGTATGTTTGATAAAAAGCTTTGTTAGGAGGCAACTATGTAAAAAGGAAGAATTATGTATTGTATGTAAAGTATTTCTTGTTTAATCTGTAGTGTGTATTTTTGTGTACCTCTGTAGGAGTTCCATATCAAAATAAACTAAACTTGACTTGATTAGTACAAATATTATTTTTATTATTACTACTACTTCTACTAGAGCTACTACTACTAAAAGTTGCTTTGAAGTTGAGTAGAACGAGTGATTGCAGCTATGGCAGCAGTTCATACCGCCCCTTTTACAGCTTCATCGGCCAATGAATTCCCTTCAATGTGAACGCCATCATGTTGATAACTCAGCGTGTGTATCACGTGAGCTCTCGGTAGAGCGGTTTTCAACTCAGCTACTTGTTCCCATAGCATTTCATGCTTAATTGTGCCACCTTTTGAGTCTGTAAACCCATTTTGACCCCAGCAGTGTAGATATTCATTGTATGACTGAACAATGTACAAAGAATCGCACATAATCACTGTGGGGAATTCTTGAACCGTATTTATTAGTGCCAGTAATAGGGCTTTTAGTTCTGCCAGCTGTGCCGGGCAGTCTCCTACAGACTGTGTTTCGTACTGCTAGAATGGAACTTGCCATCCTGCATATGATCCTTTACAATTGAACATGCAGCGCTGTATTTTTGTTTACTTCATATGGCTGGCTGAGAAGAACCGTCAGTGTAAATAATATTTTCCTACTGATCTAGAGGCATTATTTCATTCGGGAGAGGATAGTCTTGTTCATATTGCAGAAATGCTTGCGTCTTATGTGTAGAATCAAATTTGTAATTTACATCTGTTGCAGTGAGAGAATTAGCCCATTATATCCATCTTGGATGTAAAGCTTTAGCATTCAGAACGCTTGCTTTTGTAACAGCCTCTAAGACTGGTACTGGAGTTACGACAATTATTAGTTTCCCCTGAGCCAGTGCTCTTTCTCTCACTACAGCAGTCTACACTGCAGTCAGATTTTTTTCTGTAGAAGAAAAACACATTTCAGCGTTTGTATACAAGTGTGATTTGTATGCTATGGGTTTCACCTTCATTGAAGGTTATGTAAGTATACCTTGATTGACCCACTATAACACGGATCACCAAATTTGTGGTGTTTACACATGTGTGTAGATGTTTGGTGCTATCATGTCAGCTTGTAAGGAACAAAGGATATCTGTGTGTTCCTGTGTCCCATGCCTAACTGAAAAGTCAGGTTTTATTAGATCATAGAAAGGTTTCACTTTTTCTGCATAATCCAAAATGTATGTTCTGCCAGAATTTAAGAATCCCAATATGGATTGTAGGTTTTTCAACAATTTAGGAGGTTGGAGCAGCACACACTCTTCTAAAAAATTAGCTGCCAGGCTTTTCCCTTCACTTGAAAGCTCAGTTCCAAAAATTAGACTGGGCTATTTTAAAGTTTAATTTGTTGCCCTCAGAGGGGAACCCCAAAATTATGTTGCTCGCCCTAATCAAGTGATCCTTTAAATCATCATCCATTAGATAAATATCACCTCCATAGGACAATGCCCCTTCATCTAAATTCTGAAGTAACTCTGGGGCATATTACCAACAAAGAGCGAAAATTATCGCTAAATAGGCTTAGCGACAATTTTTCTATTGCCAAGCATCGCCGGATTTTATCGCTGAGATAACGTGCTATTATCAACGTTTATCTCAAAAGTGATAAAATACCTGGCGATAGCGGTGAAATGCGTGAATATCGCTGAGAATACAGCGATATTCACGCATTAGCGATGAAATGCTCTTAGCCATGTTATCCACCTCCCATTGGATAACATGGCTAAGAACTGGTCTGGGCAGGTGTTAGTATTTGGAGATATTTGCGATTAGCGCGAATATTTCCATCGCTACACATGCCTTGCTAATAGGCGATAGCGATGTTAGCGACTGCTTTCAGTCGCTAACGGGTTGGGTACGCCCACTTTGCATGTCATTAGCGATAAATATCGCTGACATGCAAAGCGGGCCCCAAACCGCTCGCTATAGTCTACAAGCTGTCGCTAACTGCTGTTAACAACAGATTGCTAATAGGGCGATAGAATTTTCGTCGCTTAAATTGAGGTTTTGATTTATCTTCTTTTTTGGAAGTATAGTCTGAAGTGTGCTGCATGCCTAAGGACTTTGTACGATCTTCTTGTCTGTGTTATGACTGTCCTTCCCTCTTGGAGCTTTTAGATGAACCCTGAAATGAAATAGAGGAACGTGTATCAGTATCCTGATACCTGTCAGGTGTTTTATTGGTATCACGATTCCTAAGATTGTACCTCCTTTCGGAGGGCTCCTGTTGTGAAGAACCCTCCCTGGATTGTGATCTATTCTCTCTTTTCTTTTCTTTTTTATTGGTATCCCATTTCTTCTTGGAAGATTCAGGTGCTTGCTTGGTGTTCTTTTTTTCAGGACCAGCCATGAGTTGAGGTTTTGTTGCTGTAGCTCCCAAACAATCTCTACCTAATTCAGCATAGGTGTCTTCGATAATTTTAGGTAATTCACGTTCCTACTATAAAGGAGTGAAATACCTCAGGCGTTGGTGTATTGCCACTGCTGCTGCCTCCCCATTTATGTTTGTTAATATAATAATCCCTAAATTCAGAGCAGGTTCTGCTCCATGCTCATTCTGTATCTGTCTTAATACATCTGGTATTATTGCTAATGAAGGGATACCATGAGTTCTGGTATATATGGCAGCTAAATCTGTACCCCAAGAGGTACAATCCTCTATCTGGGGAGCTATCACCATTGGCAAGCAGATTGTTAGCATTCTGTGTTTTTCTTGAGGGCTTGTGTGTAGAAATACTGCCTGTAGCTGTGTTATTTTCGGAGCTATCCAGAATGGCATTTGCTCACGTCTAGTGGACATTTTACCCATAACTGCGTGTAGCGTTTGTGGTGTTATTTTAGTTTTAAATCCCTTGTTTTGTCCTGCTGGTGTAGCCCTTGCTGGCTGTAGTGTGAATATTCTCATCACAAACGGTGTTTCTGTAAATGTTTATGATTTATTTATGAAGTGGACGTAAGTCTGCTACTGGCATTGTGTCAATGTCTGGATGCGGTGTGTAAGCTGCTAAGACTGGCCAACCTGCTCTATCTCTTCCAAGAGGACCGAGTCTCACTTTTTCTTTTGTGTTGTGTGGGAGGGTGCCTTTAAACCAGTTAATCTGCTCCTGGTGGGTGAGTGGAACTTCAATGTCCTCATATGGACAGTATTCATTTGGTGTTTCCTCTTCAGTATAAAAATGAAATGTATTTGTTTGTGCATCTGCTTGTGGGAATTTAACCCATGAATAGAATACCTCTGTTCTGTATGATTTGTGTGCCTCAAACACAAATGTTACTGTCCCGGGGAGGAGCCTAACCAGCGACCATGATGGCCGCCTGATCTCTCGGCTCCGCCGACCCTCTTGCTTTTCTCCCGTTTTCCGCCTCATCCTGCGACCTATCCTGCTACTACGCGACATCGGCGGAAACGGGAAGAGACCCCGGATCTATTGGTGTGCTTTCTGTCTGGATCCCGGCGGCACACCTACTGAAACAACTTCTCCCCTGCCTCGCGCTGCGCGGCTACGGCTGGGTCTTTGTTCTCTGCCTGGGGTCGGCTTCGCTCATTACAACAGCCGCTGTGGCCGGTGGACCATCTACGGCGGTTTCAGCCTCGTCCTGCTCCCTGCGGTGTGCTTTCTTGCTTCTCAGGGTCGCGCACATCGCTGCTACTGAAAACACTTTGTATCGTGTTTTTCACCCGGATGCAACATTGGCGGATACTTTGTCTCCCTACGCGCCGGGCTGGGCGCCATCTTACAAGCTGACCTCCCTTTCTGTAGCAGCGGACCCTGGGCTGCTACCGAAGATACAGCTGTCCTGCCATACTGCATTACTACTCTGCTTCCATGTCGTGTGCCCTTCCTGTGCCTCAAGGCTGTTTGTGCTGTTGCCCGGATATCGGCGCTGCTCTGCTGGCCATGGATGGCAATGGTGGATGGCTAGACGGACAGTGTTGCCTTTGTTCGCCCTGCTTGCCGAGGTCTGCTCAACCCTCTCATTCCGGCGCATCAGTGTCGCTCGGTGATGTGATGTGCGCCCTGGACACTGTGAGAGCAGCTCTTCATTCTGTCGTTCGTGTATTGGGAGACCGGCTGGCTTTGATTTCCTCTGTGGCACCGCTACTTGAACATGGACGCTCCCGGGAGCAGGACACGGTGTCTCCTACTGATGCTGCCCTCTGTTGTTCTTCCTCTCCGGCCATCACGGACACACAACGGGTGCGGGACCCAAGCGCAGTCAAGATGTCGGCTGAACTATTCTGGGGACAGGCTGCAGTTACGGGACATGTAGTGTGGCAAGAGCACTGCAGCTGGAAGTCATGTCTAGTTTCTCCTCCTAAGGACCCTGGCGTGTCTCGATTCCTCATCCTGAATCCACTCCTACTGACTGGTTCTTCCAACCTCGGAGAAACTTTGTTGTGCGTTATCCTGGATTCTGCTGCGGACTCCTACACGGCGGACTATCGGATGGACTACATTGATCGTCCCCCCGCCCGGATCATGATGCTTGGATCGCTTTCCTCCTGCAAGATGTCTACCGTGAGGCCGGACTACGTCGTTGCCCCATATCGCAGGGGCCAGGGTTGAGTGTGTCCCCCCGTCATGTCGGGACTGTTTTACTTGTACTGCTGGGTCACTGAAGGACTGCCGGGGATATCAACTATGGGTATTGTATTGGTCGCGGGGTCTGGGATCGGGCGGCCGGAATGAAACTGTATAGTGCTTTGGATATATTCGAAGGCCCTCCTCCGTTCTTCTGTGAATTACGTTTTTCTTTTACCTCTCTTTCTCTCTCTACTCTAAATTTCGGGTTCGGTTTGTGGGCGACAGGCACGCAGCTTGGGGGGGGGGGGTAGGCCGTAGCCTCCGCTTACGTGCAGGGTGGGGGGTGGGGGGTAGGGGTTTTGTTTTAGTTTCGGTTTCTATGGGCCTTTTTCTTGTGTTTTCTCTTCCTTACCTCTTCCTTTTCTTTCTCTTTCTTTCTTCCTTTGGGTTGTCAGGTGCTTCGGGGTAGTGTTACCTATTCTCTCCGCTGTCGCTGCTGTCATCTTTGTGGATTTGGGTGTTCTGAGTCCGTGGGGCGGGCGATGGCCAGCATGTACTGTTTTCTCGTGCTAGTATCCTTAGGGTCACTATCCTTTGGTGCTGTTAATTTTACTTCTCGTCTTGCTCATGACTCGCTGGCTCGTTGCCTGCCATTTCTTTTAGTGGATTGAATGCACCTGATCCTAATTTCTCTTCAAAACTTTAAAAATTAACCTTATGCATCCTGTGCCTGGTGGTCCCACTTCAGTTCCCACGTCTCAGACAATTATCGTTTGTACATTCATTGGGACTGCTGAGTTGCAATATCCGTACTTTTTGTGCTATTGATTCCTTTCGAGGCCGGCCTGTATGGTTGTAGGCCCGTAATTGTACGCTTGCTATGCACAATAAAGGTTTTCAAAAATTTAAAAAAAAAAAAAAAAAAAAAAAAAAAAAAATGTTACTGTCCCACTACTAGCTGTGACTCCGTAGTCTGCTAGTTTTAAAGTAAGGGCAGTTATGACATTTTCTGAAATGTTTATTTCATCTTCTTGTTCCTTTCTTTCTTTGCTGCAGCCTGCACGTTGTCCTGGCGCAGCGGCGTCTTCGTCATCCATTGTTTTGAAGAAGGAAAAACTTTCAAGGAAACTGAGTTATTGTTTTATGCACAATAGGAACTACATGTCCTTCAAGCTGTGTAAACCTACAGCCAATACATAGGATATGCCTATTCAGCTGTGGCGGATAGTTCCCTTCCCACTCCAGACATCCCTGGAAAAATTTGAATAGCACGTCTGAACAACTCAGATTTGAACATTAAATAAGTACCAAACCATCGTTGGCGGCATGTGGCTCCTATAAACCTATATAGGATCTGCGTGTTTAGACAACATAGACTGTAGTATTGGTGTTCAGACTGATTTTAGACACCCCCACCGGGTATGTTTGCCTGTATACCAGCTAGCTCACAATGCCACTAGAAACCCCTCTTACCAAGGAGAGAATAGTTCTCGGCAACTATTAAACATGACACCTCTGTCCCATCAGAGATCATGGATACTTTTCGCTCTGCCACTGGTGCTCATTTTGTCTCAGAGAGATACACAGAATAAACGGTGGGGATGTTTTCAATAAGCATTTATTGAACCAGAGGCATTCTAGTGTAAAATAGGTGTGCTGAAACAACCATAAGACAGAAACAGATTTAAATGATTATAAGCACCAACAGAGTACAAGGATGGTAGATTTTCACCATAGTGCTAAAACAATGAATACAGGCAGGTATATAAAAGACATGACAGTAACGATGCGACCCTAACTTGATGAACCTAAGTGTAACTAGCATATTTGTAGGTGTAGAGCCAAGAATCCCTCTAGGATAAAGTCAACCCCATTACCTGATTGAGGGACTGTGGGACCCTGTCTTGGTCTCCAGATAGACACCCCGCGAGGGATGTCAGACCACTATGAGCTGGAGTGTATGTATGCAGGAACCTCAGCGTCTTGCTTCAGTGTGTCAGCATGGGAGTCCTTTTTCTCCTCTCTCTTCCTCAGCAAAGATATGGTGTTTATATACCCAAAGTGGTACCCTCAAGGTATCTACCTTGTTGTGTCATTTCGGACTTAGGATGACGAAAGGAATGACACATATACATAGTTATTATGCAGGAGATGGTAGACCTGCTGAGTTTCCAAGGATCCTCATGCATAATGAATGAGGCTAGTTTTCAAGAAAAACCCCACGTCCTGTAAGAAGTACCGTAACTAGGTAAAAGATCAGTCCCAAGAACCGTTATGTAGTGTAGTAGCAGGAGAAATATGTCAAAGGTTAGGTTGCTACCTGAGCCTATATTGGGGCACCTATATGAAATCAACAGACTATTAATCTTGGATAACCTTTTAAGAGTCCAATATGCTCTATGTAGTGTGCAGAGATGATTTTTTTGGAGCGGTGCAGATTTTACTGTATAACAAAATGTAGTCATAGATACTTGCGATAAATGTTGTACATCTAGCGTTGGCAGGTCTCTCTTCCACAGTTCCATGAAAATTGTGAAATCTTCCTCCCCAGCTTGAATCATAGCCAGTACCCCTTGGACACTTCTTTCTTTAGTGGGTCTCTCTGTAGCTCCTTCTCTAACTTGTTGTTATCTACCCCTTCTTTTCTGAAGTCCTTTATCCAACATGTCAATTGATAATATTTAATCTTTGACAGATTCCCTCCGACACTTACTGACAGTGTCACGCCCTATCATAGGTCCTTCTTCGATCAATTGTCCCCACTTCACAATCCCTGCCTTCTTCAGGGGAATCGAGAGCTTATCTCCCAGACATGCGGGAGTTCCTGGGGATTCCCAAACTGGGGTGTGGGTACTATAATATGGGACCTTTACAGATCGTCTGATTTGGTACCACAGCTTGCCAGCTGATTGCAACGTCTTCAGTCGAATCGTTTTAAAGTATTTAGGGTACCCAAATTTATAAAGAAAAAGCTTTCTATTATCATTGCTTGCTGGAGTAATGATAAGCAAAGTGTTCCTTAAGAAGTGATCTAATATTTTTAAATTGAAATGCCCGACTATATTGTAGGAGGTCCTGACTTGCAATTTCTCCTTGTTCTTTTTTCCTTCTCAATTTTCTCCAAGCTATTCTCACCTTCCTAGCTTCCCAACTGAAATTATTCAGTTCCCCCTGTAGCTTTTTAATCCAGGCCACTTTAAAGTTTGGCGGTACGGTGTTAAAGATATAGGTAAATCTGGGGAGTATTGTCATCCTTATCACATTAGATCTCCCTATAAAAGATAATGGTACACTAGCTCAAGTTTATAACAGCTCTCTTGTCTCCGCCAGCTTGACATTAAAGTTTACTTGAGCTAATTTGTCTATGTTTTTCATCACTAATACCCCCAAGTATCTTATCTTATCCTTTGATTGGGGATTATGAAATGGGGACTTCTACTCCATTATTTCAGTTTTTTGATGGTTAATTTGGTATCCTGAAACTTCTCCAAATCTTCTCAAAATGTCTGTGATCTTTGGCAGCGCTGTCGATAACTTGCTTCTAAAAATCATTGGGCCATCAGCATTTAATGCTACTTTTTTTCTGCCATCCTTGAGACAGAAAAGAGATAATTTGATGAAATTCTCTAACTGCATTAGTTAACGGTTCTGTATATAAATTAAAAAGCAGCGGTGAAAGTGGACATCCCTGCCTTGTGCCTCTATTAATGGATATCTCTTTTGTTAGACTTCCATTTACCAAAATCTTTGCCATGGAGTTTTTGTATTTACAACTCACTGCTTTTGAAAATCTTTCTCCTAACCCATAATAACTGATAACTTTATGCAGGAAAAGCCAGTTACCTAGATCAAAAGCTTTAGCGGCATCAAAGGGAAGTATTGAGAGGGAATTTTCCCTTGGGTGGCTAGGCCTATTGCTCCAATTAATTCATGGGTCAATTCATGTATTTGCTACCTCTTATGAATCCTTTCTGGTCATTATGTGCTGGAAGACTTATACCTTACCCAATCGTTAGACCAGTATCTGTGTATATATTTTGTAATCACTATTTAATAGTGATATAGGCCTGTAGGATTCACAGCACTACGGATACTTTCCTGTTTTTAATATTATGCTAATAATAGCCTCAATCCATGATTTTTAGTAAAACCTGTCCCTCTAAGAAAAGTGTATTCAGAACCTTGGTTAATCTGGGGATGGAACTTTCTTTAGTGCCATTTACAGCTAATTTGGGAGGGCATCTGGGCCCGCTGCCTTCCCTTTCTTTAGGTTCTTAATTGCCTCCAACACTTCTTCTGTGGTTATCTCAGAGTTAACAGTCTCTCTATGTTCATTTTGTGACATTTAAATTACTACTTTCTTCAAGTAGCAATTAATTTGTTCTTCTGAAACCTGTACCTCGTCCATGTATACGTTTTGGAAGAAGTTGGTAAAAGCTCAGTCGATCTTCCCGATCATCTGTGGTAACAATTGCCGGATCCTTCCCTTGAATCGCTAAAATCATACTTCTGTTTTGTTCAGTCTTCAATTTCCCAAGCTAAGAGTTTCCCGCTGCCTTCTCCATACATAATACGATAACCAACTAGCTTTCCGTTTATCTGTAATTCTACTCTCTGGGATGTTTTGTATATCATTCTTTTTCTCCGTTATATCTTCTTCAATTTTCTCCTGTTCTGATCCAAAATCATCACCCTCTAGTGACCTATATCTTGCCCTGGTTGACTTCTACTTCTTTCCCCAGTTTATCCAGGGTGGTTTCTACTGCCCATACTCTCTCCATGAGGGTGTTTACGTTTGCCTCAAGGGCCTTGCAAGTCTCCTGTATTTTTTCCTGGTTCCTCTCCGATTTGACGAAGTTTACTCTCATCTCAGTAATTAAGGTTTCCATCAATTTCTCAATTTCTGGAGTTCTTTTTATTTTTTGAGCCTGTGGTAGTGGTTATTGGGCTACGTCATTCAAATCCATCTGTGGGGTTACCGCTTGTAAAGGTATTTCTACCTCCGGCCCTTCCAGGGACAATATTTGAAACCTGTTGCTGACAGCAAGCTTTGCACCTACCTTGGGCCTAGCCTGAGTTTCACTAACTGTTGTGCTTTTTAAGCCTTGCTTAGCTTGTACCTTGCGCGGAGGGGGTGTAATTTTTAATCTCGTATTCGCTTGTTTACCTCGTACTGCCAGAGCTGGTGCTGTGGCTAGAGTAATTGTGTTCCAGTTTTGCCCAGATCATTGGATCTCCACTTACTTATTTACTGTAGGCACTATAATGGGGCTTTAAAATTGTGTTTTCTGCTATGGATTATTAGCCACAATTGTCCTATTCCTTAAACAGTAAGTAATTCCCCGCTTACCAGTACAACCCTTGGCATTTCCTCTTCTTTTCCTTTTTATTATCATTGGGGGCACTGAATGTAGCAGAGGGGACCTGTGGGTTTTTCCTGCCCCCTGCAGGTCACTTACCGATGTTAGGCGCGTGGCGAAAGGCTTGTGCCTTCCTCCCCCACAGAGGCAAACTGCTGAAATCCCTGAGTCCTTCTCCCAGCTTCCGCAGATCCAGTGACGCCTATGACATCCCGGAGGAGCCCAGAGAGAAACCCTAGCAGCTGCCAGCCAACTCCAGTGTAGACCTGAGGTCGCCTCCGTTCACACGCCGACACCACACCCTTTCCGCTTTGGAAGCATTCCTCGACTGCTGCAATGCGTATCCGCCCTCTCCCAATCTTGCATGGGTGAAACTCCCAGAGCTCCGGCAAGTCACTGAGCAGGTTATTAAATGTTTATATTCTAGCTTATGCTTCTCAAAGGTTTGGCTTCTCAACTACAGGGGGTACGCGCTCCGACATTTACATTCCTGCCTAGAGATCTTCAGGTACTACCGACCGGACTTCCTAGCCGGCCGCCATCTTTCATTCATTCATTTTTATAAATTGGTCTTGAGTTTTTTCTTGATTGTGTCTCATTTATTGACTTTGTGTGTTCAACAAATACATTAAAACTACCCTCTGATATGGACTATTAAATCAAACCCTTTAAGCCAATAAGGGTCATCTGGACTTTCTACATAGTATACCTCTTTTTGGTATTCTACATAAAAATCCAGCTTCCTACACAGGTAAAGATATCTTAGAATGTGATTCCTAGAGGCTAATAGCGGTGATAAGAAATGTGGACACTAAATTCCTGGTGTTGTGTAGTTCATAGCAATCCGTAGGGCCGGCGCATTGTTCGGACAACAAAAACTAAGGGCTCGGTCTCAAGAATGATTCAGACACCCCACAGGATAGGTTGGTCTATAGACAAGCTTGCTCACAGTGCCACCGTAAACCCCCTAACCTACCAGGGAGCGAATGGTTTTTGGCAACCACTGAACATGATAACCCTGATTCCTCAGGAATTGTGTAAACAGTACAGAACATTTCGCTCAGTCACTCATACTCACTTATTCTCAAATATACAGAGAATACACAGTGGGGTGTTTTCAATTATATTTATTGAACCAATGTTATTCTTGCATAAAATACGTGTGCTGCAATGATTAGTACACAGAAGCAGACAAACAAGCAACACCAGCGTAAATAGTAGATATGGTTCTACCATGGTGCTAAACAATTGTATATATGCAGGCATATATACAGTGCAGTAATCTAGCGTACTCCTACAATGCAAACCCTACTCTAAGAGTACCTAGAGTGTCTGTAGGTGTACAGCCAAGAATCCCCCCAAGGGACGATCCAACCCCATTACCTGATGGGATAGAGTGAAGGACATTGTCTTGGTCACGAACTGGACACCCCTCATGAGATGTCAGGTTGCTACGTGGTGATTTCTCAATTAACCTGTGAACAATTGGTCCTTGACAACAGAGAATATAACTATGTAATAATTATAGGCCACAATGAACTCTATAACAAGAAGAAAGTCCAGCCGGACTTAGAATTTAATTCAATGTATTGAAAATGTACTTAAATCAGACGAACAAACAATAAAGCAGTGGGACACAGTCCTGCATCCACGATGCTGCACATACATTCAAACATACAATTACAGTGGTATTTCAGGCAATTAGAGATCGTGAGCAAGGAGAGTGTTTAGCGTACACTTGCTTCACATATGCGGGAAACATACAGTTTTGGCACATAGTAGTACACTTATTGTTTAACCCACATATAGTGTCAATGGCGTTTCGATCCAATTGTGTTAATGGATCATCATCAGGACTTTCAATGTCAGCCTGAATGTAGACAGCCTGTATTGACAGGAAGGAAGGGAACAAGTAACATATATTTAACCAGCTGTAATACTCAACAGTTTTAAGGTGACCTCATGCTAGTTTAAGGTGGTGACAGTGTATCATAACCAGTGTCAAACATCTTCGTCGCGGTGGTAAGCATTACATGTCAGGGTATTTCAAGTGGCAAGCCAGTAGTGTGTGCCGACCGGTAAAACAGTGAAGAACTATCACTTGGCGTGTGCGAAATACTCCAATTGGTCACATTGTAATTTTATCGAGGTGCTGCGGAAGTGAACCAGCATGCAGCACATGCATGTCAAGTGGTGCCACGACGCGTCTATTAACGTAAGAAACAACCGATGCAATAAACCCGGGGGTTGGTTGTTGATCTATACCCAGGGGAGTAAAATGAGAGCCTTGTAGCCAGGGAATTGGCCCATCATTTACCTGGAGATTGTCCAGACCGAGGATAAGGGTAGGAGGGAATAGGTTGACGTCTGTGATATAGGTCTATAACAAGAGAATTGCGTGGGTGTTAATAATGCCTCTTGGTGGCCGAGTTACACCGACTTCAATGATTAAATTGGATCACATGCGACAGGCAACTGGAGACGCTTACCTAATATCAGAAGTTAGCCCAGGAAGACAGTTGTAGGACAGTAATATGACCAACAAGGTTAGGCGATATCAGGGAGGATGGTCATCTTTCCTAAAAAACGGGGGATGGGTTAAGCACCGGCAATGTGCATGATAGAAGCCCACCACGGTATGTCTAGGTTACAATCCAAGCCCCGCGGGTGGCAACACTAATCTTCATCCCCCGTTTTTTAGGAAAGATGACCATCCTCCCTGATATCGCCTAACCTTGTTGGTCATACCGCTGCAAAATTTAGAAACTTACGTTGTCAGTTGGTTAAAATTCCTAAGGTCAATGATGGGTTGTATTGCACACATCAAAATGATAATCAACCCTAGAGTAATGTATGTGTTGCAGAACATGTCCATGTAGATTCTGGAGGTGTGTTTCCGCAAATTATATGATTTACTCAGGAAACTGTGTTGTGGATAAGGGAAAGCTAAGATCACATTGCACATTCTGCAGCATTCTTGGGAGGAGGGTGGCATGATGGTGCCAAATTTCAGAACATACTATCAAGCAATGCAATTGCAATATGTGGTCTCTTGGCTGGACGAGCAGGTGTCAGTCTGCGACTGTCTTCATTTAGTGACGCGTTCAGTTAAATTAATTGCAGCTCCACTGTTACCCAATTAAACGCTTACACACCCTTCATACATTTGCACACAATGAATGCAGTAAAGATGAAGGCGACTAGATAGCATGGGCACAGGTGCATATACCTGCCAAAACTGATACCATGGAGAATGGTTTTATACCTTACCAAACCAACATTTCTATGCGACAGTCACCCACTTAATTTCCCACAGGAGCCAGAGGTGCATGCTGTGAATCAAGTAATGATAGGACTGCGGGAAGTGGCGAGGCTCATCTCCAGACTATACTAGACATTATTATTGCAAGGAGCTAATAAACTGGAAAAAACTGAAAATGCATTGAAATCAAGATATGGGCGAAGAGCTGAAGGGTCAACTATGGCGCAGGCCCTTCCAGAACTGTTAAAAATGTTAAGAAAAATGCAAGACTAAAATTACTCTATTACCCTACAAACTAACATACAAGTCTGAAAAATGGGATTTAGTTCCACAAACAAATCGACCAATCTAAATTTGTGGAAATAGGCCTGGCTGTAGCCAAAAAGTGTATTGTTATTAGGTGGATGAAAAGCAGGGACGGGTCCTCCGCTAAGGCGGAGGAGCGTCAACCCACTGCCTTGAAGCAGGAAAAGAAGGGAAAAAATAAAATGATAATAAAATGATATTATTTTCATTTTATTTTGTCCTCCTGCTGCAGCTGCTTTGCATGAAGGGGGGAAGGGCTGCAGAGCAGGGGGGGAGTGGTAGAATCCTCCTAAGTGCACAATGATTGTTTGGCTGGCCCTCTCGGGCCACACAAAGCAGTCATGCACACTTTCTCTGTTCTCCATGCAGGATGCGTCATTACAGCCTGCATGGAGAACATGCACATGCCTCCCATCCCTGGCTGAGTTCCAAATCATGGCACTCAGACCAATCACAATGCTGCATTGCAGCATTGTGATTGGCTTATGGGAGGGAGCCTGGTTGCCTGCTTCCTGTTCCTGGAGTCAGACACAGCAGAGCAGGAGCAGAGACGCGCTACCCGGCGGCAGGGTAAGTGTTTATTTATTTTACATTGTGACCCGTCATGCGCCCCACTAACCCCTGTGGCCCCTCCTTCCCCCTGCACCTGCCCCCCACCCACGAGCCGTGACGGCCGCCACTGATTAAAAGTACCGCTTGATGCAACAATGGACACAAGATGATCAATTGGTAGCAGAGTGTGGCGTACGCAGAAAATTACAATTTGGAGCTGGGGCGCAAGTGAGAACTTTAGCATGGGACCTAGTGGACTTTGAGCTGGCACACAGCATGTTGGACGAGGGGGATTTGAAGGAGCCCAATAACAACTGGGCTGAGGTGAGTAAACATCATGTTATGTAATAATGATGGTGGAAAAGCGAATGTGGAGAGTCCTTAGTATTTATGGTTGTCAAAAAGACAGCTGTGAACTGCTGACTGCTTTATCTGTTCATATGATAGTGAAGTGAGCTTCCCATAGCAAGGGATTTAAGGGTGGAGGCGGGGATTGTTATATGTAACTGCAGTTAACTCAATCATACTTCCTCCCTAATCTTATTTAAATTATTAAAATAGTTATTTGAGGATTACTCTTTATAAGAGGAATTCGATGCCGCAGTCTCTAAAAACATCTGGGTAATGGCAGCACTAACAGGTTCAACAGAGAGGCGAAAAGGGACAAGCCTCCCCGGCTTGTGTGTTTTTATTAAAAGATTTCCCACTGTGTTCCTGGGCCAGCGTGCAAGTGATAAGTGATACAAAAAGCAAATGTAATCATCACAATTCATTCTTGGTCACCTAGTGCATGGCTTGGCCAGGGTCATGATCTGGCAGCGGGCGGGCTGGAGCAGCAGAGTCAGGGAGAAGGGTAGGGTGCAGCAGGTGCAGTCTCTCTAGGGCGGGGCTTTTGCTGAGAGGCAGAAAGACATTCAGGACAAGAGTCAAGTAGACATACTTCCAATGAAGATATATACGCAGAGCAGCGCTATGGGAGTTCATGGCAACCCAGAGATCTGAGTGCCATGGGAGCGAGCTAGAGAAAAACAAATTGGGGTTTCAGGTGTAAGTGTGAAAGTAGGGGGTTAAGACAACACAGTCACAGAGAATAGTGTAGAATGCGCTGCATGCTGCAAAATGTCTCTGGGGACAGGAGAGCTGTGGCTGATTCGCTTAGTTTGGTTTCACCAGAGGTCTGATAATACCATGTTTTCTGCTTGGTCTGAAAGGGCTGACATTCTCTCTGACCATGTATTCGCCACCAGAGAGCGAGAGATTATAGAATTAGTTGCACTCTCCCACAGACAATATTCACACACACATGAGCAACTGATTACTCAGACGTTTTTATGGGAAACTATCTGGTTCCTATTCAGTATCAGGATATCCAGGTGTCACCTCTGCCTTGTTCTTACTCCTAGAAGGGTATTCAAAGATATTGGAGTAGAGGCCTCACTCACTTATCGTACATGCTTCATCATCAGCGCCTACCCACACCCTGGTAAGATTATCCACCCAGGGTGGACTCCACCATAGATGGAAATGGGAGTTCTTAGATAAAGCAAGCTGGCTAAGCCAAAGGCTCCATTACCCGACTAGGCGCATAGCGTGGGCCAGAACATGTTGGCACAAAAATAAAGGGTATAATTGAATGATAAGATTCAATAGAACCAATAAACTCAAGTTTGTATCCATACCCTAGGTACCCTCTTAATAAGGCAAAACCTTTGGGTTTACCTTGAGGTATTTTTAATATATCACCTTTCTGGGTCCCTGCTTATCCAGCTTGCTTTATCCAAGAACTCCCATGTCCATCTATGGTTGAGTCTGCCCTGGTAATTCTCTCTGACCAACCACATATGATTTTCAACATCTGACTCACTTTTCAACCATTTAGACATCCACGCTGGACAGAAAATTGTATTTGCTCTCCTACCCCTCAATGGCTCAAATGGTGTAAAAGTGGTTGATGAATGGGTGGTAATCCTATAAAACCACAACATACTTCTCACAGATATGACAATATCATGGTTCCAACTTTTTTGCCCATTTAATACATTCATCAGCAACACAGTTCATTCTTTCCAACGAGCATGTTTGTCTGGGGATGATAAAAGGAGATCCTGAGATGGCTAATACCACATGATTGAAAAAAACTCTGAATTCCCTGCTAGCAAATTGCATACCATTGTCAGAAATTAATATTTCTGGAAAGCCTTCCCTCAAGAAAATCTCGCGGAGGAACTCTACCACAGAGCTTGAACACCAGGCTCTTTTACAAATTTAATCTCTGGCCCTTGGAACAGTAGTCCATCAATACAAGAACACATTTAGTACCTCCAGGTAAAGATTCACAGGGATCCAAAATATCAGTATCTAAATTTTTCCAAGGTCTTGATGGTACCTCAATAGAAGTCAGGGGAGGGGTTGTCAATCTCAAGCGTCTGTCTGTTGAAGAGCATACACATCAACCTTCCGCCACCTCTTCAATGTCTGCATCCACTCAGGGCCACCAAAACGAATCATGGGCGTGATGTTTGGTGAGAGTTGACTCCAGATGCCCCCCATGGGCATTGTTAATTATGCCACACCTCAATTTATGTGGAGGAATCAATTTGTCAGACCTAAGAAACATCCCATCTTCCACTGGAAGTTAATCAGAAATTTGAAATATGGCAGAATCATGGGGGATAATACCTTTTTCCCTCAGTCAACCATTTTTACATGCCCCAGAACCTGTTGTAATACCTGGTCCTTAGTTAGAGAAACTCTCCATTCTTCTTTAGAACAAACACCTAATGGATGCCACCAAACAGTCCTCAAAATCTTCAAATATAAATTCTGTAAAAATTAGTTCATCCTCATCACTGCTTTTACTTGGGAACTGGGAAAGAAAGTTGGCTTTGACATTCTAAACAACATTAAATTGGAACTGCAATAGTTAAGTAGATAATCTAGAAATTCCAGAGGTACAACATTTACCACCACACCACGATTGATACCTGAGGTTTTTGATCTGTTTGTAGACAAAACAGCTTACCCCAGATATAGCGGCAGAATATTTCAACTGCCCACCAACATGCGAGCAATTCTTTCTCAATAAACAAATATTGCAAAATCGGCATCAAGCAGAACCCTAGCTGGGAATGCAATAGTATACTCTACTTCATCCTTCTTTTGAGTGAGCACTGCCCCATAATCTACCTTACTGTCATCAACCATGATGCAACATTGTAAAGAAAAAAGGAATGACCCCGCACCGAGAACAACAACAGTCTGTGTTATGTATAGATGTCCTGGTATATCATATTTAAGAAAAATCACAATATATTAATGGACAGCTTCCCAGATGAACAAGACAGATGGTCGCAATACTTGATTGTAGTTAATTTCTTTTATTCAGAGGCACTTTATTCCTTTAAAACATCACACAATTGCTTGCCGCCAACACGTTTCATCCCTCATGGGACTTCTTCAGAGCTTCATCAGAGTTTGTGTCTGTGGATGTCATTTAACAAAGGTTCATGTCACATTAAAACCGTACCGATGATGAAACCATATATTGATAACACGGTTAACGTAGTCTGTGTTTTTCTCAATGTGTTGAATTGGCGTTAAAAAAAGTTCATGAACATCAATGAATTAGGGCTGACCAGTGGCAGGATAACCAAATTATTAGAGAAATATATATATCCGACGTTGTCACCGTTGTGTCTTTATGGGTTGTATCCTTCCTAGTAAAGTCCTATCCAAGTAGAAAAATAACACACAGGATTCAGTGTAGATTTGATAGGCTCACAATAATAGAGACGTTTGGTGGTGGACTCGTAAAGCTCTGACCCCTTTCAGTGTTTTTTCTCTCAAAATTGTAAAGAAGGAGCAAATGGTGTGAGAGCTTTACTCTCACCCAATTGAGATTTAATTCATGGAAAGGTTTCGGAAAATGCCTCATCCCAAAAAAATTTGGACCCCGTCTTTGTGAATACTACTGATGAGTCTAATGTTTGTGTGCACTCTAGAGCAGGGGTCTCCAAACCGGTCCTTGAAGATTTTGAGAACTTTTTCCAAATTGCATTGTGTGCGTCAGCATTTTAGCGAAAAACAGCCCATCGTCTTGGAAAATCGAAGCACCTTGCAACTCTTTCAACATGCTGTACATTATTCTTTGAAATACCAATGCCGCCAAGGCAAGCTCGAACAGCATACAGCGATACTGTAATGTACCTACTGGGGAGACAAAAGCAGTAAAGTGTCTTGAATCTAGTTGTAAATCTAGTTGGTGGTTCGCCAAAGCAATATCAAGCTTAGAAAATAAACTTGCTCCAACGAATTGAGCAGTCATATCATTAATTTTGGGTAGTGGGTGTGCCAACCCAAATTTCTTTATTTAGTTACCTTAGAACAACACACACGCTTTGCTGTTCACCCTGCCTGCATGCTCCTAATAACAGGGACAATGATGACTCAGTAGGTTAGAGGATCTTCTATTAACATAATGATTTGAGTTCTTTCTCAAGATTATCTTAGACACTAAATAAAACCCCACATAGTTTGTGCTTGAGAGCGATTGTTCCTTCCTTGTCCTTAATCTTATGTTCCCAACTCTTTACACAGTGTATCTGAAAAAACTTCGGGGAATTTGTAGTTCCATTCCTCCGCAACATCATTGCATTCCACCACCCAAACTTTCTTTTTGTGACTAGGTCTGAGAACCATTCCAAGTCGCCCCTGGTGAAACCATCCTAGAATGTTCAGCCCCTTTATTGAAGTGCATCCTCTATGTACTCTAAGAGGTATATATTCTGCCCTTCATAGAAGACAGGTGAACAGTCTGGTGGAAATACCTTTCTGTCACCTGTGTATCCTTGAATAATCTTGTGGTGATCATAGTGATTCTTGTTCTAAAATCAACCAGGAGTTTAACATTTGTATAACCCACTCAAATATCCACAATGAAATCAAGATCATTTGATCCCTCATTATCAGATTAAGAATCAGCCTTACATTCAGACTGCGCCACAGATGCCACAGATCTGAAGGTATTCTGGCAAACCTTGGCAAAATGTCCAAACCTTTTGCAGTAATTACAGGTAACATTTCTAGCTGGACAAGGTTTACCCTTTTTAAGATGTGGAAGGTTCTGTTAGCACTATTTTTCTTATGAATCTCTATTTTCCATATGATTTGCCAGCTTTAACCACATTCACTGACTCACAAGTTTTCTCTTCAAGTTCCTTTACAGAAATTTGGGATATCTCTATACTCTTAGCCGTTTTGATGGCTGCATCCAAAGATGTGTTTCCTGCGGATAATAATTTCTGACGGATCTGTTTATCTTTGCACTAGCAAACAAAATGGTCTCTAATCAACTGATCTGTAAAAGATGCAAACTGACATTCAGAGACCAGTCGCCGAAGCACTGTGATGTATGTCTTCATTTATCTTCTGTTTACATTTGAAGAACTTGTTAATAAGAACTATTAAACTGGGTTGTTTATCAAATCTCATTTGGAGTTTTTTGACTGCCTCTTGATAATCATCAAGTACTTCACCTTCATCCAGCAGTAATTTAGGTATATGTGGATCTCCCCTCAAAAGCCAATGAGTGTAAAAGCAGAATTTGTTTACTCTCTGCCTTCAACCTGGAGACACTAATTGCTTCTAAAAAAGGTATCAAACAATCTGGGAGGTGGATCTCATTGAAATGATGAAGGTGGAGTGACTGACTGCATCATAAATACAGAAACACTAGTTATATATGTTGCGTCATATCATGGAAACCTAAAAACAGTACATTGCTAAAAGTATTTATGTTACTAAAGGTACAAATAATTGCTAAAAGTATTAATGTTACTAAAGGTACAAATATATTAGGTACAGGAGAAACAAAAAAAATAACCTGCAGGTAAGTAAGCAGTATACCAGATGAAAATACCAATGCCAACTTTAGAGAATAAATAAACAAGCTCACATAAGTGTGCCTGTCACTGTGGTAAACTTCCTAATGTCCATGAGTGTTCCTGTCACTGTGATAATGTTCACGAAATGGCAAGCAATATGACAGTACTGATGGCAACTTTAGTGATAATTAAATAAATAAGCATTTATAAGTGTGCCTGTCACAGTGGTAAAAATCTTGACATCCATAAATGTGTCTGTCACTGTGATAATGTTATTGAAATGACAAGCAATATGACACTTTCTATAAGTCGAAATGTAAATAGTGTGCTTTTCACTGTTAGAAACTTGCATGAATACTGCTTCAAAAAACATAACAGTAGGCACCTTGAGTGTGCTTGTCCCCTGAGAGAAGCCTTGGAGGGGGAGGTGGAGCATCTGGAGGATGATGATTGGGAGGAAGCGATACGGTGCCCCCGCGAAATAGCCATACATGCATGTTATCTACTAATACAACTTAGGATATTGCACAGGTCCTACTCTTTGAGAACGATTATGCACTGATTGGGACACTGCGACTCAAACCTATGTGCTAGTGGGTGCAAGGAGGTAGAAAATGTATTTCGTATTCTATGGGACTGTCTCAAACTAGTCATATTTGAAGGATATAACACAAATTATGGTCAGAGTTGTTACAGAATTGACAGTCCCATTGGAGGCGTATTGGCACCTCCTGTGTGCAATGGGGAAAGAGACATAGCCCAAATACCCCTAAATGTGGCTAATGCTTGAGTCAGGAGTGGCAAAATGCAACGAAGCTAGGATGTGTGGGTCTAATGTCCCGCAAACAGTGGCAGAATAGGAGATTGATCTTGATTGGTGACAGCAAGTAGAAAAAGTGATCTACCAAAGCAGAGGGTGCCCTCGAAAGTGGGAGAAGATAGGGGGTTTATGGAGAGTACACAGAGGTGAAGAAGACGGTCTTTAATTGATGCTACATTGTATTGTAACTGTGTTCTGTTCTGTGTTCACACTGTAGAAGTGTGCTTTACTCGATCAACTAATTTATTTTGCCAACGACATAACGTGTTTTTATCTTGCCCTTACTGGATATAATCTTATGCATAACCCTATTTTGATATGCTGAGCAACTGTTTAATAAAAAGACGTTTAAAAAATATATATTTCTGCTTTGGGCCGAACGAGGCCTCAAAATGGTGGGAGCGACACAGACTGGTAAGCGCTGAATGCACTAATTACACACGACATGCACAGCAAAAGATTATGCTCTGTACTGAACCTGAATGAAGTTCGGGCTGGAATTAGGGAGTCCTGCATCAAGGAACTTCCTCTAAAAGTATACTGCATACAGCACATGCACAGTGCAAAGTCACAGCACTTAGGACACCGAGATTAGAAGTAGACCACAAACATAGTGCTGGTTCCTCCAATGTGAGAAGGAGGCGTTCAGAGATCAGCTACTGCAACTTCAACAGCTGAGATCCCAGAGCCTTGAAAACAGGATACATCATCTGGGGAAGCCTTTCAAAAGAAGTGGCCGACAGGGCTCGTGAAGCAGCTCCAGTCATCGCCAATAAATCTGTAGCATCAACGACAGACTCGGTAAGTGGATTTATCAATAATAATAATATTAACGCAGAAGTGGACTATAGTACCCCTGCTGCCTTTACGGTGGCTCTGACTGCCAATCGTT